>NC_136072.1:960905836-961557919 GCF_964261635.1 Lissotriton helveticus | reverse complement strand
GGCCCTCCATGCTAAAGCTAGATTTTAAATATTTTATCCAAGGGATGATGGTCATATTATCTAGACTCAAGATCTCTCTTAAAAGGCTATGTGTGAGGCCAAGATGTTTATTAAGCCAACATTGTAGCCAAAAAGTGAAGGGGCGCAAGGACAAAGTATCACTGATAAAAGGCATGCCGGTTTCTTCATGCACGGACAAGTTCGGGGTCCCCTTTGGGACACTCAGTAACTGCTTTAAAAAGTTGTTTTCAGTCACCTGAAGACCCTCAAGGCCAGAGTATCCCCATAAATTGCTCCCGTAGCTGGCTATCGATATGCTTTTTGCTCGATAGATTTTTAACAAGGCCGCCACGGGTTGGTTTATCATTTTAGAGGCGCTGCATTGGCCCTGGTGACCTCACCCCTTTTCTTATTTAAGAGTGCGGCCCAATTGAGCCGATGATCTAATAGGACGCCAAGATACGAAAAGGATGTCCATGTAGGCACCCTAACTCCATTAACTATGAAAGCATATTGTCTTTTTGAGCACTGCCCAACCTGCATCACGTAAGATTTCGAGTTGTTTATGGATAGGTCTCGCCTGGCCATAAACCCATGGAAAGCATCAAGTAGGGTTTGTAGCCCTTTCGGGGTGCGGGCCAAGAGGACAGCATTGTCTGCATAGAGCAAGACGGGCAGTCCCCGTCGTCCCACATAAGGATAGTCAGCCCCTGTTTCTAACAGTAGTCCTTCCAGATCGTTTATGTAAAGATTAAAAAGGAAGGGAGACAATATGCACCCCTGTAGGACCCCCCTTCCGGTGCTAAAGTTCCTGGATACTTTGAGGTCTATGGTGGATCGGATGTTTGCCTTTGTGTCTCCTATGCAAGTCCCTTAAGAGGTCCACCAAACATTGCTCCACACCCATGGCCTCCATGGATTGCCACAACTTTCCCCGGTTGACACAGTTGAAAGCGGACAAAAGATCCATGAAGGCAATGTAGATTGTCCCTGTGCGAGCGATGGTGTACTTTACCAGGATCAAATAGAGATTTAGGCATTGAGCCATAGTCGAGTGACCTGGGCAAAACCCGTACTGGATATCTGAGATGATCTTGTTCTCCTCAGCCCAGGTAATCAATCGCTTCAAAATAACTCCCCCTTGAACCTTTACAACGGAATCGATCAGGGAGATAGGCCTGTAATTGGCAGCACAGTTACGATCTCCCTTTTTGAATACTGGGAAAATGGTTGAGACTCCCCAGGATAATGGGCATCATTTTTTTGCCGCAGCATTTCCCACAGCGGCCAAGATCGGGGCCCAAAAGGAGGGGTTGGATTAAAAAGGTCTGGGGGATACCATCCGGGCCTGGGACCTTCTTATTTGTAAGGTTATTAATGCCCTCCTCCCTTTTATTCACTGTGAACACCACTACATCCTTGCCAGACATCTTCTCAGGCAGAGTTGACTGGGTAGATGTGTTTTTAAAAATGTTAACAAAATGGGACACCCATTCATCCTCTGTGATGTTGGAGCCCACTTCTTTCGCCCCTACCGTTAAAAACGGTGATCGGTTAATTATGTTCCAGAGTCTGAGGCTACTCGATAAAGTCAGAGGGTCAAAGAGGTCCCTCCGTAATGCATCTTTCATCTCCACTTTCCGTTTAGCCAGAGCATTTTTATAGTTAATCTGGAGTGAGCTGATCCGGGTTCTATCCCCAGGAGTTGCTTTCAGGGCCGCCTTGAGATCTCTCGCAGCTTTGGAGCATAGGTGACAGAACCATTTGGGTTCGCTAGTCATAGTTGGACGACCTGGGGTGAGTAACATTTCTCCCACCTTAAGACCTTAAGGGCAATCGCTTCGAAGGCTTTAAGAACTCCTGCAGCCGAAGACTCACTACGAAGATAACAAGAGAATTCAGCTACACAGACATTCTTAAGTGTATCGTGGAAAAGAGACGGGATTACTTGGTTCCATTTAATCCTCCGCCCTACATTAATTGGTTGTAGAGTATTGATGCCTACTGCTTGACCCTTTTTCTTGATAGGGCTCCCCTCCATGGTCACACAGACTGGATTGTGATCGCTGTGTGCACTTATGTAGAAATAATAGAAAAGCCCTGGAGGAGGAAGAGAATAGTTCTGGAAACCAGTATGTGATCTATAAATGATCCATGTCCTCTTCCTTTGAAGGTAGGATCCCTTTGTATACTTGACGGCGGAGCATAAATCATTGTGGATGATAGATCATGCTCATTTAACATAACATTAAGAGCATTTCCCTGTTTGGTGTGCTCAAAGTGAAGACCCGATATCAGCGGGCAGCCCAATGTCCCCATAATATGTAGCTTAGGGTCGCCACATGGGTGCACGTTGAAGTCGCCTACGATGAGCAAATTCTTCCTAATAGGGCCACGACACTGCGCGATATAATCATTCAGCTCAGTAATCCCACAACCCTCGTCTTTATGAATAGCGTTGTAAAAATTAACCACACAGAGGCTACTATCTTTTTTCCCCAAAACGACAGCCTGTATGTGTCTGTTGTCAGAAGGAAAGGCCCTGATACTACGTCTTAAGGCCAACGATGTAAAAATGACTAATCCTCCCATTGCTCTGCCACTATTTGATCTTGTTGCTAGGACAAAGAAAGCTCTGAACCCCACCAGTGAAATGTTGCAATTGACAGCCCACGTCTCTTGAAGGCAAATGATTGAGTAGTGGCTGACAAACTGCACCCATAATGGGTCTGAGACCTTATCTGCCAAACCCGCGATATTCCAGGAGAGTACATTGTGATCCCGGGTATACTCCTGTGTATGAGGGAAAGTCTCTCCAGGAAGATCAGGCGATGTTTTTTCAGGGAGGTTGGCTACGCTGGGGCCTACTTCTGCTAAAGCAACAGATTTTTCAAGTTTATCCTCCATTAGTACAGGCTCTAAAACAAGGCTGTCTATTGGGAGGGGTAAAGGGTCACGCTTATTCTATTGAGGGGATTTTATGTTTCTTGATTCCCACGCAGTCAGTCACAGTCATTAAGACCAGAGAGAACTGCGTATCTGTTTGGGCCCGCCGGAAGCGGAGAGAATCCATATCTACCCCTCATATAATCCCCAATGGGCCTCAGAAGTAATGGGTTCATCCCCAAATGTCCTCTGTAATTGGGTGTCTCGTTATAATAATTCCTGTTCCCAGGTTCAGGACCACCATACGACACAGTCCTGTAGAAGAAGCCTAGAGGTAGAATCTCTATACCCTGACCCCTGTGTGAGGCTCCTGTCTCCACTTCCCTGAATATCCTTTCTACTGGTGCTGGGCTATTAAAGTTTATCACTATACAGTCTCTATTTCTAGATTTTCTGGAGCTGCCCAGCCAGGATACTCGCCGGGCCATGATTATGTTGTGCCCCGCCATGTGCCCCTCTACAGTGTTGCAAGACAGCCAGTAAGTTACCTTGTTTTTAAATTGGCTGAAATTCTCTTTAACTCCCTCGGGAAGGGGCGGAACATTGCCCAGTACTTTCACCAAGGGGGTAGATTGTGGAGGTAGGTCAATAATAGGGAGATTATCCGCATACCTGGTTATCTTGTTAGTGTATGTATTTCCATTGACCTGTGTAACTGATAATGTGCTATCTTTCGGATGGTTCTTATGGACCCCCTCGCTGCATGATTTTGCAACATCTCCCTGGGGTTTGGTTATTAAGTCCTCTGGTCTATGCTCCCTGTTAGTCATGGTACCCTCTCTCCTTAGCCGTGTCAGATGGATTTATGGTGGACTTTGATGAGGAATATAGGTTTAATTCACACTGTTTTCTTGAGTATGCAACTTGACCCCCGATTTTCATACTGGCTGACAGGCTTTCCAGCATGTGAGTATTATCTAGGGTGATCTGTTGTAGTTTCCCCAGGTTCTCATTAATAATCTTTAGTCTCTCTATAAGGGGAAGCATGAGTGACTTTAAGATCTGTTCTACCTGTCCAACCAGTCCTCCATCGCCCTGTGCAGCTGGTATCATTCGTTTGGGTTGCTAGAATATACGGTTAGAGGTAGCTTTAGGGGGTATGCTATTTAATGTGACAGGGGCATTAGCTGGTATAGAAGTGCTTGAGAGAGATGCTTTTGCCACTTTATTGGAGGTTTTAGGTACCTTTGAGCATCTACCTTTTTGTCCACCCCCGCCTCTCTTTCTTTTCCCTGTTTGTTGGGTGCATAATACTGGAATTTTTGTAATGGGATGTGCTTGGGCCTTCATGGTACTTATATCGGGTGGCCCACTTTCTTCAAGGGATATGCTGCTATCTGGTGTTCTATTTGCCGAGGTAATGATGTTACGACCATCAGGTCCTATGCTAATCTCTGGCAAGCTGGTACCACTAAGTCTCAGGCTGACTGGATGTTCTGGGGTTATAACATTCTTAATATGACCCAAGGAGGACCGTCTTGAGCTAAGAGATTCAAGCGAAAGCCGCTTTTCTGTAAGCGCTATTTCCCGTTTTAAAACAACCGCTGCTCTGGTGATAAAATTGTCCAATGTTCCAGTGATGCTGCCCCCTATGGAATTTAACGCTATCCTTCCCCCCTTCCCAGGTCAATGGGACATAGTGTCAATTGGGGGGTTACTTGTAATGGGCAGAACAAATAAAAGCACAAGCAACAATATACTCTGAACAATAATGGCAGTCCTGTTCACCTGAAAGTGCTTTCGCTTCGGGATATGGCACGTTGGGGAGGTGGCCCGTTCTGGCCTCCTCCGGCCTGTGACGGTCCTGTCCTTGTCCCGGGCTTCTCCCAGGACGCTCCCGCGCGCTCCCGCGCAGCGGGTACCTGAGCCTATTATATACCACGTGTGATAGCCTGTGGGCGGGGCTGGCAGCAGAACACGGGACCATGTGTTGTTAGTCAAGCAGGGATTCCTGGCACATCAAGTCCCTGCTAGCGTTCAGTGTGGGATCTCCTATTTTACAAAAATGCCCCCAGGTCACAGGCAGCAACGAAAGCCCAGGTAAGCGCTCTCTCCAGACACAAAGCGACGATGCGGCACCCGCGGAGTGGGTGCGGCGAGCAGTGGTGAAAGTTCTCCTTTCTCCCAAAGGGGCAGCAGAAACAAAACCCTCCTCACTCCTCTGACAATGCGGCACCCATGGAGCGGGTGTAACAAGGAGTTTAAATGCATGTGATAGCCTGTGGGCGGGGCTGGCAGCAGAACGCGGGACCAGGTGTTGTTAGTCAAGCAGGGACTCCTGGTACTTCGAGTCCCTGCTAGTGTTCAGTGCGGGATCTCCTTCTTTACAAAAACGCCCTCAGGTAACAGGCAGCAACGAAAGCCCAGGTATGTGCTCTCTCTAGGTACAAAGCGACGATGCGCACCTGCGGAGCGGGTGCGGCGAGCAGTGGCGAAATTTCTCCTTTCTCCCAAAGCGGCAGCAGAAACAAAACGCTCCTCACTCCTCTGACAATGCGTCAGGAAGAAGACAGGAAAAAGCAGGCCCAGAGAGACAGTCACTGTAAACTGGTCCAACATAAGCTAAAAAAGACCACCCTTGAGGGAGCTCTGCTAGCGGTAATCATCCAGATGGCAGCCCTGTCATAAGGAACTCCACTTTTGTACCCCATAGGGCATCCGTCCTGTCCTTGTGGCTGAGGTCAGGGAGGCTGGCTCCAAAAAGGCCTCATAGAGGGCTACTACTGTCACAGAATGGGCTACAAGGCTAAGTGGTGCTGCCTAAAAATGTACCACCATCAGAATGAGATAGTACCGTGACAACCCCCACAGAACATATACCCACAAAGCCAAGCGCAGAACAACGCATAAGCATTATACAACCAGCTTAAAGAAAATCAGGCCGCAGCTGCTTCACCGGGTGGTTGGCTGGGCACATGGTATTCACTAAAATGGAGAGTAAGCTCAGCCCAGCGGGGACCGGAACGCACAGTCACGGCAGAGTGGAGTGACCATCTGGGTTGGCAGTGCCCCAGCACAATCCCAAAGTACAAACACAGCATAAGTCCAAAACCATTCCTCAAAATGACCTATCCCCTTCATGCCACTCTCAGTTCCTTACCTGCTACCACCGCCAGCCTTCAGGATGACCGTGCTATGTTGACTGGGGGTCTGCACCAGAATTCACCATGAGGGTAACAACAGGGAGCCCAGGGCCCCCACTTTGTGAGCAGGGAGGGCCCTCCAGCTTATGCATAAAATCAGGTACGTTGGACAGCTCACCCATGTCCAACTTTATAAAGACTATGTGAGTCTTCAGCTCCTCAGGGTTTACTACCCAATGGAGGCCCATCTTCAGTTCCAAAATGAGGATAATGCTCCAGCAACAGCATCGGGAGCCAGTTCCCTTAACACCCAGAGGGAAGCAATCCCACGAAGGCAGCCATATCATCAAAATCCCCTCGAAGATCTAATCACATGGCCCCTGTACATAGGAAAATCCATAGAGTTCATAAGCGCCTCCACTGTCAGGCCCAGCACATAACGTTCCAAAGATACTACTGATTCTAAAAATACAGCAAACATACACAGTCCCGGCCATTTCCCTGCAGATTCCTACAGGGTCTGCACACAGCCTTCCAACCACTTCCAGTGTCATTCGCCTAAATTTAAACCACACCCAAAACACAGGTAATCGCCTACCAGGACCTGAATAAACCTGCCCAAAGGCACACCAAACATTCTCAATCCTTCCAGAAGAAGGGAATTGCCCAGTACCTGAGCTAATAAGAGACAACGGGACGCCCCTCGGGGCAGCCGTGCGCTATAGAAGAGACTTTTTAACATAACATAACATAACATAACAAATCGTGCTCCATGCCATGTGCCAAGGGCCCAAAGGACACGCAGGTGTCAACTGAACCATTAGGCTAAAATCCCGGGGCATAATTTATGAGGTTTTGCTGCATGCAGCGCAGCAGGCCTTCCTGCTGCACTTCCCTATGGCAAAAGAAAAGGACAGGAATATGCTGTATCTAGAAGATACAGCGCATCCTGTCCTTTTCCCATGCGCCGGTGCACAATGGGCTGCCATGTGCCAACGCATGTGTGCTGCAATATGCAGCATACATAGAAAAAGGAAAAATGAGGAGAAATAAATATATTTCTCCTCGTTGCAACACCTCACACCTCCACCGGGGAGGCGTAAGCTTTTGGCACTGGCTCAGATTTACGAGTTCTCGTAAATCTGGGGCAGTGTCAAAAGGCTGTGGATGTTGCTGGGCACGCCCCAGCAACACCCATTGCACGCCCCTTTAATGCAGAACACTGCGTTAAAGGGATTGGTATTTATCAGGCAGCTTTAAGCCAAAAAGAATGGCTTAGTGCTGCCTGATAAATATCACGCAGGCTTCTGCGCCGTGGAACGTCACAAAAAGTGATGAATGAAATGAGTCCCGCAGTTCCCTTCACAGTTGCACACTGCACATTCAGGTCCAAAGGATACCCCTGCACTGATTAAAGCATCACACCTCTAAATGGAACAGCAGACAAGACAAGAGTAAGGTCCCTACCTTAGCTAGGAGACGGGGGTAAACAATATACAAGAGCACTAAAATAGTTTAACACTCACAACTTCTTTTAACATTCTATCACTTCTTAAATCCAGTTTCAAACTCATTATCCTCCTAGAAATGTTAGCACTTCCTTTTCAATATCCCATGAGAAAACGGCTAAACCATTGAGAGCATAGGTAAAATGTATTTTCCAGACAACTTTCTAACGTGTTTTTTCTGAAGTAACCCACAAAACCATAGCTCCTATCCTACATGGCCTTGATCAAGCTGAAAGTGCCCATCATTCATTTGACCCAAACTTTTAAAGACACAAGGACAATCGCTCAAGTAATACAGGACACATTGACTTTTTTGCAACAATCCCCTGATAGGCATTCTTTGCACAGGAATCAAGACAAGACACCTCTGGGTAAGCAGACAACACACACTTCACCCACCTACAGCTGACAAATGCTTTCTTAGTTTTTTTTGTATTTTGTACAAGGGGCCCTCTCAGGAATTAGATGTATGCCTAATATTGTAAATTCTGCTTATACATTCTTGCAACGCATGCACAGAGACCTCTCATTTTACATATACTTATACTAAACCAAACACTGGTATTCCTCGTACACTGCACAGTGCACTTCTACACAGTACCTGCATCAACACATGACCACCGTAGGCACACAAACTGCAAACAAGTCATGTTATATATGTTCATTGATACCCCAGTCTATAGGAGCAGACAAGCTTTACCTGTCTCAGGAGATAGCCCCTAAAAGACTGTTGCAGGTATTTCGCACATATACAGAACTATGAGCAGGAAACCAGGACCTTAGTGTATAGTGGTGTACCAACTACACACCTTAGCGCTCAAAATCCCAATCTGACTAGCTATAGTGTCTCATTTGTTCACGTACTACAGCGAATCGCAGGAGCATAAACACTCTTTTGCTTACTCACTAATTCTTGTCCACAACATGAGTATTCAGAGACACTGTATAGTTTAAAATCTTTATTTTAACTAACGTGCTCTAAAATGCAGTACACATACTATTACTAACAACAGAATGCATAAACACAATATAGTGAGCATTGTTACAATTCCATAGAATATGAACAGGGATATCATTTTATAAAGCTGGTGGAAAACTGCCTACTGTGCCTTGCCACCCTCCCTGTGTTAGGAACTAGTTTATTATAAAAATAGAAGACCTCTGGGCTTTGTCAGGGGAACCCCATACCTCCAAGTCTAGATACAAAGGTTTACATCTCCTGAAAAGCACAGCTCTTCTCTGTGGAAAGGTTTTTCTCCAAGTGCCTAGAACATGCATGCATGTAATATTAAAAACACTAAATTTTCAGCAGTGTAGCTGTGCTTCGTGTTATGTCTAGGTGTAGGGGACTGACCAGAGCAGAATAACAAGGGACATTGTTTTTCGACCTTACACATCATGTACAGACGAAAATCACAGAGAACAGCAAGGAACGCGAAAGGCTGACAGTTCTCACGTGAACAGGCACAAGCAGAGTCTTAGGGTTGGCCTAACGGCTAAGGCGCTCAACCTCGGATCTGGGGATCTGGGTTCGAGTCTCGGTAACGACGCCAAAAACCCCCTGTGATTCTGGGCAAATCACTTAATCTCCCCGTGCCTAAAATGAAAGTGTGTCCTCATGTAACGTAACTGGTGCTATGTAAAGCGCTCTCATAACTGATTCGGTTCGGTTCTAGTTCGCGCTATATAAAACTCTGCAAAAAAAAAAAGTCATGTAGCAACGTGGGCAAAAGCTTCAGCATGGCAGCGAAGCTTGTGCTAATGTAGCAATGTCTGAAGTCAATCCACAAATCTCACTACAAGACCAAATGCCTTGTCCATCTGTACCAATGTAGGATCAGGGATAAAATCCAAACCACTAAATATCACCCAGAATGAGATCAACCCCACTGCACTGTATCTCTTCACTGAGCCTCGCGACACCCAATTCGAGGTAGAGAGGATGCACATAAGGGCACCATAGGGTAGAACACTGTTTGACCATGGGAATTTGTAGAGAAGAGGTTCCTGGAAGTAGCAAGACTACTGCACCGGTGCACAAATAAGTCCACTCCAGTCTGTGGTCCCAGGGTGGCCCCTAACATCTTTGGGGCCACCTTTTTTATTGGCAAATGGATCCCAGATGTGGAATTCCAGTGCAGGGCTGCTTGTCTCAAACACACAGGAGGAAATGAATCCCATAGGAGGGGGTCAAATGCTAGCATAGACACCCGATGCCAGGAAATCTGGGATACTGAGATTAATAGGAACACATGGTTGCCGGGGAAGGGGCTACCCCTAGTTCTACAGAAACTTATGCTGTACTCTTTATGTTTCAGAGGCAAAGGAATCATAACGTTGGGGAATAATGAGGGCAGTGACGTGATAATATACATACCGGATCTGCAATGGGGTATGTCAGGCTTGATGACCTTGATGGGAGGGGGTGTGTGCACCAAGATTGGTGCTTCCTGTTGTACGTTTAGTCCCAGAAATGATATGGACAATGGGACATTAGCTCATGCCATCCAAGAACTGTATTGTCTGCAAGACAAAATTAAGAAGGAGGGAGGTGCCACATAGCACAACTGGTTACATGATATGTTTAATGGACACACTATGGGTGTCCAAGCTATTCACTTTAATGATGCCAGTTTTCATTATTATACTTCTGTAATGTGGTTTCCTACTAGCAGCGATGTCCTGCTAATTGAGCAGAAGGTTTGTGAACCTAGGTCTTGTGGTGGCCCCCTACAATACTGACTTGGAGATATGGGCTGTTGGAATGGGCGGGAGCAGAAGAGGCGCACATGTGGCGAATGAGATGGGAGTACACATTGAATTATGATCTCTTATGAGGGATAGTGATACAAACTTTGGTGCGCTTGGTGAAGAAAGGCCCCACTGAAGCAGAGTGTGATACTACGCAATGAGGTTGACAGACCCCACTGGGGGTGCACATATCCACTTACAAAGTCCTGACCCCTTCATGTATTAATCATCCCTTGCACTGTGTGGTTCATTCTTCCTGATCTGCAAACTAAATGGGGTTCTGGTCAGGTCTTGTCCCTGTTTTTCTCCCTGATGACAGATGTCTAACTGGAAGCCTTAGGAGGGTGGATAGGGTGGAGGGAAATAGTTAATAATCATTCTTTCTTTACTGGAAAGCTGTTTTGAATAGCACGACAATGGGATGCAGTCTATTGTTGTAATGTTTGCATTTTTGTTACAACACTAATACTTATCATAGTAACAAATAGATCAAATTCCTGCAATCTGTAGACTGACTGGCCATGTGGCGATCGAAATGTGAATCACATTATCCTGTAAAGACTTGTATAAAGTGATATGTGTTGAAATGAAAATAAAAAATAATATTTTAAAACGTAGCAGTTTCCTGCTGTCAAAATGCAGTCTTCAAATTAGGCTGTACTCAATTAGCTAGGGAAAAATTACCATACACTACACACACACACTTTCTAATAACATCATTGTCATCTCATATGAGGAGGATAAAGTAGTTGACTAATCAACAAGAGGGGGGAGTGTTGAAATGGGTAAATATGATGTTAATGAGTATAATTGTTGGTCAGATAAGAGTTTAACTTAAACAAATGAAAAGACAAGAGGCCTTTGACATAACAGGAACAAGTTGGTTTAATTAAATATTGCAGCCAGGAAAGCCTTGATAGGGTGTCTCTGCTCACAATCTACCTGTGTACAAAGTTTTAGCTGGTGTAATATAAAGTTAATGAGGTACATTACCCACTTGGCTGCTATGGCTTTTCCCCTCCTGTGCTGAAAAGCTTTGAAACCCATTGTTCATGACGAGCTCACATTGTCATGAGCACAGCTCCAGTGTGCCTCATGATGAGCTGAGCTCGTCATGAGCCTTGAAGAGGTTATAGCAATTTCCTACATTCCGAAAATTTATCTCAGTGATAAATCGACACATTTGGGAATGTGATAAGGACACAGATGGTTCTTGACCATGGGGAGAGCTAGTGTGGACCAGTGTGTACGTGTCCAGATGTTCGGCATGAGGAGCGCATAAATACTACATGTGGTGTGAATGTTGCGTCCTTATAAGTTTGAGTATGTCTATCTACATGTGGTATCAAGCTCTGGGGTGTTTAGGGGCTACTCCTGAGCTTCCCACTAAGCATGGGCTGAAAATCCATTCCGCTTGCGGAATTTGTGATTTTTTGGCAATTTTGCGGTCCGCGAATCGCGCCAAATTCTCAAAGAATTCGCAATTCGCGAGTTGGCAGATTTTTTTTGCTTGGTCGCGCTTCAAAAATACAATCTCGCGCACGCGGTGTTGACTTATCATGATTCTGAGTTTGGCGAGTTGTTTTCCTCCTGGTTTGCATGCGCTGCGTCATTTTGGATCTTGCTGCGTGATCGGGCGAGACTTTTCGGCCGCGAGTACGTCATGGCATGATCGTGCGAGACTATTCGACCGCGAGTACGTCATAGAATCCCGCCTTCTTGCAATGTGAGACTTTCAGAAGGCAAATACATCATAAGGGCCCACGGTCATCTATCGCGAGAGTAAACAATAGCAAATACATAGATGCGCCGCGCAGCTGACATCCGGCGGGAGATTTGAACATCTCGCTTTTCAGAAATCGCAAAAATTGCAATTCTGTACAAGAAATCTATCACTGGCAGGATAAACCTTCTGAAATTGATGATTTGGATCAGAATAACTCCTCAGATTGACATTTGGCTGCACTTTTGTGTGCAAGGAGTGCATTTTTGGGGGGTTGGGAGGAAATAAGTGCCCCAGAGTCTCCAACTTCCTGTTCCTGTACAGCAGGCTCCTCCCAGTGCTTTGTCCATGTCCTGGTCACTTTTCATTTGGATCTGGAGCTGGAAGGATTACTCTTTGTGGCTGCTGCTAGATATTTATATTTGAGGACTTTTTGTTTGGATCACTTTTGGAGTTGAAATGTTACAAGTAAGTTGGTGTTGTTTGTTTGGGGCATAGGAGTTGCTGCAACTACAATTTATAAACCTTTTCACAACTTTAAAAAAATATATTGTGGGTAGCCCACAGTATCCAGTAGTCCAGGGTTATTCATGGGTGCATGATACAACTGTTTCTGTGAGTTTTGTTGAACTTAAATATAATTTACGGCATGGATGGCATGGAATTGAATAGCTCACTGTTATAACTATGTGGAAGTTTTGTTTGTAATTTTGGGGTGCAGGTTAAAGCCACACTAGCCAGTAGGCCCAGGGGTAGTCAGTGGTGCATGGGCCAAGTCTTTCTGTGGGGTCTCTTGTATTTAAACATCATTTAGGGCATGGATGGCATTGGATTGGGGTGATTTATGTGTTTATTTCAATTGGTTGGGTGTTGTTGGGGCACGAATTTTAACCAACAGAGGTACATGCAAAATATTTTTTGGGTGTTGCTGGGGCCTGGTCCAGGGCCTGGCCATATGGGTGGGGGCCATTTTGAGGCCTGGTCCAGGGCCTGGCCATGTGGGTGGGGGCCTAGGGGCCATTTTGAAGCCAGGCAGTGTGCTTTGTGCCATAGGCCTGCACCCAGTCTGCCTTGCTTTCATCCATTATACCCAGGGGTGCATGGGCCAAGTCTTTCTGTGGGTTCTCTTGAATTTAAACATCATTTAGGGCATGGATGGCATTGCATTGGTGTGATTTTTGTGTGTATTTCAATTGGTTGGGTGTTGTTGGGGCACGAATTTTAACCAACAGAGGTACATGCAAAATACCGCTGCAAAAATATCGCGAGCGTTATTGACGAACGTAATTGAGATTAGACACGCTTCCGCGCTTGTATGGATTGGATGATGGGGGCACCGTGCATGATCGAATCATGAATGTATGTGAGAATACAACCACTGGTCTAATTTTGCTGAATGGCTGTGATTCGACAATAAACCAATTACCTGTGCCATTACATATTCGCCAATGATAGTTTTTAATGCCCTATTGAACTAACTAAGGTACTACAAAGATCTGTATCTAGACCTAAGAGGCTGGTGTAACTACTTGGTAACTGCTTGGGGTTATGGGATGATTCCTCACGCAAAATGCCGCGCTTCATAATAACCGCTTGATAAAGATCCAGAAACTTGTAGATGTATGCAGATCACCAACAGAATGAGTAGAGAGATTTTACCATAAGTTCACGATGAATTTATAATCATTGGATGAGTCAGTGATTCTTAACCAATGTTGTGTGTGTTCAATGAAGTATTTCAAAGAATGTGTGATTTGGAAATCACTAAGGACGCGATCATTTAACATGAAATCATGAGGTTTCTTCACATTTTTTCACATAGCTTAGTTATCGTTTTCCAATAAAGCCAATCGTATTATTGTTATCATCATTATTTGTATTTATTTATTGTCAAATGATTCTTCTTGTTGACAATATTTGTCGAAATTCATTCAAAACATAAACATTTCATTGCATTCCTTCATGCCCAATGCATATCGGGTTATACAGGGTAACCCTTCGTCAAGGGCCTGGAAAATGAAAACATACAGGACCTTAGCGATCAGAAAATGAACCATTAACGGTAGAATCAACATAATATAATATCTTCCTAGCGTTAGCACATTTCTTTGCTTGAATATATAGAATCTTACATCTACAACAGTAAACCTTCATAAAAAAGATTACATGCGTAACGATATTGTTAGGTCCAACACGCTGTCAGCACAGGAGCAAAATAGCAGCATACGAACAAAAATACTGAATTGTCACCCGCTTTCTAGCTTGTTGGAAGAGTGGCATTGCAATGCGTAACTAAGTGTAGGAGGGGTAGCGTGCTGAATAAGGCATAAATATAAGAAGAAACAAACAAACAAACTTACAGAAGAGTCAAGCGCGACATGGATCCTGTGAAACAGCGGTTACAGGCAGAATTTTTCTGGATCAAAAAACTCAATGCCCTGCAACCAGCAGGGATAAATGACAGAACCGAATTTTCATGTTTTCTTTGATATTCGCAGCACAACTTGGAACTTTGACGTCCCTTCGCTCCCTCACTAGATTGACTAGGTCTCTCAACAATTAAGTGGACTGTGCATTTAAACATATAATTATGAAGTAAGCTTTAGAATTGAATTGCTGTAATTTATTAGATAGCATACTGTATAATGTGTACACTCACGATGTAATATGTGATAGATATTTCACCAGCAGATTTGTTTACACTGTTCATCTTCTTTCTTTTGTATGTTTTTTCACTTCGGAACGCGTTCCGCTTTCCCTCATCAAGCGCACATAACGATAGCCACTGAGATTGCACCTCGCTTCTCTGAATGTCTGAAGTAAACAAACTACTGCAGGTTTACTTCCTGGTTGATTACCACGTGATCTTCGTTACTAACCTATCACTAAGCGGGTCTTTTAATTCATTTAATTCATACGGTTCATCAACCTTGCTGTATAAATTTCATATTCTGCTTCAACACCTCTTTATCTGTCGAACTTAATAGATAATTTATCTTTCGGAGTATACAATTGCCACTTCTATTCTGAATTAGTTTTCGAACTTCAAGGATCACGTGACGTCGCCACTAGGCTATTATACCCCTCTTGATTGGATATTTGACACGTAGACCATTTCCGCGTTTGAAACGCCGAGAGCTTCGCGCTTGACTCTTCTGTAAGTTTGTTTGTTTCTTTCTTCTTATATTTATTCCTTATTCAGCACGCTACCCCTCCTACACTTAGTTACGCATTGCAATTCCACTCTTTCAACAAGCTAGAAAGCGGGTGACAATTCAGTATTTTTGTTCGTATGCTGCTATTGTGCTCGTGTGCTGACAGCGTGTTGGACCTAACAATATCGTTACGCATGTAATGTTTTTTATGAAGGTTTACTGTTGAAGATGTAAGATTCTATATATGCAAGCAAAGAAATGTGCTAACGCTAGGAAGATATTATATTATGTTGATTCTACCGTTAATGGTTCATTTTCAGATCGCTAAGGTCCTGTATGTTTTCATTTTCCAGGCCCCTGACGAAGGGTTACCCTGTATAACCCGAAATGCATTGGGCATGAAGGAATGCAATGAAATGTTTACGTTTTGAATGAATTTCGACAAATATTGTCAACAAGAAGAATCATTTGACAATAAATAAATACAAATGATGATGATAACAATGATACAATTGACTTTATTGGAAAACGATAACTAAGCTATGTGAAAAAATGTGAAGAAACCTCATGGTTTCATGTCAAATGATCGCGTCCTTAGTGATTTCCAAATCACACATTCTTTGAACTACTTAAGGCACTGCCAGGCACAGTGCGACAAGGATCGCATCCCAAGCATATTTTTGAAACTCTCTTGAAAACAGGAGTGCACGGAGATAACAATAACCTAATTCCAATGAAGTATTGCCATTTTCCAGTTGCTGTATATTGAATTTTAAAAACACTAAGAGAAATTCTGTACATAATTCCTAAATAATTCCCCACGACCCCTCCCTATGTATGTCTGTTACTTTATTATTTCAGATACTTCGAGACCTTATCAGAAGAAGGATTAATATAGCCGTCGTCCCACCTTTCAATATGAACAACCAACATTGTTGATAGGAGATCACACACAGAGTCGCCCTCAGTCTCTGTACACCCTTCACATGTCCTGAAGAAGCCCACCTGACCCTTCCGGGCAACTAGGGGCTGAAACATGTCGACCTATTTTAACCACTAATCACAGTGTACGAGAGCCCTAATAACTCTCTATTACACACCAACGAATCTTTTTAATCTTATACTCGAATCCAGACCCATTAAAGTCATTCATCTGGCTGTACGAGCATTTTTACAATACTTGCCCCACACATCACTGATCACTACTGCCTTAACCAGGGGTAAACCTCCAGCTGGAGGATGCATAACTACTAACCCAGTGATTATGCAAACATGTGATTTAATAGCGGAGAATCAAGATATAATGCTCCAACATAAGATCTAACACGTGTATGAGGGTTTTTTAATTTGGGACTGATCGGTACGCAACCTGCATACCCAGGTTATGCAGGACAAGTGATCCTTCCCCATTTGATTTTGAGATATTGAATACTAAGTGTTGTAATCTCATCCTGTTTAAGTGCGCTAACTATTGCTGTTAAGGTTCATGTTAGTTATATGATAATGGTATGTTCCTTTCCCCCCTACTCCCATTATTGCCATTGTAGTGTTCCGTGGAATGTTGGTAGAGCGTTTGACATAGAACGTTCACTGAGGTGAGCGCGGTGCGAGAGACCAGACGTTAATAAACTCAGCTCTTCTGAAACATCGTGTGGCTGATTTATATCTAACAAATTGGCGACGGGGCTGCGCGGGGGGCAGTTCTGGTCTTCCCCCGTTTATTCAGCACTGCTGCGAACCACCACGCCGAGGTCAAGTAACCGTGAGTCTTCTGTGACATGCGAACTGTGTTTGCTGACGAGTCATTTATGGAACCAAGTGTTCTTTTCTTTCCGTGAGGCTCTTGACTCGTTTATGAAGAGGTTGCGCTTTTGTATATTCCCGGCGTTTAATGACTTTTGGCTGGCGCTTCTGAAACCTAAGCGGTAATTAGCCAATTGTGAACTTGCATTCCGCTGTGCTGTCTAGCGGGATTCCGTAATTCCATTCAGCTGTTGATGACAGTTATTGTCAGGTCGGCGCTTTCCTTCAGTGCACCGATCAACCTGTGACCGTTAAGGGAAGAAGTTAATTTACGAGCACCGTTGTGCTTTGTTTTTCATTTCCACGGCGCAGTTACATTTCAGTCAGCTGCTGCGTGTAGCTTCCCTGGTGATAAAATCTTTAGCAGAGCGCTGTTTTGATTGTGGGGAGCTACCAGCCCGGCTCTTGCTGTGGTATTTGAGTTTATGCGGTGCCTACAGTCCAGAAAGTGCTGACACAAGATTTAATATTTTGAAGAACACCAAGGCACTTGGACGTTTGAGGCAGTCAGTGGGGAAGCCTAGGGTTACGACAACCGTGGTGCTGAAGCGGTGTTGTTGAACTGTTCCGGTACCTGGGAGTTGAGTTTTCCTCACGCTGGATGCACAGTTTTACATCCTTGGCAGAGAGTGCTGTCTCCGTTCGACGCTGTTGAAGATTTTCATTGTCACGGGGCATTTACCTCAGGAGCTTGTTGAGCGTTCACGCTGACAAGCACAGCATCCAACTTGTCATTATTTGGTGCGTGTCACGCTGACGGGCACAGCTCATTGAGACTAAACTTGCTTTGTCATTACTTCAAGAGTGTGTTGTGCGTTCACGCTGACAGGCACAGCATTCGTCCTGTCATTATTTGGTGCGTGTCACGCTGACGGGCACAGCTCGTTGAGACTGTATTATCTTTGACATTATTAGTACCAATTTTGTCATATATTTTGCCTAGAGCTATTTAAAGTGCACTGCGTACTGAGGAGATTGCATTGTATTGCCTATATTGCATTTTGTTTTTATAATTTCAAAGTGTATAGTGTGAATATGTTCTAATGGCTACTGCAATGTCGATGTCACAACCCCCTCCATTTCTCAATGATGATGGAGAACCCCTTACTCCATGGAAGAATTGGGCAAAAGTTTTTGAATCTTATCTGATAGCTATAGGAGGCAATAGATTTTCACCAGAGAGAAAGTTGCACATTTTATTGCACAATTTGGGTAAGCATGCTAGAGAAATGTATGATAATCTACCCGAAGTTGAATTGGAAAATAGAGGTGGAGGAGGAGAAGGGGATGTCCGACCTGATGTTTACCGCATTGCTTTAAAAAAATTGGAAGTCCAGTTTGGAAAAAAAATTAATGTGGTATTGGAGCGACACAGATTTTTCTCAAGGAATCAAGGCAAACAAGAAAGGGTGGTGAATTACATAGCTGTCCTCGGAGGGTTGTCTTCCACCTGTGATTTTGGTAATCTCACAGACTCGCTTATCAGAGACCAGTTGGTCAGGTGCACTTCGGATAGGAAAATAAAAGAAAAGTTACTTGCTGATGCTCCTGAATTAAAGCAAGCTATCGACATAGCTAAAAGCATTGAACACACTGCTTTCTGTATGAATGAGATGAAGGAGGCGGTTGAGGTAAAACAAGTATGTGAGGATGAAATCCTTAAGGTGTCCAACAAATATGACAAGAGTAAATTGATGCATAAAAGTAGCACTGTCTTAAAAGAAGAGTCTCAAAAGATGAAATGTTTCCGTTGTGGTAATCCTAATCACCTGGCGAATAGTATAAAATGTCCAGCAAGGGGTGCCATATGCAGAAAGTGCAATAAGAGGGGACACTTCACCAAGGTGTGTCATGATATGAAGAGAGAAATGACCCATATGATTTGGGATGATGAGGAACCAAGGGAGGATATTGTTTTTATGGTTAATGAATTGTTTGATAATGCTGGAGGTAGCTACCCAGAGTGTGAAATATTGCTTGATGGTGTGGCATATAGAGTTTATGCGGATTCTTGTTCACCGTACACTCTTATTGATGAAACCACGTTCAAGACCAACTCTGTTGACAAAGTTTATGAAGTTTTGCCCACTGACATCAACCCAGGTGGTTATAACCATGACACCATACCTGTGGTAGGAATGATCATAATGCACATCAGATTTAAAGATAGAGCTACTGTGGGTAAAGTGTATCTAACTAAGAAAGGTTCGTGCTTACTGGGATGGAGACATCAAAAGGACCTAGGTATAAGATTAGACCCCAACGCCTCAGAACCTGTCTATTTGATTGAGCAACCCAATATCGGTAATGAGGTGTGTGAGGAGTTCCCTGAAGTATTTTCCAGCGAGTTAGGCTTGTTAAAGGGGTTCCTTCATAAGATAAAACTTAAGAAACATTGCAAGCCCACAGTACACAGAGCCAGATCAGTGCCATTGGTGGTGAGAGATTCCCTGAAAAAGGAGTTGGAGAAATTGGAGTCCTTGGGGGTGATTGAAAAAATTGAGAGTTCTGAATGGTTAGCCCCCATTGTGGTCGCTTCCAAAGGGGGTGGCAAAGGGATTCGTTTGTGTGTTGATCTCAGGGATCTCAACGCCAACATCTGGGTAGAGAGGCATCCTCTCCCTAGAATAAATGAGATGCTCAGTGTGATAAAGGGTGCCAAATTTTTCAGTGTATTGGATCTCTCGGCGGCGTACCACCAAGTTGCCCTCCATCCGGAGTCCAAGAACCTTACCTCTTTCATTACGCCATTCGGAGCATACCAGTATAATCGTATGCCCTTCGGGTTGGCGTCCGCGGCGGCGGTTTTCCAACGCATAATGCAGCACATCCTGGATGACCTCAGCAAGGTTCTGTGTTTCCAGGACGACATATTGATTTATGGGGACTCTGAGTGCGAGCATGATTCCATCTTAAGAGTAGTTTTATGTAAATTGAGTAAAGCTGGTTTTACTACACAAAAGGACAAATGTAAAATAGGAGTCAAATCTGTAACCTACCTTGGACATACCATATCCGGCGAAGGGATAAAACCAAAAACCAGTTTGGTAGATGCTGTATCTCTTGCACCCCCTCCATCTACTAAAGAGGAGGTCAGATCCTTCTTGGGTTTGGTTGAGTACATGAGCACGTTTGTGGAGAATTTTTCTAGTCACACAAGCATCATGAGAGAACTTTTAAAGAAAAGCAGCACTTTTAGGTGGAGTGAGGAATGCGATAAGGAATTCAAGTACATTAAGGCAGCCATTGCAAGAGCACCCACCTTAGGGATGTTTGATCCCAATGAAAAGACTACTCTCACTACTGATGCTAGCAACAAGGGCCTAGGGGCGTCTCTCACCCAAACCAATGGGGGATGTGAAAGGGTCATTGCATTCGCTTCCAGAACACTGAAGGACCCTGAATCTAATTACTCCACCATTGAAAAGGAAGCCTTAGCGTGTTACTGGGCTATAATCCATTTTAAATTCTTCCTGTGGGGCATCCCTTTCACTCTAAGGTCTGATCATAAACCATTGATTCCTCTATTTTCTACTAAGAACTTGGAGAGGGCTACTCCACGCATCGCCAAATGGGTACTGGCATTACAAGGGTACAACTTCACAATGAGTTATGTGGCTGGTGAGAAAAATACAATTGCAGATTGTATGTCTAGGTTACCCATAAAAGGTGATGACGAGGTAAGCGAACCACCAGATATAACCATACTTGCGGTGGAACTTCCAGCCATTAGTAAAGAGGAATGGAAGAATGAGTCCCAAAATGACCCAGAAATGAAGGATCTTATGAAGTTTGTTGAGAAAGGGTGGCCTGAGCACAATAGAGAGTTAGCGGAGAACCTCAAGCCTTATTGGTCAGTGAAGGATGAAATCTCTAGCATGAATGGTCAGCTGTGGAGAGGAAACAAGGTCATTCCCCCGGCTGGTATGAGGAACAAGATCATTGTGTTAGCACATGAGGGTCACCCAGGAAGGAGCATGACAAAGAGTAAAGTGAGACAACATTATTGGTTCCCAGGCATGGATGGGTTGGTGGAGAGCATGGTAAAAGATTGTGAAGCGTGTGGTAGAAGTGACAAATCTAAAGTTGTACACAAAGCCCCCCTTATTCCTATAGATGTTCCAAGTAAACCATGGGACAAGTTGGGAATTGACATAATAGGGCCCATGAATTTCCTCAGAGCCAACCAGAGATTTATGTTCGTAATTATAGACTACCATTCACATTGGATCAGCACCAAGTTTGTTCACGCCATAACCACTCAGGATATGATAGAATTCCTGAAGGAGATATTCGCTACAGAAGGTATCCCCAGTTCCTTAGTGACAGACAATGGGGTCCAATTTACGTCAGAAGTCATGAGAAAGTTTCTGTCTGATTTAGCCATATCACACATAAGAACTCCTTTGTACTGTCCCAAGGCTAATGGTATGGTGGAGAGGGCAAACAGGATGGTGAAGAGTTCTATTCAATTGGCTGTTACTATGTGTGAACCAGTGGAGGAGGCAGTCAGGAAAACACTATGGTCATATCATTCTGCCCCCAATGCAGTCACAGGGGTGTCTCCATTTGTGTCCCTCAAAGGTAGAAACCCAGGGTCCAAGCTTAACCCCAATTGGTTGAACGGGAGTAGTCCGGTGTGGGTGGACAGGCAGTCTGTGAAAGACAAGGTGGTGTCACATCAAAAGGAGTACAAAACCAAGTATGACCAGAAATGGGGTACATCCTCCAGAAAGTTCTCTGTGGGTCAATGGGTGGTGGTCAAAAGACCTGCTGTGGGTCGAGCTAAAGTGTCCTCCTTCTCTAAACCTGCCAGGATACAGAGAGTGAACAATAACTCCCTAGTATTGGAGGATGGAAGTACATGGAGTATAGACAATGTGAGTGGTTGTCCTGATGTGTGCGTACCAACGGCTGTTGGTGAGCAAAACCCAGAGGACAATTCAACGGACACGCAGGAAACTAGAGTGACCAGGATGCGTCAGCCACCTAGTTGGCAAAAAGACTATGTAACCTAAAACAATGGAATCTTTCCTCCCTGAGAACTTCCGCTTGTGTTGTCCATGTACAAGGGGAGATGTGTTGTAATCTCATCCTGTTTAAGTGCGCTAACTATTGCTGTTAAGGTTCATGTTAGTTATATGATAATGGTATGTTCCTTTCCCCCCTACTCCCATTATTGCCATTGTAGTGTTCCGTGGAATGTTGGTAGAGCGTTTGACATAGAACGTTCACTGAGGTGAGCGCGGTGCGAGAGACCAGACGTTAATAAACTCAGCTCTTCTGAAACATCGTGTGGCTGATTTATATCTAACACTAAGGAAACTGAATGGATCACGTTTTCCTTCTCCCTCCAAAATTGATTATTTGTCTCTTGAATTTAAACATCATTTAGGGCATGGATGGCATTGGATTGGAGTTGATTTTTGTGTGTATTTTGATTTTTTGGGTGTTGTTGGGGCCTGGTCTGGGGCCTGGCCATGTGGGTGGGGCCATTCTGAGGCCTGGTCCAGGGCCTGGCCATGTGGTTGGGGGTCTAGGGGCCATTGTGAAGCCAGGCAGTGTGCTTTGTGCCATAGGCCTGCACCCAGTCTGCTTTGCTTTCATCCATTATGCCCAGGGGTACTTAGTGGTGCATGAAACAACTCTCTCTGTAATAATAATAAGGGAGTTTTATAAAGCACCTGGTTACTCTCAGATGGCGTGTCCCCGCGCTAAGACTGAAAAACTCATGCAGACTAGGCCGCAGAGTCTGCTCCATTACCGTGTATATAGGTATGTTTTGAGCTTCTTCCTGAACCTGGGTTCAGATGGCTCCAGGCGAAGGTCCAGAGGTAAGGCATTCCAGAGGTAAGTCTCTCTTCTGGTCTCTCTTCTATTAATTTAAACATCCATTTTGGATTAGAATTGCAATTTTTATTTTGGGTCTTTCCGTTTTTGGGTGTGTTTTGTTAATAATAATAAATGCCTAGTAACAAATATTAATTGAAGCACGACATATGCAACATTTTTTTAACTGATGTTCCTCTGGCTTCCTCTGCTTTTAGGTGCACCAAGACTGAGAACCAGAAATCATCATCATCATCATCATCACTTGTTGTAGTGCCAGGAAGAAGTCCTGTTGTGGTGTGTGCACAACTGGCCACAGACAACTCTGCAACTCTTTCAACTGCGTATTGCTGTTCTGACATCTGAAGAAGATGGGCCCAAAGAAAGGTGGCCGTAGCTCCTCTAACAAGAAACTTGCCAGTGCCACTGAAAGTCAGAAGGAGCAGAAGAAGCAAGTGGCGCCACTTACCAAGGAGACTGGGAAAAAAAACTATGCCTGCAGCAGCGGTGTCTACCGTGGACCAAGCTGGGAGCAACACCTCCACCTCAGTGCTACCACGCCAAGTTAGGCCCAAGCCCATGAGTGCGGCAGAGGCAGCCACTTTAATTGCTCTGCCACCATCGACCAGTGATGTTGGCGTTGACTCATCGCAAAGTAGCATCCAATCAACCCAGGGTGTAACTCATCTGACGAGTGTTCAACCACAGCCGCAACGACAACCACAGGTGCAACAAGGAGAGGCGCAAGGAGAGGCGCAAGGAGAGGCGCAAGGAGAGGCGCAAGGAGAGGCGCAAAGAAAGGCGCAAGGAGAGGCGCATGGAGAGGCACAACTGCCAACAATGCTTGTTCCTCCAGATGTAGGGGCACATCAGAAAATCGAGATTCATGCAGAGGTATCAGCCGAGCAAGCCACTCCTGCTGATGATCCATTGTATTCCAGCTCCCCAGCAAGGAAAATGTCAAGGAGGGCTGGTACACGTTCTTCTTCAAGCCCGCTTCCTTCTGATGATCTAGATCTTGATTGGCACCCACCAATGCAGTCTGAGAGGGAGGCACGCCATGAGCCGACAACACTAGGTAAAAGGAAGGTTCCCCCAAGGCTTTCAGTTATGGCTGATGACGAAGAAGAAGTAGAAGTGGTGCATTCTGCTGCTGATGAACAGTCTGACGATGACGACCCAGTCATCACAGTCGTCACTCCAGCCCCAGCGGGCATGTAGCAGAGAGACATGTTTACCCTATCCAAAAATGCTGCTGTGCAGGATGTGTGCGGCGAGGCACCACTGGTACCACCACCAACACAGGTAACTACTACACCAACACGACCTACAGCTTCCAAATTTTCTCTTCAGAAGGGCCGGCAGGGACCTTCATCCAGCTCGACCTCCATTACCTCAAGTAGTGGTGCTGTAAGTGTACGACAGAGTGAAATTCCGCCACGCCCAACCTACACTTCATCTGGCATTGAACGTAGCACCTCCACCAGCACCAGAAATCTCAAATCCCCAGTTTGGGACTTCTTTAGTATTAGCTAAAAGGCGTAAAACCTAGTCATTTGTTTGATTTGTAAACAAGTAGTTAGTCGGGGTAAGCTTGGCACCAACTATGGTACCGGAGACCAGAGAGGTCATCTAAAAAAACACCACATTATCCAGTGGGAGGTGCACCTAAGTAACATCCGGAAAGCCAAAAGTACAAATCCAAATGTATCCATTGATATTGCATCTGATGACGAGGAGCTGATCGTGCAGGGGGGAGGTGAAGGACCGAGAAGAGACATTATTTCTGGTACTCACAGTACCCCTGGCAGCACTGCAGTGGTAACGCCTGCACCCTCCTCTACCCCTGCAACATCTAGGAGACACAGTAGCCTGTAGAGACACCAATGCGAAAAAGTACATCAATGAGCCTAACTGGGTTGAAGAAGTCTGGATCCTTATCACATATGAAAACGGTCCAGACCACCATTAAAAGCATGTTTTGGGGGCGTGGCTAACATGGCGGCCTGACCAGACGTGTTCCGCTAGGCTCCCCAGCCCTGAACCCCACACTGCCCTTCTAAAAGCCTGCAAGCCCCATAAAACGTGAGCTCTGCAACCCGCTGAGCAGTGCTCTCTGGCGCTACCCTTCTGGCTCGCCGGTGTGTGCTGAAACGCCTGCTAGAGCCGCGAACACCGCAGCGCGGCCGCGAGCAGTCGGTGGCTGGGCTGGCTCTGGTGAAGACAGGGGCCTGCGGGGTGCCGGCTAGAGCTGCGGATTGCGGTCGCCGCGGTCGGGACCCGAAACGGACAGTCGGGACCCATCACGACCAGTGTACCGCCTAGGCCAGAGACGGCGGCGTCCTGGGGAGACCCGGCGTGCCATTGCAAAAATCGAGGCCCCGACTTTGGGCCTGGACCACGCGGAGATGTGAGGCCGAGCCACAGCATTTTCACCCAGCGGAGGCTCGCACTCTACTGGGGGACGGCGGATCTCGCGGCTCATGCCCGCTTCGGTGGATGGATGTTGACCCCCGTGGCTCGCCGGTGCCTAGGAGTTTGAGACTGGGCGTCGGGGCAGACACTGGCGACGCGGACTGTCGCGAAAATTGAGGCCTGGGCTTCAAACCCGGGAGGGCCTGGCCCCCGGCAGAAAGGAGGCGACTTGCAGAAGCGCTGAGGGTCAGAGCCTGTCGTGAGGAGACACAGACGGACCAGTGAGCATCACGCTCCAGTGGCTGAAACCGGGGCCGACAGGTGAGGAGAGGGACGGTGGGAGTGGTGGTGCCCGGCCACTAGTCACGCAAAGGGACCATCGGGTGCAACTGGGGGTCTACCGAGCATTAGGGGAGAGGCTGGCCCACATCGTGGAGATCCCCTGGGACCGCCGAGCTGACTGACCCTCTGGGGGAAACCCCTTCATCACGCCCCGCTCCACCAGACGCTGACCGGCCCTTCCCTTCAGGGACCAGAGGTGGAAGGGACATGGCTAATACAGGGTGCAGGGGAGGCCGCACAATCCCCGATATGTTGGCCAGAAGCGCCACAAAGGGGGAGAAGACTCAGACTCCCCCTCGCCAGCGCCACCAACCAACACCCCGGGGCAGGAGAGCGGAGGGGGCCCCATTACTAAAGCCTTCCTAGAAGCGCTGTTCAACACTTTGCGGGATGACTTTCAGGCCTTGAAATAAGAGCTGGCCGGGGAGCAGCGTGTACTGCGCCGAGACGTGGATGACCTGGGAGAGAGGGTGGCCACAGTGGAGGAAGCGGGCCAGGCCCGCAGCGAAGAGGTAGAACTTTTGCAGCAAGAAGTCCTCCGCCTCCGGGAGCAAAAGGTGGACCTACAGGCACATGCGGAGGATCTCGAAAATTGCACTCGGAGGAACAATATACGCGTTCAGGGAGTTCCACTGAAAGCCGATGGGAACAGCGTCCCTTGTTATCTGCGGGCACTATTCAGAGAGATCCTTGGCAAACCTTCTCATTTTGACATTCTCATTGATCATGCGCACAGGGTCAGCCTGGCACGGCGTGCACCTGCCCCTCCGCCGGACATCCTGGCATATCTCCCTGACTTCCCCTTAAAGGAGCGGATCCTGAAGGAGGCCCGCCAGAAACAACCTCTCCACTTCTAATGCCATCCTGTGGTCTTGTTCCAGGGCCTTTCAGCTATCACCCTTCAGAAGAGAGGGCTTTCAGGGTGGCCACAACATTCTTGCGGGACAACGAGGTGCCCTACTCCTGGGGTCACCCATTTCGATTGGTCTTTAAATGGAAAGGGGCCCTACACCAAATGCGCTCGCTCTGAGACACTTGTACATTGCTGGGCATCGAACTTGCGGTAGATGAGCTACCGGGAGAGGACTCACCACGACGGTCGCAGGAGGGATCTACACAGCCCCAAAGGGGCGGATGGCAACGGGTGCGGCGACGACGCCCTCCCAAGGCGGCCCTTAAACCTGATCCGACGACCATGGCCCAAGAACAAGCAGCGGCCATTCAAGAGGTGGTCAGAGACACATCGAGCCTGCACTGAGTCGCTGACTAAAGGGAACTTGCCTACATCGCATGGGCTGGGGGGACGGGCGGGGGGGCCAACGGGGCTGCCACTGCCACATACTCCTCCACGTTGAGACTCCACAGTTTTGGACTACGTTCTGATAAACCTGGGACAATGGGTTGCATTTGGGCATTCCTAGTTGGGGTTCGGGAGGGGGGACCGGGGGTTGGTGGGTTGCAGGTTGGGGCTAGAGGGTGGGGGCAGTTGGGGTTGGGTTTGGGGCCAGGGGGGTGGGGCCGGGGGAAGGGTCCAGGGTGGGAACCAGTGTGCTGGGGGGGTTCAATGGGCAAACTCGCTTGCTCTACATATTCCAATTTCGTCGCAGAGCTATCATTTTCATATAGCATCTTCCATCCCTTCTCCTTAAGATGACAGACTCTGTCTTGAAAGTACTGACCCTTAATGTGAAGGGTCTGAATAACCCCATTAAACGGAGAGCAGTGCTCTCTTATTTGGAAAATTCGGAAGCCGAGATTTGCTTACTCCAAGAAACCCACTTACTTGTGAAGGATTGGCACAGGATGCAATCCCGCGCTTTCCCCCACCAATTCTTCTCCTCACTACCAGAGAAAAAAGCAGGGGTGGCTATCTTGGTATCTAGACGCTTCCAGGGCCGGATAGGCGACAAGATGGGCGAGATCAAGGGCAGACTCCTGACACGTAGCTTCCTGATAGGGGGCCAACAACTGACAATAGGCTCTCTGTACAACCAGAACACAGACCAGGAACCTTTTCTAAAAGCTGCCATCTCCGAAACACTCAGATCCCCCAATCCTCTTTTCCTTTTGGGGGGGACCTCAACTGGTGATGGACACTAATGTGGATAGATAGATCGGGGCACAGGAATGGAGACACGGGCACCCTTACTATGGCGGGTAAGTCCTGGCTACACGACCGGGGGCTGGTGGACTTATGGAGGGCCAAACACCCAGGGGCGTCACAATTCACGTTTTACTCACATGTGCACCGCACTTATGCCAGACTAGATTACTTTCTCGGGTCCTCTGACTTGCTCACCCAGCTGGCGGACGCTTGCATTGTGCCAGCGGCTCTTTCCAACCATGATGCAGTAGAACTTACACTTCAGATCCCCAAGACCAGGCGTCCTTCCGGGAAATGGCGGTTACGCGAAATTCTTTTGCAACGTCCGGAGGTCACCAAACAACTGCACAAATGCATCACTGACTATCTGTCCATTAATGACACGGCCGAGACCTCGGCGTTAGCCTTGTGGGGTGCCCTGAAATCGGTGGCCCGCAGCGAGCTCATCGCGATAGCAGCGGCAGACACTAAAGCCCGCCCAGCGAAACGGGCCAAGTTAACAGCCCAAGTTTCCGAACTCGAAAGGGTTCACAGCCGTACCGGGGCGCTGCGCATTTGGAAACAATTAAAAGCAGCCAGAGCCCAATTGGCCAGCTTAGACATGGACAGGGCAGAGTTTGCGCCCTACGCCTCCGCCACACTTACTATGTGTGGGGAAACAAGACGGGCCGGCTACTCGCTAGCGCGTTGATAGCGAAAACTCAGCGCTCAGAAATTCAGGGCCTGAAGGACGGAAAGGGCAATGAGATCAAGGAGGAGACACAGATTGCGGAGGCATTCCGAGACTTCTACACCTCTCTGTACCGTGCTGATGCTGTTCCGAGCGCGAACATTGACTCATATTTGGAACAGGTGGCAACCACGGCACTCTCCCCGATGAGCGCGGAGGCCTTGAAGGCCCTCATTCGATTAGATGAGGTGGTAGCTGCTATATCCCGCCTTAAGCCACTTAAATCTCCGGGCCCGGACAGTTACTCCGCCGGTTTTTATAAAACCTTTAGCCCATTATTGGCTCCAGACCTTACTCGGCTCTTCAACTCCTTTAGTGGTCTGGGCTCCATTCCCCCAGACATGTTGGAAGCCGAAATAATGGTGCTACCTAAACCCGGCAAGGACCCTACACACTGCTCGGCATTTCGCCCTATCTCCCTCCTCAATTTGGACCTGAAGCTTTTCACGAGCGTGTTGGCGGCGCGCCTCGGGCCGTGGCTGCTTGGGGTTCTCGAACCCGAATGGTCGGGCTTCCTCCCGAGTCGCCAATGTAGCGATAACACCAAACGGGTCCTCCACCTGGTGCTCAAGACCCATTTCCAACAGTCAGATTCAGCTCTACTGGCCATTGACGCAGAGAAAGCGTTTGACCGCGTTAACTGGTCTTTCCTGCAACAGGTCTTGGCCCACTTTGGGATGGGAGATCACTTTCAATCTTGGATCGCGAGCTGTTATCACCGCCCGCAGGCGCGGGTTTGTCTGGGTGCCCTGCGCTCAAGCCCTTTCGAGATTCAACGTGGCACGAGACAGGTGTGCCCTCTTTCTCCCCTTTTGTTCGCTCTGTATGTGGAGCCGTTGGCGCAAAAGGTCCGCGTCAACCCGGAGATACAGGCCATCACTTTCGGCGGAGAGCTTCATACGATTGGCCTCTACGCTGACGACATCATCCAGATTGTCCAGATCGCTCGATTCCTGCATTTCTGGGAGAGGTGGAGTCCTTTGGTGCGGTGTCTGGTTTTAAGATTAACAGGGGAAAGTCGCTCATACTGCCCCTGGGTAGCAATGCCCAGGATGTGCCGGTGTACAGAGGGGGCCTGCAGATGAGATCCCAGATTCCGTACCTGGGTATCGCCCTCACCTCCTCCACGGACTCGACGGTCACCTTGAACTACGGAAACCTATTATCCCAAATCCGCTCAGATCTGGCACGGTGGTCCAAACAGCCTCTTTCTCTAATGGGGCGTGTTGCGGTGGTGAAGATGTCAGGTCTGCCCAAGATCCTATACATTTTTCAAACTATTCCTGTGCAACCCCCGACGGGTGCTATTGCCACCCTATAGAGTACCTTTTAGCACACATTTGGGGGGGAAAGCCCTCGATTGCACAAAGAACAAGCTTATAGGGGCAAGGATGAGGGGGGTCTCGGGATCCCCAATCTTCAACAATATTTTCAGGCAACCCAGCTCCACTACCTCATCGAGTGGTATAGACCGGAGTCTGAAAAGAGATAGTTGTTCCAGGACAGGGCAATGGCCCAGACGCCCCTTTGGAAGATCCCATTCCTCCGCCGCCGCGACAGGCCATGGTACCTCCAGAAATCCCCTAATACCCACACTATCATGCACATCTGGTATACAGTCGCCATCAGGCAAGGCCTTACGACCTTTCACTCTCCGCTCACTCCCCTTTTCGATAATCCGGACTTCCCGCCAGGCACTGTCCCACACGCTTTCTCACAATGGAGCGGCACCAGCTGCAGGTCAGCTAGGGATCTCTTCGACCTACAGGGCTTCCTCCCCCTCTCAGATCTGTCTCAAGGGTACGGTGTTGTTTCACCCCACCTCTTCCAATATTTCCAACTCCGGCACTGGCTCACTCACCCTGACTATGCATCATTAGTTGGCAGACAAATGACAGAATTCGAACGTTGGCTAGTGACAAAAGACTCGGATAAACGCCTCATCTCGGAACTCTACCAGATGCTCACACCCCCACTCACAAAATGTCACACGGCGGGACAGAAACGTTGGGAGGCAGAGCTGGAGAGGTAATTGACAGACTAGGAATGGTGCTACGCATACTACAGAGCTTCCCACAAGACACGCAACACCGCTGGTAAATAAGCGGCAGTGAAACTAGCTATCTACTGGCACCTCACCCCTGTCCCGCTCAACAAAGGGAATCCGGCCCGGAGCGCGCTCTGCTGGAGGGGTTGCAGGGAACGGGGTACACTGACCCACCTCCTCTGGGATTGCCGAGAGGTCAGAGTCTACTGGAAAGCGGTACTGGATGAAATAGACTGCACATTCAACACTGAAATCCCGAGGTTCCCTGACTACACACTCATGGGCCTTCCAAATGCGATCACCTTCCCCCTGAAATCCATACGCAGGCGTCAAATGGGGATTGCCATGCAAGCCGCATCCCAACACATTTTGTCACTTTGGGGCACAACCACTTGACCCACTCACACGGGATGGCTACACATAATCTGGTTTACACTGGGGATGGAACGAATCCAGGCCACACTTACACAGTCAGCTGACACGTTTCGCGAGACTTGGTTACCACTATTGTCCCTTCTTTCGAAGGAATTTAACGAAATCACATGCCCCAGATATCTTCGATTGCTGCGTGTTACAGAAATTCCAACTGATCCTCACCTATCTCATGAAGAGACAAGTTGAATGGGCCCTAATGGCATGGATGTTTGCTCTATTAGTCTGGCACACTGGTTGGGGTGGGGGGGAGGGAGGGAGGTTTGGCTTATGTTCTTCAGATTTTATTATCCTACCAGGCCTTATGCATATGTCTTTTGCCTTACACTCATGGCTCAGTCCATGTATTCCGATCATTGTCTGCATTATAGAGAAGACATGCTTGTCTGTCTCGTATGTGGAACCCTCCTTTTGCAATGTATTGCATGAGCTTTTTCTAGAAACCAATAAAACAAATTTGAATAAAAAAAAAAAGCATGTTTTGGTCGGAGGCGCCATTTGAACGCAACCACCCAACGGCACGTCTGTATAATGCAATGCTGGCTAAAATGTTAGCGCTGGACCTTCTCCCTTTTTCTTTCGTTGAAGGGGTGGGTTTTCTAGAATGTGTGGCAACAGTCTGCCCTAAATGAAAGGTTCCTAGCCGGTCCTATTTTGCCAGAGTTGCGATTCCAGCACTACATCACTATGTGCTGGAGGTGATTGGGGCAGCTTTGCAGAAGAGTGCTGTTCACACTATCCACCTGACAACAGACATGTGGACCAGTTGCCAAGCCGTTGATTACATGTGCATCACTGCACACTGGGTCTGTTTTGCGGGGGTTAGAGAGAAATTTGCTGCAGGTGTTGACAGTGTCACAATTTTTCAAGCTACTCGGAAACATGCAACAGTAGCCATGTTTGCCATGGAGAAATCTCATGCTGCAGTAAACATTTTGGAGGAGTTTAACAGTAAGGTCTTTGAATGGCTGCAGCCAAGAAAGCGCATGATTGGTTATTTTTCCACGGATAATGGCAGTAATATAGTTAAGGCCATGTCTGATGGTGGCTATTTCAGAGTGCGGTGTTTGGCGCACAGTATTAACATTGTTGTTCAAGATTTCTTGAAAAAAGAAAACATAGTCAGTAAGTTACTGACCACCTGCCGAAGAATCTGCTCACATTTCAGCCATTCTTTTAAGGCCCGGAAGCAGCTGAGGATCATTCAACGTAACCGTAGAGTGCCAGTCAGAGGACTCATCCAGGAGGTGGCATCACGTTGGAACTCAACCTTCTACATGCTTGAGCGTCTGCTTGAGCAGTACTTGGTAATTAATGAGTATGTCTTAAACGCATGGGGTGCTTCTATGAAAGATATGAGGCTAGAGGTGGATGAATGGGACCTAGTTAAAAGCCTGACTGACATGCTTCGTCCTTTTGAGGTGTTCACACGTGAAGTCAGCAGAGAGCACTGTAGTTTGGGCAAAGCTATCCCATTGTTACGCATGCTAGAGCACCAACTGAAGGTGGTGTCTTCAACGTTCCGAGTTGATGCTGAAAAAGAAGACGCATATCAGTTGGCGGAGAGCTTATTATGCCGCCTAGTTGACAATGAAAGGCTTAAAGCAACACATTCAGAACAACATTACATTTGTGCCACTATTCTGGATCCACGGTACAAAAAGGCACTGACCAGCAATACATTCATTCCTTTTTTTGAAGCAGATGTTTCCAAGTACAAACATTGGCTAGCTCTGTCAGCCACTCGGTTCGAAAAAGAGCGGCAGGAAATTGAAGGAACCACCACAAGTACTACTAAAGCAGCAGGTTATCCGGCGTCAAGGTCCACTTCTGTGGCCGAAGCAGTCACTTTCCCTCACAGCCGTTACCGCCAGCAACAAAGTATCATAATCATCACCTGCACCAGGCCCTGCCATAATATTGTCAGAAGCGGACTGGATAACTTATCATGCGTTTGCTCGTTCCAGTGTTGATGCAAAGGCAACAGATGGTACACAAAGTGGAGCACCCATGGAGGACCTTGAGTGGATGGTGCAGGCCTATATGGATGACCCAACGAAGGTCTTCTTTTATCAGAACCCATTGGTGTATTGGTATGGGAAAAGACCTCAATGGCCACTGATCACCAAGCTGGCTCTAAATTATTTGGCTTGCCCATTCGCAAGTGTGTCTTCTAAACGTTTATTCAGTGCTGCTGGTGCCATTGTAACTTCAAAAAGGACCCGCCTCTCGTCCAAAAATGTGGAGCGGTTAACACTGATCAAGGTGAATCAGCACTTCATACCACCAGATTACAAAATACTTCAATCCACGCAGGAAGAAGAAGACACCTTAGGTGATGGAAGTTCTTCTCTGTTAGCTGACCTACTCCAGGTTAAATTCACAGAGTTTGAGGACAAGCTCTACTTCCCTGACACCTAGGCTTGAAATACTTACTTTTTTTTTCATCCTTATTCACTTTCATTTCTGTGTGTCTTTCTTTGTTTTGCAACTTTGAGCACAACAAAACTCTAATCACAACAAATCCAGCAGCAGCACTGTCTTCGTCTTATTTCCATATTGAAGGTGATGCTGTCTGCATTTCTGGAGTTCACAAGTTCACAACTCAGTCATGCTCCTCTATCCTCCTCCTCCAGACTCCCCCTATCCATTTGTTTCCCTCACGGCAGATGGCCGGATTATGCAGAATCAAGAAACTGTCGGTATGCTGACTGTTACTTCTGAAATTCACACAAGAGGCTGCCCTGTGTCCCTTCACTTAAGAATAAGATGCTGACAAAAAGTGGAAGAGGTAATGAACGTTGAGACATGCAGAGTGGACAACACTGGCTGTCTGGCTCTGATGAAAGCAATTGCTGTTTGTTTGTTGTGAATGAAATGAATCCTATGTGTTCTGTTATTATTTAATCTTTTACACACTAAATGTAACTCAAGTCTACTCTGTTTTTACCTTTTTTAATACAAATTGTACTTCTACTGCAGGGGCCATTACGTCGCATTTTTTAATATGGAAAATGTCCTTGGACTCACTATGTGTAGACTGTGACTGTCTGAACAACATTGAGTTTGCCAATACCATGATGATGAGTCTTGATGATCAAAGTTACATAATATCTTTACAGTCACTCACTGGGATGGATGGATCATCATCGTCGGTTTACGGAAGAACTATGGCCATTTTGTGAGTGGCAAACAGGTAAACAAGTCAACAACAACCACAGCAGAACTACATGTCTGTCTAGTCGTGGTATGGAGTGGTCGAGCCAGTGTAGTGTAGTGTTGTTATGCCAGAGTCCAGACAGCAGTTCATGTAAAATTGCGGCTATGTGGTTTGCTGTATAAAATTAGATCTGCTTTGTCTGTCTGTGTCAAAGAGGTATGCTACATGGAGGTTGGTTCACTCAGTGGTGCCTGCCTTGACCGTCTGCATGGCCCTGGCATGCTGTGTGGTAAATATTATCCTTGAAAAGGAGACTCAAAGTACGCACTTTGGAAATGATGCTTCTATGTAATACTGTCGCCTCTGAAAGTTAAAGTGTTATTTTAACTTACTACACACCGTACCTTATATTTTTTTCTCTGGGGTGTTTTAATATACCTTCCTGTTTTTCCATCGACAATTACAGGCCGGCTTTTACCCTGTGCGATGGGAAAAACATTAACTCAGGCTTACCATAGCAATCCGTAATTCCGCATCCTCCTGGCAGGCAGTGGACAGTGTGGTCACCAGGATTGATCGGTGGAGCATCAGATGGAATGGGAGAGTACCGCGAATAAGAGGAATGGCTGGATGCATGCAACTTCCCAAATTGATCAGGACAACTACAACATACAGTTACAGTATCCTCTTCACTTCTCCTTATCTTTAAAATAATGTTATTGTTGTGAAATTCTATGAGTGCGAGTGATAAGTTTCTTTGCTATTTTTAAAACTAATTGTATGTACTAATAAGTGTTTATTCTCTCTGAGGGCAGATAGGCAAGTGAATTTGCACAATTACTGCAGCCCTGTACTGTCAAATTGTTTATTCATAGTATACTAGCTACACCAGCAGCAAAATTCATAAACCTAAAACAGTTAGCATTGTAGCAAGTCCAAAGACTATGAAAGGAGAAGTCATCATATACAGACAGTGGATAAAGGACTTGAAGGCCTAACCACCCTCCCTTGGAAAGAGTATGTTTTATTATATAAAGAAAGATCTCTGGGCTTTGTCAGCAGACCCCATACCTTAGTGCCTACATTGTAGTTTTTACATCATAGGAACAGCATAGCTGGTCCCTCTCCAAGTGTGTGGTAAACCAACATGAAATCCCATAATATCAAAGTACGTGTTTCCAACAGCTGCAGCTGTGTAGCATGTTTTGTCTAAGTGCTAGGGACTGACCAGAACAGAATAACAATGGGCATTGTGTATCGACCTTGCATGGTGTGTTCAGACTAAAATCCAGGATCAGGCAGAGAATGCAGATAGCAGACAGTTCTCTTGTGAAAGGCACAAACAGATTCTTGCACTATAAAGCCATGTAGTAACATGCACAAAAGCAGCATCATGGCAGCAGAGCTCATGCTAACTTAACAATTTTGATAATGTCCCCAACTGCCATACGACACCTTCCCCCTGGCTAGGTCATAGCATATAGATAAAAGGACCCAAGCAGAGTTCAAAGGTAAGCAGAGTCAAGAAGCGTTCTAAGAAAAAACAGTTTGTAAAATGTAAAAAAAAGAAAATACATTTTTATTATAATTTTGTTGTTCATTGAGAATGGAATTATTTGGAGATGGAAAATCCATCAAAGTACGCGATCCCAAGAATGCAATTCATTCCAGAAGGTCATCCCTATCGTTCATAGCAAAATGGAATGCCATCCAATCAAGTAGGTCAAAGAAACACACGTGTTCCTCAAATCTGATGCCTCTAAGAGCATATCTGGGCAACTATTTGATGAAACTTCATTGCAAGCGGGGCTGTGCAGCCTCACAGATATTCCATTCAATCATCACTCCAAGCATAGCTGCACGCACCATACGGCCATCCCATGAACAAGCCTGGTCATGGGCTACTAAGAGACCCATTAACAGATCATAATCTTGGTCAGTGCATGACGTATTGGAAAGGCATAAATCCTGGCAGTAAAACACAGGCTGCACACAAGTGAAGTAGGCAAAGCGAAAAGTTAATCCATAATGCATGCTGAGCATTGCTAATGGCAAGCATCTAAAAAGCTGTTCCATTCAGTCATAGTACAGTTGCAATTGGCTGGGTCTGTGTAGCACCACAAGATGGGCAGCCGTTGCGTAAAAGGCATAGAAGTAAAAGCGCACCAGCCACCAGAGCCAGTATTAAGGGAAAGACTCTGAAGGTGTTGGAAAAATAGAACGTATAAAGGCTGGTATTACTCAAAAGAACGTCTGAAAAGAAGTCACAAGGCCGGATCCTACAAATTAAAACAAATTAGCAAGGCCTTCTGTACCAGACTCATTAAACATTCTATGTATCAGTTCTCCACAATGTAGTTGGAAATTTGTGTTCCGCAGTGACTGAATCTCACTAGATGTTTTAGCCACCTGCAATGCGAAGGTCTCTCGAGCCGAAATGAGAGCCATTTCTTGCTGAAACAATAGGGCTTTGAGTTTGCTTAATTTATTGAAATCTGTTTTCAAAGTTGGAATGGAAGGCCAAATAGAACTGTATACAGCCTTATGTGGGGGTGGAAAAAGCATATTGCTACAACAAGTAAAACAGTGGGAAACTGTTACTATATGTGGGATGCCTGCCTCGCGAGCCACAGTAGTTGTTGTTGTTCAAAATAAGATAACTGCCATTAGAAAGCACTGTGGGAGGGGGAATTATTGCCGGAACTGGCATTCCTTTCAAAAAATTCAATTTCAAATTAGATGCAAACACATTACAAGCTCTGTGCAACTTCAATTGTTTGCAAACGAGGGAGTGTTCCACTGTGGATTCGCAGTCCTCCCCTGTTAGGAAAACGTCTGTATCCTCCCGTTGACATCTGTAAGTAAATGGAAGGGACCATAATTCATGTAGGAAGGCACTACCCAAGGGTTCAAAGTGGCCTATAAGGAAATGTTTCATGCGAGATTTAAACTAAAACAGTGAAAAAGAAAAGCAATAATGCCATGAATCAACCATACAGCTGAATCAGTTTCCGCTACAGAAAACAGCAAGTGTTCAAATTGTTCCATATGTAACAGTGTGTACGTAGCATCTTTCATGGTTGTAAATCTCTGTTTCTCAGTTAGATTAAAAGGCAAAAACAAATCAGAAGTGTTCAAATGATCCCATGGTAATATTCCCATTTTGAGTGTCTGTAACGTCCATGTGCATTGCATTACAGATCGTAATTGATTTTGACCATGATATAAAACAAACTCATCATTCTGCACAATATCAATAACAGATTAAACAATATTATCTGAAGTATAAATGCGGGAAGACAGTGTATTAATGCTATTATTGACTACTGCAAGAACCTTCTCCAAATTAACTTTGTCAAGTTGGTGCAGACGGGTTGGTGCTTCAATTTGAGAAAGCTTCGAGAATTCATTGTATGTTGCACAGATAAATCTTTTTGAGAAAATCAGCTAAATTGATGTTGCTAGACAAGAGAGACAAGTGTTGTTTGACTGATGACAGATGACAGATGACAGAGTGGAATATTCCAACCATTGTTGACACAATGTTCCCACTGAATATGTGGTGACAGAATGTGAATGTGGGTATCAGGGATCAGGTCTAGTTTGTGTGAAACTGGGCGTTGCATCATAAAAATGTAGTTGACAAGCATTAGAATTGATTTGCCACAACAACCATCCTGAAGGGTTAACAACATCAGATATATTGAAACTGTCAATTTGAAACAGAGATTGTAAGATATATATTATATAATTTGTGTATTGACGCCAATTAACATATTCAGCCAATGACGGATTAGAAGGAGTATTCAAATTTTTGGCAGTAGCAAGGCAAAAACAAGTTGTTTGGTGCACCGTGTCTTTTAAAAACAATATTTGAGTTGGTATCAGAAATCCACGACGCAAATCCTCTGTTCCTTGCACCTGCCAAATCTTAGAGCCCCAAATTTATTTTAAATCAATGGTATTTTTCCAGTGATCATAACCCTGTAAGGTTTGAATATATCAACTTTGTGTATATCAAAATTAATTTAGATTGAGATGGCAGTTTCAATTTAAAGAAATAGGAGTTTGGATTGGACGTGTTATAAACAGTGAAGTAACTGAACTTAATGTTAAGTGTTTTTGAACTACCCTGTAATAGAGTTGGGCAATGATCCCACTGCATGTAATTAAAAGTGGGTCTTAACATGTTAGTTTTGTGCAAGAAAAGGTGGCCATAATGTTGATTACAGAATAAATCAGCATAATTGGCAGTATTTAAAAATAAATCTTTAGCATCAAAAGCAGCGTAATATTTCAAATCAGAAAACAATGAATGTACAGCTTGTAAATCCCAATCATCAGAGTGTATGTCCTGTGTTACCACATCTTCCAAGGAAATGTGAAACACCTATGAAATTTTGAGGACCTCCGTCAGACCATGAATTTCGAATGCCACTTTATCCCAAACTATGCCATCTGCAACCGGGAAGGCCGAAATGTTCACAAGGGCTGGATCACGTTTCATGATATGGGGACCCAGAATACTATCGACCAACTTTACAGCAGAGAGTTCGGGCAAATAATGACAATTGATGAGTAAGAAGAACACTGTCACAAATTCAATTGACTTAAAAAGGAAAATCAGGATAACTACCAACCAGATGTTGGTCCAGGATGGGATCAGGTAAGTCTTTTAGAACCAAGAGAAAAAAAATGCTTGTCTTTAACGGTGGAGTTGCCACAGAAGAGGCTGAAGAGGAGTCATAAGAGAAGCCTGTATGGCCTTGAAATAACAACTTGCACCCATGTTTAGTAACGGTGGCAGTGCAGTATCATGTTGCAAAGGAATGTGCAGTACTTCAATATGGAATTCATCAGCAAGATAAGTATACTCAACGTCCATGTTGGAAGGCACTGTGGATGAAGACTCAGCAGACAAGAGACTAGCCGGACTTTCCATCTCACCATCAACGACACAGGGATTAGTTGAAGATGCAGGCATCACCAGATTAAAGGAAATAGCATTACATGAAACACTCAGTCACACTATTCAGAATAATCCAGATGGTGTAGTTTGACATTGTCAATCGAAATGTATCTGTTGTGTTTTGCGACCAGTCAAAGGTGGCAGTATCACTGTACGAGTACCCTTCAATCCATGGTCCGGGACCGGTACACGATAAGAGGGACCAAATTATTTTTTGTTCTCCAGCTTTTCCCGTACCAGATCCCCAATCTTAGGAAGCCAGCCGGCAACATGAATCAGCATTGCTGTGTCACGGGAAGAGTCAAAATGTTCAGTTACGTAGTTGTTACAGGTCCTTTGAAGGTCCTGTAACATAGTAGAATAGTTATCTATGTCAAATGTGGCAGCTGCCGAAACCACGTCTAGACCATCATGGTCAGGCACAAACATTTTAATGCCAAAGAGCATTTTGTATGGGGTCCGCCCACCCAGAGATCTTCTCGGGAGATTATAATGTGCAAGTTGTGCCCCATACAAATGGGTCAGCCAGTTCCTGCCAATAACTAAGACTCTAGATGTCAAATATTACTTTAAGTCTTGGTTCATTCGCTCCACCATAGAATTGCCCTCAAGCCAGTATGGAGACGAAAACTGCACCAGCACCCCCAAAGAATTCATGGCGTCGTTGTACGTCATGGTCCAAATGGAAGGTGCCACAGGCAAACATCCCGACAAAGACACGCAAATCTCTAATGGCATTTTGAGTGTCAGCACTGCGTTGAGGCCAAACCCAGAGAAATATAGTGCATGAATCAACTGCAACAAAAAAATATTTATATGCAGTATCAGAAGTCAATGGACCAGAGTGATTAAGATATATCCAGCCGAACTGCTGATTTGGTATATATAGCTGTGTTTGTGGTGGTTGTGAACATGTAGACTGTTTGATTTGTTGACAAATGTCACAAGAAAGCACATAAGTACAGGTGTGTTTCTGTAAACCATGCCACCAATAATGTTGCAGTTGAATATACACAGTCACAGACACTCCTGCATGTTCAGAATCAATACTTTCATGTGCAGCTATGATCAATCGAAGTCTGAGGTCTATGTCAGGAATCAGCTGATCCCCTACTAATGGACTTGAAGCACAAGGAACTTGTTCAGGAGATGAATGATAAGAAGATTCAGAAGGGAAGCCCTGCGGGAAAGCAGTTCCATTCTTTGTAGCAGCAATAGCTCCCAGAATCACATTATCTATCTTAGTCATAGACCTTGTAACTGCTGCAATCGAATATGTCGGTACACAAGGGGGTGGTGATGGACGGAGCATCTGAACCAATCAAACACTCACACCCAGTCAACAGATCTGGGTTTAATCCATCACCTTCATTAGCCCACTCTCCAACCCCAGTTCAGACATGGCCTTATGCAAATCAGTCTCACCCTGCGCCTCATGGCAACAGTGTTGATTATGTGACTATGTGCTTGTAAATAAATTCCTCTTATTGTATATTTTGTAATATATATGAAACCTTCCTAGATTGTAAGAGGCGCTGGCAACCATTTGGGATATAAGGTGTCTTTAATATTTATCTAATATAGATATTAGATGTATTCTGTGTAGTTGTTATATCATGATTACTTTGGTTTTTATTTGCTGTAGGATCGCTATATAATCTTTTACATCACCACATCCTTTGCTTTAAGATATTGCTGGCTGTATAGTATGTAGAAAGCCCATTTTGGTTGCCATTTTGTATAAGGCCACGCCATAGATCTCATACAGTTAGTCTGTTTATTCTTTCTATTTTTGAACTATGCCGGAATGGTCTGTTGTTAGTTTCTTTGCACTCCGTAGAGAAGGAGACAGATATCCGGGGTGATTCTGTCCTTCCGGTAATGTGAACGAGAGACGTATCAGTAACGGAGTGGATCACGCCATACGAAAGGGGCTGCATCCATTTTTTGGATTGACTCGAGATTTACCGAATTACTTACGGCATCCCGTTTCCTTTTGGAGATGACTTGACATGTAAGTAACGGGGCACGCTAGAGTGCATGGTGCCATTACCGACCTATAGCAATGAATAAATATAGTTATATGTATTGTATTTTAGTTTACACTTTGTTTTATATATTTTTATTTAGAAAACTGGATTTCTGAGTCTGGTCAAATTTATTACGTAGCACTACCCGTAGTGGTAGGTGCAAGAGATCGTTTTTCCTCGAATTTGGGAGGTAGAGGACGATACTGACATCTGATGTACCATGAGCTGTTACACAACTTAATGTTGGTAGGTTCGATTTGTTTGTATTGTGATACTTGGCAGTGGTTGCACTACTATGTAATATACATCGTTCACAATCTGTGGTTTGGTGGATTATGGCTTTATCACAATAAGGACTTGTGCACTTTAGGTGGTGTTATTTTATTTCTTTTGCTTTTCCCTTTTTAATTAGCATGTTGCCAAGACCTCGAGAATTTTTCTTCTCCTTATACTTTAGGGGCACCTTTGGGTGCTTGTGTCCGTGATTGTTACAGTCGTAGATGTATATAAATATGTATTGATTTTTTGTTATTATTGTTCTCTTTTAGGTACTTTTGTACTTGTTGCCCAAAGTCCTGAGGAGGCCTTAAATTGTTTTGATAGGCCGAAACGCGTCGACATCTACTATAGTCCGACACCATTTAAATGTGGAATTGATTGTGATAAATCCAACGAGAGCTTCTCTCTAAAAAAAGAAGTATAAAGTTATTTTAGCTTCCTAGGCTTTGTGACTAAATGGTGATTATGAAAAAGGAATTATGGCTCAAAAAGAGTATGCCGTGAATTTCCTTGTGTAAAAGATTGGGCTTCATTTCAACCCGGGCTAATAAGGGTATAAAATTGTGTTTTTCATGCGTATTGTTTATGTCTTGTTGCATAGTGTATAATATGTAGATAGACATATGACGTATGGATATTTATATATATAAACTGAAACAAAATCAAAAAATCCTAGTGTAAAGAAAAATTGGGTTGACTAAAACAAATAACCTAAACCAATTTCTTGTGTTTGTGTATAATTTTGTTGGTATAATGTTTTTTGATAGCGAGTAGATGAACAAAGAATATTAGATTTTTTCTGTGTGTAAATTAATACTCTTGGACAGACAATTTGTAGTATCTGTCCACCAACTAAAAGGTTCCGTAAAAGAAATACCAGAGGCATCATTTGTACTTATTTTGTTCATGGGAGCAGTCCAGCCCGAATTGCCAAGCCAGGCGTTCCCTGGACCGGAAACAAGCTTCCTAGGACCAGTTTATGTCATTTCAGCCTGCTTCAGCCAGGCTTGCTTGAATCCAGTGGCAAAGTGAGCAAGGGACTCACGTCTGAGTATACCCTGCCAACTTATGGCAAACAAAGCGGTACAAAAGGGGGTGGTGATGGACAGAGCATCTGAATCAATCAAACACTCACACCCAGTCAACAGATCTGGGTTTAATCCATCACCGTTCTTTAGCCCACTCTGCCACCCCAGTTCAGACATGGCCATATGCAAATCAGTCTGACCCTGTGCATTATGGGAACAGTCCAGCCCAAAATGCCAAGCCATGCCTTCCATGGACCGGAAACAAGCTTCCTAGGACAGGTTTCTGGCATTTCAGCCATCTTCAGCCAGGCTTGCTTGAATCCAGTGTCAAAGTGAGCAAGGGACTCACGTCTGAGCATACCCTGCCAACTTATGGCAAACAAAGCGGTACAAAAGGGGGTGGTGATGGACGGAGCATCTGAACCAATCAAACACTCACACCCAGTTAACAGATCTGGGTTTAATCCATCACCATTCTTTAGCCCACTCTGCCACCCCAGTTCAGACATGGCCGTGTGCAAATCAGTCCGACACTGTGCCTCATGGGAACAGTCCAGCCGAACTGCCATGCCATGCCTTCCCTGGACCGGAAACAAGCTTCCTAGTACCGGTTTCTGGCACTTCAGCCGTCTTCAGCCAGGCTTGCTTGAATCCAGTGGCAAAGTGAGCAAGGGACTCACGTCTGAGCATACCTTGCCAACTTATGGCGAACAAAGCAGTACAAAAGGGGGTGGTGATGGACGGAGCATCTGAACCAATCAAATACTCACACCCAGTCAACAGATCTGGGTTTAATCCATCACCGTTCTTTAGCCCACTCTGCCACCCCAGTTCAGATATGGCCATATGCAAATCAGTCTGACCCTGTGCCTCATTGGAACAGTCCAGCCTGAACTGCCAAGCCATGCCTTCCCTGGACCGGAAACAAGCTTCCTAGGACCGGTTTCTGGCATTTCAGCCATCTTCAGCCAGACTTGCTTGAATCCAGTGGCAACGTGAGCAAGGGACTCACGTCTGAGCGTACCCTGCCAACTTATGTTGAACAAAGCGGTACAAAAGGGGGTGGTGATGGACGGAGCATCTGAACCAATCAAACACTCACACCCAGTCAACAGATCTGGGTTTAATCCATCACCGTTCTTTAGCCTACCCTGCCACCCCAGTTCAGACATGGCCATATGCAAATCAGTCTGACTCTGTGCCTCATGGGAACAGTCCAGCCCGAACTGCCAAGCCATGCCTTCTCTGGACCGGAAACAAGTTTCCTAGGACCGGTTTCTGGCATTTCAGCCGTCTTCAGCCAGGCTTGTTTGAATCCAGTGCAAAGTGAGCAAGGGACTAATGTCTGTGCATACCCTGCCAACTTATGGTGAACAATGCGGTACAAAAGGGGGTGCATTATGCAGAACAGGGATGAAACAAGCTAAGAAAGCCAAAGGGTTCAGAATTTCTGTCGCAAGCTTCAGAATTCTGTAAGGCGGCTGGTTAAATCACAGGTAGATTTTTTATCCCGATTTAATGAAGTAAAAACAAGGGTATCTACATTAGAAGATGAGATGGCACAACATATAGCAACCACGGAACTGAGCTTGGCTACGAAAGAGGACATGATTTGGAAATTGTCTGATATTGACAACCTAGATCACCGTAATAACTTGAGGGTGGGGTTCATAAAAGCATTTCCGGGCCTGACCCGATGTGATTGGGATCGTGAAATTGAAAGCGCACATAGATTCTGGTTTAAAAGTCGGTTGAGGCCCGGTCAGGAAACTAAACCTAGAGCGATGCAGGTATCATTTAGAAGCTTCCTAGCATGGGAGGAAGTGTTTATGCATGCTAGACCTGATAAGAAGGGGAAGGCTGGGGATGTGGAGTTTTTTGTTCGCCCAGATTTGTGTCAGCGCTCAGTGGAGCTTCGCTGGCTATGCCGTCAATTAATACCGGAGCTACAGTCTAAGGGGGCCTCAGTTTTTCTGATGTACCCAGCCAAGCTGAAGGTAGTTCTTAAGGATCAAACATGCTTTTTTACCAGCATTGCATCAGCAACAGAATTTGTACGCTCTATAAAGTCTAGGTTTCTTTATATGTTGAACATGCTGGAAACGGTGAATTAGGGAGCTGACATGCTTATATGTTTCAATAATAAGGTTAGTTGCATTTGTCTCTCTTTCAATCTCTTATCTATTGCTCCAATCTACTTCTTTTTTGTTATCTTATTTTTGTATTAGAATTGTTAATGACTCTGCAGGGAAAGGTAAGGGGGTTTGGTAGGCTTGCATCTACAGGACTATGTGTCCTAAAGCCTCGTTAAAGGGGGGGATTTGAGGGGATCAAGGTTGGGTAGAAGTAGGAGAGGGAGAGGTAGGAGGTTTAGGGGGGTGGGTAGCACTCAGGGGGAGAAAAAAGGGAAAACATTTCACAGCAGCAAGAAAATGTTTAAGTTGTAGGATACAAGGAAAAGATAGTTTTGTCACTACCAAAGGGCAGCTCAGTTTTTGGAAGATCATGCTGGGATGTGTATTTAAAAATGGTAATGTCATGTAATGGGATAAAAATATGCTCATTGAACATGTCAGGTCTTAACAATGCGGTAAAATGACAGAAAGTGGCTGCAGAATTACGACATATTCGGCCAGATCTATTATGTATACATGGAAACCCACATACCTTGGGCCAAGAGGGGTATTCTGAAAGAATTGGGGTATTCTTTAATTTCCGCATCTGGCCAAACTGGTATGATTCGGGGTGTAGCTATTCTTGAAAGACAACATTTTGTCATCCCTGGTCATATATCAACGGATAAAAATGGGCAATGGGCTATAGGGGAATGTGGGTTTGAGGGACATAATATCACTCTTGGTACGATCTACGGGTCCAATGTTAATGATACGGGGATCTTAGTTGAGTTAAATGCTGAATTAGCCACATGGCCGCAACCATTTATTATCTGTGATGATATAAATATAAATGTAACTAATCAAGCTTTACAGGATGGCCCTGATAAATATATTTTCAAAGCACTTCATAATTTAATTTGTGATCATGGGCTGGTGGATGTTTGGGGTAAAATAATAGAACATGATAGTGGTTTCACCTTTTACTCGCACTCACACAAAAAATTTGTAAGATTAGATAATTTTTTTGCACCGACCTCATTGTTGGCTGATGCGCTAATTCAAGTTTACCCATGGATCTCTTCGGACCATGCTCCTATTGTTTTTGAATTAGCTCTAATCAGGAGGAGACCTATACTTAATAATTTTACATTTGATCGGAAATTGTGTGTAGACAAAGAATTTAAGGATTATATGTCTAATTGGATCAAGGGCTTTTTTGAAAATATTAATGGTACAGCATCGGTTATCGCAGTCTGAGATACCTTTAAGGCCTGTTTTCGGGAGGAGTTATAGCTTATTGCACCAAAAGAAATGCAAAATGGAGTTAGCCCGATATTATAAGGCATTGATAGAGGCGGAAGGTGCTTTAACTAAGGGATTGCCTCAGGTCAGAATGATCTCTCGGAATTATTGAATAGCGTTGCTAAGCAGCGTGCTAATGTTCTTGGATTTTGGAGCGCACAGAATGTTAGGAAATATCTGACCTTTAGGCGGCAAAGTCATGAATTTGGGGAAACCATCCAGAAACGAATGGCATTGCGACTCCGAATGAAGGAATCTGCTCAAAATATCCAGGCACTGAGGGATCCGAATGGGGTGTTACGGACTGATCCTCAGGAGATACTCTCTATTTTTCAACGGTTTTATTCTAGTCTTTATAAGCAGCAGAGGAGAGTTGCTGGGGAGCAGGACGTATCTTTTTTTGAGGAGGGATTAAAACAAATGGATCCCTCATTGGTGCCGCAACTTGACTGTCCAATTTCCATGTTAGAGTTAGAATCTGCAGTTAAAAGCATGGCTTTAGGGAAAGCGGCAGGGCCTGATAGGATCCCTGTCGAGGTTTATAGGCTGTTTTTTAGTTTAATTAAAGAAGAAATGCTAAAGGTTCTACAGTTGGCGCAGTTAGGACATCCACCTAAATCATGGTAAGATGCCACGATCGCGATGTTCTGTAAAAAGGATAAACCTCAAGAATTGGTGGAATCATATCGTCCAATTTCTTTATTGAATAGTGATAATAAAATATATTAAAAAATGTTGGCAAATAGATTGTCTAAAGTTATTACACCTTTGGTCTCATTAAATCGAAATGGCTTCATCCCCCAAAGGGGCATGGTGGCACACGTGAATAAAGTAGTAACATTATTTGATATTGCAGGGATAGAAAAGAGGGATTTAGCATTGATTTTATTGGACGTAGAGAAAGCGTTTGATCACGTTCAATGGGACTACATGTGGCAACTGCTGTATAAAATCGGCTTTGGTAAAAAACTGTATTGTAGCCTTGCATGCGCTATATACTGCTCCTACTGCCAAGATATCTGTAATGGGCTTGTTGTCTGATGCTGTGACTATAACCAGGGGCACTCAACAGGGTTGCCCCTGTTCCCCTCTTTTATTTGCTCTTTACATTACCCTTTCATTGAACAACTATCTCACAATATTTGTATCCCTCCGCTTAGGGTTTTAGATTATCGATTTTCAGTTTTCCCCTATGCTGATGATAGAGCCGTAACCACAGTGAATCCTTCTCTTGCAATTGAGGAGATTAAGCGTTTAGCCAAAGAATTTGGTATGACCGCTGGGTATAAACTTAATGAGTCAAAAACGCAAATTCTATGTTCGGATAGCATATTATGGACGGATGAGCGGGTAGTCAAAGAGGTGACCTATTTGGGCATACAAATTCGAGCTTCTATGTCTGAAATGATGGATGCAAACTGGAATCTGCTTATCCACAAAGTAAAAGCTTCTTTGGATAGGTGGGAGCGTTTGTATTTCACAATAATTGGATGCTGTAATATTATTAAAATGAATGTTCTCCCTAAGGTCCTTTACCTATTACGCTCAATACCTCTGGAAGTTTCAAAGGCTAGACTGGAACATTTGCAATCCAATCCAATCCAAAAAATCTTTATTTCGGCCATTGAGACCATAAAAGATACATAAAAAGACATACAACATTTAAATCAACATTTGATACATGTTATACAAATGGATAGAAGTTTTGGGAGTAAGAGTTAAATAAGATAAAAATGAATAAGAAAGATACATCACAATTATATTAATTGAGTTTAAAATAACATGATTTAAAAACTTTGCCATAGGGGCTAAAATTTGGTTTAAGACAGTGGCCGGAACTATCATCCTATGTTGGTAAAGCCTTAATCAACTTGGACCTAATACGCCACATGGCGAACAGATATTTAGAGACTACAAAAACAATGTGAGGAGAGGAATCAGATTTCAATATTCTGTAAGAAGTTGAACAGTTTCTTATTGCCATGTTTCTGCATAAAGGCACCAACCAATACTTCCTTGGAGACCTATAGATGGAGCAGAAAAACAGGACATGGATTTCCTCCTCATCACAGGAATTGCAACCAGGGCATAGTTTGTCCCCTCCATTGGTCCATTTACTCGTGAAGGATTTAAGGGGGAGGGTTCCGAACCGCCACTGTAAAAAGAGCTTCCTAGCTGCGACCGGATAGATAAAATCCAAAAAAGATTCAAATTTATAGGTATTTTTGGATTGGGTAAAACAGTGGGTTAAAATGCCAATGCTGGGTGCAGTCAATTGGGTCACAAGATTTTGTTGCTTGCAGGCTTTCACAAGACTTTTCCGAGGGACCTTGATACAACCAGTTTCGGGGGCCAACCACAATTCATTTAAGCCTAGCCGGAACAGTTCTTTTTTGACAAAAGTCAGCCAAGGGATCTTGTCATTAACGTTTAGATTCATAACATGCACAAGATCACTCCTGTAGTGGCTAAGCTCCTTAGTTGACCAAAGTCTATGCCAGAATCTTATGGGGTTGAGTTCAGCATCCTCCCTGATAGATGATAAGCCCAAGTCAAGACGTAGGGGAAGCAGGGGAGTTGCAGCTGGGAGGGCCAAGAGGCGCCTCATAAAATTATTCTCGACACGTACCAACTCATTTGCAGCTTGGTGCCCCCAAAGTTCGCTGCCATATAATGCAGCAGGTTTTGCTTGGGTTTTATACATCTCAACTGCAGGGGCTATAGGTTTGTATGTTGAAGTGTTGGTAATCTTCAGGATAGCCCCAGACAGTTGAGATAACCTTATTCGCGAGCTTGCAATCTGTGGACACCATGATAAGTTCTCTTGGAGGGTTACGCCCAGGTATTGGAATGTTTTTACCCTCTCTAGGACCGTGGAGTTTAGGGACGGGTTGGGTCTGGTTGTGGAGGGGGGGTTAAAGATCATATACTTGGTCTTCCCGGCGTTGATCTCGAGGCCAAACTGCCTGCAGAAGAGATCAAAGCCATCCAAAGTTCTCTGGATACCCATGGGCGATTTGGAAAGCAGGAGGGTATCGTCCGCAAACATAATTGCCGGTACCCTCCTGCCTGCCAAGACCGGGGCGTCGCTGTCTCCAACATTGGCTAGATGCGAGATGACACTGTTCATATAAAGGCAAAAGAGGGTTGGGGCAAGTACGCACCCCTGCCTGACCCCCCGGGAAACAGGGAACCTTTGAGACAGAACACCACCCCGCCCACAACGTACCTGGGCGAAATTGCCCTGATGGAGTCTTATGATTGCCTGGAGTAGATTAATGGGGACTCCCATCTCCCTCAGGACCTCCCAAAGTTTTTTCCATGGTACAAGGTCAAAGGCTGACCTCAGGTCTACGAACACCATGTATAATCTCCCTCCCTCGATGGTCACTGTTTTCCAATAAAGGAGAACGAGGCGGAAGATTTGGTCCATGGTGGACGTATTTTTCCTGAAGCCAGCCTGGAGAGGACTTAAAATTTCATTTTCCTCCATCCAATCCATGAGTTGATTCAATAAAAGTCGCGAATAGATCTTCTGGGGGACATCTATCAGGCTGATCGGCCTGTAGTTGGATGGGAGCAGAGGACAGCCCTTCTTGTAGATAGGCACTATCTCTGCCCCCAGCCAAGTGCAGGGGATCGCCATTCCACATGCCAATGAGTTGAAGAGGATAAGTAGATAAGGTGCCCAAATATCTGGATGGGACCTAAAGAGGTCACCAGGTAGTTTATCAAGGCCGGGGGCCTTGCCCATTGCTAAGCCATCTATTGCACTGGCCACTTCCCCTAGCGTAAACTCCAGAGTATCTCCAGGGAGGGAAAGGAGTGTTGCAATAGTGGCATCAGTATTTTCTGAATCATCTGCGTAAAGTTTCCCAAAATGGTCTTCCCATATATGTGCAGCTATATTGTGTTCGACCGCAGCTTTGGGTTCCCCTGAGCCAGTGGAGACTATGGACCAAAATCTTCTAGTGTCCTTAGCTATTAATGCTGCTGAGAGATCATGCCATCTGTCCCAGTCCCAGTCTGACCTCGCACGGGCCATAGTGACCTTGTAAAGTTGTCGCAAGGCAGACACCCTATTACGGGGGGCACCCTCTTTGACTGCAGCAATAAGATCAGATTTAGCCTTTCTGCAGTCCGAGTTGTACCAAGTGGAAGTTCTGGTTTTATGCTTGGGTTTGGGTACCTCTGGATAGAGGACCTCTCCCAGAATTCCCACTAAGTCCTCGTGTATGGTGGGTAAGGTGTTGGATAGGTCCTGAGCACTGGAGCGACTAATTACTTCTTCCAAAGCCTCTAATCTTGGGAGAACAAGGCTATACATTTTCCCAATATTTTCTTCCGACTTGGAGAATTTCTGCCATCTCACCCTACGCCTGTTAGAAGCTAGTACAAGATTACCCCGTTCATCTCCTTTCCCCGGAGAAGAGAGTCCGATGGACTCAGGAAGGTAGTGCAAGGTAAGGGAGAGGGCATTATGATCACTATCAGTGCGGGGGATTATAATAAAGTCCTCAACCTTTGGCCACAGACTGGTATCAACAAAAATGTAGTCCAGTCTTGACTCCTGGTTTGGTCTATTAAATGTGCATTTTGAAAGGGTGTCTGAGGGTGTGCGACCATTGCATGCTCTCAGCGCATAGTTGAGAGTTAGCGACATAATTTGAACCGCAAGTGGCGACCAGGCTCTGGGATGGGGGGATTGGCACGGTGGTATACCCCAGTGATCGTCTTCTGCCAATCAATCTGTGGGAAATGTATTTGGAGCCCGGGCAAACCCAGGCGTGCGATGAGATTCATGACCTTGCCGCTTGACAGAGGGGGCCTTGCGGTACCCGATTTTTCACTTTATTTTGTTACATGTTTTTTGTTTAAAATGCGGGTGTTAATCACCGGGGAGGGAGCAGCTAATAGCGCCACGGCTCCAACTATGTTTGAAATTCTTATAGGCCCAATTGCCAAACAATGCTTATTTTCAGAACTGGATGGCAGTTACTTTAAACGAACACGATTCAACGTTTTGAATAGGGCGTTTAAAGTTTGGAAAATGATCCGTAAGCTGAATGTATTTGGGAAAATCTCATATTATACGCCCCTGAATGCGTTAAAGCTATTACCAGGAATATTTGGGGATAGTATCTCGCAAAGTTGGAGAAGAAAAGGCATCAGGTATTTAGGGGACTTGTATTCTGTTAATGGGATATGTAAATCATTTGATGAATTAGTTTTACAATATGGTCTCTGTCTATACATACTATTCTCACCCACACAAGCATTATTCAAAGATAGACATGGTTTTTACTGAGTGTAGACTGTTAGATAACATGAATATCACTGTATGCACAAGGGTAATCTCAGATCAAAGCCCGATTTATTTTAATTTTGTACCTGATCTGAAGTGGGATATGCCCGATAGCCCTAGGTTCACCTTCCCTAGGCATTTGCTAACTAATATTGCGTATATACAGTCAATTTTATGCTTACTTACAGAAGTTTTCACTAGTAATAACTCACATCTACCACAGGGCCGTGGGCTCCATCGCACTGGAACTACAACGGACCACTAACACCACATTCACAACAGGCACCCTCCCCAATGGCTGGAATTGTGCAGTAGTCGGACCCCTGCTCAAGAAGCCTACGGCTGACCCCTCGGTCCTCAAGAACTACAGGCCCATCTTGCTCCTTCCCTTCACAGACAAGGTGGCAGAGAAAGCGGTCAACAGGGAACTCAACTGGCACGCTTCATCGAGGAGAACGCCGTCCTTGACCCGTCCCAATCCAGATTCTGAAGCAATCACAGCACCAAGACTCCCCTAATTGCCGTCACAGATGACATCCGTGCCCTCCTGCATCAAGGCCTCTCAGCTGCCCTCATCCTCCTTGACCTATCCGCAGCCTTTGACACCGTCTCGCACTGTGCTCTAACCAGCAAACTACACAACGCAGGCATACAAGGAACTACCCTTAACTGGATCCAATCATTCCTCACCGGAAGAAGCCAAAGAATCATTCTGCCACCCTTCCTCTCCGCCCCTACCAAAATCACATACGGAGTCCCACGAGGATCATCTCTGAGACCGAAACTCTTCAACATCTACATGGCCCCCCCTTGCAGCCATCATCAAACATCACGGCCTCAACATCGTTTCCAAAGAGCGATGCAAGACATGAACACCAGCTGTCTTAAACTCAACGCCGAAAAAACGGAAGTCCTCGTTTTCGGAACCACTCCTTCAGCATGGGACAACACCTGGTGGCCCACCGCCCTCGGAAGCCTGCCTATCCCAGCGGACCGCACCAAAACCCTCGGCATCGTACTCGACTCATCACTCACCATGACCCTACAGGTTAACGCTGTCACCTTCAGCTGCTTCAACACTCTCTGCCTACTTTGAAGGACTTTCAAATGGATCCTCCAGAGTCAAGAAGGTAGTAACCCACGCACACATCACCAGCAAACTCGATTATGGATATGCTCTCTACGGCGGCTTCAACACATCCCTACTCCAAAAACTCCAGACGATACATAACACGGTGTCCAGACTTGTCTTTGGCATCCCGCGGCATGAACACATCAGCCAGTACCTGCGAAAACTCCACTCGCTCCCCATAGAGAAGAGAGTCACCTTCAAAATCCTCACCCATGCCTATAAAAAGCCTACACAACAGAGGACCCTAATACCTCAACCTCAACAACAGAATAAATTTTCACGTGCCCAAATAAAACCTGCCATCCGCCAACCTCGCTCTAGCATCTACAGAGCCAGAGTGGGCAGTAGATTGTTCTCCATTGCAGCCAAAACCTGGAACGAGCTACCAACAGACGTCAGATGCACCCCCTCCCTGAACACCTTCAAGAAGACCCTCAAGACCAACTCTTCGGCTTAAACAGATCTCCCTCCTCCCCTCTCCCCCTTACCACCTTGAGACCCTCAGGGGTGAGTAGCGTGCTCAAAACCCCCTGATTGATTGAGTAATAGATGATCTGCTCCCCCTGTAATAGTATGGGATACTATGAAAGTGTATGTCTGTGGCATAATGTTACAATATGTGATTAAGCAAAAAAGAGCTATTACCAAAGAAGCAAAATTATTTTCGGCAAACTGATTGTCAGATCGAGATACAACACCCCTTCTAAACTACTCAAGGTGCTAAAGATGAAATCCAAATATTTGTCCAGCTCTGAGAAATGCGATCTTGTGCTGGGCGTAGACTGAAGGAACAGGTAGCTGCTGGATTTGTAAAATATGGACAGCTCCAATATGTTTATGGAGAAAGGGTTGGCCGAGTTTTAGCATACAAAATTTAACCATGGGCAAATTTTGCGGATTTGCGATCCACAAATTCAAGCACAATTTTGAAAAATGCGCGAGTTTGCGTGAAAATCCGTGAACTCGGGGATTTGCATAATATGTGACCATGACCACGTGTGTCTGTAACTTTGCCACCGCGCCTACAGGTGCCGAGGTCCCTCGAGTGAGCTGTCCATCATAGTGAGGGAAGAGCGGGAAGAAGTTGCATACCCTAGTGTGTGTGGGGCGGGGCCAAACGGGTGGGGCTTCCATGCGAGTTCACATGCCTCTTGTAAGGGTCAGAGACCGATCAGAGCAGCAGATGAAAAGGAAGCAGCCTCCTGGTCACAGGAAGTACACGGGGATTGCGCTAGAGAAACTCGTGTAAGCAAGACCTCCATCAAGCATTACATCTAATTGTAGGCGGTAGATATGGGGAGGAAGCACACCTGCCTAGCCTCGCCCATGCTCACTAGTTGTTTGGGCAGATTATAATGCATGACTGAATTTGAGCTTCAACTCGGGCACCTGCTTTAGTTATATATGTAAGTGCTTCCTGTTGAGGTTAAATTTTTGTGACAGGAGCATCGTGCCAGAATGAATCCTGCCTGCATGTTTATCCATGGAGATGCCACAGCTACTGCAAAAAAAAAAAAAATCCGCCCGAGAGCGGATTTGCGGATTTTTGGGCAATTTCGTGTGATTCGCGGATCGGGAAATTGCCGAAAATCTGCAAAATCCGCGAGCAGAACGGATTTTGCGCCCACCCCTAATAAAATTGCAGAACAACAAACTAAGAGTAAATTTCAACCACATTAAGGCATTGGATGATAGGCTCTATACCAGGGGTCTCCAACAAGAAGCTTGTGAGCTAATGTAGCTCTCCAGCTACCTCTGAGTAGGTCCCCTGTGTGCAGCTAAACTTATTAAATTGGAAATCTTTTGCATGGTTAAATTGTTATATATGTAAACAAATAGATATTATACAAGACTAATAATCTTAGTAGCTCTCAATGCGTTTCATTGAACAAAATCAGCTCTTAGTACTGAAAAGGTTGGAGACCCCTGCTCTATACAAAATCTAAACTTATTCATGAACAATTTCCTAAGTTTTATAGTAAGTTGTACCGCCAGTCACAGAGATTCGATCAGGTAAAGTGCTGCGAATATCTTCAACAGTGTCACTTACCCTCTCTTGCAGAGGAACAGGCATATGATCTCCAGACAGAAATTTCTAGTCTGGAAATTAAGGGTGCACTAATCGCCCAATCATTGGGCTAGCCTGCACCGATGAGCTCCCAAATGAGTTTTATAAGACATTCAGAGAGATATTGAGCATGGAATTTCTTTTCATTATTCAATATATTCAGGAGGACCTATCCCAGATAGCTGGAACACTACTAATATTGTGGTCTTTTCGAACCGGCTGATGACTTGGGTTCTCATAGGCCTATCTCATTGATTAACCCAGATACTAAATGGATTGCTAAAACTTTAGCCTGCCGTCTTGCTCCACTGATCTCAGTTCTAGTATCCCCACAGCAACATGGATTTGTCCCAGGCAGATACTACCGAGCATACTAACGCAACAAATACAGCATTTGATATTGCAGAGAAATGTAATATGAATATGGGTTTGATATTACTAGATGCAGAGAAGGCATTCTACTGAGTGGTTTGGGATTGCTTATGGGTTATGCTATCTGCTTTTGGTATAGAGGGCGATTTTGTTAAAATGATCCTGGCACTTTATATGACTTCACGTGCCCAAGTCACCTATGCTGGTAGCTATTCTGAGTTCTTTCATATTTATTGTGGGATGACAGGGGTGTTCACTCTTGCCCCTCCTCTTCGCTCTTTATATTGAACCTTATTTACAGTCCCTTCTTAGGAGCACAGATATTCAACCGTGGGCCTTCGCTGATCGGTAACTCAAACTCAACGTATATGCTGTGGTGTGCCAATTTTTTATTCCAACCCTGCAACAGCTGTTACTCAGATTTTTCTTGAAGCACATACCTTTGGGGAATTCTCTAGTTATAAGCTGAATTTAGGTAAAAAACACATTTCTCTCTGAATTTTTCCCCTGACTCCCTAGTTCTACCGTAACAGTTTATTTAGGTATTACGCAGTGGTCCTCGGTTTTTAACACTGTAAAATTAAATAATGAAGCTCTACTATCTGCAATGATCATTAAATTAAAAGAATGGAATAAGCTACCGCTCACCATTATCAGACGAGTAAATATTATTAAAATGAATATTCTGCCTAAATGTCTTCATCTGTTTAAGGCAATTCCGCGGAGGCTCCCGGATTCTATTTTCAGATAGCTGGAAGGCACTATCAGTAGTTTTATCTGTGGCTACAGGTGGGCTAGGCATGCTAGCCAACTTTTGAAATCTCTACATCCCGGCTGCCTTTACTGGTCCCTTGCGTAGTTTACTGGCCTATGGGGGACCAAATCTAACACCACTTTACTATCAGCTCACGCTAGAAGCAGAATCTAGGCTTTTCTTTTATCAGCTAGAGGATCACAACTTTTATTAGAGAGTATGTTTCAAAATACTGAAAGATGTCATCTGTATTTGGAAGGGGGTGTGCAAGAAATATTCTCTATGGTTCATCAACATGGATACCCCTACATGGGATAATCCTGTTTTCCTTATATTTCTCGCGATTTAACCTAAAGAGTGTGGGAAGACTGCTGGATTACACTAAAGGGCCAATGATTTGATTTAAAAACTGTTTTAGATCCTTTTCTGACTTTCAAGATGCCTATGAACTGCATCATCCTTTTTTCTTTAAATACCTACAGTTGAGTGATTATATGTCGACGGATCGGGCATGTGGAGGGTATCGACATCTCAGAGGTTAATTCACTCTTTTTTAAGCTTGATATTAAACCTATTATAAGTATGATGTATCAGGCACTCTTATTGTTTGTTATAGATGACACCCCGCTATTAGCAGTGAAATGGAGCAGACTTCACACATCGGAAGTTTGAGCTTGGGCAGTTAAGATGACTTTAGATCTGCTTAACCACTTTGTATACTCCATTAATCTTAAATTACAACAGCGGCGCACATTGTGTCTTTTATATTATACTCTGGATGCAATTTTAAAGTGGGGACCAACCCCTTCTATAGATAGAACAGATAGAACTAGATGTCCTAAGGGTGACCTTTTATCTGCTGATGTCCTGCACAAATTACCGCTCTGCCCCTCTCTACAAACATTTTGGGAAGGGGTGATAAACTATATGTCAGTAAGCCTGGGCCTTCCCATATAAGTATCTGTCAAAGAGATTATGATGGGTATGAATACGAATGTGAAGGAGGCTTACAGAAATTATTCACAATCTGCCGACTCTGTATTGTTGGAGCATGGATCTCGGAGAATGCCCCTAAAGAATCAGTATGGTGCTCTCTTTTCTATCAAATAAATGAATTAGAACTTGCTTTGGCCAAAGCAAGAGGTTCTTCCTCACTGCTAAAGTTTGATAAGATTTGGAAATATTTTAGACAAGATTTTATCATTACCGATAATGATTATTTGGGTATAGTAATTGCTTAAATTTCTATGTGTGCAACACTGTGCGTGTCCCTATAATATAGTATATTTTCATTTTAGCCAGCTTACTAGTTAAGGAATTTATCTGTCATGAATTAATGAATTAAATGAATCGGTTACATTTGCACTTACTTGATTATTCTTCCTCTGATGCGTTATCGTTTTTGTTGATGTTTTATCCTGTTTCAATTGCCCTAATGTGTTGTTTCCAGAACTCTTAGGATGAGGAGGGTGGTGCTTAGCACTAGAGGGTCATTATGGTAGGAACATGTACCAGTGGTAGGGAGAAATAGGCGTCTGGCTCTAGAGAATGAGATAGCAGAATCTTAAATCAACATGAAAGTAGAGCTTACAGAGTTATTTGGCCTCACCCCAGAGGAGTATCGAGAGAAATTCATGAACACACACCAGGGAGCAAAACAGACATGGGTAGAGTTTGTGGATGCTCTAAGGGCACTGGCTTGCTGGATTAATGGTAACAAGTGTAACAATATAGGCACTTATTAAAGGGTCTATAATTTGGTGGTTGAAGAGCATATGCATGCTAACTGTCCTTCCGGGAAATTGCACCAGCATCTGGTATATTCAAAGCTGTCTGTCCCCAGAGTGCTTAGCAGGATAGTAGAAGCATGAGTGTGTACTAGGGTACCCAAGAAGGCCCATGGAGTTCATCGTAAAAAAAAGGGAGAGGTCCTCCTAACAGGAAAGATGTAGGTAACAAATACAACAAGAAGGAGTTTTCAAAAGGTCCACAAATAATGCCTGGGGGTAACCGGAAACCCATCCCAGTCAATGCGGAGGGGGTAACTGGGAAAGAATTATGACCCTTGAAAGACTGGGGTGTATTCTGACTGTCACCAGCTAGGACACAAGAGAGGAGCTTCTTTGTGCAGAAAGAAGCTAACTACCCAGGACTATCCCAAGGGCAATACCAGTGTATGGAGGGGTCTAGTATTTGTCCCTGGGGTTTCCAAAGGGTATACTGAGATCATCCTAGTCTCAGTGGGTAGGGTGGACATTGACACATTGGCTACCTGGCCTCCAAATTTGCAAGAGTAGAGGCAGTGGCCACAGATTACTGGGATTGAGGTCAAGGCTCTGTAGGATACAATTACCAGCATAACCATGGTCATGGGCAAGCTGTTTTCCTGAGACCAAATTATTCTTGATTATGTACACAAGATAGTAAACTCTGGAAAAGTGTACTGGCCTAAGAAGGCAGCTGTGTCCCCTGCCATCACAGTAGAATGTTTGCTGGGAAATGACCTTTAAGTGTCTGCTTCGTGAAGTATGGTAAGGGTTGCACATGCAGCAATGCTAGGACTACCTGGATGTGTGTGGCAACAAGAGCACAGACAGACCTTCAATATATTCAAGGAAACAAGGAGTCTGGAAAAATGTCCCAGTCCCCTAAGAACAAAGGGAAGGGCAGAGGTCAGATTAGAGGGATTCCCCCCTTTGGGGAAACGCCTGGTGTCTGCTGAGGAGGATGTCACTTTGAGAGACATGCTAGAGTTGGCAGAGCTTCAGGGGCAGATGGTCTCTCCAGAGAGGACTCACTCTTGAGGGCCTTTGGTAGTTGGGTGAAAGCCAAGAACAGGGGGATAAGTGTGGTACTCACAGGATGTACTGGGATGAATGAGTTCTGTATAGTGACACAAGCAACCCCAAACCAGGGATAACCTGGAGTGTTTCCCCCTCAAACAATGCTGAGATCTCCTCCTCAACCTAGCCCATGATATCCTCTGGCTGGTCATCTGGGACAGACTAAAACCTGGGTGAGATTAGTAAATCACATTTATTGTCCCCACATGTCAAAAGCTATAAAGAAGTTCTGTTGCTCCTGTGTCAACTGTCAGGCCAGGGGCAAACTAAATCCTCTCCTGATACCCCAACCTTGGGTGGGACTCCTTTTGAGAGAGCAGAGATAGATATTGCTTGCCCTTTCCACTAACTACATCTGGAATCAAGTTTATCCTAGTGGAAGTGGACCATGCCACCAGTTACGCAGAAACAATACCCATAAAGAAAGTCACTGTACCTGTATTAGCAAAAGCATTCCTTGGTATCTTCAACAGGGTACATTTCCCTGAGGAAATTATTTTAGACAGAGGCAACAATTGTATGTCTGCTTATCTGAGAGCCAGGTGGGGTGTGTGTGGTGTTACTTACAAGTTCACCATACTATGCCATCCCCAACGTAATGGTCTTGTTTAAAGATTTAACAAGATCATGAAGGGCATAAATATGGGATTACCAGAGAAACTCAGACGGTGATGGTATGTTCTTGTTCTATGCCTACATGTTGCCTTCAGTCCAGTAACTCAAAAAGGAGTGGGCCTTGGTCCAATTTAAATTTTGTTTGGTCACCCTGTAGAAAGTACACTGAGGAACAGGAGAAGCACGTCAGAGACCCAAAACAGGATATAGAGGACTATGTGATGGGCCTTTGCTCCATGATTGCTGAGTACACATAAAAGGCATACAAGCATTTGAATGCCAGCCTAGAGCTTGCTAAGCAATGGTATGACCAGAAGACCGCCTTGGTAGAGTACGAGCCAGGTTGATTGGTGTGGCTTTTGGAGCCTGGAGTGCCCAGGGCCTCCAAGGCAAGTGGACTAAGAGTATCCAATATTGGACAAGATGTAGGTACCCCAAGGCATCATTACTGGGTGATGCATGTCAACAGATTTAAACCAGTCCATGACAGCTCAGACATGACTGTGCTCATGGAGACAGATGGTGAGGAAGAATACAAAACTGAGCATCTCCCTAATCTTCTGTAAAGTAATGCCAAGGCTGAGTAGAATAAATAGTGCTCTCTTACACCTTTTCGGACCAAACATAAAAAAGACTGTTATGCCATGCTGTGACAATGTGCTGCTCTGCTTTCTTTCACCCAACGTCTGGAAAAATTTATATGTCCATGATGTGGACATAGGTGAGAGCTTGGATGTCAAACGTAAAATGTACAGACTGGCATACAAGGTCCAAGCTAGCTTTGAGACAGGGGTTGCCTAAATGCTCGAGCTTCGGTGATTTAGCCATCTAACAGTCCTTGTTGCAGCCCATTGTGTTGGCACCCAAACCAAATCCAAAAGGTGATAAACCTGGGATACGGTTCGGTGTAGAAGATAGAAGCATAAATGCATTTACTAAGTCTGATGGTCACCTTATACCAAGAGCTAATGAGCTGATAGACAAGATGAAGAGCTGGCAAGTAACTAAGAATATTTGATTTAACTTCAGGATGTTGGCAGATTATCCTCATACAAGAGCGAGGGAGAAGTCTGCATTTTCAAATCCTGAAGACAACTTTCTGTTTAAAGTGATGTTCCTTGGTTTGAAAATGCACCTGCCACCTTCCAAAGGTTTGTGAGCAGAGTTCTCTCAGGCCTGGAAGCTCAGTGCAGCATTTCTTGATGACATATCTTGGTTATATTCATTTCCACCTGGGAGGAGCACCTAGTCCACCGGAAAGTGGGTAGTCCATGCAGCAGGCAGGCCTAGGATTATTAAAGGAAGCAGGAGTAAAAAAAGACAGGCTTTGCTGTATACTTGGGCCATCAAGAGGGTGGAGACCAGATACATCCTCTTCAGACAAGGATCCAGACCATTCTGACTCGGGAGACTCCAAAGACTCAGACCCAGGTCAGAACCTTTTTTGGCCTGACTGTGTATTACAAAATATTTGTTATGGGGTTTAGTACTATTGTGTCATCATTGACACAACTCATTTAAAAGAAACAGCTCAAAAATGTTATTTGGACTGAGGAGCGTCAAAAGTCCTTCAACACTCTGGGAGAGGCTTTGTATTAAAAAGCACCTGACTAAAGTAAAGAGTTCATTGTCCAAAGAGATTCTTCTCAGCAATGGGTTGGGACAGTGATGGTGAAGGTAAATGAAGAGGACCAGGATCAACCAGTTACCCTTATCATTAAGAGACTCCTCCCCAGAGAACAGCATTGGAGTGCCATTAAGAGGGAAGCCTATGCTGTGATTTGGTCCCTGAAGGAGTTGAAACTATACGTGTTTGGGACTCAGTTCAGAGTTCAAACTGACCACAGACCTCTCAGGCGTATGCAAATGAGGAGAAAGGAGAGAACCACAAACTGTTAAGGAGGTCCAATTCCCTACAGAATTTGAACTTTACAGTTTAACACAGAACACAAAACATTGAGTGACCATGCCAATTCAGATGGCCTTTTCAGGTTCTACCACTTAGATGAAGAGAACTACCGGGATGTAGGTTAGTTGCTCACTTTTAATCAGGATGGTGTCATGTTAGGAAATGTCTATTTTTACATGATCACCCCATATTATTGTACCCTGAGGGTGAACTAAGTCCTGACAAGCAGGCCTCAGTGCCAGTGCATTGACTCTTAAAATGTGAACCTACTGACTATTGGGGGATGGCTGCGGAGCTCCACGCCTCCGTGCAGCCTCAGTGATCCGCGACTCCAACCCCCCTGCAGCAATGGCGGAATGGTAGTGGGATGATAGCGAGAGAAGCAGCAAGTCGGTAAATCGGCAAGTCGGCAGCTCGGGGATAATTTGAACGACCGCAACTCTACCTAGGCTTTCTGTGAACTCATTCCCGAGAAGGCGCCGAGGATTTTGGTGATTTTCGGGGATTTTCGAGGCACGTTTGGAGGTGGCGTTTTTCCTTTTTGTGCCGGCGCTGGGAGCAGCTGAGATGGGAGCGGCTGAGATGTGAGCAGGAGCAGTTGAGGCACTGGGTTGGAGGCTGTTGCGTGGGGGCTATGAGACAGCAGTGATAGAGGATTCGCTTGGGACCCAACTGGAGTGGCAGGAGAGGCAACAAGGAGAAAGGAGTGAAGAATAAGAAGAAATACGGCCTTTTCTCGAGGTGAGATGGGGAGGAGGATAAAGACCCTTTTTTTTTTTCTCTTGCCTTGTCATCGACCTCAGTGTAGGGGGAAAAGAGGCAAAGGAGAAAGGCTGAGTTTTTCCCTGTGTTTTTTTTGGGGTTTTTTTGTCCAAAACTATAAAAGAATAGAGCGTCCTCAAGAGGAGGAGCTAAGGGCAAGCCACAGAAAGAGGGGGAAGTAATTACTAAACCCAGTAAAGCCGAAGTAGCCGCCTGCTTGAAAGTAAAGACGCGCCAAGCCCTGGCAAGGAAGGCTTCACGTAAAGCGGCAAAAGACAAGGACAAGGACAAAGATAAAAATAGGGAAGATAACTCAGCCCTTGACACTACTCTAGAGAGCTCAGAAGATTAGCTACCCCTCCCCTCTACTCCCTCACAAATTGAAGGGTCAAAAGATATAGTTGTGGCTAGCGAAAGCACTGAGAATACATCTGTGTTACTGGAAGTGGAGGAGTCGCTACCTGCATCAAATAGTCCAACCCAAGACGGCCAGAAAAAGGGTGCTACAGGAGGGAAAGGGATGAGAGACTTTCCCTTGTTCGCAAAGAGAACTACTCCAAAATCTCTAAACTCACAATCTCCTGTAACTCAGAATCCTGCTTCTATGCCAGCCAACAATTTATTGGTAAATATAGATCAATCATCATTATCCCTAGGAAAATCGGGGCCGATGCAGATATCTTCTAAAGTAAAGGATCCCGGAGCACAATACTTGGCCGATCAAACTACAACGCAGTGCCAGATACAAGGATTGGAGATGCCTCATATACCTCCATTATCTTTGAACGAGGCAACTGAGGAGGAAATGTCCGAACATGATTCTTCCCTAGTAGTGAGTCCCCAAAGCGAAGTGCTAATGACGGAAGGAGCAGCAAGTAAGATGCCGCCAAAATCAGCAGCACTACAACCTTTATCTTTGCCGTCATCTGTAATAACTAAAGGAAAGACCGCAAATAGTCTATTATCAGAGACACAATCAATCTCACCAACCCCCCAGCTCAGTCGAGTTCTAATCGAAAAGGCACGATCATCTATACTGACACAATGGGGCTCATTAGGATGGCGGACGGACCTGCGTCCATCTGCCACCCTAGAGGAGGAGGGACCGTCCGCAGCGGCGGTCCCTCCATTGCAATTAGGATGTGACCGCCAGCATGGCGGTCACATCCTCAATATTTAACATTGCGGCGGGTGCTGCTTGAAGCAGCACCCGCTGCAAGGGTAAATATGCATGCTTAGCATTTGCATGCACAAAGCGGCAGGCACCGCGCGGTGCCTGTCGCTTAATGCACGCAAATGCAGGGTGGTACCATAGGTACCCCCATTTGCACCCCCCCACTCACCCTGGGGGCCCGCAACGGGCCCCCAAAGAATTCAACGTATGCCTTTCCACGGCGGGAAAGGCATCTGTTTTTCGTCATCCTATGTTAGAGCTTTTCCGCCGCGGTCGGAAGGCAACTGCGGCGGAAAAGCTGCGGACCGATTTTGAGACCCACCACCATCCTAATTTGGCGGTGGGTCTTTTGTGCCTCCCCAGCGGTTTTCCCGCATCCTCCGGGCAGGCGGTGGCTTCTGCCGGCCTGGAGGATGCGGGAAAACTGCAATCCTAATCGGCCCCTATGTTAGAAAAACCCAGTCTCCCTGAAAACGAGACGAGATATCAATTAGATATCCGAGAGATGCTGAATCTGATCCTCGATGAGATACGCGAGATGAAAAAAAACCAGCAAGTGGAGATAGCGGCTCTACATTCGAGACTGGATAAGTTCGAGGAAACTATGCTGGGACTCCAAAATAGACTACAGAAGGCGAAAGTAGGAATCTGAATTTTGGATTAAAGAAAGGATCCTTTCAAAGGCTTTTCAACAGCGGCAGTTTTCCGTGACTGAGACAATCAAATGCCGTATATTCTCGGACATGACTGCCGCTGCCGCACGAAGAAGGAAAGAGTTTGTCGAAATTCTTCATCTATTCAAGGCACATGGTGCTCAAGCCTCGATTGCTCAGCAATCAAAGCTGAAGGTCTTGGTGAAAGGGAAGTTTTTCATGTTCACTGACCTAGAAGAGGCGCAATTACTCCTCAAAGAAATCTCAGCAGGGGCTAGTGTCTGAATATGAATGTGCAGGTGTAGTTTCTTTTTCCCATGTTTTTTTTTTCTTTCTCTTTCTTTTTTTTTCTCTCTTTTTCTTAGCGGCAATGATAAAGTAATAACAAAGGATAATGGCGAAGGTTCTTGTTTAACTGCTTTTAATCGAATGTATGACATTACAACGCATGCTTTTACCACGCATGCCTTTACATCGCAGTTTTTACAACGCATGCTGTTACAACGCATAGCGCTAAGGGGTGCTAGATAGTGAATAGTCTAATTTACTATTCCAACTCCAGTCGCCGTGTATAGTAGGGAAGGTGTTGGATAGTAAATTAAATATATTCCCTATCCTAGAGCGCCCCCCAGCGCAATGCGTTGTAATGACATGCGTTGTAATAGTTGCGTCGTAAAGGCACTGCGTGGTAAAAGTTGCGTTGTAAAGGATGTTCCCCCTTTTAATCTGATGGTATCTCTCTGTGCAATACATAACATTATAGAGGTTTCCCAGACTTAATAGCGGTACAAGGAGATTTTTTCTCTCTCAACTATTCTTGCTACACTTGTTAGTAATTTTGTTAAATTACATTGCTGGGATGTAGTCCGGGGTCAACGGGGTCACTCAGGGTGTAGCAAGGTGACACCCAGGTCAGGTCAGAAGAGAGGGGTGGAATGTGGGCAGCGTGAGGGACAAGTGATTTCCCACGTTCCAGAGGGGGGAGGATCCCCAAAAGGGAAGGGTGGGAGGGGGGGGGTTAAACGCAGTAAAAAAGAGCATGAGCAGTAGGTGCAGACATTATTTAATCCAAAACTTAAGATACTTAGTAAGGAAAAATTATTTTTTAGATGGAAACTAATACATGTAAGGTCCTGGCAATTAATGCCAATGGAACTTTGAACAAACAGAAATATGGTGCCCTCGTAAAATGGTTAATATAGTTTAATCCCCACGTGGGTTACCTTCAGGAGACCCATCTTAAGTCTAATGCCCCTAAGTTATTTATACCTAGATATTTTTGACAAGCTTTTTTTGCATCAGCAGGAGTTGCCCAGAGAGGCGTTGCCTTCTATTTCTCAAGAAAACTGGCCTGGGAATTCTTACATGTTCAAAAAGACCCCAAGGGGAGATGGATATGGGTAGTAGCAAGGCTACAGGGGAAAGTTATGAACTTTGTGAGTTATTATGGCCCAGTTCTTGATGACACTGCTAGTTTGATAAAAAATGAATGAATTTTTGAGAGGGGCCCCAGGTCAGCTTTTTCTAGGAGGGGACTTTAATTTTATTCAAGATTTGAAAAAGGACACTTCTAAAAAAAAAATAAGAAACAATTGAAACCAAATACAAAACAAATTCTAGAAGCTCTCACACTTGAATATCAATTAATAGACCCCTGGCGCTGTAGGAACCCAGACAAATAATTGTTTACTTGTTATTCACATCGGTTTCGGACAGCATCTAAAATTGATTTCTTTCTTATATCTAGATCCCTTCAGATTTCAATGACTGAAAGTGGATGTAATCCTTTTTCTGATCACGGAAAAATTGAGCTCGAGGTGGTATTCGGAGTTGTGAACAGAGAGCGTTCCAGGTGGCAGCTGGACCGCACTCTGCTCCAAAAACAGGACTGGGTAACGGCCTTCAGAGAGTGGATCTCTGAATACTTTAAAGTGAACAATAACACAGCCGAGCCCTTTTCAGTGTGGGGTGGGTTCAAAGTAGCAGCCCGTGGCCAGATTATCGCCTACACTACCACCCAGGCAAATGATAGGAAGCTAAAAATATCTAAGCTACAGTCAGCAGTGGAGAAAGAGTATGCCCTGCAGTACCAGCAGTATCCGAACCAACTTGAGCAGGCGAAAGCGCATTTAAGAGATTTTTTCATTCTGGAGGAGATAAACAGCTCCAAAACCAGCAAAAGGTCTATGAAGACAGTCAGTTGTTAGGGAAGCTACTGGCTAATTTCGTGAGAAAGAGGCAAGAGTCAGCTATAATAGTTAAAATACGGGACCCCCAGAATGGTCAGGAAGAAGTTAACGGAGACAAGATCTCAAAGAAGTTTTTAGAGTACTTTGATCATATATAATCCACGGAATATCAGGTGGGGGAAGACTTGATCCAGGAATATTTCTCAAATATAGATATTCCCAAAATTTCAGAAAACCGGATCAATCAACTCAGGCTAGAAATAAGCACCACAGAAATATTAGACGCCATTACAGCAACAGCCGGGGCAAAGCATGTGGACAGGATGGTTATCCTATTGAATTTTATAAAGATTTTTCTAAAGAATTATTAATACTCTTGAAAAAGTTATTTAATTACATTAAACAGGGAGGACAGGTACCCGCTAATTTTAAAGAATCAATAATTGTATCTTTTGTTAAAAAAGATAAAAATCCAGATGATGTCAATTCTTATAGGCCCATTAGTCTTTTAAATTTGGATTATAAGATTTTAATGAAAATTTGGGCCGAACGATTTGTATTTGCAGCACAGGAGGTAATACATCGTGATCAGGCTGGTTTTATAGCGGGACGATCAATGGCAGCTAACACCGAATTTTTAATACAGGCTTTGGATTTTTTCAATACCAATTCAACCTCAACATGTATTTTAATGGTTGATGCCGAAAAGGCATTCAACCTGGTTTATTGGACAGCCCTGTTCTACTCCCTCAGCCAATTTAGATTTCCGGCCCAAGTTATTGAAATGCTACATAACATCTACCAGGGAGCTTCGGCTCAGGTAATAATTAATTCAAAGCAGGCCGGAAAGATAAAAGTAAACCGGGGTACTAGACAGGGCTGCCCGCTGTCCCCTTTGCTTTTTACCTTTTTTATCGAACCTTTAGTAATAAAGATTAGAGAGAATGCTGCTATCCAGCCCCCTATTCCAGGTATGGCAAAGCTTAAGCTATTTGCCGATGACATTATCCTATATTTATTGCCTAATAAAGAAAATATAGAAAGTATAATGAGGGAGTTTAAAGATTATGAACAAAGAGGGGGCTACAAAATGAATGCCAAGAAAACGGAGATCCTCGCTCTTAACACCAAACTGAATTTTCTTCCATCTTATTTACGGGTCCAAGCCGCAAGTCAGGACCCAATTAGATATCTTGGTATTTTTGTGACTAGCAAATACCATCAACTATTTGTCTTGAATTATATAAGAATGAAAAACAAAATTAAGAGACTTTTAGATCAGTGGCTTCTACTCCCTCTTTCGCTGATAGGCAGGGTATCACTAATTAAAATGTCAATTTTACCGCTGCTCATATTTTTGTTTAGTAACGTTCCAATTAAAATTAATTCATGCTTTTTTAAATAGTTGGAAACGATGTTTAGAGGATTCATTTGGGGAAAGAAAATATCTATGGTCAAACTACCAGTGGTACAACTTCCAATAGATCAGGGAGGTCTTGCTCTACCTCATTTAAAAACATATTACGAGGCAGCATTCTTTGATATAGTGGCAGGATTGATGGGACCAAAATATACTAGAGATAGCTTCTTCCTTGGTAAAATGTTACAGGAAATAGATTCTCAAATACAAATTTTTTAAAAAACTTTGAAGTTCCCAAAAAGGACGAGATATAAGACATTAAGAGAATACTCGTCCAGACTTCAGTCCTTTTTAAAAAATTCCGGCTCCTCTGGCTCGCAATATTTGAGTCTGAGGGAATGTACCCGAATGGGTCTTTGATTAAATTCTAGCCATATAAAAAACTGGGAAATCTGTGGGCTACAAGAGTTGAGACAATTTGTCATCCAAAATAGGGTGATTACTGGGCAGGAGGTGATGGCAAGAGCAAATAATCCCAGGCGACCTATATTTTTCGAATATCTACAAATTATTCATTGTATCAAAACAAATATTAGTGGCCTCTTTGATTCCCCAAATGAATTGGTACAGCCCTTTACGGGGCAAAAATTAATGGTATAGGAAACTGGTATAGGATGCTTCACCGTATTGGACAAACTGTATTAGTAGACAGCCATTTAAGCAAAATAGGCCTCTGGACTCAATGCATTTTTTCACATAGAGATTGGGAGACCCTGTGTCAGCTGGGAAGTAAATCCCTACGTGTGGCCAACTATAAGAGGATGGCTTTCTTATCACGCTGGCTAGGATATTTGACACCGAAGGCCTTAGGGGAAAGGTACCCCGAAGTTAAAAATAAATGTTTTAGATGTCAAGCCAACGGCCCGGGGGATGGCACCATATCTTCTTTACTTGCCAACAGCTAGAACCATTTTGGAAGGCTATATTTGCTGATATCGAACAGGCCATCGGGAAAACATTCCAGCCAGCGGTGAAGGTGGTTCTGTTCGGTATATGCAAAGATAGGAGGAGGTTAATAAAGCCGAGGAGGGGTTTGTGTTTATATCTTGCTCTGTTGCCCGATCTTTAATACTCCAGAACTGGAAATCCAGGGAAGTTCCATCTCAATTAATATGGCTTAAGAAAATGAGGAGAACTCGCCATTTCGAAAAAGCGTATGCGAGCAGGGTGGGAGCTATCAGGAAATTTGAAAAGAATTGGAAGTATTTTGAGAATCTCGAGGAATTAAGGGGGGGATGATCTGAAAATTAAGATCAGATAAAGATGTCGAACTTCTTACCAGCCGTCTCACCTAGAGTACTAGTATGATTACAGGCACAGTTGCACTTTAGAAGCTTTTGCACTTTTATGCTGTTTGCATTATTTTGCACTGGCACTTTTTTTATGATTGCACTTTATTGTATCTTTGTCCTTTGCAATAGCACTTTATTCTAAGATATTGCTGATTTTGCACGTTGTTCTTCAGGAAATTTCTGATGATGACATTGGCTGATACTGTTTCGATGGTTTTTTGTTCATCATTTTTACCCCTTTCTTTTTTCTTTTAGTAGGAAGAAGCTTTTAAATGTATTGAAATTTAAATTTAAATTGATTAGGAAATGTATGTTCTCCACCGATTGTTCTGCTCAATAAAAAATATAAAATAAAACAAAAGACTCTTAAAATGTGTACATCTAATTGGCTCAACCACAATTGCCATAAGTTGAATTACATACACGTCCCTAGTACATGATACCAGGGGTATGTTGGGTCTGTTAGTTAAAGTTATTCTCAAGTACTGCAGCACTTATTGTGCCACCACAACTGCGACAAAGCTAAGCATTACTCCCAGACATTTCTGGCTGGAAGAGCAGTTTCTAATATGCTATCTCGACTTTGCCATTTAAAATAATGACAAAACCAAAACTTTTGTTTAAAATATATATGTCACCTCTAAGGCAGGCATACTCAGCCCCAGAGACAGGGGGATATATTCACAAGAACGTGCTGTGGATCGGCTCATCAGCACCAGATAACTCCCCTTTCTCAACCCAGGTGATATCGCATTGCAAACATGTCCCAACAAATATCAGGATGTGAGGGTTAGGAGGTCAAGTGAATAACAAATGCAGGAGACATTGTCTGGTTCATTTAACATTTGTCATGCAGCCTGAAAGACTGTTGTGTCAAAAGAGGCCCTTTCCCCCGACCTCTGTACCCCCGCTCTATTGAAAGACCCTGCCAGCCAGCACCTACAAGTGATCGATGGAAATGCATTCACGGGTGAATGCTGAGGGGTTGGCAGGTTAATAAAAAAAATATGGAGGAGGTCTGGGGGTGGTGGCGGTGGGTGTTGTGACCCTCATGAGTATCGGAGCTGCATGATCATTGCCTCCTGGCATCTGTGGGTCTTCAGGTGTGGCTCTTGGCTGGGCTCCCTTTCATGCTGTGGGTAGTCATCCTGCTTAGCACCAGCAAAAGGCAGTTGTAAAGTCCCTGGTGCTACTGCGGGTTATCCCCGGTTTTTGCTTTGCTTCGCAGTTCTGGCAGTTCATTGTGAATGTGTTGTGGTTTTCTTATGTGTTTTTGCACGGGAACGCCTAATTTGCATCTTATTAGTGTTAGTTGGTGGTGTCCACCGTGGTGATAAATTTGGGGGCAGTTACTGCAGGAATACTGGTGTTGTGTGCAATTTGCACCAGCTTGTGAATTGGGTGTTAAATATATCTTCACTTTTGCTGCGTTAAGGTGGAGATAAATCGGAGCTAACTCCATGTGAATATGCCCCAGGGTGTATTATACTACTGAGTGTACATTGGTGGGTTGATAGCATGGGCATAGATTAAGCCACGGAGACAAGTGTATTTTCAAAGTGTTATGGGGCACATTTTATAAATCACTAAAGTTTGGTGTAGAAGACATTACATCACGTTACACAAAATAAAGACTGAGCACGCATGATGTGGGTCGCAGAGGGACAGTTGAAAGTAGGTTGTGGCTTGAGGCCTGTTAAATCTGTGATAAAGTCAAAACTGTTGTTGACAATACATGAAACACCAGTGGTTACATCGGAATGTGCCCATGGTAAACAGGCGTAATACAGTAGTATAGACAAGCACTACATGTTGTGCATATTTTCTTTTCTTTTCTTTAAGAACTTTACTAATGGTTTTGAGGCATTGCAGATTATTGAATATTACAGAAAAGAAAATGTGCTTTCTCGAATACTGATGTTGTAATCATGGCTCTAATTTTCAGTTCATCATGCCCATCTCAGGAATCTGTGTAGAATATTTAAATAAACTACGGAGCACAGAAGGTGCCTTTACAATGAAAAATGTATACCTGTCAACGCCTTGACTTAAAGTTGTGGGTCACTTGAAGTCATTAGGAGGGTACATTTTCAAATATTTAATTAATGTCCTTTGTTGGATAGCAGCAGTCTGGTTAAGCAGAAAATATCTTGAAAAGTGAAATTTTTCTGCTGGAAAGAGTGTCCCGCCGTTATATTGTCTGGTGTTATTGTGCATTGTGCAGGGAATTCAGGGGCATATTACCAACGTTAAGCGATATTTAACGCTAACGATGCTTAGCAACGAATTTTTTAACGCTAAGCATCGTCAGAAATTATCGCAGATAAACCTTGGTATTACCAAGGTTTATCGCAAATGCGATAAAAAACGGCCGCAATGCATGAATATCGCTGAAAAGTCAGCGATATTCATGCATTACCGAGCTAATGCTCTTAGCCATGTTATCCACCTCCCATTGGATAACATGGCTAAGAACTGCTCAGGTCAGGTGTTAGTTTTTGGAGATATTCGCGCTTCCAGTCGCTAACATCTTGGCACGCCCACTTTGCATGTCATTAGTGATAAATATCACTGACATGCAAAGTGGGGCCCAAGATGGTTGTTATCTCCTACTAGCTGTCGCTAACTGGTGTTAGCGACAGCTAGGTAATAGGGAGATAATTTTATCTCCGCTTTCTTGGCTTTTAAAGCCAAAAAAGCGGAGATAAACCCCCTTGATAATATGCCCCTCAATCTTGTGAAAATATCACTCTAGATAGCGAAAAAGCATACTCATAGGGGCATATGCATGAAAATCTATTTTTGCAATTCTCAAATAGCAATTTATTGAGAATCGCTATTTGAGAATTGCAAAACAGGATGTATTTAAAAATTTGCACATTTTTTGCGATTTCTAAGTATTCCTTAATTGCGATTAGCAAATTGCGAAATCGCATTTAAGGAATACCTTCCCATTCATTCCTATGGGCCAGGAGGCCCATAGAAATCATTGGGAAGTCATTCTCAATTTGCGATTCGCAATTTGGGAATCGCAAATTGAGAATAATTTCAAGGGTGCAAGGGTGTCATAAGGACACCCTGATGCAACCTTGAAATGAACATGTGTGCGCATATGGCGCACATACATGCACTAAGGGCAAGTATGTGCGCCACATGGCACCTTGAAAAATGCGAAAAAGTGCATTTTTGAAAGGAATCGCAAATTACCACCAACTTGGTGGTAATTTGCTGGACCCAAGTCTGCCCCAAAGTTTTTGAGGCCATTACGCTACAATGATAAGTGACTGTGAGTTTTAGGATGATCTGCGTATCTGAGTGTGATGGTCCTAAAGAAAACCAGAAGTGTAAAGATCAATCTCCCACAATGCAATGCCTTTCTTATTAGCAGCTTTTGTAAATCTATTGCCAGATTTTGTTAAATCCGTTTTGCTAACACAAATGGAAAATACACAAACACAATTAAAAGAACTAAACAGTTCATATATTTTGCAAAAAGACACGAACCAATGGTTCTGCATATTATTAAGTGCATACATAAATATTTAAAGAATAAAATTGAAATGCGTTTATAGCTGAGCTTTTAAACCTGGTCATTAAATTCATGCAAGTATTTCTGTATGTACTCAGGCCCAGAGTTTTTCCAAACCATTGACTGAACCTTTTTGTGTCAATCCAACACTTTTAGGGTAATTTAACTTAATAATACCTTTGTCTGCACAAGCATTTGTATCTGAAGGGTTATTACCATAGGAGTTATTTTGGGTTGGTAAATGGTATGCAGTAAATTCGAAATTGACAGAGTAGATATGCCGGCTGCTTTTTAAAGTGTTTACCTTTCAAATCTTTTCCTCACTTCTTTAAACTTACTCTAGGTAAAATGATGAACCATCATAAATTATGAGCAATTTCCTCTTATGTTCATACGCATCATTAATTCCTAGTAAAAAGTTCAAACTGCCCATATCTTAATTGTTATTACTCGGAAAGTCAATTATATTTAAGTCTAGATCCATTATATCTATCAACCTTTCTTTCTTTTAATGAAAGCTTATATTTTATCATGTCTTTTAGTTAGAGGATGAAAAAAAGGAGAACAAGTCTCCTTGAAGGCGCAAAAAAGTTTTGATTAATTTGAAGATCTAAAGAAAATTCAGAAACTCGAAACAACTTATATTTTTGTTCCAACGCCCTCATTAAATTGACTCTTTTAGTGAGTAAAACAGACATGCTCTATGGAGAAGTAGATGTGCACACAATCGTTGTCTATGCTTCATGATAATAGGTGTTTCGTATGTACACAACGGGGGCATATATCCACTAGATAGAGCTCATACACTTAAGAAAGGATTAATGCCATAATTCACTAAGTTGCATGGGATAGACAATGCAACCCCATAGCAATAGAGTTCCTCTTTCGAAATCTATTCTACTTGCATTTACGGCTTAGAAGATTTTTCCAGCAGTCAGATTTTACTATTCATTGAATTTATCAGATTCTTATGTAGTAACAATATTTACCATGTGTCAAAAGTTAGGCTGTGAATGGAAAGTAATAGCAGGAGAAATTCAGAGCTTGACTTAAAGGTGGTCGGTGTGGGGCATCCACCTAATATTGGCAAAATTCATCACAAACTACCGTGGCTCATTTTCAGGTGTGGATTGCGGTTTTCAGTGCCTGGAAAACTAACTTGGCAGATTCAGTGTGTGGAAATGCCACAGGTGGGGCCAACCATTTTAGTCCTTCCTATTCCATGCCTGACAAATGTATTTTGGATGTAGCCTAATGGATAGGGCGGCCAAACTCAGATCTGGGGAACCAGGTTCCAATCTCGGCAACGAAGCTCCACATCTTGTGATTCTCGGCAAATCACTTAATATCCTAGTGCCTAACAAAAATGAACGTGTCCTTATGTAACACAACTGGTGCTCATATAAAGTGCTCTGAAACCTTCGGGTCAAGTTCCCGCTATATAAAACTAGGAATTTATATATATATATATATATATTTAAATTCAATGACGTCCTCAACCTCCTTGTGGCGATGAAGAGACACACGAACACCACTTCCTGTGATTCAAGGTTATTTATTATTTTTCATTTTCGTATGCAGTGCTCCAGCAACCTGCCATTACGCGTTTCGGCAAGCCAATATATATATATTACCTACTGGCGGTTGCCAGTAGGTAGTTATAGTTAGGACCTACTTTCCATAGGAAATCCACAACATTCTATTTGGAATAACTTTGGCGCAGGTGGACGAATCTTAGCGAAATTCTCCAAGAAAATGGCCTGCTCGGTTCTGCTCCTTCCCTGAAAGTTTGGGGGTGATTCGTCAAGTGGGGCCCGAGAAAAAAGGGGGGCCCAAAACGTGTTTTCCCCATGCAATTTTCCATAGGGACCTTTAGCCAGGGCTACAGCCCGAACGGCTGAACGGAATTACACGAAATTTGGCAGAGAGGTACAGTTTTGTTCACAGATTGTGCTTTTTGTTAAATGGTGTAAATCCGTTCAGTAGTTTCTGAGAAAATTGCAAGTAAAATCGTAGCTATATCTAGATACGGAGTTCAGCACGGGTACGGAAATCCGTTCAATTACGAGCGCAAGCTGCATGCTGATTGTCTGTGAACTGTCTGTTAACACTCAAAACCAGGAAGTGTTGGTGGCCATCTTGTGCCTCACTAGAACCGAGTCACAAGTAAACAGTAAAGCAAAGTTGAGAAATAAGGGAAGGGGGTAGGCTACAAACATTCTGACCCTCTAGGCTTGCTCAGGGGGTCGTACATGGATGTTTAGGCTTTATTTTTTATTTTTATTTTTTTAAAGGAACATCGCGGCGTACGCGTATGGAAACACGTACAATTATGAGCAAGAGCTGCATGCTGATTAGTTGTCAATACTCCAAAACAGTAAATGTTGGCAGCCATCTTGTTTGTCGCGAGAGCCGAGTCACAAGAAAACAGCAAAACAAAGTTGAGAAATAAGGAAAGGGGGCAGGGTAGAAACATTCTGACCCTATAGTCTTGGTCAGGGGGATGGAACATGGATCTTTAAGCTCAATTTTTATTTTAAATAAAATAAAAATGGGGGGTACTTGTGCAGTACTTGTACGCGGTGGAAAAACGTGAAAAATAACGAGACGTCCGTTTTGTTTATTAGGTCCCGGGGGGGGGAGGGGGAATTACGGGGGCAATTTTTAGAGCTATATATCTATGACAGTATTTAAAATTTTAGTTTATTTTTCCTGCATCAGTTGTACTCTGTACGCATGCGCAGCCTTGTTTGCAAGTGCACTTTTTTTCTATTTCTTCAAGTTCGCCAAGCAAACTTTTCCCGGGTCATGTGTGTTATCCGGTGCTATACTTCTGTAACATATTAATAAACATATTGTACGTATATTTATTTGAAATGTAGTGTCGAGGCGCCAAACGTTGATTAAATACTTCATCCAACCGCCATTTTAGTAGTTTTTCTCCGTTATTTTTATTATACCTGTTACTTTCATTTTACCCTGTGCATATTTTCTCTGTGATCGATGAGATTTTGTACCACAGATACCATGGTGTTTGTCCTTGGTCTCCAATCTTATCAGACTTGGTCACACGTATAGCTAGAAACTAATTTGAAGGACGTAAGCCACAGGCATTACAACACTTGTTGGTCAACAAAAAAACATTATTAAGATTATGCATTTATCATGTGTGGTAAATGTATATTAGTTGTAAAAGCATGTGTGGAAAAGCGATATGCGTGGTAATGATTTTGTGGTGACGATCACGCGTGCTTATGAACCGGGTCTGGGCGTGGTGGAGTCTAGGGTACCAGGCGGAGGGGCACGCAGCTGCACTCATACAATAACACGTAGCTGCACTCATACAATAAAAAATTAATATAGGATTTTTAAAACTTAAAAAAATGATTCCATAATAATCCTACATTAAGTCTTCTGTTGGTATGTTCATTAAATACATGAATATATGTTTTTAAACAATTAAAAACATTCGCGTATTTTTTGTACGGGGTGCCGTACATGACATCACACGGAAGCTTTGATGCGACGTGTAACGTGAAAGGGTATTCGTAGCGTATGCTGAGAATGATTAGCAGTACAAACTATGGTGCGATCACTCTCTCAATGTCAAATCAGAGCACAGGGCGCGCTATGAGAATGGTTAGAAGTGCTGACTCATTGGAGATCTAATTCAGCTGTGTGGCTTATCCACAGTATCATAACGTTATTTTTTAACCTGGTTAAGTTTGAGGTTTGCATGAAATGCTATGCTATAGGCAGATATGGTTGTTTAGGGAGCGCTTATCTGCATGAAGGTTGGTTATTACCATTTACATATAGGTGTCTGGGGAGGTAAATGAAGTCTATGTGAATGGCGAGGATTGCACAATAGTACCAGATCACTACTTAATTTGTAGACACATACAATTGCATGGCTCTTGTAATCAAGATGCGGCTAATTTGGACTGAGTTTTGAAAGGTAGTCCGACACCTGCAATCATAACAACGTTCACTTTACTGGAAACAGGAGTTATTTACTTTGAAATAATGGAGATTGTTGCGCAATGTTAGGAGGAATCTGTTACATGATTACGGTAACTGAGCGTGCGGTTTGATTAAAAAAAAGTTGTGTTAACTCCTCTGCATGGGAAGCTGGATGTTTCCATCTGTCTGTCGATTTCGACTTTGAAAGCAGAGTCAACCAAATGAGTCGTATAAGAGCGCCATTGTCTCAAAAAGAGGTCGCTCTTATATCTGGTACAGAAATATTTGTCCTTCATGTAGCAAACACCCGCAGAGAAGTGCATGATTTATTAAATACAGACGTGCTCTTGAATTTTGGGGAGTTAATTTAGAGTATCTTTAATGTGTCCTTGACTATGGGGTTTCCTTACTTTTTTAAAGTTAGAAGCAGTGGCCTTGTGACTTCTGTAGAAAGTATATTTGGTGTCTTTTTGGGATTTTTTCATTAGATTTTTTCCAGTATCTTTGGTGGTTTGCGCTTAATACTCGCATTAGTCGCCAGTGTGCTTTTATTAAATTGTTTACATACATATGGAGTCACATCCTGCAGCAGACGATAATATGTCCCGGCTGTTGATGCTTCGCAACCGAATGATTAGTTACTATGGAGCGCTGCCTCTTGCAACGTTGAGTGCAGTTTATGGATTATCGTTTCGATTCTCCTTTTTCACATGCGTTCAACCTGTCTTCCATTGCCTGAACTGTGATTTTGACTGGGCCCTGGATTTGTGTTTCTGCAGTACGGTGTCTCCCAACGCGGATTATGACCAGTTGATGAGCCCCTTACTGGTTCATGACGTGCTTGGTTTTGGCGGCGGGATTATGGCTTTAGCAGCTACACATGAAATAATGGGATGTTGGAATGTTTTTGCAGCGGCTCTTGAGTTCTTGGCACGCAGTTACATTGAAGATGACCCAAGTTTTCCTACGATGGTGAAAAGGCTCCGGTCATTGAGGAACATGTATGTTCATTCTCACTATTGAATTGGATGGCTGAAATGTTTTCAGATGAGAACAATGACTTCCTGTTGGAGGCTGTTGCTACATACTGCGCTTACACGCTGTTGGATTAAGACTATTTGAGTTTTCTACATATTCTTTATTATTTAGCTACTGCTTTCTATCAAAGAGCGAATAACTTTTTTTTGGAAACGTGAACTTGAGTCTGCTTTTTAGGCTTGGACTCTGCGTTTCTAATTCACCCACGTTTATATTACGTGCTTTGATCAAGAAAGGGTGCCATGGGGCTGAGCGTTATTTAAAGAGACAAGGGTCCTGAGCACATTTAAGAAATACAAACAAATATAATATAGAACACAATAGTTACTATATAGTTCTCCTGTCCAGCCAGACCAGGGATTTATTTAGATAGAATAACAAAGTAAAATTTAAATACACAAGCAACAATTACTGAAAGTAGGGCCCAGTCCTGTACCGTACTTGTGAGGAAGACAGAGTAGTAGAGAGAATTCAAAGGAAGAGTTACAGGCAAAGAAACTGAGCAACCTGGGCACTTTTTAAGTCAGTGTAGGTAGTGTTCTCCAGCGTAGACTATACACAATAATAAACAATGGTTACATGTATGTCCACTTAAAAAAGTCGACGACGTTTCGATCCATTGCTCAAATAAAACGGATCATCAACAGGACTAGAAATAAAATTATTTTGCCTCGTTTGATTATTACGCCTGTTGAGAAAGTAAACAGGGAAGAAAGAGGGTAAAGAGAAGTCAGCATTTAAGTCGGTATTATCACATTTGCATTTAATCGGAAACGCAGTGAGCCCACAGGTGTTGTGCCACTAGTGAGAAGATCGGTCGGAAGTGACCACGAAGCAAAGTGGGTGCTAGCCACGGTGTGAATTTCAGCATCTCAATAACTTTTCAATCCTAGCGTAATTAGCCGTGCTAAGTAAATTGCTGCAGTCATACATTATGCAAAGCGGTCTAAAGTGATGGGCTACGGCGGAGCTGGTGTTAAGGCTTAACTAGGGTGGAAGACGTGCCAATATCGAGGTCATGTGTCAAGGGGAAATTACCATGTGCAGGCTGTCGTGAATTGGAGAGCCGCGTTAGAGTGGAAATGCCGGTAAAAAATAACCTTGATGCGACGAGAGTACTAATCGCGGCATCAATTGCATGGAAAGTGAGTCTTAAGCAACATCATGCCGGCGTATTAGACCATACTACACATAAGACTGCAGACAGGGGTTATGCAATTCGATATATACCGATGTGAAGAGGGTCTTGCGAGGAAGCAGGGACTAAGGCTTACCTCGGGTGGGCGGGACCGTAATGCTAGGGATGCATACGCCGCTTGGAGCCGTTTTCAAGTTAGGTTGTTAACTTGCGCTGTGGAGTCAAGGATTCTAAGGTTAACTGACAAGTTGAAGATATCGCATGCGTTGCTCGTGCCAGTGGAGGTGCCAGAAACCTACCCAAAATCCAAACGGTCTGCAGTTAGTTGAGGGAGCTGAGAGATCAGTTTATCGTGTAAGGTTACACGTCCTTCCGGGCGGTCTTGAATTGAAAAGATCCGCTGTGGGGAAGAAAGGGACTAGGTTACGGGGAGTCGTGAGGGTGAGAGGCGGGCAGCCGAGGGAATAGTAGACTTACCGCGTTGATTGAACAATGTCAGATATTGCAGGCATGGACAGCGAGAATCCGCCAGGGTCCGCTTGGCGCTCGATTTGCCTGGTATTCAGTGCGCGACCATGTTAAAAAGCCAGAGTCAGGTGATCCTGAGTCTCAGTCACGTGCCCATGGAATTGGAGAGACGTAACCACCAAACCGGCGCGAGTGAAGGGCAACCTTCAGTGACAGTGAATTAAAAACGTGACTTATATATACACATTGGAAAAAATATTTTTTTCCATTCATAAGTAAGAGGGCAATGCTGCAGTTGGTAAGTAGTTCAATATACTCCCCATCTCGATAGATGTTGCAAGGTCATTCAACAGGGTACATATTACAGTTCACAAGATCTAGTTCATTTGTGGATTTCAAGCTACAGTAAGGTAGTCCAGTCCTCACTTCTGTTGAGGCCAGTCCGTATAGTGTCAAATTGGATGATGCTTTTGAGTTCTTCGCGATTCAGAAGCTGAGCTAAGTTGCCATCTCTTGGTGGTAATTTGACAACCTTGAGGATTGTCCATCGAATATCACCCTCAGTGTGGTTCTTTTCTGAGAAATGTTCCACCAGTGGTGCGTTGGGGGTCCTGCACCTAATGCGGCTCCTATGCTGACAAATGCGGGTCTTTGCTTTCTGAGTAGTCTGTCCCACATACATTTTAGGGCAAGGGCACAATATCATGTAAACAACATTATGAGAATTACAATTGGAAAAAGATTTCAATTCAACATTTACCCCATTATGGCTGAAATTGCGTGTCTCAATTGTATATCTGCAAACGTTACATCCACCACATTTAACGTGTCCTAGCAGTGGGGGGAGATTCCAATTTGATTCAATAGTTGATCTAGAGGCAGGGGAAGGTAGTGATGCTCTAACTAGGTGTTCCTTAAGGTTCTTGCTTTTGCGGAAGGCAAAAAGGGGTCTCTCTAGGTTAATTGGGCCAGCATTAATCGTGGGCCAATGCTTGAGGATAGACTTCCTGATTTTATGTGACACAGGCGAAAAGGTAGTGACACAAGCTATCCTTTCTGATTTGTCACATACTTTTGGTGTCAATAAAACCTCTCTTGGGCAATACCATGCCCTTTTTGATGCTGTTTTAACTAACCTTCTCGGGTAGCCACGGTGTTTGAGCTTGTTAGATAAAATGCTGGCCTCCCTAAAGTAGTCTGTTTTGCACGAACAATTTCATCTTATCCGAAAAAACTGGGAATATGGCAGAGAGTCTTTTAATGCCCTGGGGTGGTTACTGTCATAGCTGAGGAGCGTGTTCCGCTCCGTAGGCTTTCTGAAGAGGCGTGTGAGTAATTCACCTTCTTTGTGATAGACTGTTAAGTCCAGGAATGCAATCTGTGCTTTGTCATGCGACAGTGTGAATTTAAGGTCAGCGCAGTTAATATTTAACCAGTGCAGGAACTGATGTTGCGTATTGATGTCCAAGTTCCATATAAGAAAAATATCATCAATATATCGGCGCCACAGACCAATACCTGAATGAAAAGGGTTAGTGTCTAACAGAATTGAGCCAGTTTCCAGTGCATCCATAAAGAGAATTGCCAGGTTGGGGGCAAAAATAGCCCCCATGGAATTCCCCTTTATCTGTTGATAATACACATTATCAAAGGTGAAAAAATTCCTGGTAAGACACAACTCCAGAAGTTGGAGAATAAAAAGAGTTGGTATTTTATGTGGACGTGGACGAGAGTCGAGTTTTTTCTGGATGACAAGTAGAGCAGCTGTCTGGGGGATGTTCGTGTACAGCGACTCTACATCCAGTGTACATAAGGTATTGACTAGAGGGTCAAACGGGCAGTGTTCTACTATTTTAACCATGGACATAGTGTCCCTAACATAACAGATGGTTCCTGGCACAAAATCTTTTATGAAAAAATCAACAAAGGCACCCAATGGTTCGAGGACTGAGCCACAGACGGAAACAATATGTCTACCTGGGGGATTGTCAATGCTTTTGTGCACTTTAGGAAGGGTATATATGACTGGTAGGCATGGAGTTTTTACATTAAGAAAATTGAAATCCTTCTTGCTCAGATACCCTTCAGCACAAGCGTCAGAAGTGAGTCTGAGTATGGTTTCCTGGATGTCCTTAGTGGGGTTCCCTGCTAGTCTTTGATAGTGGTCTTTATTCGCTAGTTGACGTAGAATCTCCTCTTTATAGGAATCAATGTTCTGAAGGACAATCCCGCCTCCCTTATATCTGCACTTTTTATTATTAGTGAAGGATTGTTCTTAAGTGTGCTTATGGCGTCCTTCTCTTCGCGGGAGATATTGTATGGAATAAACAGATTTTTCTTCTCTAGCGCTTGGAGGTCTTTTTAAACTAGTTTTTCAAAAGTCACGATTTCAGAGGGAACCATGCTTGCAGAAGGCAAGAATGTAGATGGTGGACGGAAGGGTGTACTCGAGTGGATGGTTGGAGAAGGATGTAGTTGAAATAAAGCTTTTAAACGGACTAACCTGAAGAATCTTAAGAGTTCCGTTTGTAGGTCCATGAAGTTAGGGCGGATCGTTGGAACAAACGATAAGCCTTTTTTGAGGAGTTCCAGTTCAGGGTTCAACAAGTTATGGTTAGACAGATTAAAAATGGGGATAATCTCAGATGTAAAATCCATGGAGACGTCCCCTGTGGGATCAAGTGTCTCATTGGGAATTACCATTGGTAGAAGTTGTTCCTCGTTCTGCGCTCTCCTGGTGGATTGACCCATCTCTGTGGTTTGTTCACCCTGCCTCTTTGTGGGGTATGTTGTTGGCTTCTGCCTAAAAAATTGTGCTGGGCTCCTCCACCACGTCTCGAGTTACTAGCCCCTTCGTCAGGATCTGAGTTATCCGATCATTCTGCGGATGTATCGGAGAATCCTACTAAGGTCTGACGTTTATTGTAACGACCCCAGGGTCTATTATTCTGGGGTTTAGAGTAAGTTCTGTTGGTGTAAAAATCTTTCTTGAGGTAGGGTAGGTGTTTTTGATATTATATACCTTGATATCTTTTTTTATTTTATTGGCCTTTTTATTTTGCTCAATGCGTTTAAAGTCCGCTACGGTTTTCTCAACTTGGTCGAGCAGTTTCTTGCATTCAGCAGTGGGATCTGAGTCGTTAATCTGTGTCAAAATATCATTTATTTCTTGTTCTAGGGATTTCAATGTCTCCGTTGCCATGTCTATACCAAGTGCCAACCAATGCCTTGAGCAAGTTATTCCGATGTAGCTAAAGTTGGAAATATACTTTGGGTTATCTGTAAAAATCCCTAGGATATTTTGAACTTGGAGGCCTAATGGTATAACGTCAGCCTTCAGATAATCTGTTAGCATTAGTACCATTAACTGAAGTCGGACCTGTTTTTTCTTGAGTTTTTCTAGTTGGTCAGGTAGGGAGGAATCAGTAGATGGGAGTGCATCTGGGGTATCAGAGAGGAGAGAGGGACCTGAACACAAATGCTTAATATAGTCTGCTGTGTAAAGAGGGGTGTGTGCTGATATTTCTTGGTGCGTGACAAGGTGGAGAAGAATAAATAAAGGAAAATGGGTGACTGTACAAGGGCACTAGGAGGGCCCACCTCGTAAAAAGAGGTATTGGTTTGTGTAACAAACCCCTGCAATCTAGCGATTGCGCTCAAGTTTATAAGAAAACAAGGGGGACCCAAAAGGTAGCTGAGGACCAAGGGTGTACGTTATTTAAAGAGACAAGGGTCCTGAGCACATTTAAGAAATATAAACAAATATAATATAGAACACAATAGTTACTATATAGTTCTCCTGTCCAGCCGGACCAGGAATTTATTTAGATGGAATAACAAAGTAAAATTTAAATACACAAGCAACAATTACTGAAAGTAGGGCACAGTCCTGTACCGTACTTGTGAGGAAGACAGAGTAGTAGAGAGAATTCAAAGGAAGTGTTACAGGCAAAGAAACTGATCAACCTGGACACTTTTTAAGTCAGTGTAGGTAGTGTTCTCCAGCGTAGACTATACACAATAATAAACAATGGTTACATGTATGTCCACTTAAAAAAGTCGACGACGTTTCGATCCTCCTTGGATTTTACATCTGAGATTATCCCCATCTTTAATCTGTCTAACCATAACTTGTTGAACCCTGAACTGGAACTCCTCAAAAAAGGCTTATTGTTTGTTCCAATGATCCGCCCTAACTTCATGGACCTACAAACGGTACTCTTAAGATTCTTCAGGTTAGTCCATTTAAAAGCTTTCTTTCAACTACATCCTTCTCCAACCATCCACTCGAGTACACCCTTCCGTCCACCATCTACATTCTTGCCTTCTGCAAGCATGGTTCCCTCTGAAATCGTGACTTTTGAAAAACTAGTTCAAAAAGACCTCCAAGTGCTAGAGAAGTAAAAACTGTTTATTCCATACAATACCTCCTGCGAAGAGAAGGACGCCATAAGCACACTTCAGAACAATCCTTCACTAATAATAAAAAGTGCAGATAAGGGAGGCGGGATTGTCCTTCAGAACATTGATTCCTATAAAGAGGAGATTCTACGTCAACTAGCGAATAAACACCACTATAAAAGACTAGCAGGGAACCCCACTAAGGACATCCAGGAAACCATACTCAGACTCACTTCCGACGCTTGTGCTGAAGGGTATCTGAGCAAGAAGGAGTTCAATTTTCTTAATGTAAAAACTCCACGCCTACCAGTCATATACACCCTTCCTAAAGTGCACAAAAGCATTGACAATCCCCCAGGTAGACCAATTGTTTCCGCCTGTGGCTCAGTCCTCAAACAATTGGGTGCCTTTGTTGTTTTTTTCATAAAAGATTTTGTGCCAAGAACCATCTGTTATGTAAGGGACACTATGTCCATGGTTAACCTAGTAGAACACTGCCCATTTGACCCTCTAGTCAATACCTTATGTACACCGGATGTAGAGTCGCTGTACACGAACATCCCCCAGACAGCGGCTCTACTTGTCATCCAGAAAAAACTCGACTCTCGTCCACGTCCACATAAAATACCAACTCTTTTTATTCTCCAACTTCTGGAGTTGTGTCTGACCAGGAATTTTTTCACCTTTCATAATGTGTATTATCAACAGATAAAGGGGACTTCCATGGGGGCTATTTTTGCCCCCAACCTGGCAATTCTCTTTATGGATGCACTGGAAACTGGCTCAATTCTGTCAGACACTAACCTTTTTCATTCAGGTATTGGGCTGTGGAGCCGATATAGTGATTATATTTTTCTTATATGGAACTTGGACATCAATACGCAACATCAGTTCCTGCACTGGTTAAATAATAACTGCGCTGACCTTAAATTCACACTGTCGCATGACAAAGAACAGATTGCATTCCTGGACTTAACAGTCTATCACAAAGAAGGTGAATTACTCACACGCCTCTTCAGAAAGCCTACGGAGCGGAACACGCTCCTCAGCTATGACAGTAACCACCCCAGGGCATTAAAAGACTCTCTGCTATATTCCCAGTTTTTACGGATAAGACGAAATTGTTCGTGCAAAACAGACTACTTTAGGGAGGCCAGCATTTTATCTAACAAGCTCAAACACCGTGGCTACCCGAGAAGGTTAGTTAAAACAGCATCAAAAAGGGCATGGTATTGCCCAAGAGAGGTTTTATTGACACCAAAAGTATGTGACAAATCAGAAAGGATAGCTTGTGTCACTACCTTTTCGCCTGTGTCACATAAAATCAGGAAGTCTATCCTCAAGCATTGGCCCACGATTAATGCTGGCCCAATTAACCTAGAGAGACCCCTTTTTGCCTTCCTCAAAAGCAAGAACCTTAAGGACCACCTAGTTAGAGCATCACTACCTTCCCCTGCCTCTAGATCAACTATTGAATCAAATTGGAATCTCTCCCCACTGCTAGGACACGTTAAATGTGGTGGATGTAACGTTTGCAGATATACAATTGAGACACGCAATTTCAGCCATAATGGGGTAAATGTTGAATTGAAATCTTTTTCCAATTGTAATTCTCATAATGTTGTTTACACGATATTGTGCCCTTGCCCTAAAATGTATGTGGGACAGACTACTCAGAAAGCAAAGACCCGCATCTGTCAGCATAGGAGCCGCATTAGGGGCAGGACCCCCAACGCACCACTGGTGGAACATTTCTCAGAAAAGAACCACACTGAGGATGATATTCGATAGACAATCCTCAAGGTTGTCAAATTACCACCAAGAGGTGGCAACTTAGCTCAGCTTCTGAATCGCAAAGAACTCTAAAGCATCATCCAATTTGACACTATACGGACTGGCCTCAACAGAAGTGAGGACTGGACTACCTTACTGTAGCCTGAAATCCACAAATGAACTCGATCTTGTGAACTGTAATATGTACCCTGTTGAATGACCTTGCAACATCTATCGAGATGGGGAGTATATCGAACCACTTACCAACTGCAGCATTGCCCTCTTAATTATGAATGTAAAAAAATGTGTTTTCCAATGTGTATATATAAGTCACGTTTTTAATTCACTGTCACTGAAGGTTGCCCTTCAATCACGCCGTTTTTAAATGCACTTTATCAGCTATTCACGCCCTATAATCCAGCCACCATTCACCCCTACAAGATGTCCATCATAATTGTATGCCTTGGTGGTTACGTCTCTCAAAATCCATGGGCACGTGACTGAGACTCAGGATCACCTGACTCTGGCTTTTTAACATGGCCGCGCACTGAATCCCAGGCAAATCGAGCGGAAAGCGGACCCTGGCGGATTCTCACTGTCCATGCCTGCAATATCTGACATTGTTCAATCAACGCGTAAGTCTACTATTCCCTCGGCTGCCCGCCTCTCACCCTCACGACTCCCCGTAACCTAGTCCCTTCCTTCCCCACAGCGGATTTTTTCAATTCAAGACCGCCCGGAAGGACGTGTAACCTTACACGATAAACGGATCTCTCAGCTCCCTCAACTAACTGCAGACCGTTTGGATTTTGGGTAGGTTTCTGGCACCTCCACTGCCACGAGCAACGCATGCGATATCTTCAACTTGTCAGTTAACCTTATAATCCTTGACTCCACAGCGCAAGTTAACAACCTAACTTGAAAACGGCTCCAAGCGGCGTATGCATCCCTAGCATTACGGTCCCGCCCACCCGAGGTAAGCCTTAGTCCCTGCTTCCTCGCAAGACCCTCTTCACATCGGTATAGATCGAATTGCACAACTCCTGTCTGCAGTCTTTTGTGTAGTATGGTCTAATACGCCGGCATGATGTTGCTTAAGACTCACTTTCCATGCAATTGATGCCGCGATTGATTTGTACTCTCGTCGCATCGAGGTTATTTTTTACCGGCACTTCCACTCTAACGCGGCTCTCCAATTCACGACAGCCTGCACGCGGTAATTTCCCCTTGACACATGTCCTCGAGATTGGCACGTCTTCCACCCTAGTTAAGCCTTAACACCAGCTCCGCCGTAGCCCACCACTTTACACCGCTTTGCATAATGTATGACTGCAGCAATTTACTTAGCACTGCTAGTTACGCTAGGATTGAAAAGTAATTGAGATGCTGAAATTCACACCGTGGCTAGCACCCACTTTGCTTCGTGGTCACTTCCGACCGTTCTTCTCACTAGTGGCACAACACCTGTGGGCTCACTGCGTTTCCGATTAAATGCAAATGTGGTAATACCGACTTAAATGCTGACTTCTCTTTACCCTCTAAGAAAAAATCTTTTTGTTCTTTCTTCCCTGTTCACTTTCTCAACAGGCGTAATAATCAAACCAGGCAAAATAATTTTATTTCTAGTCCTGATGATGATCTGTTTTATTTGAGCAATGGATCGAAACGTCGTTGACTTTTTTAAGTGGACACACATGTAACCATTGTTTATTATTGTGTATAGTCTACGCTGGAGAACACTACCTACACTGACTTAAAAAGTGTCCAGGTTGCTCAGTTTCTTTGCCTGTAACTCTTCCTTTGAATTCTCTCTACTACTCTGTCTCCCTCACAAGTACGGTACAGGTATGTGCCCTACTTTCAGTAATTGTTGCTTGTGTATATAAATTTTACTTTGTTATTCTATCTAAATAAATCCCTGGTCCGGCTGGACAGGAGAACTATATAGTAACTATTGTGTTCTATATTATATTTGTTTATATTTCTTAAATGTGCTCAGGACCCTTGTCTCTTTAAATAACGTACACCCTTGGTCCTCAGCTACCTTTTGGGTCCCCCTTGTTTTCTTATAAAAATGGGGCTGAGCGTTGCACTCACACCCTGTTAAGTTAGCATGGGTTTATTAGAAGCTTATACGCTATTTTTGCTTTCCTGCTCTGCTTTGCACACGACAAGTTCTTGTGCTATTGTTTAGAGAAGGCTGAGTATTTTGCTTTATATGAGAATAATTTGGTATGCTAGATTTGTAAACTGCCTCGCTAGTTTTGTGTGTATAGTGAGAGCATGGAACATCAAGGTTATCTTGAATATGGTGTCTGGTATTCAGAATGATCCTCGCACGTTCGAGCCATAATACATATGGAGCTGTGGCAACCTCTGATACTTGCGCGTTTCATAATCCATTGTGGAGGCAAAGTTACACACAGTTGGAGAACATTCGTATCTTGACAGTTTGTGGAGCACTGAATGTGATCCACTACTGCTGAGTACCAGAGGTATGGGTCTGCCCATGTAATCCTATGAGACTTTCTGTAGTTATAAACTAATCTGCCAAGTAGGGAGGGTGAAATGTAGGTATATTTTACATTTGTTTACCTTTAGCATTAGAGGATGCTTTTTCCGTTTGTATTTCATAGAATAGTAACAATGCTGACAACCTTGTTTCTGATAATATGTTTGGTTGTATTTTCTAAGGTACTGTGCATGAGATTATGGCGTTAGAAATAAACATTTCAAAGTTGCACGTGTCTTTATTTACAACTTGTTTTAGACTGGTGTTAGACTATATTGAAAGAGTGTTTTTGTTATCCACTTTACTTCATGTAATCTAAGTCGCATGTTCTGGGTTGACTAGTCATTGGTGATTTTGCTCTAGGGCGAAGCACCAATGAGTCACTGATTGCTAGCTTGGTAGGGGGTTTGTGTAGTAATGTTGGTTTTGGAACACTGTAATTCACTGAGGGCCTAAGTCTTCATGCACAGTTCTGTGTATGAGCAGAATTCCTGAAACAGTAGTTACAACAAAAAGGCCCGATAAAGGGCTTGCACTTTGAAGATGAATATAAAATAGAAGAATAGTTGATAATAACAGCTAAGGAATGCAGCAATTAGATGTGTGTATGTGTGGATGATGTGTAGATTGAGTGGTAGATGAAAAACGTGAAAAATAAGAAAGGTTGGAGAGATGCAAACTACCCACTGCATTGTCAGTGAAGTGGATCTTTGGATTTCCAGGTCATTACACAGATAGGGTGTTGGATTCTACAGTGGGAGCAAGAGAAACAAGTAAAAAACTAAGCAAGAAAGCTAGTGCAAAAAGTACACACAGTTGGGCAGATTTACAAGGTCGTGGGAAAAATGATGCAAAAGTGGCACAAGGGGCTTGTAAACCTGTTGCAGTGTGTGGTAGAAAAGACGCAAGAAAGGACAGAAGTGTGCAAATTACCCACTGCTATTCACAGGTAGTGGTTACCAAGAAGGATGAATAAAGGGCCTGCACTTTAAATTTGTATTAAAGAAGAATAATTTATAAGCTTAGGCAAGAATGGTAGCAAGTAGGTGTGTGTATTTGTGGTTGTTGTGTTCATTGAGTGGAAGATGACTAAGGTGAAAAATTAGAGAGGTTGCAGAGATTCAAACTTTCCATTTCTTTGTAAAGGAAGTGGGTGCATATATATATTCACTGAAAAAAGCAGAGGTTTCAGGCACGTTATACTTAAGAATTAGCATTTAAAAAACTTTAGAAATTCACTGAAAAAAACCATAGGTTTCAGCCACGTTATAGATAGGAATTAGCATTTAAAAAACCTTAGCAATTCACACATTACATCATTCATCACATGGTCAGTGACATCACTGATGACATCACTGATGATACCTCAAATGACATCACTGATGACATCACTAATGACATCTCAAATGACGTCACTGATGACATCACTGATTAAATCATCCATGTGAAAGAGTGGCAGACCTCCTCTCACCCTAATATAACCTATAATACACACATTCAAAAATAGATATAATATTTTCAAAAAAATGGAGATACCAATACCAGTACAACAACCTATTCAGTAATTCCAACATCTACATACACATCCACTCATACACTAACAGTTCCATATAGTCACTTAAACATGTACTCACTCATATGTACTCATACACCTATACATCCTGTTACACGCCGATATTCATCCATACAGTTACTCATACACATACTCACACATGCAAATAAACTATCAAACATCCATTTGTTTGCATATAAAGCTATACACACACCAGTACACTTACTTTTACAGAAACGTACACATACTTACTCTCTTAAATAATCAGTTATAGAAACACATACTTATTTGTTTAGGAACTTTTTCAATCTGTCACTGTCATATATCCTTAGTTATGTGATGTGATGTGATGTGAGATGGTACTTATATAGCGCACTATCACTCCAAGGAGTATCTTGGCGCTTGGATTCCAGAAAAACAGCAGGTGGTAGAAGAGAAGAAGCTGCCTGTCTATAGAGCACATCATATAAATTCTATGCATTCGGAGTTGGACAGGGAGTAGATCCATGTTTTTAAGGACTTTCTGAATTTTGGTTCAGTTGTGGATTGACGCAAGAATGGAGGGAGTTTGTTCCATGCTTTCGCGCCAATAACTGCAATGGATTTTCCTCCTTTAGTTGACATTTTGAACCTAGGGACAAGGAGCAGGTTAGCTGTAGAGGACCTGAGTGATCTTGACGGATGATATTGTTTGAAGTATTTGCACAGGTACAGTGGGCCGTGGTGGTGGAAGGCTCTGTAAGTAATGGTAAGAACTTTAAAGAGTATGCGCTTGTGTATAGGAAGCCAGTGTAGTGCATCCAAAGCTGCAGAAGCCGAAGATTTCCTAGGCAATCTGAGGACAAGCCTGGCAGCTGCATGCTGGACCATTTGATGTTTATGCAGGGCTGATTTATTAAGTCCTGCATAAAGGCTATTACAATAGTCCAGCCTAGATGTTATAAGGGCAACAGCTACCGTACGTCTAGCACTCAGGGGAAGAAGATCAAAAAATGTCCTAAGGCTCCTGATGATGCCGAAGCATACCCCTGCTACTTCCTTGGCTTGTTGGTTGAAAGTCAGAGTGTTATCAAACTTTATGCCTAGGTTTCTAGCAGCATTGATAGTGTTAGGGGGGCTTCTGCCTGTTCAGGCCACCAGTCTTCAGGCGAGAAGGAATTATTAGGTTCAAAAGGGATAATTTCAGTCTTGGACGAATTACACTTCAAGTGGTTGTGTGACATCCATTTGAAGGTTGCTGACAGACATTCTTTTAATATTTGTTCTGCATTAGATTGATTTTTGTCAAGGGTCAGAACAAGCTGAGTGTCGTCAGCGTAGGCGACAGTACTGATGTTGAAGGAGGAAATTAAATTTAGTAGGGGAACCATGTACAGGTTAAATAAGGTAGGGCTTAAACTAGAGCCATGAGGGACCCCAGTTTTAGTGATTATTTCTTCTGAAGAAAAATCGCCCAGCCTTACAATTTGACGCCTGTATGCTAAATAGCTTTTAAACCATTCGAACACGGTTCCTGCTATGCCTGCGTTGGTAAGGCGATGTAAAAGGATAGCATGGGATACCGTGTTGAATGCTGCTGAGAGATCTAATAGGATCAGGACAGCATGTTTGCCCTGATCCAATGCAGCACGAATTGTTTCAGTGGAAGATAGTAGTGCAGATTCAGTGGAATGGTGAGTTCTGAAACCTGCTTGACAGGAATGTAATGTGTCATTTTCTTCAAGAAATGCCATTAGTTGTTTATTTGCAAAGGATTCTGAAATCTTGCAGATGGCAGGAAGAAGAGAAATGGGACGTAGATTGGAGAGTATAGTAGGGTCTTGTGAGACCTTTTTCTGTAGAGGTTTCACTATTGCTACCTTCCATTAAGGAGGAATCACCCCAGATTGGAAAGATGAGTTAATGATGGCGTTGATATAGGGGTTGGCCTCCTGTGTTATGGATTTAAGAAATGAGGGGGGGCAGGGGTCAGAAGGGGATCCTGATTTCAGGGTGGAAATTCCTTGTAGAGTGTCATCAAGACTAATATGACTAAATTTTTCCCATCTGGGTTGATGGGGCTTGAGATCAGTTTCACTCGCAGGTTCTGCTGTTAGGAATTGGCGAAAGTCATTGGTGAGCGTTTCTATTTTTTGGGTGAAGTAAGAAGCTATGTTATTACATAAAATCTGGGACGGGGGAATCTCTCGGGTAGCAATTTTAGGTTTAGTGAAGCTGTTAACAATTTTAAACATTTCTTTTTGGTTGTTGCTAGCTGCTTCAATACGGGAAGTGAAATAACTAATTTTTGCATCCTTGATGGAAGAGTATATACATCAATATTCACTTACACTAGTTTAAAACATATGTAGTTACTCATAAAGACACTATTGAGGCAGTCTATAACTCACTAGCACACCCATACACACATTCATCCACCTGTACAGTCCTGCACACATGCTGTCTTCAAAACACATACAGTGAGTCAGTCATTCATGCATCTGGGCCCTATGTAATACCCGCCACCAAACCATATAGACACTCATTCTGATACTCAAAAAACCAACTAATAACCCATATAGACACTCGTGTAGCTACTCACCAACCCATGCAGCCACTTATACAGAAAGTGAGACACTGATACAGATATTTACATATTTAAACATTACTCGCTAATACATGTATTCACTAAGATATACTTAATAAGTCATTTATACAATGAAATTTGCAAAAAAAACATCAATTTAGAGACATATTTACCTATTTATTCTTCTATCGACCTTTAGATATACATATATAAAAATATTTATTTTTCAGAAAAACACACATTCAGTGGATGATGTCATCAGTGATGTCATCAGTGATGCCACTGACCATGTGATGAGTGATGTAATATGTGACGTCATCAGCAGTGCATTTCGGGCGCGCCAGTTATAGTTAGCTGAACTAACTATAACGGGGGAATTTCAATGGTTTTGTATGAGCGAAATGTCCAGCTAACTATAACATGGGTGAAACCTATGGTTTTTTTCAGTGAATTGCTAAGGTTTTTTAAATGCTCATTTCTAACTATAACGTGGCTGAAACCGATGTTTTTTTCCGTGAATATATATATATATATATATATATATATATATATATATATATATATATATATATATATATATATTACCTACTGGCGGTCGCCAGTAGGTATATATAGTTAGGATTTTTTCTCTATGGGATTTTTGAAAATTCTATGTCGAATAACTTTGGCGTTTGAGGACGGATTTGGCTGAAATTTTCAGGAAAATGGCACATTGTGTTTCTGAGCAGCCCCTGAAAATTTGGGGGGTTTCGTCAATGGGGGGCCGAGAAAAAAGGGGGGTCCCAAAACGCGTTTTTCCCATGCAATTTTCCATAGGGCGGTTGGACTCACTTTTAGCTCGAACGGCTGAATGGATTTCCACGAAACTTGGCAAAATGGTAGATATTGTTTGCCCGATGTGCCTTTGCTAGGTCTCAATATATGTGCACCAGTGGATTTTGATAAATTAACGTTCAAAAAAATATATATATCTGTAAGCGCGCCCCGGTAAGCGCCCCGGTTCGCGTACTTGACGCGTAACGGAACTTCGCGAAGCGAAGCTGATTGGCTCTCCGGTGTCTGTCAACATTCTAAACAGTCCGGAGCGGCCGCCATCTTGTCTCTCGGTAGGATCGAGAGACAAGAGGAGGCCAAAACAAAGGGGTAAATGACCATAAGGGGGCATAGTAGATCCTCCCTGACCCCCTAGGTTTGATGTGGAGGCTTTAAAAGGGCCCCGCGGGGCAAAAAAAAATAAAAAAATAAAATCTGTTTTTTTTGCGTGGGGAGCGCCCGGTACGCGCACCGGGAAGCGGTCCGGGGAGCGTACTATGAGGAAAAAAGAATGATAGACTTTTCAAATATTGTATGTTTATTGATTGTTCGTTTTGTTGTTTTTTTTTTTTTTTTTGTGATTGTTTTTCAAAATTTAATAGAACGTCTAACATTTGACTGTCCAAAATGTCGTCATTTTCAGTGAACATAACTTGCAACATTTGAGTGTCTGAAATGTCTCCATTTTGAAGGAGGAAATCTACAGATTGTACACATTGTAGTAGTTCATGGTCCTGTGATTCATCCATGAATTCAATGTCATTTGGTTCAATGTTTTCTTGATTGGTCTCTTCAAGGACATTTTCAAATGACACTTTTTGTTCTCCTTCCATTTTGCCTGAAATTTGCATAAAAAATATATATATCAGTAGAGATAGTTCACTGTTGGGATTAATTTAACAGTGAATTTATCTTTGGGCAGTGTATGGTATCAGACTGGTAGTAGAAATATAAAAATGTGTATGTGATGAAACCTTAGTAAATTCATAATTATACAAGACAAGCCTAAATCCATCCATAACTATAACAGAAAAGTCTATCTAAATCTATAACTATTATAGTGGGATAGTATATAACTATCAGAAAAAGTTTTCCATATTAACTTAAAGTGCACAATATACTTTATTTTTCAAAATAACATCTTACCTTTTAAAAACAAGTTTAAGTTGTCAGTGAAAATGCTCTTGCAATGTACTTCAGGAAGTAGTAGTCAAAATGGCTGTGTTTCTCTCTCTTTCTTTATATATATTCAGGTACATAACCAATCAAATGTCAGGTAAAAAAAGTAGAAAATGAAAGTAACATTTTAATTGGTTGTCAATTCCAACACTTCAGATGTGTTTTGTGAAGTAATTTACCTCAGGGTATTTAGAGAGGTCTACAGGCTAAATGGCTAAATGGAATTCCAATCAAATTTGTGAAAATGGTAGGGATTGGTATGTAGTATGAGCTAATCTATATTTGGTGAAAGTGTCTCCAGTGGTTTTTCTGTGAATTACTTTCCCACCTTTTTTAAGCGAGCGCTTCCCGGTTCGCGCCCCGGTACGCAAACCGGCAGCGTTACGGGAGTCCTCCATTTTGTGTTTCGGTAGAATTAAGATACAAGATGGAGGGCAAATAATGTTCAGAATGGGTAGAAGGGGGCACGGTAGACGTATCCTGACCCCCTAGGTTTTCTGAGGGTGGCTGAGGAGGCCCATATGTACCGGGTAGCGCTCCGGAAAGCGTAAATCGTGAAAATTAGTAAAAAAAAGTTACATTTAAAATTTGTTTAGAGTGATCATAGTTAGGGTAGCTCTGAGAAGAGCTTTTGGGTATGTGGTAGATTTAGGTACTTATAAGTAGGTACCAATACATAGTCTTAAATTCAGGATGAAAACTCTGTTCCCCTCATCTGAGAAGTGAACTCCATCTCCTCTGTAGATATCTTGCATGTAGTAACGCAAGTTATTGTTGTAGATGGAGCCCATTCCATGGTGTCTCATGTAAGCTGAAACAGACTTATTTACATGCTTCCTCGATTTCTCAATTTGTGGACAAAATTGGTTGGACCACCTCCATTTTTGTCTTTGGCATATATTTGAATATACCAAGGCAGTTTGAGGAAAAAGTGCCATCAATTGCTCAAAGGTGTCCTTTAAAAGCATTTCCAGACCTACCCCAGTCAAAGTACCCAAGTCATTTCCTCCACAGTGCACAATTAACAGGTCAGGGTTTGGCAAATGCAAAAAGGTTTTCACCAATGGTATCAATTGGTGACATCTTAATCCTCTGTGACCAATCCAGTTGTTTTCCACATTTTGTAAATTGAGATTGTGTAAATTTCTGTTATCAGCATACCTTTGAGCCCAGTGGATGTAACTATGTCCAACAATCCAGACAGAAAACATGGTGAGAGGAGGTTCTGCTGCAGTCAGATGAAGTATGGGAATGAAATGGCAGTTGAAATAGTAGGAGTATGTAATGAAAAAACTTTGGAGTTTCTGTGCTAATGATTCAGTAGCAGTGATTGGTGGATTTTGATTGCTGAAAACAGAAAGTTAGGGTGCATGGATGAGTTCTTTGAAAGATGTAAGTTGAATGGTCAAGAAAAAATCATTTTATGAAAGATTGCACTGGATACGCAGGTGTACTGAGAGTTCAGAGTTCAATTGAAACATTGTTGTGTGAACTTGTAAACATGAGAGGTCTTTCAGGAGGTGGTTGCTATGGAAAAAAGGCAGAAAAGCCAGAGGGGGGAAGGGTGTTGATTTGAAAAAAGTGAGGGAAGAGTTTTGATTGGGTGACATGAGAGATATGTGTTATGAATTACAGCATTTCTGTGCCATTGTTGGTTGTAGCCTCTGGAGTGCATACCTTTTGCTCTGCTAAAGAAAAATTGGTGTGTGTCTGAGAATGTTTTGAAACTCAAAAAGTATTTGCTAAGGTGAGAAAAGATTCATTTAATTTAGATAGAGAATAGTATGCTTTAGGGATAAATTTATGAAGAAAGTTGTGTATTTAAAATGTTGCTTTGTGTCAAGTGTTTTACAAATAGATTTAGTTTCTTTGAGTTTCATAGCCATGTTAAAAGTGACGCAAAAGTGGTGGAAGGGCCTTAAAAATACGCTTTCATGTGTGTTAGGGCATTTTAAGTCACTTCCCCATGAATGTGGGTAAATAAGTGATTTACTTGATGTGTTTAAAAACGTTTTTTGAAATCAATTAGGTTTCTTGATATGTACTGCTAGAGTTTCATAGGCTGCTTGAGGCATATTTACAAGGCCTTTGAGTCACTTTGATGTTATTTTCCACATTTTAATTTAAGACATTTCCCCGTGGTGCAAAGTCCTTGTAAATACGCCCCCATGTGTGCTTGGCAAATTTAGACTTTGTTTCTTTGAGTTACATAGCCATGTTAAAAGTGACACAAAAATGGTGCAAGGGCCTTAAAAATACGCTTTCATGTGTGTTAGGGCATTTTAAGTCACTTCCCCATGAATGTGGGTGAATAAATAGTTTACTTCATGTGTTTAAAAACGTTTCTTGAAGTCAATTAGGTTTCTTGAAATGTACTGCTAGAGTTTCATAGGCTGCTTGGGGCATATTTACAAGGCCTTTGAGTCACTTTGACGTTATCTTCCCCATTTTAATTTAAGTCATTTTCCCGTGGTGCAAGGTCCTTGTAAATACGCCCCCATGTGTGCTTGGCAAATTTAGACTTTGTTTCTTTGAGTTACATAGCCATGTTAAAAGTGACGCAAAAATGGTGCAAGGCCCTTAAAAATACGCTTTCAGGTGTGTTAGGGCATTTTAAGTCACTTCCCCATGAATGTGGGTGAATAATTAGTTTACTTGATGTGTTTAAAAACGTTTCTTGAAGTCAATTAGGTTTCTTGAAATGTACTGCTAGAGTTTCATAGGCTGCTTGGGGCATATTTACAAGGCCTTTGAGTCACTTTGACGTTATTTTCCCCATTTTAATTTAAGTCATTTCCCCGTGGTGCAAGGTCCTTGTAAATACGCCCCCATGTGTGCTTGGCAAATTTAAGTACTGACAGGGTGTGCTTCTACATAGGAGCTGTGTTGTGTTTTCAAATTATGACCAGAAAATCGTTTTTTAAAAAAAGAAATGCTTTATTGTGAGTAATGTACATTGCTCTGTTGCATACAGTCCTCATCTTCTGCGTACTCTTGGATATGCTAGACTACATCTGCACAATGAGATACCTAAGCTGAGGAAACACAGGTGATGTGATTGTGAATTGAGCATAAATATTTACATGTTTTTCAATTACATCACCTGTGTTTTCTAACATTACGAATCACATTGTGCAGATGAGGTTTAGGTCTGTCCAGGGAGACAGAGGAGGTCTGGCCTTTGTTCAAGAGTGCAGTGGATATGACTCACTTCATTGGTAGGCCTGCACATGTATTATCTCCTCTGTACTCTTCAACAAGCCTAAATTTCATCTGCAACCCTGAGTAGGCCTCACCTCAAACAAACCTCTGGATAGGCCACACCTTATCGTCATCCTGAATCAATCATTTAAAATGTTAGGGGCAAATTTAAGATGGCTGTGCGCCTCTTTTGCACCGCTGTTGCGTCACTTTTGTGACGCAGCAGTGGTGCAAAAGATGCACCATGTTGCAAGATAGGCCTCACTTCATCTGCAACAAGATACCGTCACTTTAAACTGTATACATTTAGGACTGTGTAGGGGGCATGGAGAAGCTGAATCTTCTGTAAGTGTCAAAATTGTTGCATACAGTGCTCACCTTCTGCATACTCTTTGATATGCTAGACTACATCTGCACAATGAGATACCTAAGCAAAGGAAACACAAGTGATGTGATTGTAAAATGAGCAAAAAAAATTGCACGTTTTTCAATTACATCACCTGTGTTTCCTAACATTACGAATCACATTGTGCAGATCAGGTTTAGGCCTGTCCAGGGAGACAGAGGAGGTCTGGCCTTTGTTCAAGAGTGCAGTGGACATGACTCACTTCATTGGTAGGCATGCACATGTATTATCTCCTCTGTACTCTTCAATAAGCCTACATTTCATCTGTAACCCTGAGTAGGCCTCACGTCAAACAAACCCCTGGATAGGCCACACCTTATCGGCATCCTGAACCAATCATTTAAAATGTTAGGGGCAGTTTTATGATGGCCGTGCGCCTCTTTTGCGCCGCCGTTGCGTCATTTTTGTGACGCAGCAGCAGTGCAAAAGATGCACCATGTTGCAAGATAGGCCTCACTTCATCTGCAACAAGATACCGTCACTTTAAAATGTATATATTTAGGACTGTGTAGGGGGCATGGAGAAGCAGAGGCTTCTGTAAGTGTCAAAGTTGTTGCATACAGTGCTCACCTTCTGCGTAGTCTTTTATATGCTAGACTACATCTGCACAATGAGATACCTAAGCAAAGGAAACACAAGTGATGTGATTGTGGAAAGAGCAAAAAAAATTGAACGTTTTTCAATTACATTACCTGTGTTTCCTAACATTATGAATCACATTGTGTATATGCCTCACTCAGTCTGTATCTGACACTCTTTCCTTCACTTCCTCTGTCTCCTCTCTCCCTCACTCTCTTTTCCTTATTCACCCTTTCCTTATATAGTTTACCTTACTCACTTTCTTTTAGTAGCTTACACAACTTCAATTTAGTTTTCTCTTCTATCCTTCTTTTCTGTCACTGAAAGTATCTTCTTTTTTTTTCTCTTAGTAATTTACTCTATTTCAATTTCTTTTTGTCTCTGACTGTCTATCACCGTTTCTTTCTCTTTTTTTTCTGCATGTTTATCTCTAACTTTATTTCTTTGTAAAATTGGATGATTGTCAATCTTTTCCCTTGTCTTTTCTAATTGTTAAAAACATGTTTTAATATTTTTCAAATTTTTGTTCTTTCTTTCACAGATTGAAAGTATAAAAATAACAAGTGACTAAGTTAACGACAATTATAAGGTAAATGTTTTGTACTCTTTTCGTTACATTTCTATCACATTTAACTTCTATTAGTTCCACTGCTTCATTTCTTTAACCCTCAGTTTCCTGCCTTTGCTACTTCCCTCATTCCTTTCTCTATTACTTACTTACTCTACTCCTTCCACTCCTTTTCTCAGTCCCTCTGTTCTCATAGTTCCTCACTCCTGTTCACTCACTCCGTCTCTATTACTCTCACTGTCTCTGACTGATCACTCTTTCACTACTTGTTCATTATGCTTTCTCCCTGTAGTTCAAGCACACTAAGGGGCATATTATCAACACAGGCGATAACATTTTCGCTGCTTTTATCAGCAGAAAACTGCCGCAAAAGCGGCTTTAGCGGCAGTTTTCTGCCGATAAAAGCAGCGATAATTTTATCGCCTGTGTTGATAATATGCCCCTTTGTTATTTTCATTTCTTTGCTGTTTCAATCATTCCTTTTCTGTCACTTCTTCTTTTCTGCTTTCTGTTTTTTCTCTCTGTTAGTCCACATGTTTTAACCTTAGTCACTATCATACATCTTGTTTTATTTCTATTTACTTTTGCTCACTGTTTTCTTAACACTTTCCCTCAGGATTGTTCTTTTAGTCCGGTTCTATCCCTACCTCTCATTCCACATCCTTTACTATTTTTCTTCTTATTTTGAACATTCACTCACATTCTCTAAGAAACTCTTGTTTATTATTCTTCTACTCTCCTTTTTTTCTTTCACTTCCTTATCTATTTTGTTTTTCACAATTATACCCTCTTCCATCTTTTCTTCGGTAAATAGATCTATTAAACAGTATCTCTGTGTTACTCCCTCTAGCTGTCTTTCTTTTAACATTACTCTCTGTTTCCTTCCCTTATACTTACTCTTCTTTTTTTTTTTTTTCTGGTTCGCTTCCGGTTCGCGTACCGGCGCGCGAACCGGGAAGCGAATCAAAAGAAATAGAGGTTGCCAGAGTGCTAAACATTCTAGCAATTTTTTATAAAGGGGAGGTAGTTCTGAAAAGAACTTTTTTTTATTATTTTTGTTGTTTTATATTTTTTTAATTATTTTTCTGAACATTTTTTTACTTTTTTTGTAGTTTTTGAACGATTTTATATTTTTTTTGTTTTTTTTGGGGGGGGAGAAACGAAAATGATTCATTATAAAGGGCTCAACAGGAGCAACGAAAAAAAAAGATAATTTATTTTCTGGGGCATTTTGGACAATTATGATTGTCGATAGCTCTGTTGATTAGAGTGATGCTACTTTCCCTGTAGCAAATCAATTGGCCGCAATAAACACACACTTGTTTTACACTCCCAAACTTCATCTGTATATTTGGGACTGTCTCCCTCGCCTCTGGTCCCGTCACTGCCTCTACATTTGATGTTCTGGCCACAGGAGGGGGGTTATCCTGCAGGTCACGTACCTGCGCAGCACTATAATTAACAGGGTGCCACCTCTGCATATGGCGATGCATGGTGTAATTGCCATAGCTATATTTCTTATCTGTCCCTCTGGACAGATCTTTTTTGCAGATAAGGCAAGTATCATAGCGGGCATTTAATTTCTTTTGGCCCTGGGGAAATGAATAAAATTGCCAGATGAAATCTTCCTTTACATGGGAAATTCTTGGCTCCTCAGGCAAAAACTGCCTCTCCCCTTGCGTCTCTTTCTCTTCTTCCTCTTCTTCCTCCTCTTGCTGAATGATAACCTGAGGAGGTGGTCCTCTCTTCCTAGGAGGTGGTGGTGGTGGTGGGGGTGCACCAGCTGCAGCTACAAGACTTGCCATTTCTAAGTAATCAAAAAAGGTCTTCCTCTCACAAAGTTGAAAGTCAGAGTGAGGAAACAAGGAGGGGTTTTCATCATTTGGGAAAAAAAATAGTTCTAAACCAATGAAAAGTGTTATTTTTAGGTCACATGACCTAGCCTTACATCATTAGGAAACCAAAAGTGAAATGAACCAATGAAAAGTTTTGATAACAAGTTACATGACCTGTTACGCTTACGTTACGCGCTGCGCGCCGCGCCCCGGATCGCATCCGGGGCGCTGCGCTTCGCGCCTCGGTTAGCGCTCCGGAGCACTTCCGGGTGCGCTAACGCAGCGCGTCATAAGACGCATTAAGCGAGAACGCCATACGTCGCGATTACGCGACGCGTCACGATGCTGTTTTCTAACACGGCAGTTGCGCAAACAGAACTTTTACCGGTTCGCGGACCGGGTCGCGGCACCAAATTGACCTAACGGGAAGCTACCCGGTTCGCGGACCGGGAGCGAAACAAAAAAAAATAATAAAAAAAAATACATAAAAAAATTGTATTAAAAACATATAAAATGTATTTTTCGAATTAAAGAAGAATACATTTTAAAGCTTTTGATATTTGCTATTAAAAAACCATTGAAATTCACTGAAAAAACCATAGGTTATAGACCATATATAGTTAGGAATTAGCATTTACAAAACCTTGAAAATTCACTGAAAAAACCATAGGTTATAGACCATATATAGTTAGGAATTAGCATTTACAAAACCTTATTTTTCTCACACAAAACCATTGAAATTCGCATATATAGTTAGTTGCACTAACTATATATCGCGCACCCGCAATCCACTGCTGATCATGTCACATATTACATCATTCATGACATGGTCAGTGACATCACTGATGACATCACTGATGACATCTCAAATGACATCACTGATGACATCACTGATGACATCACTGATGACATCTCAAATGACATCACTGATGACATTACTGAACACATCACTGATGACATTATTCATGTGATAATATGATGAACCTCTTCAGACTCTAATATAACCTTAGATACACTCAGTGTAAACAGACACTCACAGACTGTCACTCATCCATGGAGTTACTCGCACACCTATTCAGTCATGCAAAGAATCAATCACACCTCCATTTTCTCAACTATACAGTTATACACACCTTACTTATTCAAACATATACTAACACATATTTACTCTCTTATACAATCCCTGATACAAGTTCACAATGATCCATGCAGCCACTCACACATTCACTAGCTGTTATGCACAGTTATTTATATATGTCAACTCTCACATGTACTGTGTTTTACATATGTATTTACTTTGACATGTAGCACTGAGATATCCATTCACTCACCAATACACTCATGCACACAGTCAACCGCCCATTCAGCTGTTTCCACATGCACTTTTGATCCCATACATCTAGTGAATCAACTGCTCACACATCTATGCACAGAGTCATACACCTCCCAGCCACCCACACACACACTCAGTCTCCCATACAAATACTTGGGCAACCAATCAATAACCCATATAGTTACTCATATAGCTACTGATCAACACATGCAGCATTTTATAGAACAACAGACATAATGATGCACAAATTAAGACACTTTAGTCACTAACCCATGCACTCAGTGAGACACATGTAATCACTCACTCATACAGTCAGTCATGCACCTACGAAATCCTTCATCCAGACACTTATACATCCACTCATTCTTCAATATGTAAGACATATTTTAACTTTACAGAAATACACAGTCACTGGAAGTTGTCATCAGTGATGTCATCAGTGATGTCATTTGAGATGTCATCAGTGATGTCATCAGTGATGTCATTTGAGATGTCATCAGTGATGTCACTGACCATGTCATGAATGATGTAATATGTGACATGATCAGCAGTGGATTGCGGGTGCGCGATATATAGTTAGTGCAACTAACTATATATGCGAATTTCAATGGTTTTGTGTGAGTAAAATAAGGTTTTGTAAATGCTAATTCCTAACTATATATGGTCTATAACCTATGTTTTTTTCAGTGAATATATATATATATATATATATATATATATATATATATATATATATATATATATATATATATATATATATATATATATATATATATATATATATATATATATATATATTAATTACCTACTGGCGGTCGCCAGTAGGTATATATAGTTAGGATTTTTTCTCTATGGGATTTTTGAAAATTCTATGTCGAATAACTTTGGCGTTTGAGGACGGAATTGGCTGAAATTTTCAGGAAAATGGCACATTTTGTTTCTGAGCAGCCCCTGAAAATGTGGGGGGTTTCGTCAATGGGGGGCCGAGAAAAAAGGGGGGTCCCAAAACGCGTTTTTCCCATGCAATTTTCCATAGGGCGGTTGGACTCACTTTTAGCTCAAACGGCTGAATGGATTTCCACGAAACTTGGCCAAATTGTAGATATTGTTTGCCCGATGTGCCTTTGCTAGGTCTCAATATATGTGCTCCAGTGGATTTTGATAAATTAACGTTCAAAAAAATATATATATCTGTAACAGCGCTCCGGTTAGCGCCCCGGTTCGCGTACTTGACGCGTAACGGAACTTCCAGTTAGCGCCCCGGTTCGCGTACCTGACGCGTAACGGAACTTCGCGAAGCGAAGCTGATTGGCTCTCCGGTGTCTGTCAACATTCTAAACAGTCCGGAGCGGCCGCCATCTTGTCTCTCGGTAGGATCGAGAGACAAGAGGTGAAGAAAAACGAAGGGGGAAATTAATGAAAGAGGGTAAGGTAGACCCCTCCTGACCCCCTAGGATTGATGAGGGGGCTATTGAAGGGTCCCGCGGGGCAAAAAATAAAAAAATAAAATCCGTTTTTTCGCGGTAGAGGCGCTACCCGGTACGCGAACCGGGTAGCTAACCGGTAGCGTAACGGGAGTCCGCCATCTTGTGTTTCGGTCGAATTTAATCACAAGATGGAGGAAAAAGAATGTGGGAAATGGGTATAAGGGGGCACGGGAGACGTATCCTGACCCCCTAGGTTTTCTAATGGTGGCTGAGGAGGCTCATATATGTCGAAAAAGAAAAAAAAATATTTGAATTTTTCGCGAGGTTAGCTGCCGGTACGCGAACAGGATAGCGAACCGGGAAGCGAACAAAAGTGAAAATTAGTGAAAAAAGGTACATTTGAAATTTTTAAAGAGTAATCATAGTTAAGGTAGCTCTGAAAAGAGCTTTTGGGTTCTGTGTAAGTTCTAGGTACTTATAAGTAGGTACCAATACATAGTCTTAAATTCAGGATGAAAATTCTGTTCCCCTCATCTGAGAAGTGAACTCCATCTCCTCTGTAGATATCTTGGACGTAGTAACGCAAGTTATTGTTGTAGATGGAGCCCTTTCCATGGTTTCTCATGTAAGCTGAAACAGACTTATTTACATGCTTCCTCGATTTCTCAATTTGTGGACAAAATTGGTTGGACCACCTCCATTTCTGTCTTTGGCATATATTTGAATATACCAAGGCAGTTTGAGGGAAAAGTGCCATCAATTGCTCAAAGGTGTCCTTTAAAAGCATTTCCAGACCTACCCCAGTCAAAGTGCCCAAGTCATTTCCTCCACGGTGCACAATTAACAGGTCAGGTTTTGGCAAATGCAAAAAGGTTTTCACCAATGGTATCAATTGGTGACATCTTAATCCTCTGTGACCAATCCAGTTGATTTCCACATTTTGTAAATTGAGGTTGTGTAAATTTCTGTTATCAGCATACCTTTGAGCCCAGTGGATGTAACTATGTCCAACAATCCAGACAGAAAACATGGTGAGAGGAGGTTCTGCTGCAGTCAGATGAAGTGTGGGAATGAAATGGCAGTTGAAACAGTAGGAGTTTGTAATGAAAAAAACTGTGGAGTTTCTGTGCTAATGATTCAGTAGCAGTGATTGGTGGATTTTGATTGCTGAAAACAGAAAGTTAGGGTGCATGGATGAGTTCTTTGAAAGATGTAATTTGAATGGTCAAGAAAAAATCATTTTATGAAAGATTGCACTGGATACGCAGGTGTACTGAGAGTTCAGAGTTCAATTGAAACATTGTTGTGTGAACTTGTAAACATGACAGGTCTTTCAGGAGGTGGTTGCTATGGAAAAAAGGCAGAAAGGGCAGAGGGGGGAAGGGTGTTGATTTGAAAAAAGTGAGGGAAGAGTTTTGATTGGGTGACATGAGAGATATGTGTGATGAATTACAGCATTTCTGTGCCTTTGTTGGTTGCAGCCTCAGGAGCGCATACCCTTTGCTCTGCTAAAGAAAAATTGGTGTGTGTCTGAGACTGTTTTGAAACTCAAAAAGTATTTGCTAAGGTGAGAAAAGATTCATTTAATTTAGATAGAGAATAGTATGCTTTAGGGAGAAAATTATGAAGAAAGTTGTGTATTTAAAATGTTGCTTTGTGTCAAGTGTTTTACAAATAGATTTAGTTTCTTTGAGTTTCATAGCCATGTTAAAAGTGACGCAAAAGTGGTGCAAGGGGCTTAAAAAAAGGCTTTCATGTGTGTTAGGGCATTTTAAGTCACTTCCCCATGAATCTGGGTGAATAATTTGCTTACTTGATGTGTTTAAAAACGTTTCTAGAAGTCAATTAGGTTTCTTGATATGTGCTGCTAGAGTTTCATAGCCAGCATGGGTCATATTTAGAAGGACTTTGAGCCACTTTCAACTTATTTTCCCTATGTTAAAGGTGACGCTAAAGTGATGAAAGGGCCTTGTAAATACACTCTCATGTTTGAGCCACTTTCATGCTATTTTCCCTATGTTAAAAGTGACGGAAAAGTGGTCGAAGGGCCTTGTAAAATATGCCCTCATGTGTGTTCGGGCATTTTAAGTCACTTCCCCATGAATCTGGGTGAATAATTGGCTTACTTGATGTGTTTAAGAACGTTTCTTGAAATCATTTAGGTTACTTGATATGTACTGATAGAGTTTCATAGTCAGCATGGACCATATTTACAAGGCCTTTGAGCCACGTTCACGTTATTTTCCCCACGTTAAAAGTGACTTTAAAGGTGGTGCAAGGTCCTTGTAAATACGCCCTCATGAGTGCTTTGCAAATTTAAGTCATTTCCCCGTGGTGCAAGGTCCTTGTAAATACGCCCCCATGTGTGCTTGGCAAATTTAAGTACTGACAGGGTGTGCTTGTACTTAGGAGCTGTGTTGTGTTTTCAAATTATGACCAGAAAATCGTTTTTTAAAAAAAAGAAATGCTTTTTACATTTATGAGAAGGTCAAAATGGTGTCTGCTTCTTTAAATAAATATTTCACTTTCCACCATGAATATGGGAGAATAATTTCCTTGTTTGTCGGTTTAAAAACACGTTTCTTGAAGTCATTAAGGTTTCACAATATGTTCTGCAAGAGTTTCATAGTCAACATGGGGGCAAATTTACAAAGCTTATGAGCCACATTCACGTCATTTTCCCCACGTTAAAAGTGACTTTAAAGGTGGTGCAAGGTCCTTGTAAATAAGCCCTCATGAGTGCTTGGTAAATTTAAGTCATTTCTCCGTGGTGCAAGGCTCTTGTAAATACGCCCGCATGTGTGCTTGGCAAATTTAAGTACTGACAGGGTGTACTTGTACATAGGAGTTGTGCTGTGTTTTCAAATTATGACATGAAAATGGTTCATAAAGAAAAGGAATGGTTTTTACATTTATGACAATGACAAAAAGGTGTCTGCTTCTTTAAATAAATATATCACTTCTCACCATCAATCTGGGAGAATAATTTACTTGTTTGTCAGTTAAAACATTGTTACTTTAAGACATTTAGGTTTCACAATATGTACTGCTAGAGTTTTATAGTCACTATGATGATAATGATATACATTTAGAACTGTGTAGGAGGCATGGAGAAACTGAGGCTTCTGTAAGTGTCAAGGGAGGTGAGTAATGTACATTGCTCTGTTGCATACAGTCCTCATCTTCTGCGTACTCTTGGATATGCTAGACTACATCTGCACAATGAAATACCTAAGCTGAGGAAATACAGGTGATGTGATTGTGAAATGAGCAAAAATATTAGCACGTTTTTCAATTATATCACCTGTGTTTCCTAACATTACAAATCACATTGTGCAGATGAGGTTTAGGCCTGTCCAGGGAGACAGAGGAGGTCTGGCCTTTGTTCAAGAGTGCAGTGGACATGACTCACTTCGTTGGTAGGCCTGCACATGTATTATCTCCTCTGTACTCTTCAACAAGCTTAAATTTCATCTGCAACACTGAGTAGGCCTCACCTCAAACAAACCTCTGGATAGGCCACACCTTATCGGCATCCTGAATCAATCATTTAAAATGTTAGGGGCAGATTTATGATCTCCGTGCGCCTCTTTTGCGCCCGCCGTTGCGTCACTTTTGTGACGCAGCAGCGGTGCAAAAGAGGCACCATGTTGCAAGATAGGCCTCACTTCATTTTCAACAAGATACCGTCAGTTTAAACTGTATACATTTAGGACTGTGTAGGGGGCCTGGAGAAGCTGAGGCTTCTGTAAATGTCAAATTTGTTGCATATAGTGCTCACCTTCTGCGTACTCTTTGATATGCTAGACTACATCTGCACAATGAGATACCTAAGCAAAGGAAACACAGGTGATGTGATTGTGAAATGAGAAAACAAAATTGCACGTTTTTCAATTACATCACCTGTGTTTCCTAACATTACGAATCACATTGTGCAGATGAGGTTTAGGACTGTCCAGGGAGACAGAGGAGGTCTGGCCTTTGTTCAAGAGTGCATTGGACATGACTCACTTCATTGGTAGGCCTGCACATGTATTATCTCCTCTGTACTCTTCAACAAGCCTAAATTTTATCTGCAACCCTGAGTAGGCCTCACCTCAAACAAACCTCTGGATAGGCCACACCTTATCGGCATCCTGAATCAATCATTTAAAATGTTAGGGGCAGATTTATAATGGCCGTGCGCCTGTTTTGCGCCGCCGTTGCGTCACTTTTGTGACGCAGCAGCGGTGCAAAAGATGCACCATGTTGCAAGATAGGCCTCACTTCATCTGCAACAAGATATCGTCAGTTTAAACTGTATACATTTAGGACTGTGTAGGGGGCATGGAGAAGCTGAGGCTTCTGTAAGTGTCAAATTTGTTGCATACAGTGCTCACCTTCTGCGTACTCTTGGATATGCTAGACTACATCTGCACAATGAGATACCTAAGCAAAGGAAACACAGGTAATGTGATTGTGAAATGAGCAAAAAAATGTGCACGTTTTTCAATTACATCACCTGTGTTTCCTAACATTACAAATCACATTGTGCAGATGAGGTTTAGGCCTGTCCAGGGAGACAGAGGAGGTCTGGCCTTTGTTCAAGAGTGCAGTGGACATGACTCACTTCGTTGGTAGGCCTGCACATGTATTATCTCCTCTGTACTCTTCAACAAGCCTAAATTTCATCTGCAACCCTGAGTAGGCCTCACCTCAAACAAACCTCTGATTAGGCCATACCTTATCGGCATCCTGAACCAATCATTTAAAATGTTAGGGGCAGATTTATGATGGCCGTGCGCCTCTTTTGTGCCGCCGTTGCGTCACAAACGGACGCAGCAGCGGCGCAAAAGATGCGCTATGTTGCGACATATTTACAACTTGATGCATCTAGGCAGATGCGTCACGCTGTAAAGTCCTGCGCCACATGAAACCTGCGTCAGGTTTCATGTGGGCGTTTTGTTGCAGGGTGGGCGTTCACTTGCATGAAAGCCCTGTAAAACTAACACAGTGAAATTTACAAGATTTCACTGAGTCAGCTTTATGGCATTGCTGAATCAAATCCTTACGCCTGTTTGAAACAGGCATAAGGAGTGATGCACCATGCAATGTGTGGCTTGCCACTGTGCATTGCAGTAGTCATGTCGCGCTTGCGACGTGACTTCTGCAATGCGCCGCTTTTGCGGTACAGATGCGTGACGCATCTGTACTGTTTTTGCCTCATGGTGCTCTGCATTGTAAATGCGGCACACCATGGGTGGCAGAGCAGCGGCGCACGTTAACTGGTGCATCCCTGAGGATGCACCAGTTAACATAAATCTGCCCCTTTACATTTAAGTATGAGCAGGGGACACAGAGTCGGTGAGGCTTATCCAAGGTTAAGAAGAGATGAGTCCTGTTCACTGAAAACTTGGACATAGGCCTCACCTCCTCAGCATCGCTGGACATGGCTAAATAATATCTGCAAAATGTTACTCTTGTTAAATAATTTTACTATTATAGTCTCTGAGATTTGTCTCTTACTCTGCAACATCTCATTGTTGTTCTCTTTCGTAAAAGATAAAAACAACATCAACCATGAGTGATAATGAGCAATCTGTTGATCTTGATCTTATCATTGAACTTGTCATTGAAACGTCAGTGGAATTAGATCCCTTGGATGATTTATATCCTGTGGATGATGAAGAATATGATGAGGATGCCGATTTGTCAGAATTGTATGACATAGGGTGGGAAGCTGACCTGCTCGAGCCTATGGAACTATAAAGACTTATTTTTAAAAGTTACTGGAAATGAAAAGTAACCATGTTAACCGTTTTATTTAAAATTAAATACAACTTCAAAAACAGCTTGTGTGAAGTGTCTTTAATAAAATAGTGAAATATGCTAATAAAATTAGTTCAGATTCACATATAAAAGAGCACAGGTCAAATGTAGAAGCATTCCATTTCTTTGCTACTATTTGTGAGTTTTAAATTTGTCAATGCACTACAAATTATTGTATGTAGAATTGACAACTAGTGTGTTAATTTTTTGACGACTGTTATTGATTTACTGTTTGGTAATAGTGGTTAATACCTTTTTTTTTAAAATATTTACGACAGATTCAACTGAAGATCTTTTGAAAAATTCAAAAATGCCCTCAAGGCAAAGAAAAAGAAAAGAAGCAAAGCGACTTACACCCCACCTTGGTAAACCTTTGCAGCAGTCCTCTACAATAAAAACTTGTCAAGTCACCAGAAAAACTCCGGGTAAGACAACAAAATCTTTTTTAAGAAACATTTGCAGACGAAGAAGTATCACTACAGAACATGTTTTAGTCCAGAAGAAGAGAGCCAATTTAAATGGGAAGGAAAGGCCACTCAAAAATGTTACTGCTAGAGCAGGAGATAACTCTGTGCATGGTAGTAGAAGGAAAAATCTGTTTAGGGACATTCGTAGACGAATGTTCCGCAACAGGATAATTGGCAATTTGTTAAAAAATATTAAGAAAGGTTAACAGAAAGTGGCTTTTTATAAGAGAAAGAAAAATGTAGAGAAAATTATTGATCAGGCTTTCGAAATTAAGCGAAAGTTATTTATTTTGATAATCAATAGAATTAGGAAACTAAGCAAGGCAATTTATGATTTCAAATCAAATAGTAGATGGAAGAGAAGAGTTAATCGTAGTAATTTTTGTGAAGTTTTTTCTGGAGAATGGATGCATAGTTCAAGTTGTGAGGCATTTTTTAATGAGGAGAGTTATTTTTAGGATAATGATTTGGTGCATGCAGTTGACACCAGTGGTCGAGCATATGAGGTGAAAGATGGTTGTCCGGTTGAAAAAGAAAAGCTTGTGTCAACAGAGGCAGAAGAGGTGTTAGGTGATGAAGTTTTAGGGAGACGTGCTAAGGGTCCAGTGTACACCTGGAAGTGTAATAGTATTTGCAGTGTGCGACAGGATTCCATCAATTTGCTTTGTGATTTTGTACGGACATTTAATAAGAAAAGTTTAAAACAGAAAATGAAGTTGTTGCAGGAATTAGATCCATGCAGAGTGAGAGAAGTGACAGGTTTGCATGGTCATTCACTGGCTTGTCTTTCCAGGAGAGTATGCCAGAGTGTTTTTCATCATTTCCGGATGCTAGCAGTCCATCATAATAAAGTGAGGAAATTAGTGAGAATGTTGTATTTTGCTAAGAGTCCAGCAATTAAGCTTAAACAATTAAGCAGTGCTCTTTTGCATGGTTCTGATGTAGATGTGAAGAATATTTGTGAAGAAATTGAGTTTTGTTACTTTGCAAGTAAAGAGGAGAATGTTGAAATTGACCCAGAAGAAGAAGGTAATGTGGAAGAGAGTGTACAGGTTTCCAGTACAGATAATTTTCTGAAGGAAATTGCCACGTTTCAGGTGAAATCAAGTGAGAGGCCTAATTTCACTTGTGTGTGTTGTCGACGCACTTACTATAAGAATCAGACTAAGTTAGTGGATTTATATGCAAAAAGTGAAAGGGAAAATAATAGTGAATGGAAGGATTTTGCAACATACTTGATGGTAGAAAATTGTTTTGATTTGGGATCGGATCAACGTGTGTGTACTTATTGTTGTAACAAATTAAATCAAAAACGGATGCCTCCTAGAGCGGTTCATAATAATCTGGAATTGGTTGACATTCCTTCTGAATTGAAGGATTTAAATACTTATGAATCTATTTTGATTCAAAGTGTCCATCCCTTTCAGGCTATTGTACGAATGGAGCCAAAGACAGGGAAATTGCCTCCATCAGATTTACAGGGAGGATTAAAGGGAAGAGTTGTTTATTTGCCTCTAGATTTGAAGAAAAACATTAATACAATTGGAGTAGAGAAAGTGGAAGAGGAACCTCTGGTTATCTTAATTAATGGGGTTCCGACAAAGAGTAAGAAAATCTGGCAAGATTTAGTGGATGTTAGGAAAGTCAAAAAGGCAACATTGTATTTGATGAAAAACAATGAGTACTACAAGAATGTATGTGTTGCAGAAGAGGAAGTAAGTGAAGAAGAGGACAGCGATTTGTGTGCTGGACAAATTGAGAAAGTAGAAGCCTCTAAAAATGAAGAAATATATGAACATTATAGTGTTCATCTTTAGCATTCCAAGGAAGTCATGGGGAATGCTATTGAGTTGTTTCAAATGAAACAAGCCAAAGGGAGTCCCATTAGTGTTTGTGAGGAAAGTTTGGAAGCTCGGTGTTTCCCACAGCTATTTCCAACAGGTCAAGGAGGAAGATATGATGAGCGACCTGATCAAATTCCTGCTTCTGAATACCGGACTTTACGATTGTATGCAGAAGATCCTAGGTTTCGTCAATGCATTCCCTATTTGTTTCATGTACTGTTTGAAAGCGATCTGTCTGGAGTGTCATATGCAGTGAACCACGTCTTCAAAAGTGGTGTACAGATGCAAAATATCTCGGCAAGGGACTTTATGGATAAACTCAATGTGCAAGACAGTATTTTGGATTCTCACCTGATTAATCTCATGGCATGTCAGCGTGGTACAAATGAGTACTGGTACCGTTGTCATGGTGATTTAAAATGTATGCTGAGGAACTTAGGAACTCCCACATGGTTCCTCACTCTCAGCTGTGCCGAGTATGGCTGGGAAGACTTACTTGAATTTCTACGAGAGGCAAATGGAAACATTGAAAATATCGAATTCAAGACACCCGGGAACTGTGCTCTTTGGATCCAGTGAATGTATGCAGGTACTTCAATCATAGATTTGAAGCTATGATGTCTTTCATCATGAACAAGAAAAATCCACCTCTTGGAGAGGTGTTGTATTTCTTCTGGAGAAAGGAGTATCAAGCAAGAGGTGCTCCTCATATACATATGCTGCTATGGATCAAAGATGCACCCAAATTTGGAACAGATCCGGATGACTTAGTGATGAGTTTCATAGAACAGTATTCTACATGTGCTGTTCCAAAGACAAAGGAAGACAAAAGCCTAAGAGAACAAGTTTTACGCTTTCAAAGCCATCGTTGTGGAAAGTACTGTCGTCGTAAATTCAGAAAAAAGGACAAGTTCTACACAAAATGTCGTTTCAGCTTTCCACGACCGGTGATTTCTAAAGGAAGAGTGAACAGTTTGATGTCTTCGCTGCGACATAATGTGACGAGGAAATCACCCAAAAATACATACAATTTGAAAAGAAACGAAGAGTCCAAGTACATCAACGACTACAACCCAGTGATTTTGTCCATGTGGAATGCTAACATGGATATACAGTTTGTGGCTGATAACTGTATGGCTGTGGCTCGGTATGTGACATCTTACATCACAAAAAAAAGAAAAGACAGAATTGAAGGATATGTGGGAGGACATTTCCCATGAAAAGAGCCTCAGTAAGAAGTTGTACAGTTTCAGTCTGAAGATGTTGTCGCATCGAGAAATCGGAGCTTACGAATGTTCTGACCGGTTATCTTCAGCAAGTCTCTATGCTAAATCAAGGAGTATCATTTGGGCGAGTCTTGGTCTTGCTGCAACGTGTAATCGAGTTCTGAAACCTGTACGGGAAATTGAGTATTTGGTGGAAAAGGAGCCAAACAGTACAGATATTTTGAAGACCAACATGTTGGATACATATTATCCAAATAGAAGCAGTCACCTCGAGAATGTTTGTCTGTATGAGGTTCTACAAAATTACATATTCAAGAGGAACATCAAAGAAGATATTGATAAAGGAGTGTATGCTGTAATTGGAAGTGAGGGATGTCTGGTCAAGCAAAGAAAATGCCAATTGGTAAATCATCGAAAAATGAGTGGCGAATCTCCTGAAAGAAAAGAGTTTTTCTATTTAGCTCTTTTGCAACTTTTTAAGCCTTGACGTGCAGAAGAGGAACTGCTTGGAGATTTCCTCTGTTACGAAGACTCTTTCAATGCAGCCAAGGAGACCATAGAATGTCCTGTTTTTCCAAAATATCTAGAAATGTTGAATGCGGAAATCGAGCAGGAAGCAACAATTGCAGCCGAGATTGCTAGAGACAGTTCTCAGGACAGTCAGAGTTCTGTTTCATTGAGTCAGGATCCACTAGGAGGACCAGTTATCGAAAATGAAGCTGCCACTGCCATGATTGAAGTGGAAAGAGCCATGGCACATGCTCAGGAGGATGCGGTTAACTTAGAAGATTTGGAAAGACAACTCAACGTTGAGCTGAGGAAAATATATGACGAAGTTACCAACCAAATTGATCATGGATTAAGTCATGAGAAGAAAGAGTGCTCATGTACGTCGTTGAAGCCTGTCCGACTGTACGTGAGTGGAGAAGCAGGAACTGGAAAAAGTTTCCTCATTAAAGCAATTGCATGTTATTTGCAGAAAAGGACTGAGTCATCGCTGTCTTGTGTTGTCACCGCTCCAACTGGACTGGCAGCACATAACATTAAAGGTATTACTTTGCATCATCTACTGATGCTGCCAGTGGAGCATGATAACAAATTACAATACCATAAGTTATCTGGAGATGCTTGTTGTGAAGTTTCAAGAGTCTTGAGGAAAATGAAACTTCTTATCATTGACGAAGTAAGCATGGTTTCCAATGTCATGCTTGCCTTTGTGCATTTGAGAATGCAAGAAGTTCTTAAAACAGAGTATGATGTGTTATTTGGTGGCAAACACATCATTGTTTTCGGTGATCTTCTGCAGCTGACACCAGTAAAAGGACAACCAGTGTTTAAACTACTTACACATGAAGATACCAGGAAGTGCCTAGGGAGCATTGGCAACGTTAATATATGGTTAAACTTCAATTATGCTGAACTGCGTGAAAATATGCGTCAAGCGAAGGATGAAGATTATAAGAATATTCTACAAGATGTTAGAATCGGAAAAGTGACCGAGCATGGGAAAGAAGCTTTACATGCACGATTACTGTCAAATTTGTATCCAGAAGAAGACGTTCTGCCAGAGAATATTTTTGGGGAAATTACTGAGAAGAAATCTGGAATATGTTTGATGCCAACTCTTGCAGAATGTGCCATCTTCAACAACAAAATGTTGAATTTAGAAAACCAAGAGATTGTGAAACTGGAAGCAATTGACAGAATAGAGCATATGGGAGCAACAATTATTTTGCCTGAGAATTTGAAATCTAAATTGGATTCATTAGAGAAGACTATATCTAAAACTGCTGGTTTTGAAAAGACTCTGAATGTGTGCTTAAATTGCCGTATCATTTTGAGAAGGAATTTACATGTTGAAAGAGGTCTGGTAAATGGATCAATGGGTAATGTTGTTGATTTTGAGAAATACAGAAATAGAGATGGAATTGAATTTTTAAAAATTAAATTTGATGGCATTGAGGAAGTACAGCTAATTGGTCGTTGCTCTACTAGGTTTTTGCTTGTAAAAGACTTATATGTTCGCCGTAAGCAGTTTCCTGTTTGCTTGGCATATGCGGTGACAATCCATAAATCGCACGGTTTAAGTGTAGACAGTGCATTGGTGAAAATTGGCAGTTCTGTGTTCAAGGAAGGTATGGCATATGTGGCATTGTCACGAGTCAGAACTTTATCGGGATTGTACTTGATTGAGTGTGATGTCACAAACATTTGTGCGGATCTAGATTGTGTTAAGGAATACAATAGGTTAAGAAGAGAGTATGCGCCACATTTGCCTCAATATCCTTTGTTTGAGAAACGTGTGGTAGGCCGGAAACGAAGAAATGTGACCAATAGTAGGGAGGTTGTAGCAAAAAGACGAAAAGTCGATGAACCCGAAATTATAAGCAGAAAGAAAATGGATTCTGTTGAAGATGTTGTTGGTTTTCAATTTGAAAATAGTTCTGGTGTCAACTGCTATGCTAATGTAGTGGTTAATGTTGTCTTTTCTCTAGAAACTTTAAAAGAACAGATTGTGATCAATTCGGATCAAAGTTTTTGCTGTTTATTGAATTCTGTGTTAGAGAAATGTAGCACTGATAGAACAAAAATAGAAAATGTGTCTGAAATTCGAAATCTGTTAGACAAATGTTCAGGTCAAACGCAATTCTCTCAAAATATTCAGCAAGATTGTCAGGAGTTTTTAATGTATATGCTTGATGTATTGCAAGATGAAGGTGTAGATGTAGATCATCTGTTTGGCCTTTCTTATCAATGGCAGCATGACTGCGAGAACTGTAGGGTATCAAGTACTACTAGTGTAGACTCAAAAAGATTTATATATTTAACTTTGCCAGACAGTAAATCAGTGTCCTTTAATAAGCTAGTAAAAGCAGCCGATCAAAACATGGAGTGTAGCCAATGTAAGTCTGCAATGCTGTCCACATTATTTATACGAAGTTATAGCCAGTATGTCATTTTAATGTTCCAACGATGTAGACCTGATGGAACGAAATTGACAACTTTAATTAAAAATTTTGTGGCTTCGCAGTTGTCAATATCAGGAAGGACTTTTGTAACTGCAGCAATTATATATCATGACGGTCCTTCAACAACATCAGGACATTACACCGCTTATTTGAAGTCTAGAAAGGGCTGGTCATTCTGCAATGATTCTGTTTTAACTTTAAAAAAAAATTGCCTTTTGACCTTAAAATTCTTACCTGGTCTTTTTACAACCAAAATTTTAGGGAAAGAATCTCGGGATTTGCTCTGAGGAATTTCAAGAGGTTCTAATGGCTCCTACACTATTTGGCCTTGAGGATAAGTGTAGTACAGAGTGAAAAGTTATTTTTGAGTTTTAAGTAGTTCCTGAAAAAAAAGAAGGTTTTCTTACAGAAAGTGGTGGGCACGGATTAGTTAAAGGACAACAGAGTATTTCCCAAACCAAACGGTGTTCTTACCATAACACTTGACGTCATGGAAAAATAACTGCACTTTGAATGAGTTCTGAAAAACTGTTTCTTTTAATTAGCTAATTCAAGCAGCCAAAACATAGAGTAGAGGTAATGTAAGTCTGCAATGCTGTCCACATTATTTGTACAAACTTTTGGTTATAATGTCATTTTAAAATTCCAACTATATACACCTGATGAAAGTAAGTTTTCAACTTTAATTACAAATGTTGTGGCTACACAGTCGTTGATTTTAGGAAGAACATTTGTAACTGCAGCTATTATATGACATGATGGTCCTTTGACAACATCCGCTTATTACACAGCTTATTTAAAATGTAAAAAAAGCTGGTGTTTCGGAAATGATTCCCATTTGACTATGATACAATGTTGCCTTTTGACTTAAAATATTCTTACTTTGAGTATTCAGAAGAGAGAATTTAGGGTAGGTAACTGGCCTATAATGATTCTAGGAGTTGATATAATTTTATGTACTGTTTTAAATTGCTTTGTGATTAACAGTGATCAAGAGAATTAAATAATTGTACTAGTCATAGAGGTAGTGTAAGTGAGCCTCATAGTAAGCAGTATCAGTGTCATAAGAAATGTGGAACATGAGTGAGCAAGAAGGGTGAGATATTACTAGTACAGGATTGTGAACATGATCTTGAACGTTTTCTTTCGGAAAGTTGTGGAAAAAGAAAATGACGGGATTTGCTTAGAAGAATTCCAAGAGTTATAAATGGCTCTTACACTATTTGGCCTTGAGGAGAAGTGCAGTAGAGAGTGAGAAGTCATTTATTGTATGTAACATATTTGTCAAAACGATGGAGCTTTTCTTTCAGAAAGTGGCGGGCAGAAAATAATAACAGCACAACAGAGTATAAGCTGTTCATAGGACATCCTTCGACGTCATGGAAAGTAAGTTACTTTTGAGGAGTTCTGATTTCTGATTGGTTATGTTATATGGGTTTTTTAAACACAATCATTTTGATTGTGTTTTTTTCCCCCGCTGTTATATGATGAATACCTTCAACTCACTATTTTTAGTGAAATTTGATATATTCTGAGAACAGCAAAAATAAACCATTTAACATGTATAATTAATTCTGTACTTTGTATAGTGAATTTTAATTTGTACTCGTCTTCTCTCATGCTCACTCGTCTTTTACTACCTTCTATCAATCCTCTTTACATACTCACATTGCCTTTTGTTTTATTCTCTTTCACCCTTGTTCTCTAACTCCACTTATCTTTCAACCTTTGTTTCCCTATTCCAACTCTGCTTTTTTCTTTTCTCCCTTGCACTAATTTCCAGCTTTTAAACCTTCTGCTTCGCTTGTCTTTTCCATCCTTCCTCCCTTTGTTTTCTAAATTAAATATTTTTGGGTTCTCCTTTTTTGGTGCAATCAGTTAGTATAACTCACCCTCACTCATTTATCTTTCTTTGTTGCCTCACTCAGTCTGTATCTGACACTCTTTCCTTCACTTCCTCTGTCTCCTCTCTCCCTCACTCTTTTCCTTATTCACCCTTTCCTTATATAGTTTACCTTACTCACTTTCTTTTAGTAGCTTACACAACTTCAATTTAGTTTTCACTTCTATCCTTCTTTTCTGTCACTGAAAGTATCTTCCTTTTTTTTCTCTTAGTAATTTACTCAATTACAATTTCTTTTTGTCTCTGACTGTCTATCACCGTTTCTTTCTCTTTATTTCTGCATGTTTATCTCTAGCTTTATTTCTTTGTAAAATTGGATGATTTTCAATCTTTTCCCTTGTCTTTTCTAATTTTTAAATACATGTTTAAATTTTTTTCCTATTTTTTGTTCTTTCTTTCACAGATTGAAAGTATAAAAATAACAAGTGACTAAGTTAACGACAATTATAAGGTAAGTGTTTTGTACTCTTTTCGTTACATTTCTATCACATTTAACTTCTATTAGTTCCACTGCTTTATTTCTTTAACCCTCAGTTACCTGCCTTTGCTACTTCCCTCATTCCTTTTTCTATTACTTACTTACTCTACTCCTTCCACTCCTTTTCTCAGTCCCTCTGTTCTCATAGTTCCTCACTCCTGTTCACTCACTCCGTCTCTATTACTCTCACTGTCTCTGACTCATCACTCTTTCACTACTTGTTCATTATGCTTTCTCCCTGTAGTTCAAGCACACTATGTTATTTACATTTCTTTGCTGTTTCAATTATTCCTTTTCTGTCACTTCTTCTTTTCTGCTTTCTGTTTTTTCTCTCTGTTATTCCACATGTTTTAACCTTAGTCACTGTCGTACATCTTGTTTTATTCCTATTTACTTTCGCTCACTGTTTTCTTAACACTTTCCCTCAGGGTTGTTCTTTTAGTCCGGTTCTATCCCTACCTCTCATTCCACATCCTTTACTGTTTTTCTTCTTAATTTGAACATTCACTCACATTCTCCAAGAAACTCTTGTTTATAATTTTTCTACTCTCCTTTTTTTCTTTCACTTCTTTATCTATTTTGTTTTTCTCAATTATACCCTCTTACATCTTTTCTTTGGTAAATAGATCTATTAAACAGTATCTCTGTGTTACTCCTTCTAGCTGTCTTTCTTTTAACATTACTCTCTGTTTCCTTCCCTTATACTCACTCTTTCTTTTTTTTTCATCGTATTATCACATGAATGATGTCATCAGTGATGTGATCAGTAATGTCAAATGAGATGTCATCAGTGATGTCATCAGTGATGTCATTTGAGATGTCATCAGTGATGTCATCAGTGATGTCATTTGAGATGTCATCAGTGATGTCATCAGTGATGTCACTGACCATGTCATGAATGATGTAATATGTGACATGATCAGCAGTGGATTGCGGGTGCGCGATATATAGTTAGTGCAACTAACTATATATGCGAATTTCAATGGTTTTGTGTGAGTGAAATAAGGTTTTGTAAATGCTAATTCCTAACTATATATGGTCTATAACCTATGTTTTTTTCAGTGAATATATTACCTACTGGCGGTCGCCAGTAGGTATATATAGTTAGGATTTTTTCTCTATGGGTTTTTTGAAAATTCTATGTCTAATAACTTTGGCGTTTGTGGACGGAATTGGCTGAAATTTTCAGGAAAATGGCACATTTTGTTTCTGAGCAGCCCCTGAAAATTTTGGGGGGGTTCGTCAAGGGGGGGCCAAGAAAAAAGGGGGGTCCCAAAACGCATTTTTCCCATGTTAATTTCCATAGGGCGGTTGGCCTCACTTTTAGCCCGAACGGCTGAATGGATTTGCACGAAACTTGGCAAAATTGTAGGGACTGGTAGCCCGATGTGCCTTTTGTAGGTCTCAATATATGTGCTTCAGTGGATTTTGAGAAATTAAGGTTCAAAAAAAGATATATATCTGTAACCGCGGACTGGGCAGCGCTCCGCTACGCGTACTTTTCGCGCAACGGAGCTTTGTGAAGCGAAGCTGATTGGTTCTCCGGCGTCTGTCAACATTCCAAACAGTCCGTAGCGGCCGCCATCTTGTCTCTCGGTAGGATCGAGAGACAAGGGGAGGCGAAAGCGAAGGGGCAAATGACCATAAGGGGCAATAGTAGATCCTCGCTGACCCCCTAGGTTTGATGTGGAGGTTTTAAAAGGGCCCCGCGGGGCAAAAAAAAATAATAATAATAATAATTGAACGGCTGAATGGATTTGCACGAAACTTGGCAAAATATTAGGGACTGGTAGCCCGATGTGCCTTTGCTAGGTCTCAATATATGTGCTCCAGTGGATTTTGAGAAATTAACGTTCAAAAAAAGATATATATCTGTAACAGCGGTCCGCTTCGCGTACTTTTCGCGTTACGGAGCTTTGCGAAGCTGATTGGTTCTCCGGCGTCTGTCAACATTCCAAACAGTCCGTAGCGGCCGCCATCTTGTCCCTCGGTAGGATTGAGAGACAAGAGGAGGCCAAAGCGAAGGGGGAAATGACCATAAGGGGGCATAGTAGATCCTTCCTGACCTCTTAGGTTTGATGTACCATTTTGCCAAGTTTGGTGTAATTCCGTTCAGCCATTCAGGCTGTAGACGTATGTAAATGTCCTATGGAAAATTGCATGGGGAAAACACATTTGAAAGTGTTGAAATTTAGAACCAATTAAAATGTTACTTTGGTTTTGTATTTGTGTGTGATGAAAGTTAATTCGTTATGTATATATGTCAAATGAGAGGAAACCACAGCCATTTTGTGATACTACTGTCTGAGGTACATTTGTGAGGAATTTTTGGTGGTGAATTTCTGGTGTTTGATTTACACAGTACTAACACTTCTGCTACTTTTAAAAAGGTGAGTTGTTAATTTGTAAGGGGAACTATGTTGTACACTTGAAGATAATTTGAAAAATGTTTTCTGTTATTTATTTGCAGTCCTTCTGTTATACTAAATACTTGATAAAGTTAGTTTTATATTATGTATTACTACAAACGATAAATGAAAGTGATTATTTTTTTCTGCAATTTACAGCAAGCAATTTCAAAATAAAATGGCTCACAATGAAGAGACCGTGGCAATTTCTTTTGAATCGTCCACTACATTGATTGAAATTGACAGCACCAATAATGAAATATTGTCACAAGGAGGACATAACTTGTATGATTCCATTAGATTGATTGAAATGGACAGCACCAAGAATGAAATATTGTCACAAGGAGATGACTTGAATGATTCCACTACATTGATTGAAATTGAGAGCACCAATAATGAAATATTGTCACAAGGAGGAGATGGCTTGTATGATTCCATTAGATTGATTGAAATGGACAGCACCAATAATGAAATATTGTCACAAGGAGGAGATGACTTGAATGATTCCACTACATTGATTGAAATTGAGAGCACCAATAATGAAATATTGTCACAAGGAGGAGATGACTTGAATGATTCCACTACATTGATTGAAATTGACAGCACCAATAATGAAATATTGTCACAAGGAGGAGATGACTTGAATGATTTTTTTGATCAATCTCTTGATGGCGAATTTATCGAGTGTTTGGAGACCATAGAGTTACAAGAATCATCATTGGAGACTTTTAATGAGGACATTGCTGATGAGGACATGTTACTAGTTCTTTCAAATTTAGAAAATTCTGAAGAATAAATTTATATTTAGAAATCAAAAATTGTTTGAGACATTATTCATTTTTATTTTTAATTTATGAGGTTGTAGCGAAGTGATTGTAGTATAAAATGAGACTTATAGTATAGAGTGCAACATTTTTATGTTACATGGTAAGTTTACTCATATTTACTTCCCTTCTGCCACTATATTATCTCCAATGTGTATTTGACATGTCTTCTTCATCTCCGGCCTCCTTTCTCTCACTGTGTGTCTCCGATGCATCTTATCGCTGGTATTTTGTGTAATTACAGAAGAGAGTAAAATAAAATAGTTCGGAACGTGAAAAGGGGGCAAAGTAGAGTACTCCTCACCCCCTAGGCCTTTTTAGGCGGTCCCAAAAGGATCAGTTTCTGCTTTCCTGAGAGATTATGGTATGAGTTCCATATACCACAATAACTTGCATTACAACATGCAAGATATCTATCTCCTATTACCAACTTTTGGAGATATTCGCGCTAAGCGCGAATATCTCCAAAAAGTAACACCTGCCCTGAGCAGTTCTTAGCCATGTTATCCAATGGGAGGTGGATAACATGGCTAAGAGCATTAGCTCGGTAATGCATGAATATCGCTGAGTTTTTAGCGATATTCATGCATTGCGGCCGTTTATTATCGCATTTGCGATAAACCTTGATAATAGTAAGGTTTATCTTCGATAATTTCTGACGATGCTTAGTGGTAAAAAATTGGTTGGTAAGCATCGTTAGCGATAAATATCGCTTAACTTTGGTAATATGCCCCAACGTCTGTTAACGTTCCATTCGAAGGAAATGAGGAAGTGTTGAAAAACATTGTCTGCGCCATCTTGCCTTTTTTGAAATGCCACACTTTTGTCGTGCACGGCAGCCATTTTAGGTGTCTTGACCAGACCCACTCTCTGCACGCTGTCGATTCGTAGCATGGCTCCTCACCCACGCAAGCATCTTCCCTAGGCACTGGTCACCACCGCTCTCTGTCTTATGCATGGGCAATAAACCTCCCCCCATCTGCGCTGCTCTTCCCTGAGAATCACACTCTGTGCCCGCCCGACACCTCCCTTTCGCCCTATTCACTACCGCACCCTCTGACACTCCTCTTTCTCTGTGTCCGATTGTCCAGGCTATCAGCTAGCCCTGTAGATGTAGTTTATGGCCCCAGCTGTAAAGAATCACCCCTCTTCAAAGGAGTTATAGTAGATCAAGGCCCACACTCGATGAGATCCGTCACACCACACGTGTTCCTACTATCTGAAAACCATCCGGTATTGTGATTGGGGAGGGGACCGAGCCTGAAGCGGAAGATTCCAGGAATGACTCTTTGTACATCAAAGTTTTTACAATTATGTGTCACATTAAAAATATATAGCACTCCAACAAAGTAGTAGGTATATAAAACTTTAATAACATATAAATATATACAACAAAACAAAAACAGTAAAAACATTTAAACAACGAAGAGACCGTGGCAATTTCTTTTTAATTATCCAATAGATTTATTGAAATTGACAGCACCAATAATGAAATATTCTTGTCAGTAGAGGTCTGTTGTGCGAATAGTTCCAAGGCAGCAGAACGCGCTGAAATCTAGATGGCACGAAAGTGATGTCTAGTAAGTTGCCGCCCAGCAAATAACGGCGTGGGGCGCCGCGGGGGTGAGTGAGTCCAGTAGGCACCACAGCTATTCTTACCGGCATTGCAGAATTACTGCTGGGGACAATGCCTGTGCTGTAGCAGGGTCACAGCAGAAACAAAAAGGATTCTGTTGAAGATGTTGTTGGTTTTCAATTTGAAAACAGTTCTGGTGTCAACTGCTATGCTAATGTAGTGGTTAATGTTTTGTTTTCTCTAGAAAATGAAAAAGAGGGGGAGGCAGTCCAAAGTTCCGTTAAAAGGGCAAAGGAAAGGATCGGTGGTTTGAACTATCAGTCAAAAAGGGGAGGGGGTGCAATAATTTTTCCTACCGGGTCACACTGTGCTTTCACCGGAAGTGAGGTCTGCAGGATTCTAGTAATTCAAGGTGAGGCTGGCGCCAGCATGGGAGCGCCGACGTCCCGCGGATACAGTTTCGTCACTCCACGGGCGATCATGGCAGTCATTCCCCATCGGGGGTCGGAGACTCCCGCGGCTCCTCTAGAATCTTCAAGGTCGTGGAGGACTACGGTGGTGGAGTCAACCAGTGACCGGGCCATTTCTTTATGCTGGGCCCGCTCTTGCCAGGTCGACCGCCATTTTGAGAGTTCGGTAGCTACCGGCGATCGCGGGGTCACATGAGCGGACGGGCTCCACCCTGCCGGGCGAGACGTTGCAGCATGGCCACAGTGGAAGAACCGTTATCTAGGTCGTTCCGAAACTGTGCAGCACTGTAGTTGTTAGGATGCCACCGCCTGGAGCGCTGAGGGTGCAGCTGGGAAGTCTCCACCTGGGGAGGCGGGAGAGGCCTGTTCGCACCGTCTCTCCCTCCCAGTGCACCCCACGGCGTCTCGCTTGAGATTTGTTATGGCCGGACCAGGCGATGAGGACGAGGGGGGGGTCGGAGGCATGTGCAAGACATCCCCCCCCAGTGTTGTCGCAGCCATTATAAAAGAAAGAAGTGTCCCGTCCGTCTTCGGGCCGGGCTTCCGGTGGATGTCGGCCGGACGCCCCTGGCTCTGGCCCCATGAACGGGTTTCTTGGTTTATCGGCTGCAGCCGGATCCCGTCGGCCTCGGCCCCCCGACCGTTGGTGGCCGGACCGAAAGACATGTGGCGGGACTACCTGAATCTCTCAAGGGCCACCGCGGCCGGACTGGGAGAGAGAGGGGAGGGTCGAGGAGACATTCCCCCCCCCTGCAACTGTTCAGCGTTGTAAAGGCAATCCCCTGGCCGGGTCCCGCTGGCCTCGGCCTCTCCTTCGGCTACACCCTACGTTAGGATCTCCTGGCCGAGGCGTGGCAGCAGGACCTGCCTTATATGGGCTGCTCCCGGCTGGGCGTAGCCGGAACCCTGCCCCACCTTGGAAGTTTCCAGAGTGGGGGTGGATGTTCTACTGACTTGCATTTTCCCTAGTCTATCGATTTTTTTGGCGTGGCAGGCGGTGGGACAGCGAGGGGTGATTTGGTTTCTCTTACTGTTTTTCTGGTCTCTCACCACTGGCATATTTTAACGTTTTCTTGTTTCTAGGACATTAATAGGTTTTATCATTACGTTATGTTATCGTTTCTTTGTTCGTTGTTTAATAAAAGTTCATGTTCATCAGTGGCCTACTGATTTTCGTTTTCCTATTCTTTTCTTTCCAGGTTGTTTCATGGTAAAGTTTCTGTTAACAGGATACAGTGATCACTTCGTTATTATTGCATATGTCCTTTTCACTAGGGGTGCTTTCTGGTCGGGCCAGATGACGTATCTCTAGTAAATGGTCCGGGTGAAAAAGGTGCATCAATCAGTGGGGAGTAGATAGGCATGACAGATTACAACGGGGGAGAACGGTCCGCATTACGTACCCTTTCACTACTTGCAAAGATTTTCCTACGTTTATTTGCAAACAGGGAATACCTCCAAAAAGAACTAATTCCCAAACAGTCAATGTTCGGACAATCAATCAATGAATGAGGAATGAAATAGGTACGACGTGTTAAAGGCTTGCGTTACCTACCCTTCACTATCTGCAAAGGGAGATAGAATATTCCTATTCTTCCTCGTTTGCAGGTAGAGAAGATCCTTAAGAGAATTAACTTCGAACAATTCAATGCTCGATTGAAACAATCAACAAGGGGTACTGTGAACACAAATGAACGCCGCTTATATACATACGCATTGCTATTTTAAACAGGTTGTTCCTAATGTTTCTATTTTAGCGAGGTCAAAAGAGATCCCATTAGTGGCCTACTGATTTTGCTCGATTCCTTTTGTTTTTTTACACGATTTTTCGCTATCTGCAAAGACTAAACAGAGTATTGCGACTCTGTGCTTGTTTGTAAATAGAGAATGAACCAAAGAGAACAATCAATCAAATGGAGAGAGAAGCAGGCACGACGGATTACAAAGGGGGCAAAGGGCTGCGTTAACTACCCTTCACTATCTGCAAAGAGAGAGTACTCCTAATAGAAATGAGGGGTGGGGGGCAGCAATCAAAGCAGATCAGTGTGCATAAACACAAAAATGTTTTTACTTACCACGTACTTGACATTCGACAGCTTATGATATTTGCTATTAAAAAACCATTGAAATTCACTGAAAAAACCATAGGTTATAGACCATATATAGTTAGGAATTAGCATTTACAAAACCTTGAAAATTCACTGAAAAAACCATAGGTTATAGACCATATATAGTTAGGAATTAGCATTTACAAAACCTTGAAAATTCACTGAAAAAACCATAGGTTATAGACCATATATAGTTAGGAATTAGCATTTAAAAAACCTTATTTTACTCACACAAAACCATTGAAATTCCATATATAGTTAGTTGCACTAACTATATATCGCGCACCCGCAATCCACTGCTGATGATGTCACATATTACATCATTCATGACATGGTCAGTGACATCACTGATGACATCACTGACAAAAAAAAGTTGCTGACTTAGTGGCAAACTAAGGTCTTAACAATTTATTTGGTCTGAGATGCCCTCCCAGTGGCTAAACTTCTTTGAGCTCTTATTTGTAATGTGAAATAAGAGTTTTGACACATCTTAGGTTCAAATAAATGCTTAAACTGCAGAGAAGCAAAATATATAATATCCTTGCCCCCATACTGCATATGCCTGTTTGTTACATATAGTAAAAACGGCAGTGAACTATTTATTTTATTTATTTAAAGAGTTTTATATAGCGCTGGCTAGACCCGAAGGTATCAGAGCGCTTCACATGAGAATCAAAAATGTATCAGAAAAAGATCAACAATTACACCATACATCAAAAAAATAGGCAATACATTAGGAGAGGAGGGAAAGGAGAGAGGAAAGTAGTGGAGGGGGCAAGGGAGGTGATAAAGGGAGGATAAGGGAGGAGACAACAAGGAGAGACGAAAGAAAGTCTGTCTAGAGACCGACTGGGTAGGTGACGACAAAGGAGGGAGTCCATGGCCCATTTCCCCTACAGCTAAACCAGATAGCTCCATCGGGCATCAGACAAAATAGTTCAGTCTCAATACATCGAGAGAGGAGAGAAGGAGAACCATAAATAGAGGGAGGATGCAGGAAGAGACGACAGGAGAGACGAAAGAAAGTCTGGCTAAAGAACGACTGGGTAGGTTACGTCCAAGGAGTGAATCTCCGACCTGTCTCCCCATAGCGCTGGCTAGACCCGGCGGTGTCAGAGCAATTTACATGAGGTTCCAGAATGTTACAAAGTTACATCAGTTACAAGTTGCATTTGTTGCAAAAAAACATTTAAAGAGCATAGCAGATGAGAAAAAATGAGTGTAGAAGGGTAGGGGCGTATGGTAAAAGGGTAGGAGGGAGATACGGAGGAGAGACGAAGGATAGTCTGCCCAAAGTCCAGCTGGGTAGGTGACGGCCGAGGGGAAAGTCCACAGCCCATCTCCTCTATAGCTATCAAGGTAGCTCCACCGGGCATCGGCCAAACTGCTAGGTCTCAACGGTCAGTAGCAAGTTCACAGATTCCATGCCCTGATGGGTGAGCAGGATGGGGGATATGCTTGAGGTCTGGTCAATGACCAATTGTGTCCAAGAGTAGTAGTACAATGTGGTAAAGGACCACTGTGGCAGCCAGCCTGCGGTCAGGCAAATGATTCTGCCCCTGGTTTCATTCTGGCGGTCCCCATTTTCATCTTTCCCCTATGTATTCACAGGGCCCTAAGGTTAGTCGTGCAGCTTCTCAAGGTGTCTCTTAGGCTGTTTCAGTAGGAGACTTCTCCTCGATGCCTATTCAGCCGCCACTTAGGGTCCGGGGTGCAGGAAGAGAGATCGCCAGAGGCGGCGCCGAAGCAGGCTCTCAGGGGTGAATGCTGTGCGATCCCCGCTTTCAAGGGGGGGTGTTTGATATGAGTATATCACAATACCATACTAAGTTATAGCAGTGTATCCTTGACTTGCTAATGGACAAAATAAGGTAGTATTGATAACATTATTATAGGGTAAAAACACTATGGGGAACATGCATCAATCCTTTTCCCGTTCGCAAACGGGAGGATTCACAGAATCGGCCTGTTTGCAAATGCAAAGAAAATGTTTACTATGCATTTAAGTTTTGGCATTCACAATTTAGATAATCGCAATGTTTTGCGATTACCTAAATTGCAAATGCATGTAGGGAAACGCAATTTGTGATTCCCTAATGTTGATGCATGTAGCCTTTCCTAAATGCGAACCGTGCATTTAGGAAAAGCTAATAACTATCAGCCTCAAGTTGATGGTAATATGTGCATTCTTTGAAAAATGCACAAAAATGCATTTTTCAAAGTGCCATATAGAGGGCATGTGTAAGCTTTACGGTCACCCTTGGATTTGCATTCGCTATTTCTGATTACCAATTTGGTAATCGCAATTAGCGAATGTAATATTAATATGTAATATTACTCATTCCTAATAGGCCTTTAAGCCCATAGGAATGAACAGAGTCACATTACCTAATAGCAATTTGCAATTTCCGTATCTCTATTAGGTAATGTTAAGGAATTGCAAATTGTTTTGCAATTCCTAGTTGCATAGCATTGTGCGATTCCCAAATAGCGAATCGGTAAAATTCGATATTTGGGGATCGCAAAATGCAGTCTTGATGCATTTGCCCCTATATCTATCCTATTATTAACTGCTGCAGAAACATGGAAAGCAAGTGAATGCAGGAACTGTTGTCACTGTCAGGAGTGGGTCTGCAAACTTAAAAGTTCAAAATAAATGTTCCCTTTGGAGAAACATGAAATGATTCACATGTCATATGCAATCACATTCATACTCCACACATTTATCACTCCACTCAGGATGTTTAAGGCACTTATGTACAAATTTAATAAGTATTGGAAAGGGTCACAATAAAAATTATAAAATACACAATGTTTAAATCCAAAAGAAATGAATCAAAAACACTTTAAAAACACAATAAATCCCAATGAAATTGTTTATTCACATAATGAAAAGGAGACCTCATCAAGACAGTCACATTTGTCTTACAATTGTTAATTTGGTGAAATAAACAGCACTAAGAACGGGCATGAATTTCCTGTCTTATTTTGACTGTTGACTTAAGCCAAATTTAACACAAAAAACTCTAGGCGTTGACAATCACAATGAGACCACCTTCTTTCAGACAATCTTTTTAATATTCAATGAATTTCCATTCGCTCCGCTCCTTTTCAAAGTTTCAAATTTTAATACCACTCATTGATATAAAAAAAAATGGAACATGTCTTTGTAACTCAAATGATTTCAGTGTAAGTACCACTCATATACTTGGTAAAAACTGGAACACGTTCTCAGTATACCCCATCTCATGGGCACCCGGATCGCGTATCCGTAGCTTTTTTTTCTAACGGATTCCGCCACTCCTGGTGCCTTCTCCCAGTTGTGGTTCGTAAATTATATTTGATATCAATGAGTGGTATTAAAATTTGGAACTTTGAAAGGGAGCAGAGCGAATGGAAATTCATTGAATATTAAAAAGTCTACCTATTCTCACCAAAAAAAAAACCTATCCAGGTACTTCCAGAAGCATCATTTCACAACCCTGTCTATTTCACCAAATTAACAATTGTAAGACAAATATGACTGTCTTAATGAGCTCACCTTTGTTTATGTGAATGAACAATTTTATTGGGATTTATTGTGTTTTTAAAGTGTTTTTGATTCATTTCTTCTGGATACATTTTTTTTTTTTATTTTATGCTTTATATTGTGACCGTTTCCAATACTTATTACATAAGTGCCTTAAACATCCTGGGTGGAGTGATAATTGTGTGGAGTTAAGTTATGTTATGTTATATGAAATTTGTATAGCGCACTGACACCATGGGTTTCCTGGCGCTATAGAACAAAGGTGAGACAACAGGCTGGAAGATGCGGGATTAGCAGGGTGGGGGGAAGAGGAAGGTTTTCAAGCAGCTTCCTGAAGTGGAGGAGGGAGCTGCTGGATTTGATGATCAGGGGAAGAGGGTTCCAAAATTTCGGGGCAAGGAGGGCAAACCTACGGCCGCCTAATTTGTTAGTTCTGGTTTTGGGTATGACAAGCCTATGAAGATGAGCTGAGCGTAGATTGCGATTTGGGTGGTATGGGATGATGAGTGAAGTCAGGAAAACGAGGCTGGTGCAGTGGAGAGCTTTGAACGTGAGGCAGCCCAGTTTGAAGGCCGCCCTTTGTTCTATAGGCAACCAATGCAGTTTTTGCAGCAGGGGTTTGGCCGACTGCCATATGGGAGTTTTGTAAATAAGGCGGGCTGCTTGGTTCTGCACTACCTGGAGGCGGTGGAGTAGTGATTTAGGGAGTCCAGGATAGAGGAGATGACTACCTGGATCAGAGCAGCTGGTGGTAGTAATTGGCTGACTTTCCGAATTTTTCGGACTTGGAACGAGCAAGATGATATCACGGTGCCAACTTGGGATCGGAGGGAGAGTTTGGCGTCGATGGTCACGCCGAGGCTCTTTACAGATTTCGCAGGGGTCGGCGGGAGGCCCAGTTTAGTGGGCCAGAACTGGGCTCCCCAAAAATAGGGGCTGGTGCCAGGAAGAAGAAGCTCGGTTTTCCAGGGTTTAATTTCAGTTGGTTGCAGTTCATCCACTCCTGAATGTGTAGCATGGCGGAGTGGAAGTTGTCCACAGCGTTCGGGGAGTTGAGTGGGAAAATGATCTGCAGATCATCAGCATAGTTATACACTGTGACGTCCCAGTTTTGGAGTGAGTGGATCAGGGGCCAGAGGTAAAGGTTGAATAGAAGAGGTGACAGGGAGGAGCCCTGGGGGACTCCACAGGTCGTAGGGGTTTTGGGCGCCGTGTAGGGACCCAAGCGGACGGCTTGTGTTCTGCCAGTCAGGAATGACTGGATCCAGCTGAGAGCAGGGCCCTGGATGCCAGCCTGTTCGACACGGTGAAGCAAGATGTGATGATCAACCGTGTCGAACGCGGCCGACAGATCCAGGAGTACGAGGGCCTGGGGGGTCCCAGAGTCAGCGTTCTTCCTTAGCGTGTTGAGGACAGCCAGGATGACGGTCTCAGTGGAGTGGGCTGGCCTGAAGCCGGCCTGATTAGGCTCCAGGTAGCATGAGGTCTCGACAAAGTTGGAGAGGCATCGGGTGGCATGAGCTTCGATTAGTTTGGAGAAGTTTGGCAGGAGCGATATGGGGCGGTAGTTGGACAGTTCTGCCGGGTCCGCACCCGGTTTCTTCAGGCGAGGTACTAAGATGGCCTCTTTGAAAGTGGTGGGGACGATACCTGTGCTGAGCGAGCAATTCAGCAGAGGTAAGATGCATTCGGGAAAAGAGTGACAGGTGCTCCATAGGATCGAGGGAGGGCAGCCATCATTTGAAGAGCCCAATTTTACCCGGGACGTGAGCTCCGCTAAGGAGGCAGGGTTGAGGGTAGGGAAATCGGTGAAGACAGATGAGTTGGTGAGGGGAGTGTCGGAAGCGGTAGTCTGCGGGGGGGAAAGAGGCCTTGATTTTGATTATTTTCGCAATAAAAAAGAGATTGAGAGCGTCGCAGGTTCGTTGGGTGGGGGTCTGACCTGGAAGAGTTCTATCGTCGGAGGTGAGTTCATTCATGATTTTAAAAACTTCCTTTTATTTGTTGTCCGCGGATGAGATACGGTTTGAGAAGTGGGCCGATTTAGCTGAGGAGATTGCGATTTTGTAATCTCTGCGGGCTGAGGTGTATTGCAATGTATCTGATTCGGAGTAGTTGCGTCTCCATGTCCTTTCCAGCTAGCGTGCCTTCAATTTGAGTTTTTTGAGATTGTCCGAGAACCATCTATGGGAGTTGTGGTGTCTGGTCGGGGGGAATGTGGTTAAGGGGGCAAATTGGTCACTGGCTGATTTAAGCCAGGTACCAATGTCGCTTTCCAACTTGTCGATATTGGTTAGCGTGTTGAGGGCTGGCCGGGTGTCGGATAGGGTCGCGAGGAAACCTTGGGGGTCTTAGGAGCTCCATTTGCATGAGAGGCCGCAAGCCATCAGAGGGGCGGAGGTTCTGCCAGTGACAGTGAGGGTGGTTTCAATTAAGTAGTGGTCTGACCAGGTGCAGGGGGAGACGGATGGGAGGGTGAGTGTAAGATTTTGAGGTTAGATCTGGTCCAGAATGTGGCCTTTAATGTGGGTAGGCGAGCTGATTTATTGGATCAGGCTGAGGCTGGTGAGAGCCTCGAAGAGCTCTGTGGCATGGGGCCCGGCGTTCGCGTTGTTGAACCAGTAGTTGAGGTCTCCGAAGAAGGCGAGTCTGGGGTTAGAGGTGAGTAGGTTAATCAGCTGTTCGGTCAAGGTGGCCGCGAAAGATGGCATAGGGTGGGGGGGTTGGTAGAGGAGGACGAGTGATAAGGCTCCTATGTCCGTTTTTAAGCAGAAAATTAGATTGTCTACTTCCGGAAGGATGAGGGAGGAAGTGGAAATGAAATTGTGGCGTTTAGATATTATGGCAGCCACCCCACCTCCAGGGTGGTTACCCGGACGGTCAGCACGGAGGATGTAGTAGTCTGGGGGGAGGGCCGCCAGGATGTCAGGGAGAGAATCTGCAGTCAACCAGGTTTCGGTGAGCAAGAGTACGTCAGGCTTCTCGGTGGAGAGAAGGATAAAGATGTCAGCTTGATCTTTTACTAGGGAGCGGGTGTTGAGATATAACACCCGGATGGTAGTATCACTCTCGGCCGGTTTGGCAGGGGGAGTGCTCCAACTGGAGGGGTGTTGATCAGAGGAGATGATGCCTGCTGTGGTGATACGTCTAATCGTGGAGGGGGGGGTGTGAAGTGGAGGAGTTGTAGGTCCCTGAGGGAGTCAGCTGAGTATAAGATAGAATAGCCGGCTTGGCAGACGGGCTTGCCTTAGGCGCGCCCGTTACGCGCGTCCGCTGCGCGTCCCCGGTAGGCACACTCTTTTTTATATGAGAGGAGGGGGCGTGGCCTCAGGGCCGTGGACGTGGCCTGTGGGCTCAGGAAGCAGAATGGGGGCGAAAATATCCATGCCGTGGCAGCGTTAAGATCGGCTGCGTGGCGATTTAGGAGTGATTAGGGCGGGAGAGTGCGCTGGGGGAAGTGGAGAACAGGTAAAAACAATTTAGAGTTTCAACAAGTAAATTTTTAAAAATTCGAGCGTGCTCCCGGCTTCCGCCTCAGAAGTGTTGTGACCTCTGAATGCGAGCTTTGTATATCAGCGCGGCTTATGTAGTAGGTTCAAGAGGGGGCGTGGCCTCAGGGCCGTGGGCGTGGCCTGTGGGCTCAGGAAGAAGAATGGCGGCGAAAATCTCCGTCCCGTGGCAGCGTTAAGATCGGCTGCGCGGCGATTTAGGAGTGATTAGGGCGGGAGAGTGCGCGGGGGGAAGTGGAGAGCAGATAAAAACAATTTAGAGTTTCAACAAGTAAATTTTTAAAAAATTCGAGCGTGCTCCCGGCTTCCGCCTCAGGAGTCTTGTGACCTCTGAATGCGAGCTTTGTATATCAGCGCGGCTTATGTAGTAGGTTCAAGAGGGGGCGTTGCCTCAGGGCCGTGGGCGTGGCCTGTGGGCTCAGGAAGAAGAATTGCGGCGAAAATCTCCGTGCCGTGGCAGCGTTAAGATCGGCTTTGCGGCGATTTAGGAGTGATTAGGGCGGGAGAGTGCGCTGGGGGAAGTGGAGAGCAGGTAAAAACAATTTAGAGTTTCAACAAGTACATTTTAAAAAATTCGAGCGTGCTCCCGGCTTCCGCCTCAGGAGTGTTGTGACCTCTGAATGTGAGCTTTGTATATCAGCGCGGCTTATGTTTTAGGTTCAAGAGGGGGTGTGGCCTCAGGGCCGTGGGTGTGGCCTGTGGGCTCAGGAAGAAGAATGGCGGCGAAAATCTCCGTGCCGTGGCAGCGTTAAGATCGGCTGTATGAATATGAGTATATATGTCGTTGCATATGCTGTGTGAATCATTTCCATGTAGGGTTCCCCCAAAGGGAACATTTATTTTGAACTGTTAAGTTACTGGGTGCTCCATCCCTTTGGACTCTAAGAGACCCTCTCCTTGGTTTCAGTGGTTCTGCAAACACCCACTGCTGACATAAGATTACACTATGATCTGGCTGTAGCTTTCTCGAAGCAGTTGAGTGTGTGGAGCCTGTTTTCTGCTCTTGCTTTGAGAGTGGAGAGACCATGACCTTTTTCCTGGAGTGGAGAAATGGCACAGAGGGTGGTGGCAAGAGAGACAGAATAACAGGGGCCGTACTAGTGCCCTTGGAGAACAGCACCCATGTGCACCCACTTGTTGCTCCCCCAGGCCACTTTGATATTACAGAACATGCAGCAGGCAAATTCTTGCAGCAACTTCCGAAATACTGATAGCGGTGGCACAAATGTAGCGACTGCGTTATTTCTAGAGGGAATTCCTTAATTTACATTGGTATGTAGCCGCAGTCAAATGAGGAAATCGCTTTGCCTCTGTGCCCGCACTGTAATAGGGTCGTGGGGCAAAGGCATGGAAGCCGTCAGTTGCATTGATAGTGCGCGACAAAACGGTGGCATGCTGTCAATGGACACCCTGAGAGCAGCCTGCTGGAGGGGACAGAGGATGTCCTATGGACTCCACAGACATCCTCCTGCAAGTGGGTGCTGTCACTCACGGCACCCACCTGAACAGAAAAACACAAAGCGGCAAGATAAAGCATTCACTTTGTATTTCACTGAATGCACTGCCTTCAGAGCAGCATCCAGATCATGGCAGCCCTGAGGGCAACACATTCATTGTAATCAGGCACAGTGTTCATGTTTGCACCAGGCACACCTGTTAAAGGGGCTCCATGGTGCAAACATGAACAGTGCACCTGATACATACCATGGTCCCTGTTGTTATTTCTACCTTTTGGTAGGATAGGATGTTATCAAGGATTATGAGCGAAGGTAACAGGAAACCAGGTATTGTATTTTTAAAGTTGTAGCGCAGAATTACATGACAATGTGTTGTGGTCACTCGCTGCAGAATCGTACTTCATGGATGCGCCATATTTACCATTCACTGCATCATGTGCTGGGTGCAGAGATGTATTACGCAGTGCAACAAAAAGATTTTACAATCAAAGGTGGAATGGTACACCCGCACACAAACAATACAATTAGTCCTTAAGACCATTAGAACAATTCTTGCTTTATTCACATCCAATTTTCAAAGTTGTAAAATCCACAGGTTAAGAACATCCAACCAACACGTTTTGTCTCTTGAACTTCCTCAGGGCGTATGCTTATGTCATTGCGAATCTACAACAATTAATATTGATTCTTCAAATATTCATATTGTTCCATTTTGCGGTATGACCGACTCATGTGACAATTGATTTATGCAATATGACGATATTTCCTCCCCTACTTCAATACATGAATCTGTATTGTCTCCTGCAAACCCGCGTCTCACCAAAGTTGTTGTTTTCACACAATATGCCTTAATACAACTACACCTTAATCGCATGCGTAACACAACTTTACATGCCACAAGTCAGCACTGTGTCAAGCAGGAGTGCAATGCAATAGGGAAAGGTTTTAAAAAGTCACAGTGATGGAATCAAATCTCTCTAGAATTTCTCAACATCTTGCACCATGGAAAGAGCAACAGGAAGCCAGGAGACCACCAATTCATAAAATGTACCAGAGGAAGTTGGCAAAAGGAAAAGAAAAGCCACCTTCCCTGAGGAAGAAAGTGAAATACTCATAAGTGAGGTTACCAAAAATGAGAATGTATTATTTGTCTCCTGAAAATTGCCATTAGTAAAAAACTAAAGTATGCTTTATGGCAAACAAAAGTTGACAAGATCAACTGTGTAGCACCAAAAAGAAGGACTGTTGTGGAATGTAAAAAGTGTTGACATGACCACAAAACATGACCAAAGAAAGACTGTCCAGGAACCTTAAGCCTGCAACAAGTACTGGAGGATGCTCTATGTCCAGGAGGAATTGAATCCGACGGAGGAGCAGGCGGCATCTGTCATTCCAATGGATTTGCTTGCTGAAGTTGAGGACCAGGACAGTGCTGACATAGAGTACCGGCACAACGTACAGGTTGAGTTTGAGCAGACTATGTGTCAAATGTTGTCACAAATTGCTAATATGCATTATGATAAGCATAGGGGTACATGGACTAAAATTTCATGTTACGCAAGTAAGCCTTGTTAATTGAGAGACTGACTTGTGCCTAACCCTCTGGTATCATGGCAAGCAAACAGGTTCGCATTTGAGGCAAGGTACAAAGTATTTATGCAGCAATTCAAACTGTATTTAAATGAAAACACTGCACAATAACTATAATGCACCAATTTGGTACATATAGTCAAGTCAAGCATTTACCTGAGAACAAAAGTTGTAAAAAACACAACATGGAGAGCCAGATATATGGAACTTCAAAGTGTTTTGGGAAAATAGTGGCAAAAAAACAACTAGTGACAACTATGGTTATCTTGATGAGCTTTATTGTGACAAAGTCACAAATATAGGACAACTTGAATGAAGCATGGGCCCAACACAGGTACAAACTTAGGTTTACATAACTGAAAGTATTTAGTTAAATCCTTGGTTGCCGAGTGTAGCTAGTCCCTTTGTTGGGTATGGGTTGTGCTGCAGTAGTTCAGAAGTGGATGTGAGGAGATGTGTTGAGCTGAGTTGGTCATGCTGCACAGGATCATGGGTGGCCTGACAGAGCACATGCAGGGCCCCTTCCCCAGGTCCAGGACTGTTGTAGCACCACTTGGCCAGGTGCTTGGATAAATGTGCTTTGAGACTGTTCTGTCCCCGAGGCCATGATCAAGAGGCTAGACAGCTAGCCTTTGAGAACACTCTGTTGGATCTGGGTTGAAGTACCACAGCCACTAATTTAAATCTAGCAGCAGATCTGCAGGGCAACAGAGCACCACATGAGTGCTTCTGAGTCTTCCACAGCTTCAGAGTTTTATTGAACAGTTGGATACGAAGTGTCTATATATTGTACCTCGTGCCTACTTTAAAATAGAAGAAGGTACTTGAGTTTGGCACACCCTGGGATAATGTGATTGTTGTGCCTGCCTGCCCAGGACCCAGCTTGTCTGGGGTGACAAACCACTGTTCTCAAACCCTTGGTGACTCAGCTCAGCAAGTGGATATGTGATGTTTATATGGGCCAGATGAAACTGTCCCTCCCTTAGCAAACCTGAGAGGATCCATCTTGCCAACATTGATGGCCTTTTGTCTCTTTGTCTGAGAACAGTACACAAATACAAACAGGAGGCTACACCTGATCATGTGACCCAAGATACAGGCAGACCATCAACAAATGGTCAGAACAGCATAATGTTCCATTGCGCAAAGTGGTATAAACTAACTTGTCACTCCAAATCCGACTTTAGCACAGTATTGTGTTCTATCATACAATTCCATACAGAACAATACCTACTTTTGTACTTAATCCCAGTTGATAGTTACCACTTATGATATGGCATAAGATAAGCCAATGGTGAACCAATTTTAGCCATTGGGAGAAGTAGACCTCATAGTGTTGACAAATTGCATTCCTCATTTTATCACAACCAGTACATATCAAATTTCAAAGTACATGTGTAATTTTTTTAATACACTGCACACTGAATTCTGGCGTGTTTTGGGCCTACCTCAGAGGTTCCTTATATGTAATACAAAGTAAAGTCTGGGCCTGCCAAGAGGTATATAATGGTAGATCCAAATGGCTGCGTAAATATGCACACACTGTTAGGCAACAGTCAGGTGTAAAGCCCTACATAATTGTACCGCTTTGTTCGCCATAAGTTGGCAGGGTATGTTCAGACGTGAGTGTCTTGCTCACTTTGCCACTGAATTCAAGCAAGCCTGGCTGAAGACGGCTGTAATGCCAGAAACCGGTTCTAGGAAGCTTGAATCCGGTCCAGGGAAGGCATGGCTTGGCAATTCGGGCTGGACTGTTCCCATTGTGGTAAATAAATAAATAATACCCTATTTTTGAATGAATAAATGAATAACAGATAGCTCAATAAATAAGAGTCAAGATTCGAGGTAGTTTCTCCTGTCTCCTGAAAGCCTCGCTAAGGAGCGATACAGCCCCCACCTGTATCCTCGACCCTTCACTCACTTCCTGCCTTGCAGTGCCCGGTGCACCCCGGCTCTGCCTCTGAGTCTGCCAAAAGTATGTTATAGTTCCAGTTATCAGTTCAGTCCTCCTCCTCTGCATTCCTAAGCTACTGAACTGCATCAATAGTTTCCGTCATTGTCTAGCCTTCTTGTCTCCACGTTAGAGAAAATACTGTATTTAATGGTCATTTAATATTCTTCACGCACTACATGTAGAATAATGCATGGTCCAGTCTTAGAATCAAGTTAGCTTTTCCCCTCATGACTTCTAGTTTATATCAACATGTTCCCTAAACAGTAGATACCAGATAGGGTTTAGGTACATGTCGCTCCGACCCTTCAGACTCTAGTCTCTGCTCCTAGCACAGAGTTCGTAGCCCCCAGCTTCTCCTAGTAACACGTCATTGCCAGTTTTCGCGCACCATTAGGTTAGAGGTCCCGGCTCCTTAGGTAGCCCCCTCCAATGTTTCCGCCCATCCATGACATATTCTGTTACGTTTTCCATCACATGTCTAAGTAAACTCCCAGTTACATCTCTTATTTCTCTTATCTCTCGCGACTGCTACGCGTCACGCCTTCTACTCCACCTACTGTTACGCCCACTGCAATGTAATGCTATGTGTTTGCGCTATGTATATAAGTCAATGTTTTGTTATTAAATGTTAGCGCGCTCATCCCAGACCCAGCCCCGGCAGCTGCCGGGCCTTATTGTCCTATTCCTATGCAGGTTGTCCTGATCCTGTCCTTATGCTGTAATAAACCTGCAGAAACTCCTACTACCTCGAATCTTGACTCTTATTTTATTGAGCTATCTGTTATGCTATAAGTCTAGTCAAAAATAGGGTATTATTTATTTATTTACCACACTGAGAAACGTGGCAACATTACTTACATAGGCCTGATATTCGTAGTATTCACGAGGATTGGAAACTAACATACCAGAGGTGGACACAACTGTAATTGCGTCATTAATCGGACATGGGGAATAACATATGCATATTGGTCATGCACACATAACATATGATGGATGAAGCGTAGGGACACAGAACATGGCAAAATTTACTTTTCCACATTCCCTCCTTGTCACTACGTTTTCATCAGGAAACATCAATATTCATGATACCGTCTATCATTTCATACAGTACCATTTGCTCGTCTCGAATTGTCTTGGAACGGGATTTAGAACGGGGCTTGGGACTGGGAATACAAGAGGTAGCACACATGCTGCAAATCGCAGGGCCACATTGTATACAGAGGCAGCAGCTAAATATGATCGCTACTGCAATACCTAAAAAGGACAGGACTTTCCAACCCCATGCGGAAATTATATTCCAGAACCAACCGGACCATGTCCAGGTGCCTGGATCTTGGTGTAACAGATGGGCAATTTTATGGAGTCTGGTTATAGCTGAATAAACAGACGGCGCGTTATTTGGAATGAAAATACAACAACTGGATCCGAGAATTCTACAGGCCCCGCCCCTATCGGCCAGTATGACGTCAAGGACGAGACGATTCTGTAAAACGACAATTCTCATAAAGGATTGCTCTTCAGTTAAGTTACCTAGAGCGGAGGCAGTCTCATCTACTACTGCTTCAAGGGTTCTTGTTAACCTACGAATAAGCTTACTATTTACAACTGTACCTAAATAAGGGAAAACACCTTTATCTATATCAATGAATTGCTCTGCAGCAGTTTCAGTATAATCGACAATCGGGAGATTTCTCTTGTGTCTAGTGTGTACTAAGAAAGAATTCCTATGATAGTCAGGTGGGGCTAGAAAAACAGGTGGCAGTAGGAAAGCAATGTAACAGGTTCCCTCCCAATCGAGGGGCAGACGGACATATGCAGTTTGACCACAAATAAAATAAGAATGACGTGAAGCTTTGAAAATAGATTTCCCACTGTCACTATACTGGATAACAGTAGTACATTCACTATGACCTATATGTACAGAACCATAACTACGGACACATAATTCGCCTTTGACTGGTAGTACTAAAATAGCGGGTGAGTCTGGAGTAGTATCAGACTGAACATTCAGAACCATGAAATTCGACGAATAATTTCCTAAATTATATACTTCATTTTCTAAATCTAAACCTGTTCTGTGGGGGAAACCTTGCTTGTCTGGGAAACATGTACTGTTAAGAAAAGACATATCTGTTGAGGATGACGTCAGCGTGGACCATGCTCCACACGAACCATTGTGTGAGAATGGATAAGGAAAGAGTGGCAGAACTCCCTTCGGTGTCTGGAAAGGGGGGAGTCGACCACACACCCAACAATTAGTGGCATTGCTGGTCTGGTGTGAATAATGTAACATACGGATAAATGTGTTATTACGCATAGCGAGGCGGTATGCATATTCGTGAGGAGGCAGATCACTAAACGTGTGCTCTACTGTAGAATGAGCAGACATATTCACATGAGGAACTGAAAAACACAGATAGAAAGCATAGCTGGTGCAGGAAATCATTATGCTGAGAAATAATATGAAACTCAGAAAAATGATACATTTGATTGAGCTTTGACTGACTCTCTCACTATGGGGGTCTATTTTATACATGTCAGAAACAGTCTAACCGTTTCACCTAGGGGAGGACTTATACAATCAAACTGGCTGACTTATTAGACCTGAGCTTTAACTTATACTCCTGTTGCGGAGTTTTCTCTAACAAGGGAGGGGTTGTAATAAAGTCTTGTGCGGGACAGTCCTTTAAAACAATGTTCTGGCAATCCTTCGAATCCTGGGAAATGTTCTTGGAAATGTTTTTGAAGACTGGTTTCGATCCTTTGAAAAGTTTTACATGAGAAAGGTGGACCCACCCCTTCCTGCCTTCCAACTTGACGGCAGTTCGGGTGGTCAAGAGGACCTGACGTGGCTCCTTCCAACGTGGTTCCAGCGGACTTGATCTGTCAAAATTTCTGATCATCACTAGGGAGCCTGGAACGATCTCGTGCGGTGCCACCTCGGTATTGTCTGGAAATGCGGCGGCAACCTGTGAACGACATGAGTTGAGGGCAGACATCAAGGAAGCTAGGTAATCTGTCAGCATATTACATGAAACATCGGTAATACTTCGGGGTCTAGGAGTACCCCACATGTTAGGGGGGCGGCCGAAAACGACCTCATACGGGGACAGACCTGATCTGGAATGTGCGACCATACGCATATAAAATAAAGCGACTGGCAGAGCTACTAACCAGTCCACACCCTTGTCTTTACATACTTTTGCTATACGGATTTTCAGAGTCTGATTATGCCTTTCGACTAGTCCAGCTGCTTCTGGATGGCGTACACAATGGAACTTCCACTGGTACCCTAACAAAAGGGAAACGTGTTTCATGAGTTCAGATGAGAATGGCTGGCCGTTATCAGAATATACGACTCTAGGGAGTCCATATCTAGGGAAGAATTCACGGACCAACTGCTTGGCAGTGGTCGCGGCTGTGTAATCTGGGACTGGATATGCTTCTGTCCATCTGGACAAGGCGCATACAACTACAAGGACATACTTGAAACCTCGACATCGCTCCATTTGAATATAATCCATCTGGAGGACCTCAAAAGGGTGGTCAGGGGGCTGGAAACCACCTTGTTCCACCGGGACACTTTTACCTGGATTAAACTGGCAACATATCATACAGGTACGGACTTTCTGCTTGGCTGCAGCTCGTAAATGCTTGTTGGACCACATGTTCTGGATACTGTCTAACATAGCTTTTTCTCCTAAATGTGCTGGACTATGTGCGGTATTGATAATGACTTGAACCATAGAATCGGGGAGAAACCATGTGGCTCTACCCTTCGTTAACCATCCTTGATCTGTCTGGACCCCTCCTTGTACAGACCATTTCTTGATTTCATCAGGAGTAGCATGTAACTGGATATCTATGACATCTTGTGTAGGGTCCTTAACTGTCATGCATGTAATCGGATCTGGAGTATGTGTCTGTGTCTGATTAACTGGAATGTCTGGAGTCTGTGCTGTAAGCTTGGCTGTGCGGTCTGCTAAATCATTACCTTGGGAAATAATGTCAGTGACTTTCGTATGTGCTTTGCACTTCATGATAGCAATAGATGTCGGTAAATGTATGGCATCTAACAGGGCTTGAATAAGGAGACCATGCTGAATCTTGGTTCCATGAGAAGTCATAAAACCTCTCTCCTGCCAGAGCACTCCGAAGTCGTGTACAACTCCGAATGCGTAACGTGAATCTGTGTAAACATTAACCTTCAGGTTCTTGGCATGTATACAGGCTTGTGTCAGAGCGACTAGCTCTGCTGCTTGAGCGGACAGAGTATCAATACGGTGTGTTTCAATAACTTCAGTGTCAGTAGTCACTGCATACGCGGCGACTAGTTCTCCTGTACTAGTTCTCATACATGAACCATCCACATAAAGTGTCAGGTCAGGATCTGGTAACGGAATATCTGTCAGGTCTTGTCTTGGCTTTGTCGTAATGTTAACTACTTCCACACAATCATGTGGGTCTGGATTTGAACTAACTGATGGTAACAGTGTAGCAGGATTCAGGACGTTGCAGCGTCTAATTTCTATGTGTGGCTGGAACAGTGTCAATTCATAACCTGTTAAACGTGCAATTGTCAAGTGCTGAGTTTGTGTTCGGTTTAAAAGAACTTCTACTGAATGTGGGACCTGTACTGTCAGGGAATGTCCTAAAACTATAGAATCACTTTGTCTGATAGCTAGTGCTGTGGCTGCAACTGACTTGAGGCACGCAGGCAACGCCTGGGCGACTGGATCTAATGTGCTCGAAAAATAAGCACAGGGCTTGTATTGACCTGCTTGATCTTGTGTGAGGACAGATAATGCTGTACCTTCGCGTTCAGTAACGAAAAGTGTAAAAGGCTTACTGTAGTTCGGTGTAGCTAGAACTGGAGCTTGACATAGGGCTTTCTTTAACTCGTTGAAACTAAGTGTATGGTCAGATGTCCAAGGGAGGACAGTCGATACGGCTGCCTCCTGTGTCGTTAACTGTATCAGTGGCTTGGCTAGAAATGCATACTGGGGAATCCATTGTCTACAATAAGAAGTAAGGCCGATAAAGGCACGTACCTCCTTCTGGGTTCTGGGCTGGGGAAGACTCGCTATTAACTGGATACGGTCGGGTGTCAACTGCCTACCCCTCTTGGACAGCAAGTGTCCTAAGTATACCACTTGCTGGACACAGAATTGAAGCTTCGAAGGTGACACCTTGTGCCCCATCTCGGCTAGAAAATACAGAACTGTAAGTGATGCTCGCTCGCAAGCACGTTCAGAACGGGCTGTGATCAGTAGATCATCGACATACTGGAGCAGGGCAGTGTCAGTTGGCATGTGAATGTTGTCTAGTTGTCTCTTGAGTGCTTGACTGTAAATACTAGGGCTTTCTGTGAATCCTTGAGGAGCGCGTGTAAACATATAGCTCCTTCCATTTAAACAAAATCCGAAAAGAAACTGGCTGTCTGGATGAATTGGAACACTAAAAAATGCATTCTTGAGGTCAATAACAGTAAAAAACATAGCTTCGGAATCAATGGCTGTTAACAGGGAAGAAATGTCTGGAACGACTGGGTACTGAGGAATAATACATTTATTAAGCTCTCGTAAATCAATCACTAATCGATATACTGGGGGTGCATTTGGATCAGTACGTTTCATGACTGGAATGATCGGAGAATTGCATACATTGGAGTCAGTTTCTACAACTACTCCTTGAGCCATCAGCTCGTCAATAATTTTGGATAAGGCTGCTACAGCCTCAGGTGGCAATCTGTACTGCCTGATTCGTGGTAACACTACACCTGGTTTGAGAGTCACACGATAGGGTGTGATTTGCATGTAACCTACATCAGTTGGACCTTGCGCCCATAAATGCTGTGGAACATTAGACAATCTTGAATCAAAATCTCGTAATACATAGTGACCCTTAAAGTCACGTAGGAACAGACGTATTCCCTCTGGGGAACAGCAAATAACTGCACCTAATTCTTTCAATGTCTTAATGCCTAATAGATTTTCTGGACATCACTTAGTAAGTAACAGATCAGTAGTACGGGACAATGGACCTACTTCTAGAGTAACTGGCTTTGATATTTCATTAACTATGGGTTTTCCTGAAAATCCAAGGGAAACATTTCTTGAGCCTGAGAGCGGAGCCCCTGGAACTTCGGCATGACTAATTGTGGTCCTACTTGCCCCTGTATCGATCAAAAACTTTCTGTCTTTCCCTAATACTTGACTATGAACATAGGGACCTTCTTGGTCTACAGGTATCTCGATGAGAGGCAAGCCTACCTCCCTCTCTAGGCTGTTTCATGAATATGACTGATACTCTGGATACTCGGACTGTGCATACTGGTACATCTGCTGTGTAACATGCTGTGTTGCAGCAATAGGCTGCGGTGCTGGAACTGTCTGTTGTGCATTCTGTGGCTGAGGAGTCTGTGAAACTTGTTCTTGTCTAGGCGGACGTGGTCTTTCTTTAGTCTTACCAGTAGCTATGTTGTGTTTCAGAACTGCACACTCGTTTATAAAATGACCTGGCTGTTTACAATAATTGCAGTTCCCTTTAACGGGAGCTGTAGGATGACCGGCTTGATTCGGACCTCTCTTCTGACTGTCTTGAGGAATAGATTGTGCAACTAGCACTTTCATTTTCGTGTCTTTCATACGTTTTCTTTCGTGTTCTTGCTCTTCTCTGATTCTATTCTGGTGGTACTGGAGCATCTGGAGCATCTGGGACGGAGTATTTGCTTGCCAGGTGCTTTCGACTTTCAAAACTCGGTTTTTAATTTGTGGACTTGAATTCTCGACTAATTTGGTAACGAAAAGATGAGGGTATGACTCACTACTTGTCTTGAGACCACTGTTAATACTGAAACATTTCTCAAATCTAGAATAAAAATCACTAATATCCTCATCTTGTTTCTGTTTACAGGCTGAGATTGCATCCCAGTCTTCTTTCCTAGTTGTCAATAATCTAGGTAAAACTTGTATCAATAATTCTGGTAATTCTTTACATTTATCTCCAAGACCGGTACCTGGTACTCGTGCCTTGTCTTCAGCTTCTAGAGCTGTCCAATCGATCTTTTTCTCTCCCACCTCCCATTCTTTTTCCTTTAACTTTTCATACACCCCTGCGGGTAGCAGGACCTTTAACATTTTAATGATATCTGGGTAAGTGTATTCTCCCATACGGAGCATGTCCTTTAATTCTCTATGGAACCCCGCTGGATCTTTGTCGTGACAGGGGATTAATTTCTTCATTTCAAGAAGTTCCATCTTTGATATCGGAGTGTATACAAACACTCGTTGCATTACGCCACCCGCCCCTTGGACTGGGTGGACTTCTCGTAACGGATTCTGTCTGTCTATGTAGAATGGTTTACTTTCTGGGGGTGAGACATGAACAAAATGCGGGTTCAGGAACGTTCTATACTTGTGGCGCTGTTCTAGAATGACACTAATTAAATCGGTACCTAGACCTCTCCATCTGTACTGGAGTAACTCGTTCAGGATATCGTGCAACGGGCCTGGATCAGAATGTTGACCCTCATACTGAGTAATGAGGTGCTGGATCATATACATACCCACCAGTCGTTGCTCGGCTGGGGCCAATTTCAGAAACATTTGTGCCACTATTTCGTCTGGAAAAGTGGTAGAATCGGTAATCCATCGGACTGCTGATCGGGCTAGTTCTTGTTCGTGCATAGTACTTAATTCGCTATATCCGACTCGTGATTTCAGAATGTGATCGGTAGCTTGAAATACTTGTTCTAGGGAACCTTGTTCTGGTGCTAGATGATGAAAAATAGACTTAGGTTCTAGACGTAAATGGCGATCTGGAAATCTGGATTTTCCTACATACGCTATTCTGGCGGGGTTCTCGTCTTCCTCTTCAGGATCAGAGATACTTTCTTTCTCGCTTACTTGTGCTGCTTTACGCTGTTCGTGTAACCTTATTATTTCTTTACGAATTTTCTTGTACATACTTTCCATGGCACTAATGGTCTTGTGCTTACCCTCGGCTATATTATCACTCCACCTTGTTAGAATTCTCATTTCGGCGGGATCTTTAGACGGGTAATCTTGTTCTCTTATTAAACAATTGATCAGGAACTTTAATATCATGAGCTGAATCTCGGCTTTCCTTTGAGACATAATTTCGCCAATACTTTCTGGATCATCCCCTGTACGGATGAAACGATATATTCTGTCTAGATCTTCTTTCATATTTGGTAAGGTGACTAGATACTCGGTCACCCTTCTTACGCGTACGGAATATAAAACCATATTATACTCGCCTGGGACTGTGTCATAGACACATTCGGCAAGGGCTTGTCTGATTTCTGTAACAGACTTATTGCTTTTTGGAGTACGCTGTGATGCTTGAGCATGTAATTCGAGTGCTGATAAACGCTTGTGTGGCGGCGGGGTTTGAGGAGGACCTCCTCCTGCGGCCCCTATACTAGAATCGTCGACTGACATTCTTCGTGCTTGCAGGGTCGGTAATTGTAACGTGGGCTGAACTTGTATGGCAGGCTGACCCGGGGGTACCGTAACAGGTACTCCGGTGTCTGGAGGAACGGGAAGTGCCTGATTTACAGGGACAGGTGGAGCGCGAACTGGATTTGCATATTCTGGAACTGTGTCGTCCAAATAGGACGAAATAAAAATATCAGCTGCGGTCGGTTGGTGACGTAGCTTGGTCGGAACTAATGGTGGCGGGAAATTACTGGGTGCCTCTGGGGTCGCTTTTGGCAAACCTTCGGCAAGGAGAGGATACATACCCTTAATAAGGGCATGCCTCCGTCTGTCTGACTGTTCGACTTTGACTTGTTCACCTATCTCGATTAATTCTCTTTCTTGGGCTCGTTCTTGGGATTCTCTACTTAACTCTGACTTTCTGACTTCCTTTTCCGTTCTTCTATGCGCTTCCTTACGCCATAACTCGATGGCATCTTTCTGTGACTGTCTGGCTTTCTTTTTCCATAATGCTTCTTCTACTCGCATAATACATTCGGCATCCCATGTACCCGATACGGGCCATCTATACTTTTCTTCTAACTGTTTGGTATACTCTACCCATAAATCTAGATACAATATGGCGCTTATGCCATGTTTCTGATACATAAAGTGACCTGGACTGTCCCTAGGCGGAACAGGAACTGCTGCTTCCAGCAGACCCTTTCTAGTTTTTAACTGACGTAACTTGGAAAAGAGCGGCATTCTAAACTTGAATCGGAACACAATACAATACACGAAAAACAATAACAATTGAGAAAACAATTCAGGCATACCACGACGTTGAAAATACATTAAACAACATTATAAATAACAGTTCGAACAGAATACTACCTGAAAATACTGAAAACAGAAACAGAACAGAATTCTCGAGAACGGAACAGACTAGAGTTACTGGATGCACTGCTGTAACAGTACGGAACATACCGGTCCCATAAAGGAACGCATCAAGACCCGTATCCACCTAGGTGAACACTTCGTTTGTGGGCTTGGGTACCACCAACCCACGGACCAGGAGTCAATTTAGACTGACCCTGTCTAGACACTACCCCAGCAATGGTACTCACCGGGCAGCACGGAACGGAAGGCCTCGGACGGGACTGGACTACGACGGACTTCGGACTTCGGACTTCGGACTTCAGTTACGGGTGGGCCTCCGGATACCTCGGACCTTGGACTCTCGGCTTGGGCTCTGGTCGGGACTCGCCGCGTTCCTCCACCGTCTCGTTCGGATGCTGGACCGCCTCCTCCGTCTCCTCCGTGGGCCTGAGGGATACTTGGAGCAGAAATATCTGCCAGTGCACGGTATGGTTCCGTCACGACTGCAGAGGGTCAGGGGGTCGGCGTGGCTTCACCGACGCGTGGGGAAAGGGCAAGTCCCTATTCGGGCGCCATTATGTGGTAAATAAATAAATAATACCCTATTTTTGACTAGACTTATAGCATAACAGATAGCTCAATAAAATAAGAGTCAAGATTCGAGGTAGTAGGAGTTTCTGCAGGTTTATTACAGCATAAGGACAGGATCAGGACAACCTGCATAGGAATAGGACAATAAGGCCCGGCAGCTGCCGGGGCTGGGTCTGGGATGAGCGCGCTAACATTTAATAACAAAACATTGACTTATATACATAGCGCAAACACATAGCATTACATTGCAGTGGGCGTAACAGTAGGTGGAGTAGAAGGCGTGACGCGTAGCAGTCGCGAGAGATAAGAGAAATAAGAGATGTAACTGGGAGTTTACTTAGACATGTGATGGAAAACGTAACAGAATATGTCATGGATGGGCGGAAACATTGGAGGGGGCTACCTAAGGAGCCGGGACCTCTAACCTAATGGTGCGCGAAAACTGGCAATGACGTGTTACTAGGAGAAGCTGGGGGCTACGAACTCTGTGCTAGGAGCAGAGACTAGAGTCTGAAGGGTCGGAGCGACATGTACCTAAACCCTATCTGGTATCTACTGTTTAGGGAACATGTTGATATAAACTAGAAGTCATGAGGGGAAAAGCTAACTTGATTCTAAGACTGGACCATGCATTATTCTACATGTAGTGCGTGAAGAATATTAAATGACCATTAAATACAGTATTTTCTCTAACGTGGAGACAAGAAGGCTAGACAATGACGGAAACTATTGATGCAGTTCAGTAGCTTAGGAATGCAGAGGAGGAGGACTGAACTGATAACTGGAACTATAACATACTTTTGGCAGACTCAGAGGCAGAGCCGGGGTGCACCGGGCACTGCAAGGCAGGAAGTGAGTGAAGGGTCGAGGATACAGGTGGGGGCTGTATCGCTCCTTAGCGAGGCTTTCAGGAGACAGGAGCTGAATCTGTGGTCCGGGCCCTTTTGAGGCCTGGAAACGGGGACTTTATAATTGAATAACGTGCACACTGAGAAACGTGGCAACATTACTTACATAGGCCTGATATTCGTAGTATTCACGAGGATTGGAAACTAACATACCAGAGGTGGACACAACTGTAATTGCGTCATTAATCGGACATGGGGAATAACATATGCATATTGGTCATGCACACATAACATATGATGGATGAAGCGTAGGGACACAGAACATGGCAAAATTTACTTTTCCACATAGAGTACCGGCACAACGTACAGGTTGAGTTTGAGCAGACTATGTGTCAAATGTTGTCACAAATTGCTAATATGCATTATGATAAGCATAGGGGTACATGGACTAAAATTTCATGTTACGCAAGTAAGCCTTGTTAATTGAGAGACTGACTTGTGCCTAACCCTCTGGTATCATGGCAAGCAAACAGGTTCGCATTTGAGGCAAGGTACAAAGTATTTATGCAGCAATTCAAACTGTATTTAAATGAAAACACTGCACAATAACTATAATGCACCAATTTGGTACATATAGTCAAGTCAAGCATTTACCTGAGAACAAAAGTTGTAAAAAACACAACATGGAGAGCCAGATATATGGAACTTCAAAGTGTTTTGGGAAAATAGTGGCAAAAAAACAACTAGTGACAACTATGGTTATCTTGATGAGCTTTATTGTGACAAAGTCACAAATATAGGACAACTTGAATGAAGCATGGGCCCAACACAGGTACAAACTTAGGTTTACATAACTGAAAGTATTTAGTTAAATCCTTGGTTGCCGAGTGTAGCTAGTCCCTTTGTTGGGTATGGGTTGTGCTGCAGTAGTTCAGAAGTGGATGTGAGGAGATGTGTTGAGCTGAGTTGGTCATGCTGCACAGGATCATGGGTGGCCTGACAGAGCACATGCAGGGCCCCTTCCCCAGGTCCAGGACTGTTGTAGCACCACTTGGCCAGGTGCTTGGATAAATGTGCTTTGAGACTGTTCTGTCCCCGAGGCCATGATCAAGAGGCTAGACAGCTAGCCTTTGAGAACACTCTGTTGGATCTGGGTTGAAGTACCACAGCCACTAATTTAAATCTAGCAGCAGATCTGCAGGGCAACAGAGCACCACATGAGTGCTTCTGAGTCTTCCACAGCTTCAGAGTTTTATTGAACAGTTGGATACGAAGTGTCTATATATTGTACCTCGTGCCTACTTTAAAATAGAAGAAGGTACTTGAGTTTGGCACACCCTGGGATAATGTGATTGTTGTGCCTGCCTGCCCAGGACCCAGCTTGTCTGGGGTGACAAACCACTGTTCTCAAACCCTTGGTGACTCAGCTCAGCAAGTGGATATGTGATGTTTATATGGGCCAGATGAAACTGTCCCTCCCTTAGCAAACCTGAGAGGATCCATCTTGCCAACATTGATGGCCTTTTGTCTCTTTGTCTGAGAACAGTACACAAATACAAACAGGAGGCTACACCTGATCATGTGACCCAAGATACAGGCAGACCATCAACAAATGGTCAGAACAGCATAATGTTCCATTGCGCAAAGTGGTATAAACTAACTTGTCACTCCAAATCCGACTTTAGCACAGTATTGTGTTCTATCATACAATTCCATACAGAACAATACCTACTTTTGTACTTAATCCCAGTTGATAGTTACCACTTATGATATGGCATAAGATAAGCCAATGGTGAACCAATTTTAGCCATTGGGAGAAGTAGACCTCATAGTGTTGACAAATTGCATTCCTCATTTTATCACAACCAGTACATATCAAATTTCAAAGTACATGTGTAATTTTTTTAATACACTGCACACTGAATTCTGGCGTGTTTTGGGCCTACCTCAGAGGTTCCTTATATGTAATACAAAGTAAAGTCTGGGCCTGCCAAGAGGTATATAATGGTAGATCCAAATGGCTGCGTAAATATGCACACACTGTTAGGCAACAGTCAGGTGTAAAGCCCTACATAATTGTACCGCTTTGTTCGCCATAAGTTGGCAGGGTATGTTCAGACGTGAGTGTCTTGCTCACTTTGCCACTGAATTCAAGCAAGCCTGGCTGAAGACGGCTGTAATGCCAGAAACCGGTTCTAGGAAGCTTGAATCCGGTCCAGGGAAGGCATGGCTTGGCAATTCGGGCTGGACTGTTCCCATTGTGGTAAATAAATAAATAATACCCTATTTTTGAATGAATAAATGAATAACAGATAGCTCAATAAATAAGAGTCAAGATTCGAGGTAGTAGGAGTTTTGCAGGTTTAATACAGCATAAGGACAGGAACAGGACGACCTGCACGGGAATAGGATGGCAGCTGCCGGGGACAGGATCGGGAATGACGGCGTAACGGCTAACTTTTAATAACAGTACATGAGCATATATACATAACGCAAACACATAGCATTACATTGCAATAGGCGTAGCAGTGGGTGGAGCAATAGGCGTGACGCGTAGCAGTCGCGAAAGATAAGGGTGAAAAGAGGTGTAACAGGGCGTATACACAGACATGTGATGCAAACGTAACAGAATATGTCATGAATGGGGCGGAAACCATGGAGGGGGCTACCTGAGGAGCCGGGACCTCTAACCTGATGGTGCGCGCAAACTGGCAATGACGTATCACTAGGAGAAGCTGGGGGCTTTGAACTCTGTGCTAGGAGCAGAGACTGAAGTCTGGAGAGTCAGGGCGACATGTACCTAAACAGTATCTAGTATCTGATGTTTAGAGAACATGTTGATATAAACTAGAAGTCAGGAGGGGAAAGGCTAACAGACACTAAGACTGGACCATGCATTATTCTACATGTAGTGCGTGATGAAGAATATTAAATGACCATTAAATGCAGTATTTCTCTTACATGGAGACGTAAAAGCTAGACAATGACGGAAACTATTGATGCGATTCAGTAGCTTAGGAATGCAGGGAAGGAGGACTGTACTGATAACTTGAATCATAACATACTCTTGGCAGACTCAGAGGCAGAGCCAAGCGGAGCCGGGCACTGCGAGGCAGGAAGTAAGTGAAGGGTCGAGGATACAGGTGGGGGCCGTGTCGCTCCTCAGCGAGGGCTTCAGGAGACAGGAGCTGAATCTGGTGTCCGGGCCCTTTTGAGGCCTAGAAACGGGGACTTTACAATGGAATAACGTGCACACTGAGAAACGTGGCAACGTAGCGTTACATAGGCCTGATATTCGTAGTATTCACGAGAACTGGAACTAACATACTAGAGGTGGACACAACTGTAATTGCGTCTTGAATCGAACATAGGGAATAACATATGCATATTAATCATGCACATATAACATATGATGGAGGACGTGTAGGGACACAGAACATGGCAAAATTTACTTTTCCACATTCCCTCCTTGTCACTACGTTTCCATCAGGAAACATCAATATTCATGATACCATCTATCATTTCATACAGTATCATTTGCTCGTCTCGAATTCTTTTTGAACGGGATTTAGAACGGGGCTTGGGACTGGGAATACAAGAGGTAGCACAAATGCCGCAAATCGCAGGGCCACATTGTATACAGAGGCAGCAGCTGAATATAATCGCTACTGCAATACCTAGAAAGGACAAGACTTTCCATCCCCAGGCGGAAATTATATTCCAGAACCAACCGGACCATGTCCAGGTGCCTGGATCTTGGTGTAACAGATGGGCAATTTTATGGAGTCTGGTTATAGCTGAATAAACAGACGGCGCGTTATTTGGAATGAAAATGCAGCAACTAGATCCGATGACTCTACAGGCCCCGCCCCTATCGGCCAGTATGACGTCAAGGACGAGACGATTCTGTAAAACGACAAATCTCATAGCAGATTGCTCTTCAGTTAAGTTACCTAGAGCAGAGGCAGTCTCATTTACTACAGCTTCAAGGGTTCTGGTTAACCTACGGATTAGTTTACTATTCTGGATAGGTCCTATAAAGAAAAAGAAACCTCTATTGAAATCTGTATACTGTTCTAGAGCAGTTTCAGTATAATCGACAATTGGGGACTCGATCTCCCTTCTATGTCTAATGTGTACTAGATGTGTGTTTCTATGATAATCAGATGGGGCTAGGAAAACTGGTGGCAGTAGGAAGGCAATGTAACAGGTTCCCTCCCAATCGAGGGGCAGACGAACATATGCAGTTTGACCACAAATAAAATAAGAATGACGTGAAGCTTTGAAGATAGATTTCCCACTGTCACTATACTTGACAATAGTAGTACAATCACTATGTCCTACGTGTACGGAACCATTATTTCGGACACATAATTCGCCTTTGACTGGTAGTACTGAAATTGCAGGTAAATCTGGAGTGGAATCAGACTGAACATTCAGGACCATGAAATTCGAAGAATAATTACCTAAATTATACACTTCATTTTCTAGATCTAACCCGGTTCTGTGGGGAAGACCTTGCTTGTCTGGAAAACATGTATTGTTAAGAAAAGACATATCTGTTGAGGATGACGTTAACGTGGACCATGCTCCACACGAACCATTATGTGAAAAAGGATAAGGAAAGAGTGGCAGAACTCCCTTCGGTGTCTGGAAAGGGGGGAGTCGACCACACACCCAACAATTAGTGGCATTGCTGGTTTGGTGTGAGTAATGTAGCATGCGGATAAAAGAATTATTTCGCATAGCGAGGCGGTAAGAGAGTTCATGAGGAGGCAGATCACTAAACATATGCTCTACCGTAGCATTAGAAGACTTATTTACATGAGAAACTGGGAAACACAGGTAAAATGCATAACTGGTGCAGGAAATCATAATGCTGAGAAATAATATGAAACATAGAAAAACGATACATCGAATAGAGTTTTGACTAACTCTCTCACTATGGGGGTCTATTTTATACATGTCAGAAACAGTCTAACCGTTTCACCTAGGGGAGGACTTAGACAATCAAACTGGCTGACTTATTTTACTAGACCGGAGTTTCAACTTATACTCCTGCTGCGGAGTTTTCTCTAACAGGGGAGGGTTTGTAGCAATGTCTTTTGCGGGACAGTCCTTGAGAACAATATTTTGGCAATCCTTCAAATCCTGGGAAATGTTCTTTGAGACGGGCTTCAGTCCATAAAACTTCTTCACGTGCGAAAGGTGCACCCAGCCTTTGCGACCCTCCAACTTCACGGCCGTACGGGTGGCGAGGAGGACCTGTCGGGGCTCCTTCCAGCGTGGCTCCAGCGGACTTGAGCGGTCAAAATTCCGGACAAGGACCATGGATCCTGGAACGATTTCATGCGGTGCCACCTCGGTATTGTCTGGAAATGCGGCGGCAACCTGTGAACGACAAGAGTTGAGGGCAGACATCAAGGAAGCTAGGTAATCTGTCAGCATATTACTTGAAACATCGGTAATACTTCGGGGTCTAGGAGTACCCCACATGTTAGGGGGGCGGCCGAAAACGACCTCATACGGGGACAGACCTGATCTGGAATGTGCGACCATGCGCATATAGAACAAGGCAACTGGCAGAGCTACTAGCCAGTCCACACCTTTCTCTTTACAAATTTTTGCGATGCGAATTTTCAGGGTCTGGTTATGTCTCTCTACGAGACCGGCTGCTTCAGGATGGCGTACACAATGGAACTTCCACTGGTACCCTAACAATAGGGAAACGTGTTTCATTAACTCTGATGAGAATGGCTGGCCGTTATCAGAATATACGACCCTAGGGAGTCCATAACGGGGGAAGAACTCACGAACCAACTGCTTGGCAGTGGTCGCAGCTGTGTAGTCTGGGACTGGATATGCTTCTGTCCACCTGGACAAAGCGCATACAACTACAAGGACATACTTGAAACCTCGACATCGCTCCATCTGAATATAATCCATCTGGAGGACTTCAAAAGGGTGGTCAGGAGGCTGGAATCCCCCTTGTTCCACCGGGACACTTTTACCTGGATTAAACTGACAACATATCATACAGGTACGGACTTTCTGCTTGGCTGCAGCTCGTAAATGCTTGTTGAACCAAATGTTCTGGATACTGTCTAACATAGCTTTTTCTCCTAAATGTGCTGGACTATGTGCGGTATTGATAATGACTTGAACCATAGAGTCGGGGAGAAACCATGTGGCTCTACCCTTCGTTAACCATCCTTGATCTGTCTGGATCCCTCCTTGTTCGGACCATTTCTTGATTTCTTCAGGAGTAGCATGTAGCTGGATATCTATGACATCTTGTGTAGGGTCCTTAACTGTCATGCATGTAGTCGGATCTGGAGTGTGTGTCTGTGTCGGATTAACTGAAATGTCTGGAGTCTGTGCTGTAAGCTTGGCTGTGCGATCTGCTAGATCGTTACCCTGGGAAATAATGTCAGTAACTTTCGTATGTGCTTTGCACTTCATGATAGCAATGGATGTCGGTAAATGTATGGCATCTAACAGAGCTTGAATAAGGAGACCATGCTGAATCTTGGTTCCATGAGAAGTCATGAAACCTCTCTCCTGCCAGAGCACTCCAAAGTCGTGTACAACTCCGAATGCGTAGCGTGAATCTGTGTAAACATTAACTTTCAGGTTCTTGGCATGTATGCAGGCTTGTGTCAGAGCAACTAGCTCTGCTGCTTGAGCAGACAGGGTGTCAATACGGTGTGTTTCAATAACCTCGGTGTCAGTAGTCACTGCATATGCGGCGACTAGTTCTCCTGTACTTGTTCTCATACATGAACCATCCACATAAAGTGTCAGGTCGGGATCTGGTAACGGAATATCTGTCAGATCTTGTCTTGGCTTTGTCGTAATGTTAACTACTTCCACACAGTCGTGTGTGTCAGAATTTGAATTAACTGATGGTAACAGTGTAGCAGGATTTAAAACGTTGCAGCGTCTGATTTCTATGTGTGGCTGGAACAGTGTCAATTCATAACCTGTTAAACGTGCAATTGTCAAATGCTGAGTTTGTGTTCGGTTTAAAAGAACTTCCACGGAGTGTGGAACTTGTACTGTCAAAGAATGTCCTAATACTATGGAATCACTTTGTCTGATAGCTAGTGCGGTGGCTGCAACTGACTTGAGGCACGCAGGCAGAGCCTGGGCTACAGGATCTAATGTGCTCGAAAAATAAGCACATGGCTTGTATTGTCCTGCTTGATCTTGTGTGAGAACAGATAATGCTGTACCTTCACGTTCTGTGACGAAAAGTGTAAAAGGCTTACTGTAGTTCGGTGTAGCTAGAACTGGAGCTTGACATAAAGCTTTCTTTAACTCGTTGAAACTGAGTGTATGTTCAGATGTCCAAGGGAGGACAGTCGGTGCGGCTGCCTCCTGTGTCGTTAACTGTATCAGTGGCTTGGCTAGGAATGCATACTGAGGAATCCATTGTCTACAATAAGAAGTAAGGCCGATAAAAGCACGTACCTCCTTCTGGGTCTTGGGCTGAGGAAGACTCGCTATTAACTGGATACGGTCTGGTGTCAACTGCCTACCCCTCTTGGACAGTAAGTGTCCTAAGTAGACCACTTGCTGGACACAGAATTGAAGCTTAGAAGGGGACACCTTGTGCCCCATCTCGGCTAGGAAATACAAGACTGTAAGGGATGCTCGTTCGCAGTCACGTTCAGAACGGGCTGTGATCAGTAGATCATCGACATACTGGAGCAGGGCAGTGTCAGTTGGCATGTGAATGTTGTCTAGTTGTCTCTTGAGTGCTTGACTATAAATACTAGGACTTTCTGTGAAACCTTGAGGAGCTCGTGTGAACATATAGCTCCTTCCATTTAAACAAAAACCGAAAAGGAACTGGCTGTCTGGATGAATGGGAACACTGAAAAATGCATTCTTGAGGTCTATGACAGTGAAAAATGAGGCTTCGGAATCAATGACTGTCAACAGGGAAGAGATATCTGGGACAACTGGGTACTGGGGAATAATACATTTGTTAAGCTCTCGTAGGTCAATCACTAATCGATATACTGGGGGTGCATTTGGATCAGTACGTTTCATGACTGGAATGATCGGAGAATTGCATACATTGGAGTCAGTTTCTACAACCACTCCTTGAGCGATGAGCTCGTCAATAATTTTGGATAAGGCTGCTACAGCCTCAGGTGGTAATCTGTACTGTCTGATTCGTGGTAACACTACACCTGGCTTGAGAGTCACACGATGTGGTGTGATTTGCATGTAACCTACATCAGTTGGACCTTGCGCCCATAAATGCTGCGGAACATTAGACAATCTTGGATCAAAATCTCGTAATACATAGTGACCCTTGAAGTCACGTAGGAACAGACGTATTCCCTCTGGGGAACAGCATATAACTGCACCTAATTCTTTCAGTGTTTTAATGCCTAATAGGTTTTCTGGACATGACTTAGTAAGTAACAGATCAGTAGTACGGGACAATGGACCTACTTCTAGAGTAACTGGCTTTGAAATTTCATTTACGATAGGTTTTCCTGAAAATCCAAGGGAAACATTTCTTGAGCCTGAGAGCGGAGCCCCTGGAACTTCGGCGTGGCTAATTGTGGTCCTACTTGCCCCTGTATCAATCAAAAACTTTCTATCTTTCCCTAGTACTTGACTATGAACATAGGGACCTTCTTGATCTACAGGTATCTCGATGAGAGGCAAGCCTACCTCCCTCTCTAGGCTGTTTCATGAATACGGTTGATACTCTGGATACTCAGACTGTGCATACTGGTACATCTGCTGTGTAACATGCTGTGTTGCAGCGATGGGCTGCGGTGCTGTAACTGTCTGTGGTGCATTCTGTGGCTGAGGAGTCTGTGAAACTTGTTCTTGTCTAGGCGGACGTGGTCTTTCTTTAGTCTTACCGGTAGCTATGTTATGTTTCAGAACTGCACACTCGTTTATAAAATGACCTGGCTGTTTACAATAATTGCAGTTCCCTTTAACGGGAGCTGCAGGATGACTGGCTTGATTTGGACCCCTCTTCTGACTGTCTTGAGGAACAGATTGTGCAACTAGTACTTTCATTTTCGTGTCTTTCATACGTTTTCTCTCGTGGTCTTGCTCTTCCCTGATTCTATTCTGGTGGTATTGGAGCATCTGCAACATCTGGGACGGGGTATTAGCTTGCCAGGTACTTTCGACTTTCAAAACTCGATTTTTAATTTGTGGACTTGAATTCTCGACTAATTTAGTAACAAAAAGGTGAGGGTATGACTCACTACTTGTCTTGAGGCCACTGTTGATGCTAAAACATTTCTCAAATCTAGAATAAAAATCACTAATATCCTCATCTTGCTTCTGTTTACAGGCTGAGATTGCATCCCAGTCTTCTTTTCTAGTTGTCAATAATCTGGGTAAAACTTGTATTAATAATTCTGGTAATTCTTTACATTTTGCTCCAAGACCGGTACCTGGTACTCGTGCCTTATCTTCAGCTTCTAGAACTGCCCAATCGATCTTCTTCTCTCCCACCTCCCATTCTTTTTCCTTGAGCTTTTCATACACCCCTGCGGGCAGCAGAACCTTTAACATTTTAATTATATCTGGATACGTGTATTCTCCCATACGGAGCATGTCTTTTAATTCTCGGTGGAACCCTGCTGGATCTTTATCATGACAGGGGATTAATTTCTTCATCTCTAGGAGTTCCATCTTTGTAATCGGAGTGTAAACAAACACTCGTTCTAGTTCGCCACCCGTTCCTCTAACTGGGTGGACTTCTCGTAACGGATTCTGTCTCTCTATGTAAAATGGTTTACTTTCTGGGGGTGAGACATGAACAAAATGCGGGTTCAAAAACGTTCTATATTTGTGGCGTTGTTCTAGAACGACACTAATTAAATCGGTACCTAGACCTTTCCATCTATACTGGAGTAACTCGTTCAGGATATCATGTAACGGACCTGGATCAGAGTGTTGACCCTCATACAATGTAATGAGGTGCTGGATCATATACATACCCACCAGTCGCTGCTCGGCTGGGGGCATTTTCAGAAACATTTGTGCCACTATTTCGTCTGGAAAAGTGGTAGAATCAGTAATCCATCGGACTGCTGATCGGGCTAGTTCTTGTTCATGCATAGTACTTAACTCACTGTAACCGATTCGTGATTTCAGAATGTGATCGGTAGCTTGGAATACTTGTTCTAGAGAACCTTGTTCTGGTGCTGGATGATGGAAAGTAGACTTGTGTTCTAGGCGTAAATGACGATCTGGAAATCTAGATTTTCCTACATACGCTATTCTGTCGGGATTCTCGTCCTCTACCTCTTCAGTATCAGAGTTACTTTCTTTCTCGCTTACTTGTGCTGCTTTACGTTGATCGTGTAACCTTATTATTTCTTTACGAATTTTCTTGTACATACTGTCCATAGCACCGACGGTCTTGTGCTTACCCTCGGCTATATTATCACTCCACCTTGTCAGGGTTTTCATTTCAGCCGGATCTTTAGACGGGTAATCTTGTTCTCTTATTAGACAATTGATCAGAAACTTTAATATCATGAGCTGGGTCTCAGCTTTCCTTTGAGACATGGCCTCGCCAATGCTTTCTGGACATCCCCTGTACGGATGAAACGATATATTCTGTCTAGATCTTCTTTCATATTCGGTAAGGTGACTAGATACTCGGCCACCCTTCTTACACGTAATGAATATAAAACCATATTATCCTCGCCTGGGACTGGATCATAGCCGCATTCATTAAGGGCTTTTCTTATTTCTGCTACAGACTGATGTCTGGGCGTACGCTGTGACGCTTGCATATGTAATTCGGCTGTCGTTAAACGCTTGTGTGGCGGCGGGGTCTGAGGAGGACCTCCTCCTGCGGCCCCTAAACTAGAATCGTCGACTGATCCTCTTCGTACTAGTGTAGCGGGAAATTGAAATGTGGGCTGAACTGGTATGGCGGGCTGGACCGGGGGTACCGTAACAGGTACTCCGGTGTCTGGAGGAGCGGGAAGTGCCTGATCTACAGGGACTGGCGGAGCGCGAACAGGATTTGCATATTCTGGGACTGTGTCGTCCAAATAGGACGAAATAAAAATATCAGCTGCGATCGGTTTGTGACGTAGCTTGGTCGGAACTAATGGTGGCGGAAAGTTACTGGATGCCTCCGGGGTCGCTTTTGGCAAGCCCTCGGCAAGAAGAGGATACATACCCTTAATAAGAGCATGCCTCTGTCTGTCTGACTGTTCAGTTTTAACTCGTTCACCAATCTCGATTAATTCCCTTTCTTGGGCTCGTTCCAAGGATTCTCTACTTAATTCTGACTTTCTGATTTCTTTTTCGGTTCTTTTATGAGCTTCTTTGCGCCATAACTCGATGGCATCTTTCTGTGACTGTCTGGCTTTCTTTTTCCATAATGCTTCTTCTACTCGCATGATGCACTCGGCATCCCATGTACCCGATACGGGCCATCTATACTTTTCTTCCAACTGTTTGGTATACTCTACCCATAAATCTAGATATAATATGGCGCTTATGCCATGCTTCTGATACATAAAATGACCTGGACTGTCCCTAGGCGGAACTGGAACTGCTGCTTCCAGCAGACCCTTTCTAGTTTTTAACTGACGTAACTTGGAAAACAGGGGCATGACTGAACTGTAATCTAGACACAATACAATACACTATGAACACGATACTTATTCCCCATTCATACCACGACATTAAAATACATGAAGAACATTTAAAATAACAGTTCGAACAGAATACTACCTGGAATACTGAGAACAGAACACATGAATTTTCTCGAGAACAGAACTGACTAGAACAGAGACTAGATGCACTGCTGAAACAGTACGAAACTTACCGGTCTCATAAAGAGACACGTTCAGGACCCGCATCCACCGAAGTGGACACTTCGTTTGTGAGTCTGTGTACCACCAACCCACAGACCAGAGTCAATTAGATTGACCCTGTCTAGATACCACCCCAGTAACGGTACTCACCGGGCAGCAAGAACGGAAGGCCTCGGACTGGACTGGACTGCTACGACGACGGACGACGAACTTCGGACTTTAGTTACGGGTGGACCTCCGGATACCTCGGACCTTGGACTCTCGGCTTGGGCTCTGGTCGGGACTCGCCGCGTTCCTCCACCGTCTCGTCTGGATGCTGGACCGCCTCCTCCGTCTCCTCCGTGGGCCTGAGGGATACTTGAAGCAGAAATATCTGCCGGTGCGCAGAAGAGTTCCGTCACGACTGCAGAGGGTCAGGGGGTCGGCGTGGCTTCACCGACGCGTGGGGAAAGGGCAAGTCCCTGTTCGGGCGCCATTATGTGGTAAATAAATAAATAATACCCTATTTTTGAATGAATAAATGAATAACAGATAGCTCAATAAATAAGAGTCAAGATTCGAGGTAGTAGGAGTTTTGCAGGTTTAATACAGCATAAGGACAGGAACAGGACGACCTGCACGGGAATAGGATGGCAGCTGCCGGGGACAGGATCGGGAATGACGGCGTAACGGCTAACTTTTAATAACAGTACATGAGCATATATACATAACGCAAACACATAGCATTACATTGCAATAGGCGTAGCAGTGGGTGGAGCAATAGGCGTGACGCGTAGCAGTCGCGAAAGATAAGGGTGAAAAGAGGTGTAACAGGGCGTATACACAGACATGTGATGCAAACGTAACAGAATATGTCATGAATGGGGCGGAAACCATGGAGGGGGCTACCTGAGGAGCCGGGACCTCTAACCTGATGGTGCGCGCAAACTGGCAATGACGTATCACTAGGAGAAGCTGGGGGCTTTGAACTCTGTGCTAGGAGCAGAGACTGAAGTCTGGAGAGTCAGGGCGACATGTACCTAAACAGTATCTAGTATCTGATGTTTAGAGAACATGTTGATATAAACTAGAAGTCAGGAGGGGAAAGGCTAACAGACACTAAGACTGGACCATGCATTATTCTACATGTAGTGCGTGATGAAGAATATTAAATGTCCATTAAATGCAGTATTTCTCTTACATGGAGACGTAAAAGCTAGACAATGACGGAAACTATTGATGCGATTCAGTAGCTTAGGAATGCAGGGAAGGAGGACTGTACTGATAACTTGAATCATAACATACTCTTGGCAGACTCAGAGGCAGAGCCAAGCGGAGCCGGGCACTGCGAGGCAGGAAGTAAGTGAAGGGTCGAGGATACAGGTGGGGGGCGTGTCGCTCCTCAGCGAGGGCTTCAGGAGACAGGAGCTGAATCTGGTGTCCGGGCCCTTTTGAGGCCTAGAAACGGGGACTTTACAATGGAATAACGTGCACACTGAGAAACGTGGCAACGTAGCGTTACATAGGCCTGATATTCGTAGTATTCACGAGAACTGGAACTAACATACTAGAGGTGGACACAACTGTAATTGCGTCTTGAATCGAACATAGGGAATAACATATGCATATTAATCATGCACATATAACATATGATGGAGGACGCGTAGGGACACAGAACATGGCAAAATTTACTTTTCCACACCATGAGGCACAGAGTATGACTGATTTGCATATGGCCATGTCTGAACTGGGGTGGCAGAGTGGGCTTACGAACGGTGATGGATCAAACGCCAGATCTGTGGACTGGGTGTGAGTGTTTGATTGGTTCAGATGCTCCGTCCATCACCACCCCCTTTTGTACCGCTTTGTTCGCCATAATTTGGCAGGGTATGCTCAGACATGAGTCCCTTGCTCACTTTGTCACTGGATTCAAGCAAACCTGGCTGAAGACGGCTGTAATGCCAGAAACCGGTACTAGGAAGCTTGAATCCAGTCCAGGGAAGGCATGGCTTGGCAGTTCGGACTAGACTGTTCCCATGAGGCACAGGGTCAGACTGATTTGCATATGGCCATGTCAGAACTGGGGTGACAGACTGGGCTAAAGAACGGTGATGGATCAAAACCCAGATCTGTGGAATGGGTGTAAGTGTTTGATTGGTTCAGATGCTCCGTCCATCACCACCCCCTTTTGTACCACTTTGTTCGCCATAAGTTGGCAGGGTATGCTCAGACGTGAGTCCCTTGCTCATTTTGCCACTGGATTCAAGCAAGCCTGGCTGAAGATGGCTGTAATGCCAGAAACCGGTTCTAGGAAGCTTGAATCCGGTCCAGGGAAGGCATGGCTTGTCAGTTCGGGCTGGACTAATCCCATGAGGCACAGGGTCAGACTGATTTGCATATGGCCATGTCTGAACCGGGGTGGCAGAGTGGGCTAAAGAATAGTAATGGATAGATCTGTGGACTAGGTGTGAGTGTCCATCACCACCCCCTTTTGTACCGCTTTGTTCGCCACAAGTTGGCAGGGTATGCTCAGATGTGAGTCCCTTGATCACTTTGCCACTGGATTCAAGCAAGACTGGCTGAAGACGGCTGTAATGCCAGAAACCGGTCCTAGGAAGCTTGAATCCGGTCCAGGGAAGGCATGGCTTGGCAGTTCGGGCAGGACTGTTCCCATGAGGCACAGGGTCAGACTGATTTGCAAATGGCCATGTCTGAACTGGGGTGGCAGAGTGGGCTAAAGAACGGTGATGGATCAAAACCCAGATCTGTTGACTGGGTGTGAGTGTTTGATTGGTTCAGATGCTCTGTCCATTACCACCCCCTTTTGTACCGCTTTGTTCGCCATAAGTTGGCAGGGTATGCTCAGACGTGAGTCCCTTGCTCACTTTGCCACTGAATTCAAGCAAGCCTGGCTGAAGACGGCTGTAATGCCAGATACCAGTCCTCGGAAGCTTGAATCCGGTCCAGAGAAGGCATGGCTTGGCAGTTCAGGCTGGACTGTTCTCATGAGGCACAGGGTCACACGGATTGGCACATGGCCATGTCTGAACTGGTGTGGCAGAGTAGGTTAAAGAACGGTGATGGATGAAAACCCAGATCTGTGGACTGGGTGTGAGTGTTGAATTGGTTCAGATGCTCTGTCCATCACCACCCCCTTTTGTACTGCTTTGTTCGCCATAACTTGGCAGGGTATGCTCAGACGTGAGTCCCTTGCTCACTTTGCCACTGGATTCAAGCAAGCCTGGCTGAAGACAGCTGCAATGGCAGAAACCAGTCCTAGGAAGCTTGAATCCGGTCCAGGGAAGGCATGGCTTGGCATTTCGGGCTGGACTAATCCCATGAGGCACAGGGTCAGACTGATTTGCATATGCCCATGTCTGAACTGGGGTGACAGAGTGGGCTAAAGAATGGTGATGGATCAAAACCCAGATCTGTGGACTGGGTGTGAGTGTTTGATTGGTTCAGATGCTCCGTCCATCACCACCCCCTTTTGTACCGCTTTGTTCACCATAAGTTGGCAGGGTATGCTCAGACGTGAGTCCCTTGCTCACTTTACCACTGGATTCAAGCAAGCCTGCCTGAAGATGGCTTTAATGCCAGAAACCGGTCTTAGGAAGCTTGAATCCGGTCCAGGGAAGGCATGGCTTGGCATTTCGGGCTGGACTAATCCCATGAGGCACAGGGTCAGACTGATTTGCATATGGCAATGTCTGAACTGGGGTGACAGAGTGGGCTAAAGAATGGTGATGGATCAAAACCCAGATCTTTTGACTGGGTGTGAGTGTTTGATTGGTTCAGATGCTCCATCCATAGCCACCACCTTTTGTACCGCTTTGGCCACCATAAGTGTGGCAGGGTATGCTCAGATGTGAGTCCCTTGCTCACTTTGCCACTGGATTCAAGCAAGCTGGGCTGAAGACGGCTGTAATGCCAGAAACCGGTCCTCGGAAGCTTGTTTCAGGTACAGGGAAGGCATGGCTTGGCAGTTCGGGCTGGACTGCTCCCATGAGGCACAGGGTCAGACTGATTTGCATATAGCCATGTCTGAACTGGGGTGGCAGAGTGGGCTAAAGAACGGTGATGGATCAAACCCAGATCTTTTGACTGGGTGTGAGTGTTTGGTTGGTTCAGATGCTCCGTCCATCACCACCCCCTTTTGTACCGCTTTTGGCTGCCATAAGTGTGGCAGGGTATGCTCAGAGGTGAGTCCCTTGCTCACTTTGCCACTGGATTCAAGCAAGCCGGGCTGAAAACGGCTGTAATGCCAGAAACCGGTCCTCGGAAGCTTGTTTCCGGTCCAGGGAAGGCATGGCTTGGCACTTCGGGCTGGACTGTTCCCATGAGTCATAGGGTCAGACTGATTTGCATATGGCCATGTCTGAACTGGGGTGGCAGAGTGGCTAAAGAACGTGATTGATCAAAACCCAGATCGGTGGACTGTGTGTGAGTGTTTGATTAGTTCAGATGCTCCGTCCATCACCACCCCCTTTTGTACCGCTTTGTTCGCCATAACTTGGCAGGGTCTGCTCAGACGTGAGTCCCTTGCTCACTTTGCCACTGGATTCAAGCAAGCCTGGCTGAAGACACCTGCAATGCCAGAAACCAGTCCTAGGAAGCTTGAATCCGGTCCAGGGAAGGCATGGCTTGGCATTTCGGGCTGGACTAATCCCATGAGGCACAGGGTCATACTGATTTGCATATGCCCATGTCTGAACTGGGGTGACAGAGTTGGCTCAAGAACGGTGATGGATCAAAACCCAGATCTGTGGACTGGGTGTGAGTTTTTGATTGGTTCAGATGCTCCGTCCATCACCACCCCCTTTTGTACCGCTTTGTTCACCATACGTTGGCAGGGTATGCTCAGACGTGAGTCCCTTGCTCACTTTGCCACTGGATTCAAGCAAGCCTGGCTGAAGACGGCTGCATTGCCAGAAACCGGTCCTAGGATGCTTGAATCCGGTCCAGGGAAGGCATGGCTTGGCAGTTCGGGCTGGACTGTTCCCATGAGGCACAGGGTCAGACTGATTTGCATATGGCCATGTCTGAACTGGTGTGGCAGAGTAGGTTAAAGAACGGTGATGGATGAAAACCCAGATCTGTGGACTGGGTGTGAGTGTTGAATTGGTTCAGATGCTCTGTCCATCACCACCCACTTTTGTACCGCTTTGTTCGCCATAACTTGGCAGGGTATGCTCAGACGTGAGTCCCTTGCTCACTTTGCCAATGGATTCAAGCAAGCCTGGCTGAAGACGGCTGTAATGCCAGAAACCAGTCCTAGGAAGATTGAATCCGGTCCAGGGAAGGCATGGCTTGGCATTTCGAACTGGACTAATCCCATGAGGCACAGGGTCAGACTGATTTGCATATGCGCATGTCTGAACTGGGATGACAGAGTGGGCTAAAGAACGGTGATGGATCAAAACCCAGATCTGTGGACTGGGTGTGAGTTTTTGATTGTTTCAGATGCTCCGTCCATCACCACCCCCTTTTGTACCGCTTTGTTCACCATAAGTTTGCAGGGTATGCTCAGACGTGAGTCCCTTGCTCACTTTGCCACTGGATTCAAGCAAGCCTGCCTGAAGACGGTTTTAATGCCAGAAATCGGTCCTAGGAAGCTTGAATCCGGTACAGGGAAGGCATGGCTTGGCAGTTCGGGCTGGACTGTTTCCATGAGGCACAGGGTCAGACTGATTTGCATATGGCCATGTCTGAACTGGGGTGGCAGAGTGGGCTAAAGAACGGTGATGGATCAAAACCCAGATCTGTGGACTGGGTGTGAGTGTTTGATTGGTTCAGATGCTCCGTCCATCACCACCCCCTTTTGTACCGCTTTGTTCGCCATAAGTTGGCAGGGTATGCTCAGACGTGAGTCCCTTGCTCACTTTGCCACTGGATTCAAGCAAGCCTGCCTGAAGACGGCTTTAATGCCAGAAACTGGTTCTAGGAAGCTTGAATCCGGTTCAGGGAATGCATTGCTTGTCAGTTCGGGCTGGACTGTTCCCATGAGGCACAGGGTCAGACTGATTTGCATATGGCCATGTCTGAACTGGGGTGGCAGAGTGGGCTAAAGAACGGTGATGGATCAAAACCCAGATCTGTGGACTGGGTCTGAGTGTCCATCACCACCCCCTTTTGTACCGCTTTGTTTGCCACAAGTTGGCAGGGTATGCTCAGATGTGAGTCCCTTGCTCACTTTGCCACTGGATTCAAGCAAGCCTGGCTGAAGACGGCTGTAATGCCAGAAACCAGTCCTACGAAGCTTGAATCCGGTCCAGGGAAGGCATGGCTTGGCAGTTCGGGCAGGACTGTTCCCATGAGGCACAGGGTCAGACTGATTTGCACATGGCCATGTCTGAACTGGGGTGGCAGAGTGGGCTAAAGAACGGTGATGGATCAAAACCCAGATCTATTGACTGGGTGTGAGTGTTTGATTGGTTCAGACGCTCCGTCCATTACCACCCCCTTTTGTACCGCTTTGTTCACCATAAGTTGGCAGGGTATGCTCAGACGTGAGTCCCTTGCTCACTTTGCCACTGGATTCAAGCAAGCCTGGCTGAAGACGGCTGTAATATCAGAAACCAGTCCTAGGAAGCTTGAATACGGTTCAGGGAAGGCATGGCTTGGCAGTTCGGGCTGGACTGTTTCCATGAGTCATAGGGTCAGACTCATTTGCATATGGCCATGTCTGAACAGGGGTGACAGAGTGGGCTAAAGAATGGTGATGGATCAAAAACCAGATCTGTGGACTGGGTGTGAGTGTTCGATTGGTTCAGATGCTCCGTCCATCATCACCCCCTTTTGTACGGCTTTGTTCGCCATAAGTTGGCAGGGTATGCTCAGAGTGAGTCCCTTGCTCACTTTGCCAGTGGATTCAAGCAAGCCTGGCTGAAGATGGCTGCAATGCCAGAAACCGGTCCTAGGAAGCTTGAATCCAGTCCAGGGAAGGCATGGCTTGGCAGTTCGGGCTGGACTGTTCCCATGAGGCACAGGGTCAGACTGATTTGCATATTGTCATGTATGAACTGGGGTGGCAGAGTGGGTTAAAGAACGGTGATGGATCTAAACCCAGATCTTTTGACTGGGTGTGAGTGTTTGATTGGTTCAGATGCTCCATCCATAACCACCCCCTTTTGTACCGCTTTGGCCGCCATAAGTGTGGCAGGGTATGCTCAGACGTGAGTCCCTTGCTCACTTTGCAACTGGATTCAAGCAAGCTGGGCTGAAGACAGCTGTACTGCCTGAAACCGGTCCTCGGAAGCTTGTTTCCGGTCCAGGGAAGGCATGGCTTGGCAGTTCGGGCTGGACTGCTCCCATGAGGCACAGGGTCAGACTGATTTGCATATAGCCATGTCTGAACTGGGGTGGCAGAGTGGGCTAAAGAACGGTGATGGATCAAAACCCAGATCTGTTGACTTGGTGTGAGTGTTTGATTGGTTCAGATGCTCCGTCCATTACCACCCCCTTTTGTACCGCTTTGTTCACCATAAATTGGCAGGGTATGCTCAGACGTGAGTCCCTTGCTCACTTTGCCACTGGATTCAAGCAAGCCGGGCTGAAGACGGCTGTAATATCAGAAACCAGTCCTAGGAAGCTTGAATACGGTTCAGGAAAGGCATGGCTTGGCAGTTCGGGCTGGACTGATCCCATGAGGCACAGGGTCAGACTGATTTGCATATGCCCATGTCTGAACTGGGATGACAGAGTGGGCTAAAGAACGGTGATGGATCAAAACCCAGATCTGTGGACTGGGTGTGAGTGTTTGATTAGTTCAGATGCTCCATCCATCACCACCCCCTTTTGTACCGCTTGTTCACCATAAGTTGGCAGGGTATGCTCAGACGTGAGTCCCTTGCTCACTTTGCCACTGGATTCAAGCAAGCTTGGCTGAAGACACCTGCAATGCCAGAAACCGGTCCTAGGAAGCTTGAATCCGGTACAGGGAAGGCATGGGTTGGCAGTTCGGGCTGGACTGTTTCCATGAGGCACAGGGTCAGACTGATTTGCATATGGCCATGTCTGAACTGGGGTGGCAGAGTGGTCTAAAGAACGGTGATGGATCAAACCCAGATCTGTGGACTGGGTGTGAGTGTTTGATTGGTTCAGATGCTCCGTCCATCACCACCCCCTTTTGTACCGCTTTGTTCACCATACGTTGGCAGGGTATGCTCAGACGTGAGTCCCTTGCTCACTTTGCCACTGGATTCAAGCAAGCCTGCCTGAAGACGGCTTTAATGCCAGAAACTGGTTCTAGGAAGCTTGAATCCGGTTCAGGGAATGCATTGCTTGTCAGTTCGGGCTGGACTGTTCGCATGAGGCACAGGGTCAGACTGATTTGCATATGGCCATGTCTGAACTGGGGTGGCAGAGTGGGCTAAAGAATGGTGATGGATCAAAACCCAGAACTTTTGACTGGGTGTGAGTGTTTGATTGGTTCAGATGCTCCATCCATAGCCACCACCTTTAGTACCGCTTTGGCCACCATAAGTGTGGCAGGGTATGCTCAGATGTGAGTCCCTTGCTTACTTTGCCACTGGATTCAAGCAAGCTGGGCTGAAGACGGCTGTAATGCCAGAAACCGGTCCTCGGAAGCTTGTTTCCGGTACAGGGAAGGCATGGCTTGGCAGTTCGGGCTGGACTGCTCCCATGAGGCACAGGGTCAGACTGATTTGCATATGGCAATGTCTGAACTGGGGTGACAGAGTGGGCTAAAGAATGGTGATGGATCAAAACCCAGATCTTTTGACTGGGTGTAAGTGTTTGATTGGTTCAGATGCTCCATCCATAGCCACCACCTTTTGTACCGCTTTGGCCACCATAAGTGTGGCAGGGTATGCTCAGATGTGAGTCCCTTGCTCACTTTGCCACTGGATTCAAGCAAGCTGGGCTGAAGACGGCTGTAATGCCAGAAACCGGTCCTCGGAAGCTTGTTTCCGGTACAGGGAAGGCATGGCTTGGCAGTTCGGGCTGGACTGCTCCCATGAGGCACAGGGTCAGACTGATTTGCATATAGCCATGTCTGAACTGGGGTGGCAGAGTGGGCTAAAGAACGGTGATGGATCAAACCCAGATCTTTTGACTGGGTGTGAGTGTTTGGTTGGTTCAGATGCTCCGTCCATCACCACCCCCTTTTGTATCGCTTTTGGCTGCCATAAGTGTGGCAGGGTATGCTCAGAGGTGAGTCCCTTGCTCACTTTGCCACTGGATTCAAGCAAGCCGGGCTGAAAACGGCTGTAATGCCAGAAACCGGTCCTCGGAAGCTTGTTTCCGGTCAAGGGAAGGCATGGCTTGGCACTTCGGGCTGGACTGTTCCCATGAGTCATAGGGTCAGACTGATTTGCATATGGCCATGTCTGAACTGGGGTGGCAGAGTGGCTAAAGAACGTGATTGATCAAAACCCAGATCGGTGGACTGTGTGTGAGTGTTTGATTAGTTCAGATGCTCCGTCCATCACCACCCCCTTTTGTACCGCTTTGTTCGCCATAACTTGGCAGGGTCTGCTCAGACGTGAGTCCCTTGCTCACTTTGCCACTGGATTCAAGCAAGCCTGGCTGAAGACACCTGCAATGCCAGAAACCAGTCCTAGGAAGCTTGAATCCGGTCCAGGGAAAGCATGGCTTGGCATTTCGGGCTGGACTAATCCCATGAGGCACAGGGTCATACTGATTTGCATATGCCCATGTCTGAACTGGGGTGACAGAGTTGGCTCAAGAACGGTGATGGATCAAAACCCAGATCTGTGGACTGGGTGTGAGTTTTTGATTGGTTCAGATGCTCCGTCCATCACCACCCCCTTTTGTACCGCTTTGTTCACCATACGTTGGCAGGGTATGCTCAGACGTGAGTCCCTTGCTCACTTTGCCACTGGATTCAAGCAAGCCTGGCTGAAGACGGCTGCATTGCCAGAAACCGGTCCTAGGAAGCTTGAATCCGGTCCAGGGAAGGCATGGCTTGGCAGTTCGGGCTGGACTTTCCCATGAGGCACAGGGTCAGACTGATTTGCATATGGCCATGTCTGAACTGGTGTGGCAGAGTAGGTTAAAGAACGGTGATGGATGAAAACCCAGATCTGTGGACTGGGTGTGAGTGTTGAATTGGTTCAGATGCTCTGTCCATCACCACCCCCTTTTGTACCGCTTTGTTCGCCATAACTTGGCAGGGTATGCTCAGACGTGAGTCCCTTGCTCACTTTGCCAATGGATTCAAGCAAGCCTGGCTGAAGACGGCTGTAATGCCAGAAACCAGTCCTAGGAAGATTGAATCCGGTCCAGGGAAGGCATGGCTTGGCATTTCGAACTGGACTAATCCCATGAGGCACAGGGTCAGACTGATTTGCATATGCCCATGTCTGAACTGGGATGACAGAGTGGGCTAAAGAACGGTGATGGATCAAAACCCAGATCTGTGGACTGGGTGTGAGTTTTTGATTGGTTCAGATGCTCCGTCCATCACCACCCCCTTTTGTACCGCTTTGTTCACCATAAGTTTGCAGGGTATGCTCAGACGTGAGTCCCTTGCTCACTTTGCCACTGGATTCAAGCAAGCCTGCCTGAAGACGGTTTTAATGCCAGAAATCGGTCCTAGGAAGCTTGAATCCGGTACAGGGAAGGCATAGCTTGGCAGTTCGGGCTGGACTGTTTACATGAGGCACAGGGTCAGACTGATTTGCATATGGCCATGTCTGAACTGGGGTGGCAGAGTGGGCTAAAGAACGGTGATGGATCAAAACCCATATCTGTGGACTGGGTGTGTGTTTGATTGGTTCAGATGCTCCGTCCATCACCACCTCCTTTTGTACCGCTTTGTTCGCCATAAGTTGGCAGGGTATGCTCAGACGTGAGTCCCTTGCTCACTTTGCCACTGGATTCAAGCAAGCCTGCCTGAAGACGGCTTTAATGCCAGAAACTGGTTCTAGGAAGCTTGAATCCGGTTCAGGGAATGCATTGCTTGTCAGTTCGGGCTGGACTGTTCCCATGAGGCACAGGGTCAGACTGATTTGCATATGGCCATGTCTGAACTGGGGTGGCAGAGTGGGCTAAAGAACGGTGATGGATCAAAACCCAGATCTGTGGACTGGGTGTGAGTGTCCATCACCACCCCCTTTTGTACCGCTTTGTTCGCCACAAGTTGGCAGGGTATGCTCAGATGTGAGTCCCTTGCTCACTTTGCCACTGGATTCAAGCAAGCCTGGCTGAAGACGGCTGTAATGCCAGAAACCAGTCCTACGAAGCTTGAATCCGGTCCAGGGAAGGCATGGCTTGGCAGTTCGGGCAGGACTGTTCCCGTGAGGCACAGGGTCAGACTGATTTGCACATGGCATTGTCTGAACTGGGGTGGCAGAGTGGGCTAAAGAACGGTGATGGATCAAAACCCAGATCTGTTGACTGGGTGTGAGTGTTTGATTGGTACAGATGCTCCGTCCATTACCACCCCCTTTTGTACCGCTTTGTTCACCATAAGTTGGCAGGGTATGCTCAGACGTGAGTCCCTTGCTCACTTTGCCACTGGATTCAAGCAAGCCTGGCTGAAGACGGCTGTAATATCAGAAACCAGTCCTAGGAAGCTTGAATACGGTTCAGGGAAGGCATGGCTTGGCAGTTCGGGCTGGACTGTTTCCATGAGTCATAGGGTCAGACTCATTTGCATATGGCCATGTCTGAACAGGGGTGACAGAGTGGGCTAAAGAATGGTGATGGATCAAAAACCAGATCTGTGGACTGGGTGTGAGTGTTCGATTGGTTCAGATGCTCCGTCCACCACCACCCCCTTTTGTACCGCTTTGTTCACCATACGTTGGCAGGGTATGCTCAGACGTGAGTCCCTTGCTCACTTTGCCACTGGATTCAAGCAAGCCTGCCTGAAGACGGCTTTAATGCCAGAAACTGGTTCTAGGAAGCTTGAATCCGGTTCAGGGAATGCATTGCTTGTCAGTTCGGGCTGGACTGTTCGCATGAGGCACAGGGTCAGACTGATTTGCATATGGCCATGTCTGAACTGGGGTGGCAGAGTGGGCTAAAGAATGGTGATGGATCAAAACCCAGAACTTTTGACTGGGTGTGAGTGTTTGATTGGATCAGATGCTCCATCCATAGCCACCACCTTTAGTACCGCTTTGGCCACCATAAGTGTGGCAGGGTATGCTCAGATGTGAGTCCCTTGCTTACTTTGCCACTGGATTCAAGCAAGCTGGGCTGAAGACGGCTGTAATGCCAGAAACCGGTCCTCGGAAGCTTGTTTCCGGTACAGGGAAGGCATGGCTTGGCAGTTCGGGCTGGACTGCTCCCATGAGGCACAGGGTCAGACTGATTTGCATATGGCAATGTCTGAACTGGGGTGACAGAGTGGGCTAAAGAATGGTGATGGATCAAAACCCAGATCTTTTGACTGGGTGTAAGTGTTTGATTGGTTCAGATGCTCCATCCATAGCCACCACCTTTTGTACCACTTTGGCCACCATAAGTGTGGCAGGGTATGCTCAGATGTGAGTCCCTTGCTCACTTTGCCACTGGATTCAAGCAAGCTGGGCTGAAGACGGCTGTAATGCCAGAAACCGGTCCTCGGAAGCTTGTTTCCGGTACAGGGAAGGCATGGCTTGGCAGTTCGGGCTGGACTGCTCCCATGAGGCACAGGGTCAGACTGATTTGCATATAGCCATGTCTGAACTGGGGTGGCAGAGTGGGCTAAAGAACGGTGATGGATCAAACCCAGATCTTTTGACTGGGTGTGAGTGTTTGGTTGGTTCAGATGCTCCGTCCATCACCTACCCCTTTTGTATCGCTTTTGGCTGCCATAAGTGTGGCAGGGTATGCTCAGAGGTGAGTCCCTTGCTCACTTTGCCACTGGATTCAAGCAAGCCGGGCTGAAAACGGCTGTAATGCCAGAAACCGGTCCTCGGAAGCTTGTTTCCGGTCAAGGGAAGGCATGGCTTGGCACTTCGGGCTGGACTGTTCCCATGAGTCATAGGGTCAGACTGATTTGCATATGGCCATGTCTGAACTGGGGTGGCAGAGTGGCTAAAGAACGTGATTGATCAAAACCCAGATCGGTGGACTGTGTGTGAGTGTTTGATTAGTTCAGATGCTCCGTCCATCACCACCCCCTTTTGTACCGCTTTGTTCGCCATAACTTGGCAGGGTCTGCTCAGACGTGAGTCCCTTGCTCACTTTGCCACTGGATTCAAGCAAGCCTGGCTGAAGACACCTGCAATGCCAGAAACCAGTCCTAGGAAGCTTGAATCCGGTCCAGGGAAAGCATGGCTTGGCATTTCGGGCTGGACTAATCCCATGAGGCACAGGGTCATACTGATTTGCATATGCCCATGTCTGAACTGGGGTGACAGAGTTGGCTCAAGAACGGTGATGGATCAAAACCCAGATCTGTGGACTGGGTGTGAGTTTTTGATTGGTTCAGATGCTCCGTCCATCACCACCCCCTTTTGTACCGCTTTGTTCACCATACGTTGGCAGGGTATGCTCAGACGTGAGTCCCTTGCTCACTTTGCCACTGGATTCAAGCAAGCCTGGCTGAAGACGGCTGCATTGCCAGAAACCGGTCCTAGGAAGCTTGAATCCGGTCCAGGGAAGGCATGGCTTGGCAGTTCGGGCTGGACTTTCCCATGAGGCACAGGGTCAGACTGATTTGCATATGGCCATGTCTGAACTGGTGTGGCAGAGTAGGTTAAAGAACGGTGATGGATGAAAACCCAGATCTGTGGACTGGGTGTGAGTGTTGAATTGGTTCAGATGCTCTGTCCATCACCACCCCCTTTTGTACCGCTTTGTTCGCCATAACTTGGCAGGGTATGCTCAGACGTGAGTCCCTTGCTCACTTTGCCAATGGATTCAAGCAAGCCTGGCTGAAGACGGCTGTAATGCCAGAAACCAGTCCTAGGAAGATTGAATCCGGTCCAGGGAAGGCATGGCTTGGCATTTCGAACTGGACTAATCCCATGAGGCACAGGGTCAGACTGATTTGCATATGCCCATGTCTGAACTGGGATGACAGAGTGGGCTAAAGAACGGTGATGGATCAAAACCCAGATCTGTGGACTGGGTGTGAGTTTTTGATTGGTTCAGATGCTCCGTCCATCACCACCCCCTTTTGTACCGCTTTGTTCACCATAAGTTTGCAGGGTATGCTCAGACGTGAGTCCCTTGCTCACTTTGCCACTGGATTCAAGCAAGCCTGCCTGAAGACGGTTTTAATGCCAGAAATCGGTCCTAGGAAGCTTGAATCCGGTACAGGGAAGGCATAGCTTGGCAGTTCGGGCTGGACTGTTTACATGAGGCACAGGGTCAGACTGATTTGCATATGGCCATGTCTGAACTGGGGTGGCAGAGTGGGCTAAAGAACGGTGATGGATCAAAACCCATATCTGTGGACTGGGTGTGTGTTTGATTGGTTCAGATGCTCCGTCCATCACCACCCCCTTTTGTACCGCTTTGTTCGCCATAAGTTGGCAGGGTATGCTCAGACGTGAGTCCCTTGCTCACTTTGCCACTGGATTCAAGCAAGCCTGCCTGAAGACGGCTTTAATGCCAGAAACTGGTTCTAGGAAGCTTGAATCCGGTTCAGGGAATGCATTGCTTGTCAGTTCGGGCTGGACTGTTCCCATGAGGCACAGGGTCAGACTGATTTGCATATGGCCATGTCTGAACTGGGGTGGCAGAGTGGGCTAAAGAACGGTGATGGATCAAAACCCAGATCTGTGGACTGGGTGTGAGTGTCCATCACCACCCCCTTTTGTACCGCTTTGTTCGCCACAAGTTGGCAGGGTATGCTCAGATGTGAGTCCCTTGCTCACTTTGCCACTGGATTCAAGCAAGCCTGGCTGAAGACGGCTGTAATGCCAGAAACCAGTCCTACGAAGCTTGAATCCGGTCCAGGGAAGGCATGGCTTGGCAGTTCGGGCAGGACTGTTCCCGTGAGGCACAGGGTCAGACTGATTTGCACATGGCATTGTCTGAACTGGGGTGGCAGAGTGGGCTAAAGAACGGTGATGGATCAAAACCCAGATCTGTTGACTGGGTGTGAGTGTTTGATTGGTACAGATGCTCCGTCCATTACCACCCCCTTTTGTACCGCTTTGTTCACCATAAGTTGGCAGGGTATGCTCAGACGTGAGTCCCTTGCTCACTTTGCCACTGGATTCAAGCAAGCCTGGCTGAAGACGGCTGTAATATCAGAAACCAGTCCTAGGAAGCTTGAATACGGTTCAGGGAAGGCATGGCTTGGCAGTTCGGGCTGGACTGTTTCCATGAGTCATAGGGTCAGACTCATTTGCATATGGCCATGTCTGAACAGGGGTGACAGAGTGGGCTAAAGAATGGTGATGGATCAAAAACCAGATCTGTGGACTGGGTGTGAGTGTTCGATTGGTTCAGATGCTCCGTCCATCACCACCCCCTTTTGTACGGCTTTGTTCGCCATAAGTTGGCAGGGTATGCTCAGAGTGAGTCCCTTGCTCACTTTGCCAGTGGATTCAAGCAAGCCTGGCTGAAGACGGCTGCAATGCCAGAAACCGGTCCTAGGAAGCTTGAATCCAGTCCAGGGAAGGCATGGCTTGGCAGTTCGGGCTGGACTGTTCCCATGAGGCACAGGGTCAGACTGATTTGCATATTGCCATGTATGAACTGGGGTGGCAGAGTGGGTTAAAGAACGGTGATGGATCTAAACCCAGATCTTTTGACTGGGTGTGAGTGTTTGATTGGTTCAGATGCTCCATCCATAACCACCCCCTTTTGTACCGCTTTGGCCGCCATAAGTGTGGCAGGGTATGCTCAGACGTGAGTCCCTTGCTCACTTTGCAACTGGATTCAAGCAAGCTGGGCTGAAGACAGCTGTAATGCCAGAAACCGGTCCTCGGAAGCTTGTTTCCGGTCCAGGGAAGGCATGGCTTGGCAGTTCGGGCTGGACTGCTCCCATGAGGCACAGGGTCAGACTGATTTGCATATAGCCATGTCTGAACTGGGGTGGCAGAGTGGGCTAAAGAACGGTGATGGATCAAAACCCAGATCTGTTGACTTGGTGTGAGTGTTTGATTGGTTCAGATGCTCCGTCCATTACCACCCCCTTTTGTACCGCTTTGTTCACCATAAATTGGCAGGGTATGCTCAGACGTGAGTCCCTTGCTCACTTTGCCACTGGATTCAAGCAAGCCGGGCTGAAGACGGCTGTAATATCAGAAACCGGTCCTAGGAAGCTTGAATCCGGTACAGGGAAGGCATGGGTTGGCAGTTAGGGCTGGACTGTTTCCATGAGGCACAGGGTCAGACTGATTTGCATATGGCCATGTCTGAACTGGGGTGGCAGAGTGGTCTAAAGAACGGTGATGGATCAAACCCAGATCTGTGGACTGGGTGTGAGTGTTTGATTGGTTCAGATGCTCCGTCCATCACCACCCCCTTTTGTACCGCTTTGTTCACCATACGTTGGCAGGGTATGCTCAGACGTGAGTCCCTTGCTCACTTTGCCACTGGATTCAAGCAAGCCTGCCTGAAGACGGCTTTAATGCCAGAAACTGGTTCTAGGAAGCTTGAATCCGGTTCAGGGAATGCATTGCTTGTCAGTTCGGGCTGGACTGTTCGCATGAGGCACAGGGTCAGACTGATTTGCATATGGCCATGTCTGAACTGGGGTGGCAGAGTGGGCTAAAGAACGGTGATGGATCAAAACCCAGATCTGTGGACTGGGTGTGAGTGTCCATCACCAACCCTTTTGTATCGCTTTATTCGCCACAAGTTGGCAGGGTATGCTCAGATGTGAGTCCCTTGCTCACTTTGCCACTGGTTTCAAGCAAGCCTGGCTGAAGACGGCTGTAATGCCAGAAACCGGTCCTACGAAGCTTGAATCCGGTCCAGGGAAGGCATGGCTTGGCAGTTCGGGCAGGACTGTTCCCACGAGGCACAGGGTCATACTGAATTGCAAATGGCCATGTCTGAACTGGGTTGGCAGAGTGGCTAAAGAAAGGTGATGGATCAAAACCCAGATCTGTTGACTGGGTGTGAGTGTTTGATTGGTTCCGATGCTCCGTCCATTACCACCCCCTTTTGTACCGCTTTGTTCACCATACGTTGGCAGGGTATGCTCAGACATGAGTCCCTTGCTCACTTTGCCACTGGATTCAAGCAAGCCAGGCTGAAGACGGCTGTAATAACAGAAACCAGTCCTAGGAAGCTTGAATACGGTTCAGGGAAGGCATGGCTTGGCAGTTCGGGCTGGACTGTTCCCATGAGTCATAGGGTCAGACTCATTTGCAAATGGCCATATCTGAACTGGGTTGGCAGAGTGGCTAAAGAAAGGTGATGGATCAAAACCCAGAACGGTGGACTGGGTGTGAGTGTTTGATTTGTTCAGATGCTCCGTCCATCACCACCCCCTTTTGTACCGCTTTGTTCGCCATAAATTGGCAGGGTATGCTCAGACATGAATCCCTTGCTAACTTTGCCACTAGATTCAAGCAAGCCTGGCTGAAGACGGCTGCTATGCCAGAAACCGGTCCTAGTAAGCTTGAATCCGGTCCAGGGAAGGCATGGCTTGGCAGTTCGGGCTGGACTGTTCCCATGAGGCACAGGGTCAGACTGATTTGCATATGGCCATGTCAGAACTGGTGTGGCAGAGTAGGTTAAAGAACGGTGATGGATGAAAACCCAGATCTGTGGACTGGGTGTGAGTGTTGAATTGGTTCAGATGCTCTGTCCATCACCACCCCCTTTTGTACCGCTTTGTTTGCCATAACTTATCAGGGTATGCTCAGACGTGAGTCCCTTGCTCACTTTGCCACTGGATTCAAGCAAGCCTGGCTGAAGACAGCTGCATTGCCAGAAACCAGTCCTAGGAAGCTTGAATCCGGTCCAGGGAAGGCATGGCTTGGCATTTCGAACTGGACTAATCCCATGAGGCACAGGGTCAGACTGATTTGCATATGCCCATGTCTGAACTGGGATGACAGAGTGGGCTAAAGAACGGTGATGGATCAAAACCCAGATCTGTAGACTGGGTGTGAGTGTTTGTTTGGTTCAGATGCTCCGTCCATCACCACACCCTTTTGTACCGCTTTGTTCGCCATAACTTGGCAGGGTATGCTCAGACGTGAGTCCCTTGCTCACTTTGCCAATGGATTCAAGCAAGCCTGGCTGAAGACGGCTGTAATGCCAGAAACCAGTCCTAGGAAGATTGAATCCGGTCCAGGGAAGGCATGGCTTGGCATTTCGAACTGGACTAATCCCATGAGGCACAGGGTCAGACTGATTTGCATATGCCCATGTCTGAACTGGGATGACAGAGTGGGCTAAAGAACGATGATGGATCAAAACCCAGATCTGTGGACTGGGTGTGAGTTTTTGATTGGTTCAGATGCTCCGTCCATCACCACCCCCTTTTGTACCGCTTTGTTCACCATAAGTTTGCAGGGTATGCTCAGACGTGAGTCCCTTGCTCACTTTGACACTGGATTCAAGCAAGCCTGCCTGAAGACGGTTTTAATGCCAGAAATCGGTCCTAGGAAGCTTGAATCCGGTACAGGGAAGGCATAGCTTGGCAGTTCGGGCAGGACTGTTTACATGAGGCACAGGGTCAGACTGATTTGCATATGGCCATGTCTGAACTGGGGTGGCAGAGTGGGCTAAAGAACGGTGATGGATCAAAACCCATATCTGTGGACTGGGTGTGTGTTTGATTGGTTCAGATGCTCCGTCCATCACCACCCCCTTTTGTACCGCTTTGTTCGCCATAAGTTGGCAGGGTATGCTCAGACGTGAGTCCCTTGCTCACTTTGCCACTGGATTCAAGCAAGCCTGCCTGAAGACGGCTTTAATGCCAGAAACTGGTTCTAGGAAGCTTGAATCCGGTTCAGGGAATGCATTGCTTGTCAGTTCGGGCTGGACTGTTCCCATGAGGCACAGGGTCAGACTGATTTGCATATGGCCATGTCTGAACTGGGGTGGCAGAGTGGGCTAAAGAACGGTGATGGATCAAAACCCAGATCTGTGGACTGGGTGTGAGTGTCCATCACCACCCCCTTTTGTACTGCTTTGTTCGCCACAAGTTGGCAGGGTATGCTCAGATGTGAGTCCCTTGCTCAATTTGCCACTGGATTCAAGCAAGCCTGGCTGAAGACGGCTGTAATGCCAGAAACCAGTCCTACGAAGCTTGAATCCGGTCCAGGGAAGGCATGGCTTGGCAGTTCGGGCAGGACTGTTCCCGTGAGGCACAGGGTCAGACTGATTTGCACATGGCATTGTCTGAACTGGGATGACAGAGTGGGCTAAAGAACGATGATGGATCAAAACCCAGATCTGTGGACTGGGTGTGAGTTTTTGATTGGTTCAGATGCTCCGTCCATTACCACCCCCTTTTGTACCGCTTTGTTCACCATAAGTTGGCAGGGTATGCTCAGACGTGAGTCCCTTGCTCACTTTGCCACTGGATTCAAGCAAGCCTGGCTGAAGACGGCTGTAATATCAGAAACCAGTCCTAGGAAGCTTGAATACGGTTCAGGGAAGGCATGGCTTGGCAGTTCGGGCTGGACTGTTTCCATGAGTCATAGGGTCAGACTCATTTGCATATGGCCATGTCTGAACAGGGGTGACAGAGTGGGCTAAAGAATGGTGATGGATCAAAAACCAGATCTGTGGACTGGGTGTGAGTGTTCGATTGGTTCAGATGCTCCGTCCATCACCACCCCCTTTTGTACGGCTTTGTTCGCCATAAGTTGGCAGGGTATGCTCAGAGTGAGTCCCTTGCTCACTTTGCCAGTGGATTCAAGCAAGCCTGGCTGAAGACGGCTGCAATGCCAGAAACCGGTCCTAGGAAGCTTGAATCCAGTCCAGGGAAGGCATGGCTTGGCAGTTCGGGCTGGACTGTTCCCATGAGGCACAGGGTCAGACTGATTTGCATATTGCCATGTATGAACTGGGGTGGCAGAGTGGGTTAAAGAACGGTGATGGATCTAAACCCAGATCTTTTGACTGGGTGTGAGTGTTTGATTGGTTCAGATGCTCCATCCATAACCACCCCCTTTTGTACCGCTTTGGCCGCCATAAGTGTGGCAGGGTATGCTCAGACGTGAGTCCCTTGCTCACTTTGCAACTGGATTCAAGCAAGCTGGGCTGAAGACAGCTGTAATGCCAGAAACCGGTCCTCGGAAGCTTGTTTCCGGTCCAGGGAAGGCATGGCTTGGCAGTTCGGGCTGGACTGCTCCCATGTGGCACAGGGTCAGACTGATTTGCATATAGCCATGTCTGAACTGGGGTGGCAGAGTGGGCTAAAGAACGGTGATGGATCAAAACCCAGATCTGTTGACTTGGTGTGAGTGTTTGATTGGTTCAGATGCTCCGTCCATTACCACCCCCTTTTGTACCGCTTTGTTCACCATAAATTGGCAGGGTATGCTCAGACGTGAGTCCCTTGCTCACTTTGCCACTGGATTCAAGCAAGCCGGGCTGAAGACGGCTGTAATATCAGAAACCGGTCCTAGGAAGCTTGAATCCGGTACAGGGAAGGCATGGGTTGGCAGTTAGGGCTGGACTGTTTCCATGAGGCACAGGGTCAGACTGATTTGCATATGGCCATGTCTGAACTGGGGTGGCAGAGTGGTCTAAAGAACGGTGATGGATCAAACCCAGATCTGTGGACTGGGTGTGAGTGTTTGATTGGTTCAGATGCTCCGTCCATCACCACCCCCTTTTGTACCGCTTTGTTCACCATACGTTGGCAGGGTATGCTCAGACGTGAGTCCCTTGCTCACTTTGCCACTGGATTCAAGCAAGCCTGCCTGAAGACGGCTTTAATGCCAGAAACTGGTTCTAGGAAGCTTGAATCCGGTTCAGGGAATGCATTGCTTGTCAGTTCGGGCTGGACTGTAGCATGAGGCACAGGGTCAGACTGATTTGCATATGGCAATGTCTGAACTGGGGTGGCAGAGTGGGCTAAAGAACGGTGATGGATCAAAACCCAGATCTGTGGACTGGGTGTGAGTGTCCATCACCAACCCTTTTGTACCGCTTTATTCGCCACAAGTTGGCAGGGTATGCTCAGATGTGAGTCCCTTGCTCACTTTGCCACTGGTTTCAAGCAAGCCTGGCTGAAGACGGCTGTAATGCCAGAAACCGGTCCTACGAAGCTTGAATCCGGTCCAGGGAAGGCATGGCTTGGCAGTTCGGGCAGGACTGTTCCCATGAGGCACAGGGTCAGACTGATTTGCATATGGCCATGTCTGAACTGGGGTGGCAGAGTGGGCTAAAGAACGGTGATGGATCAAAACCCAGATCTGTTGACTGGGTGTGAGTGTTTGATTGGTTCCGATGCTCCGTCCATTACCACCCCCTTTTGTACCGCTTTGTTCACCATACGTTGGCAGGGTATGCTCGACATGAGTCCCTTGCTCACTTTGCCACTGGATTCAAGCAAGCCAGGCTGAAGACGGCTGTAATAACAGAAACCAGTCCTAGGAAGCTTGAATACGGTTCAGGGAAGGCATGGCTTGGCAGTTCGGGCTGGACTGTTCCCATGAGTCATAGGGTCAGACTCATTTGCAAATGGCCATGTCTGAACTGGGTTGGCAGAGTGGCTAAAGAAAGGTGATGGATCAAAACCCAGAACGGTGGACTGGGTGTGAGTGTTTGATTAGTTCAGATGCTCCGTCCATCACCACCCCCTTTTGTACCGCTTTGTTCGCCATAAATTGGCAGGGTATGCTCAGACATGAATCCCTTGCTAACTTTGCCACTAGATTCAAGCAAGCCTGGCTGAAGACGGCTGCTATGCCAGAAACCGGTCCTAGTAAGCTTGAATCCGGTCCAGGGAAGGCATGGCTTGGCAGTTCGGGCTGGACTGTTCCCATGAGGCACAGGATCAGACTGATTTGCATATGGCCATGTCAGAACTGGTGTGGCAGAGTAGGTTAAAGAACGGTGATGGATGAAAACCCAGATCTGTGGACTGGGTGTGAGTGTTGAATTGGTTCAGATGCTCTGTCCATCACCACCCCCTTTTGTACCGCTTTGTTTGCCATAACTTATCAGGGTATGCTCAGACGTGAGTCCCTTGCTCACTTTGCCACTGGATTCAAGCAAGCCTGGCTGAAGACAGCTGCATTGCCAGAAACCAGTCCTAGGAAGCTTGAATCCGGTCCAGGGAAGGCATGGCTTGGCATTTCGGGCTGGACTAATCCCATGAGGCACAGGGTCAGACTGATTTTCATATGCGCATGTCTGAACTGGGTTGACAGAGTGGGCTAAAGAACTGTGATGGATCAAAACCCAGATCTGTGGACTGGGTGTGAGTGTTTGATTGGTTCAGATGCTCCGTCCATCACCACCCCCTTTTGTACCGCTTTGTTCACCATAAGTTGGCAGGGTATGCTCAGCCGTGAGTCCCTTGCTCACTTTGCCACTGGATTCAAGCAAGCCTGCCTGAAGACTGCTTTAATGCCAGAAACCGGTCCTAGGAAGCTTGAATCCGGTCCAGGGAAGGCATGGCTTGGCAGTTCGGGCTGGACTGTTTCCATGAGGCACAGGGTCAGACTGATTTGCATATGGCCATATCTAAACTGGGGTGGCAGAGTGGGCTAAAGAACGGTGATGGATCAAAACCCAGATCTGTAGACTGGGTGTGAGTGTTTGTTTGGTTCAGATGCTCCGTCCATCACCACACCCTTTTGTACCGCTTTGTTCGACATAGGTTAGCAGGGTATGCTCAGACGTGAGTCCCTTGCTCATTTGCCACTGGATTCAAGCAAGCCTGGATGAAGACAGCTGTAATGCCAGAAACCAGTACTAGGAAGCTTGAATCCGGTCCAGTGAAGGCATGGCTTGGCATTTCGGGCTGGACTAATCCCATGAGGCACAGGGTCAGACTGATTTGCATATGGCAATGTCTGAACTGGGGTGGCTGAGTGGGCTAAAGAACTGTGATGGATCAAAACCCAGATCTGTTGACTGGGTGTGAGTGTTTGTTTGGTTCAGATGCTCCGTCCATTACCACCCCCTTTTGTACCGCTTTGTTCGCCATAAGTTGGCAGGGTAGGCTCAGACGTGAGTCCCTTGCTCACTTTGCCACTGGATTCAAGCAAGCCTGGCTGAAGACGGCTGCAATGCCAGAAACCGGTCCTAGGAAGCTTGAACCCAGTCCAGGGAAGGCATGGCTTGGCAGTTCAGGCTGGACTGTTCCCATGAGGCACAGGGTCAGACTGATTTGCATATGGCCATGTATGAACTGGGGTGGCAGAGTGGGTTAAAGAACGGTGATGGATCTAAACCCAGATCTGTGGACTGCGTGTGAGTGTTGAATTGGTTCAGATGTTCCTTCCATCACCACCCCCTTTAGTACCGCTTTGTTTGCCATAACTTGGCACGGCATGCTCAGACGTGAGTCCCTTGCTCACTTTGCCACTGGATTCAAGCAAGACTGGCTGAAGACAGCTGTAATGCTGGAAACCAGTCCTAGGAAGCTTGAATACAGTCCAGGGAAGGCATGGCTTGGTATTTCGGGCTAGACTAATCCCATGAGGCACAGGGTGAGACTGATGTGCATATGGCACTATCTGAATTGGGGTTTCAGAGTGGGCTAAAGAATGGTGATGGATCAAAACCCAGATCTGTGGACTGGGTGTGAGTGTTTGATTGGTTCAGATGCTCCGTCCATCACCACCCCCTTTTGTACCGCTCTTTTCGCCATAAGTTGGCAGGGTATGCTCAGACGTGAGTCCCTTGCTCACTTTGCCACTGGATTCAAGCAAGCCTGGCTGAAGACGGCTGTAATGCCAGAAACCTGTCCTAGGAAGCATGAATCCGGTCCAGGGAAGGCATGGCTTGGCAGTTTGGGCTGGACTGTTCCCATGAGGCACAGGGTCAGACTGATTTGCATATGCCCATGTCTGAACTGGGGTGCCAGAGTGGGCTAAAGAATGGTGATGGATCAAAACCCAGATCTATGGACTGGGTGTGAGTTTTTGATTGGTTCAGATGCCCCGTCCATCACCACCCCCTTTTGTACCGCTTTGTTCGCCATAAGTTGGCTGGGTATGCTCAGATGTGAGTCCTTTGCTCACTTTGCCACTTGATTCAAGCAAGCCTGGCTGAAAACGGCTGTAATGCCAGAAACCGGTCCTAGGAAGTTGAATCAGGTCCAGGGAAGGCATGGCTTGGCAGTCCAGGCAGGACTGTTCCCATGAGGCACAGGGTCAGACTGATTTGCATATGGCCATGTCTGAACTGGGGTGGCACAGTGGGCTAAAGAACGGTGATGGATCAAAACCCAGATCTGTTGATTGGGTGTGAGTGTTTGATTGGTTCAGATGCTCCGTCCATTACCACCCCCTTTTGTACCGCTTTGTTCGCCATAAGTTGGCAGGGTATTCTCAGACGTGAGTCCCTTGCTCACTTTGCCACTGGATTCAAGCAAGCCTGGCTGAAGGCGGCTGTAATGCCAGAAACCAGTCCTAAGAAGCTTGAATCCAGTCCAGGGAAGGCATGGCTTGGCAGTTCGGGCTGGACTGTTCCCATGAGACACAGAGTCAGACTGATTTGCATATGGCCATGTCTGAACTGGTGTGGCAGAGTAGGTTAAAGAACGGTGATGGATGAAAACCCAGATCTGTGGACTGGGTGTGAGTTTTGAATTGGTTCAGATGCTCTGTCCATCACCAACCCCTTTTGTATCGTTTTGTACGCCATAACTTGGCTGGGTATGCTCAGACGTGAGTCCCTTGCTCACTTTGCCTCTGAATTCAAGCAAGCCTGGCTGAAGACAGCTGCAATGCCAGAAACCAGTCCTAGGGAGCTTGAATCCGGTCCTGGGTCGGCATGGCTTTGCATTTCGGGCTGGACTAATCCCATGACGCGCAGGGTCAGACTGATTTGCATATGCCCATGTCTGAACTGGGGTGACAGAGTGGGCTAAAGAACGGTGATGGATCAAAACCAAGACCTGTGGACTGGGTCTGAGTGTTTGATTTGTTCAGATGCTCCGTCCATCACCACCCCCTTTTTTTACCGCTTTGTTCACCATAAGATGGCAGGGTATGCTCAGACGTGAGTCCCTTGCTCACTTTGCCACTGGATTCAAGCAAGCCTGCCTGAAGACGGCTTTAATGCCAGAAACCGGTCCTAGGAAGCTTGAATCCGGCCCAGGGAAGGCATGGCTTGGCAGTTCGGGCTGGACTGTTTCCATGAGGCACAGGTTTAGACTGGTTTGCATATGGCCATGTCTGAACTGGGGTGGCAGAGTGGGCTAAAGAACGGTGATGGATCAAAACCCAGATCTGTGGACTGGGTGTGACTGTTTGATTTGTTCAGATGCTCCGTCCATCACCACCCCCTTTTGTACCGCTTTGTTCACCATAAGATGGCAGGGTATGCTCAGACGTGAGTCCCTTGCTCACTTTGCCACTGGATTCAAGCAAGCCTGCCTGAAGACGGCTTTAATGCCAGAAACCGGTCCTAGGAAGCTTGAATCCGGCCCAGGGAAGGCATGGCTTGGCAGTTCGGGCTGGACTGTTTCCATGAGGCACAGGTTTAGACTGGTTTGCATATGGCCATGTCTGAACTGGGGTGGCAGAGTGGGCTAAAGAACGGTGATGGATCAAAACCCAGATCTGTGGACTGGGTGTGACTGTTTGATTGGTTCAGATGCTCCGTCCATCACCACCCCCTTTTTTTACCGCTTTGTTCGCCATAAGTTGGCAGGGTATGCTCAGACCTGAGTCCCTTGCTCACTTTGCCACTGGATTCAAGCAAGCCTGCCTGTAGACGGCTTTAATGCCAGAAACCGGTCCTAGGAAGCTTGAATCCGGTCCAGGGAAGGCATGGCTTGGCAGTTCGGGCTGGACTGTTTCCATGAGGCACAGGGTCAGACTGATTTGCATATGGCCATGTCTGAGCTGGGGTCTCAGAGTGGGCTAAAGAACGGTGATGGATCAAAACCCAGATCTGTGGACTGGGTGTGAGTGTTTGTTTGGTTCAGATGCTCCGTCAATCACCACCCCCTTTTGTACCGCTTTGTTCGCCATAGGTTAGCAGGGTATGCTCAGACGTGAGTCCCTTGCTCACTTTGCCACTGGATTCAAGCAAGCCTGGCTGAAGACAGCTGTAATGCCAGAAACCAGTCCTAGGAAGCTTGAATCAGGTCCATGGAAGGCATGGCTTGGCATTTCAGGCAGCACTAATCCCTTGAGGCACAGGGGCAGACTGATTTGCATATGGCCTTGTCTGAACTGGGGTGGCAGAGTGGGCTAAAGAACTGTGATGGATCAAAACCCAGATCTATGGACTGGGTGTGAGTGTTTGTTTGGTTCAGATGCTCCGTCCATCACCACCCCCTTTTGTACCACTTTGTTTGCCATAAGTTGGCATGGAATGCTCAGACGTGAGTCCCTTGCTCACTTTGCCACTGGATTCAAGCAAGCCTGGCTGAAGATGGCTGCAATGTCAGAAACCGGTCCTAGGAAGCTTGAATCCAGTCCAGGGAAGGCATGGCTTGGCAGTTCGGGCTGGACTGTTCCCATGAGGCACAGGGTCAGACTGATTTGCATATGGCCATGTATGAAATGGGTTGGCAGAGTGGGTTAAAGAACGGTGATGGATCTAAACCCAGATATTTGGACTGGGTGTGAGTGTTGAATTGGTTCAGATGCTCCGTCCATCACCACCCCCTTTTGTACCGCTTTGTTTGCCATAACTTGGCACGGTATGCTCAGACGTGAGTCGCTTGCTCACTTTGCCACTGGATTCAAGCTAGACTGGCTGAAGACAGCTGTAATGCCAGAAACCAGTCCTAGGAAGCTTCAATCCGGTCCAGGGAAGGCATGGCTTGGTATTTCGGGCTGGACTAATCCCATGAGGCACAGGGTCAGACTGATTTGCATAAGGCCATGTCTGAACTGGGGTGGCAGAGTGGGCTAAAGAATGGTGATGGATCAAAACCCAGATATTTGGACTGGGTGTGAGTGTTGAATTGGTTCAGATGCTCCGTCCATCACCACCCCCTTTTGTACCGCTTTGTTTGCCATAACTTGGCACAGTATGCTCAGACGTGAGTCGCTTGCTCACTTTGCCACTGGATTCAAGCTAGACTGGCTGAAGACAGCTGTAATGCCAGAAACCAGTCCTAGGAAGCTTCAATCCGGTCCAGGGAAGGCATGGCTTGGTATTTCGGGCTGGACTAATCCCATGAGGCACAGGGTCAGACTGATTTGCATAAGGCCATGTCTGAACTGGGGTGGCAGAGTGGGCTAAAGAATGGTGATGGATCAAAACCCAGATCTGTGGACTGGGTGTGAGTGTTTGATTGGTTCAGATGCTCCGTCCATCACCACACCCTTTTGTACTGCTTTGTTCGCCATAAGTTGGCAGGGTATGCTCAGACGTGATTCCCTTGCTCACTTTGCCACTAGATTCAAGCAAGCCTGGCTGAAGACGGCTGTAATGCCAGAAACAGGTCCTAGGAAGCTTGAATCCGGTCCAGGGCAGGCATGGCTTGGCAGTTTGGGCTGGACTGTTCCCATGAGTCATAGGGTGAGACTGATTTGCATATCGTCATGTCTGAACATCGGTGGCAGAGTGGGCTAAAGAGCGATGATGGATCAAAACCCAGATCTGTGGACTGGGTGTGAGTGTTTGATTGGTTCAGATGCTCCGTCCATCACCACCCCCTTTTGTACCGCTATTTTCACCATAAGTTGGCAGGGTATGCTCAGACGTGAGTCCCTTGCTCACTTTGCCACTGGATTCAAGCAAGCCTGGCTGAAGACGGCTGTAATGCCAGAAACCTGTCCTAGGAAGCTTGAATCCAGTCCAGGGAAGGCATGGCTTGGCAGTTCGGGCTGGACTGTTCCCATGAGGCACAAGGTCAGACTGATTTGCATATGCCCATGTCTGAACTGGGGTGGCAGAGTGGGCTAAAGAACGGTGATGGATCAAAACCCAGATCTATGGACTGGGTGTGAGTTTTTGATTGGTTCAGATGCTCCGTCCATCACCACCCCCTTTTGTACCGCTTTGTTCGCCATAAGTTGGCAGGGTATGCTCAGACGTGAGTCCCTTGCTCACTTTGCCACTGGATTCAAGCAAGCCTGGCTGAAGACAGCTGTAGTGCCAGAAACTGGTCCTAGGAAGCTTGAATCCAGTCCAGGGAAGGCATGGCTTGGCAGTTCGGGCTATGACTGTTCCCATGAGGCACAGGGTCAGACTCATTTGCAAATGCCCATGTCTAAAGCTGGGGTGACAGAGTAGGCTAAAGAACGGTGATGGGCCAAAACCCATATCTGTGGACTGGGTGTGAGTGTTTGATTGGTTCAGATGCTCCGTCCATCACCACCCCCTTTTGTACCGCTATTTTCACCATAAGTTGGCAGGGTATGCTCAGACGTGAGTCCCTTGCTCACTTTGCCACTGGATTCAAGCAAGCCTGGCTGAAGACGGCTGTAATGCCAGAAACCTGTTCTAGGAAGCTTGAATCCAGTCCAGGGAAGGCATGGCTTGGCAGTTCGGGCTGGACTGTTCCCATGAGGCACAAGGTCAGACTGATTTGCATATGCCCATGTCTGAACTGGGGTGGCAGAGTGGGCTAAAGAACGGTGATGGATAATCTATGGACTAGGTGTGAGTTTTTGATTGGTTCAGATGCTCCGTCCATCACCACCCCCTTTTGTACCGCTTTGTTCGCCATAAGTTGGCAGGGTATGCTCAGACGTGAGTCCCTTGCTCACTTTGCCACTGGATTCAAGCAAGCCTGCCTGAAGATGGCTTTAATGCCAGAAACCGGGCCTAGGAAGCTTGAATCCGGTCCAGGGAAGGCATGGCTTGGCAGTTCTGGCTGGACTGATTCCATGAGGCACAGGGTCAGACTGATTTGCATATGGCCATGTCTGAACTGGGGTGGCAGAGTGGGCTAAAGAACAGTGATGGATCAAAACCCAGATCTGTGGACTGGGTGTGAGTGTTTGTTTGGTTCAGATGCTCCATCCATCACCACCCCCTTTTGTACCGCTTTGTTCGCCATAGGTTAGCAGGGTACGCTCAGACGTGAGTCCCTTGCTCACTTTGCCACTGGATTCAAGCAAGCCTGGCTGAAGATGGCTGTGATGCCAGAAACCGGTCCTCGGAAGCTTGAATCCGGTCCAGGGAAGGCATGGCTTGGCAGTTCGGGCTGGACTGTTCCCATGAGACACAGGGTCAGACTGATTTGCATATGGCCATGTCTGAACTGGAGTGGCAGAGTGGGCTAAAGAACGGTGATGGATCAAAACCCCGATCTGTGTACTGGGTGTGAGTGTTTGTTTGATTCAGATGTTCCGTCCATCACCACCCCCTTTTGTACTGCTTTGTTCGCCATAAGTTTGCAGGGTATGCTCAGACGTGAGTGCCTTGCTCACTTTGCCACTGGATTCAAGCAAGTCTGGCTGAAGACGGCTGTAATGCTAGAAACCGGTCCTAGGAAGCATGAATCCGGTCCAGGGAAGGCATGGCTTGGCAGTTCGGGCTGAACTGTTCCCATGAGGCACAGGGTCAGACTGATTTGCATATGGCCATGTCTGAACTGGGGTGGCAGAGTGGGCTAAAGAAGGGTGATGGATCAAAACCCAGATCTGTGGACTGGGTGTGAGTGTTTGATTGGTTCAGATGCTCCGTCCATCACCACCCCCTTTTGTACCGCTTTGTTCACCATAAGTTGTATGCTCAGATGTGAGTCCCTTGCTCACTTTGCCACTGGATTCAAGCAAGCCTGGCTGAAGACACCCCCTTTTGTACCGCTACATAATTGTGTGCCACAATGAGTGCTGAATGGACACTAGTAGCATGTAATTAATAGGCCCAGGGTACATTGAGAATACTTTACTAGGGACATATATGCTGTAAGTAAAAGTGGGTGTAAGTCAGTGTAACCATGTTGAAAGGGAAAGCACAAGCACATTACCAATGCTTAGCATCGGTAAAGATTGCTAAGTCGTAAGGGCATAAAAATAAATAAGTCAGCAAAAAACAGGAGGCTGTAAGTGAAATTGTTTACATGAAAACACACCAAGGATGTCAGATCCTACCATCTGCAATGTAAACATTGAAATTGACGGTGTGAAGTCAGTCGACCTGGTAAATATATTACAGACTCCACAATTTGTACATATTGTTATGCTTTAATACATGTATAAACAAATGAGTGGCTAGGATAAATGTTTCTGTTCAACAAACAATGTTTGTTCTTTAACATTTCAATGACTAAATGGTAACATTCATCTCTTCACCATACAGGTGAAATTAAATCATCTCATGTACAGCAGCCTGTTGATGACGATCAACCAGACCTTGACTCCACACTTCCCCTACATGGATGAAGACACCATCAATCAGCATTTGGACACTATACACACTCCTGCTATTGTCTTAGCAAGGGAAGAAGACAACTTTGGGTCTCCAAATAAACCAAATCAGACTTTGTGACATCCACCTGTTCACCATACTGGCAGCATGGTCTCTGTTGACACTCAAGTCATGTTTCAAAGGACAGTGATAGGGGTCCAGCACGTATGGTAGAAACTGTTAAGTTGGGGATGAAAACATTAGTGGGCACACTTGAAGGACTCCTGAGGTGTCTCACAGGGGTTGGCAAGGGCTGTAAGAGACACCCATTCTTGGCTCCGTGGAATAGATTCCTCCTTAGCAGACATTGCTTGTGTGATGATGACGGGGACAAAGAACACAATTCTTCTACTTCTCACACCAGTGATTTACAGCAGTAGCTGGGAGCCATCAATTCCTCAAATCATCATTGGAACGAGGACTGGAGGCCTAGGGGAAACAATTTGAAGCTAAGATATACTAGATATCAGTAAGTAGGGCCCTCAACAGCAACATTCTTGCTGTGTTGCAAAACCAGCAAGCACTTGCCAAGGATTATCATGCAGCCTTACTAGCATTCACTGATGTCATAGGGAAAACATCCGATGTCTGTTTTGTGGAAACAACTACCTTTACTCCTCATCCTTCTACTCCACCACAAAAACATCAAAAGGAGTGTGAACAATCATCAGAAAATGAGGACGTTGAGTATGAAAAATATCTTCCCTGTAACCATTGGTGGGTGTGCTCTGGCCAGCCCATTCCGTTTGTTTGTGTTTATGATACTGACACCCTATTATAAAGTCACTAGAGTCTTCAATTGGTGACGTGCAATTGTTCTTAGTCATCTATTCCTGTCAGTCAGCAATCCTTCTTAGCTAATGGTAATGTGATGGAGAGGAGTCACAATACTGAGTAACTCATGTTTTATATGTGTGGTAAGTTTACCATCATTTTTGGCAGTTCGGCTGGACTGTTCCCATGAGGAACAGGGTCAAGACCGATTTTCATATGGCCATGTCTGTACTGGGGTGGCATGGTGAGCAAGATAACGATGGATTAAACCCAGATCTGTGACTGGGGCTGGATGTTTTGCCAATGTGCAACATTCCGTCCATCATCTTGTGTATTTTACCGTCATTTAACTTCATTTGTTTTGTTTGACTTTCCTCCTCTACTGCCAACTTTTTATAATTGAATTTGCTACTCAACAAATATGTGCAACATTTACTTTATGTTAAGATAATTAACCGACAATAATTAGCACACTCCATGGGTATATATCATGTAATGTACTGTAGAACTGGAGAGTTAATGTGTTGCTTGGTGATGTGTCTGCAGAATTGTATAAAACGTATCAGTCATTTCAGCGCCTAAATCCTTAGAAACAATCTTCCTTTCCATAAATAATTTACAGCATATTGTTTTTCCTTATAGAAACATTTGAAGTACCCATGTGAAACTTTCATACACAATAAAAATACCTAACTATCTAATACTAACACGATACTAATTACTCTAATCTATACTGTCCTCTATCTAAAACAATGTACACTTACCTACCTATCAATGACACAAAACATATTAAACATCAGCGCCCCAAAGCCCTTACAATATATGAATAGAGACAAGACATAGGTTGGAAGGTGGTTAATTAGTAAGTTCAGGTAGGTACCTACAGCTTGTAATAGCACCTCAATCACAAAGTCAAGTCAAGTCTCAACAAATTAATCCTTGCTCAACCCTTGGCTCAGGAGCAGTTATGCTTAACTTAGGAGACAGGTGTGTGGAGCATTTAAAAACAACAATGAAGCAAATAAGTATGAAACAACACAAATATTTGTATGATTACAATGACACGAAAATGACAAAAATCCAATGTAGGGTACTGGAGATATATATATAATCAAATATTAGAAGTAAAACTATTGCTTAGAAGCAAATAGCACTCAACGAGTTAAAAAAAGGTTGCCCTGGACCAGGACAAAATGAAGAGTACAGGCCATCCACACTATAACACAATGTAACACCTTTACACTTACTTCCAGATGTGTTTTCTGAAGCAGGAAAGTGGCCCACAGCACCAGTCAAGGGTTCGGAAGCTCTGGGTTTGCCTTTTGGGGTGTCCCACCATACACCAGGTCAATCCCAGTGAAATCCAGGTGATGCTTGTCAACTGGAGTTGTCCTTGATGTAGGTAGCCCTTCCAGCACTTTTCTACCTGTAGCTGGTCAGGGAGCCCGCTCCTAATCCTTTAAGACCACCAAAGTCCTTTAGGAATGCAGCCTTGTGAGTGCAGCAGGTGCAGTTCTTAAGAGTGCAGTCTTCTCTTGTGCAGTCCAAGGGTTGAACAGGGCAGTTCTTCTTTGCCAGGTTTTTATTTTGGGTCTTTGAGGGTCCACAACACAAGACAAGGGTCCAGAACCTCTTGCCTAACTATCAATGCCATAAGACATATTGTACATCAGTGCCCCACTTTCCATGCAATAACTTAACAGACACAAGACCTATGTTGCAAGGTGGTTTATTAGTAAGTGCAAGTAAGTACCTACAGCTAGTAATAATACCGCAGTCACAAATAAGGTCCAATCAAGTCTCAATAAATTAATCATTGTGCAACACTTGGTAGCTTGGCTCATGAGCAGCCAGGCTTAACTTAGATGACATGTGTGTAAAGCATTTAATATCATCAAAAATTGTAAATATATGACACCACACACAATAAACATCCAACCTAATTAATGAAAATAGAACATATTTTTATCATTGAATACACACAAATATGACAAAATTCCAAAGCAATGAACCAGACATATGAATTTTTAAAGATTAAATGCAAAAATGTGCCTTCTAGCTCCAAAAAGTGAAAAGTGCCAGCCACTGCTATATTGTCGCTACCCAGCTCCCTTCCTGTCCTAGAATCTGCTCTCCTCTCACCAAGTGTCTCCTTTGTCTCAGCCCAGGCCACTGCACACCTCATTAGGGCAGCTTGACTCGGCCTTTTAAAGGCTGGCGAATAAGAAGAGGCTGCTAAAGTGCTGAATTAGGTAACTTTAGGAAAGCAATTCTAGAACTTCTTCCCTACAATAGTTATAATAAATCCACGCTTGGCAAGTTGTTGGATTCATTGTAACTAATCATTTTGCACCTTGAAGTAATATTTTAGCTCACTCCTGTCAAAAGGTTGATTTTAAATAATGTTAAATAAAGCCTGCCCATTTTAGCCTATGGAGCTACTGTACTACAATGGGAAAGAATAAAATTGGCAGTTTTTTCCTCACCTGGGCGCATACAAAATATTTTATAATGTTCCTGCTTATTTTAATATGGCACCCTATGCGGGCGCACCTGGGGCAGACCTTGGGGTGACATATGTAAAAATAAAATACGTTATGATTTTGAAAGTACCTGTAATTACATATTCAAATTATGAAATAATGTTATTATAAAAGCAGCCTGCAATGCATTTTTGGCTTTTAAAATGACAGCAGGCACAACAGAGGTGCACACTTAAGTGCACTAATCAACTAGGCCTCTAAACCTAATGCTATACCATATACTAGGGACTTACATTAGGCTCTCACACCCAATGATAATGATAACTAAACAGTATATATATTTTAACAGACCACTGCCCCTGGGCCTGGCTAGCAAGGCACATGGCACAATCAGAGTCAGTAACCACCAGTGGCAGTCAGAAAATGGGGCAAAAAGTGAGGGGACAGTGCAAAAAGCCCAGTTTTCTCACAACCATCCATACATACACCACAGCTACTGAACTTTGTTATTACAGCATCATGTGGCCTTGTCTGTATTACAGAATGACATTAAGGGCCAGGAGTAATAATAGTCATGGTTGCAGTGGGCTTTGTGAAAGGGAGATAGGTGGAATGCCCTATAGTTAGCCTTTGATGTCACATGCATGTTCTCTACCTGTGCTGGTGCACAGTCTGGTACCTAATGACAACACATACACTCTTGAGGCTTGGTGCAAGTGCTGGTGTTTTGCAGTCAGTATCATTAATTTATTTGAATAGGACACATGCCTTTCCGAGTCAGCTGTATCATGTTGACCAACTGCAACATGTAACAGTCTACTTACATCTGTAAAAAAAAAAGTAACGGATGCATTATAATACCCATGAGACACCCATGTAATGCCTCCCTTAAACAGACTAAAGCAAGCCATTATGTTGTGCTGTATTATGATACTCCACGTTTTTCAACCCAAGCAGGATCTTTGTAAGTGGGATGGTGAGGCTTGTTCCATTGGATGTGACCTTTGCCTTGCACTTGTGTCACTTTGCCTGACACAAGGGTGAAGCAATCCCTGCATAAAACCCCCACCCTAGGTCAGTAGTATAGATGGTGTGAGTTTTGTAGCTGATATTTTATCCTACATCTGACACTACATGCTTCCTGTGCTGCCTTGCGGCAACATATGCAGCCAATCATCATGCTGCAGGGGTGCCATAGTCATAGATATCATATATTTGTCAGAGGTCAACAAAGATAACATAATCAACGTATTTGCACACATTTGTGTATTGATCAATCATCAACACATGTAGCAAGAGGAATATCCCTTGAAGGACATGTGTTCTTCACTAAGGTATCCACTCCAACAAAAAATGTCTAATGTGTTTAAGGCAGCTAGAGTAGCATCATGGTGATATGATGCCTGGCTTGACCAGTGCATCCGCTCATTTCAGCATTGCAGTTTGCAGGCATAAATGCAACATATGTACTCTGATATAGTGCAGTCCTGCAGTTGCTCTGTGACAGAAGGACACCCATATGTTTCCCTTGATAAATAGCATTCAGTCACTGTGGTCACAGAGTCAGCACATAACTATTTTGGATACTAATCTACTACTTTATTCTTGGCACTCACCTTCAGCATTAGGGTCAGAGAAACGTCCTTTTTCAGCATCATCTAATGGATGGTGTCCACCTGAAATATATGTTATGTGTAAAATGTTAAATATTATCTGAAAATACAATCTGCACGGTCCTAATTCATCTCGAACAATCACGTGTGACATTGGTTGCATGTCAATAGATATAACAATGTTCACAACTATATGCACGTATAGATGAGCATTAAATCATGCAATAAGCTGCAAGAGTACTAGGTATTGACGGCTGCATGAAGTTTGAGGGAATGCATCAAACATATACACATGTATAATTATATATGTTACTAATACCTGTTCTGTCCGTGAATAGAAGTTAAGTTAATATTTATACGTGTTGTTAATTACCAAATGCTTCGTAGAGTACTCATTTTAAAATTGCCCATTTGTGCCATAATGGGTAAGTAATAATCGTGTTATGCAGTTTGCCAGGTTGCAACACGGCACACGTGAAAAAGATGTTCCTTGTGCTAACAGAAGCAGTGTGCCCTATTGAAAAGACTATAATTCCTCCAGGCCGCCATAAACTCAACTGCATTTCAAAGGGCAAAGCACATTGAAATAGGGAGTGCCTCCTTGAATGCCTGGCTGCATTTTATTCTACAGTTGGCAAGATGCCTGGACATGCAGTCAGCTGAAATGGGTGACGGCTCTTCTCTGCAGGGTGATGTTCATGGGGTCGACGGGACCCCTTTCTGTACTTCAGAGGTCTGTGTGTAGAACACACAAACAACATGCAGGAGATGTTATTATCTGTACTATCACTGTGCATCCTAAAGGCTTGTTTGACTTTGTGCAGAGTTCAAAATACAGCTCAGGTGCAGATCCCACATGGAATTTAGGGAAGACCCTCTTATTATAGGGAAAGTGCACAAATAAAAAACACGACTATAAAGATTAAATAATTGGCTGCACAAGCGCCTGTCCCACCTTCTGTAATACCCTTGTGGTGAGGGTTTTGAAAAAGCTCCTACACACATTTTGGTACCTCCAGGTTAAAGTATAGAAAAAAGTTTCCTGCTCTGCTTTGCACACAACACGAAATTTTGATATTGTTTAGAGAAGGCTGAGTATTTTGTTTCACATGAGAATTGTGGAAATTTAGTTCGTGTACTGAACATTATCTACGCCATCTTGCAGACTCACGTATGAGAATACACAACAGCCATTTTAGGTACCATGGTCTCCCTGTTCACGATCGCCCGTCAGCACATTTCCCTGACCATGCAAGCCTTCCCCGCGCACCCTGGCTGCCCCCGCGCTCATATGCACAAGCCATGAAACCCCCCATGACTCTGTCCAAGGGAATCACACCCCGCGCCTGACCAACACCTCCTTCCCGTCCATGAATACCCCTCTGTGGATAAACCCTTCCACCACGCTCGATTGTCCACACCAGTCCTTTCCGTCCATGAATACCCCCCCTTTGATGTCCCCTTCCTCTGAACCTGAACGTCAGCACTGACTGCTGGTCATCCTCTAGCCCGAAGATACAGTTTATTGCCCATTACCGTACGCCCTCGCCTCTCCTGAAAGAGGCCACTATTGATCATGACATCCCCGCCCCCGGAGATTCGATCAGGCGCACACATTCCAAAGAGATCGGCAGAACACTCAGCTGCGTGATAGCCCCTCCCAATCATAAGAGGGGAAAGGGTCTCTACTGTTGTCATGTGTTGGAAGGGGTTGGAACTGGGGGGTGTCGGAGATATCGTTCTGATGTCATTCTCATGCTCTACAATGTCCCTGTTGTAATAAGGGACGTTCACATGTCTTAAACCAGTGTATAAAAGACCAGGTCTCAGAGAGGTTGGGAGAGCACCTCGAGACGATACCTCGTTGTCCGATCTGATGTGTTCTACTCCGTCGGAATAAAACTTGTTTCCTGTCTTCCAGTCTCCAGCGCCTGCCTCTTTATTTAGTAACTTCGTATGGTATTAGAGGCGTTCCACGCCGGGCATATTTAACTTAGGAAACAACTTCTGAAATCGCCTGACCATTGTAAATTGATCTTTATCAATTGGCGTCCCAAACGCGGGGCCCATCAGCGACACGTGGATCCAGTGGGAGAGGTCCCGACGACAGAGTGAACGACTGCAACGATCGGAAGAGCTCCTGTCCGATAGACCCTCGTCTGACAGCCGATCATCTTAACTTCACTGATTCCGAGCAGACCTCTCCCGAGTGATCTACGGTCCTGACTGGGAACCACCAGGAGTGCCGCGATAGCAACAGAGAATAGAGGACGATCGGGCGCTGGAAGCGGAAGACGAGAAACTGTCCATGCGGTCCGGGTAAGGTCGTGACACATGACAAATTGCGAAATTGATTGATTGTTTGAAAATACTAGTATTGCCTATTGATTGCTTCTGGGAGATTCTCTATTTGCAAACAAACACAGAGTCGCCATACTCTGTTTAATCTTTGCAGATAGTGAAGGGTAGGCAACGCAAAACTTTAACACGTCGTGCCTATTTTTTTCTCCCCATTGATTGATTGATTGAATCGAGCATTGAATTGTTCGAAGTTGGTTCTCTTAAGGATCTTCTCTGTCTACAAACGGGGAAGAATAGGAATATTCTCTCTCCCTTTGCCGATAGTGAAGGGTAGGTAACGCAAAACTTTAACACGTCGTACCTATTCCACTCCTTCATTGATTGATTGTTTGCCCAAACATTGACTGTTTTGGGAATTGGTTCTTTCTGGAGGTATTCCCTGTTTGCAAATAGCGTAGAATAGAATATTCTGTCCAGTCTTTGCAAATAGTGAAAAGATAGGTAGTGCAGGCTTTTGCCCCCCATTGTAATCCGTCATGCCTATCTTCTCCCCATTGGCTCATAGTTGGGTCAACCCGGACCGCTTATTAGAGATGAACCATCCAGCTCCACTGGAGGGCACCCCTAATAAGGACATGTTTACTAAACAAGGACTAGTCGCTATAGCTTATAGTAAGTTATGGCATAAATATACAAAAAGGGATCCTAAAAACCAGTGGCCACTGATAGGTTCTTTTGATGAAAATAAAATAAAAACACTAGAAGCAGCTGTAAAAATAAATAAGGTAACGCCCACTATGCTTGTTAGTATTGGCATGTGGCGCAAAGAAGCAGACCATCGCAAAAAAAAGGAAGAAGCAAAAACAGTGAAAGAATTACGCAAAGCAGCCCATCTGGCTGCAAAAGAACTAGATGAAGAAATAAGAAGAAGAGAGGAAGTTAAACAAACGCAAGAACCAGGACTGACAGGTCAATGCCCTGTCAGGACCACCTCTGCGCTCTACCCGGAGATTCCCTCCAAACAGCGGGCAAATGACGAGTTACTGCTCGGTCCTCCAATTATCTACATGCCTCCTCCATATGCTCCCTGCCAACCTCTAGCACAACACTCACCAGTTCAAAGTGCAGGCATGGGTGACCATAGCGGTAGTGCCCCGGCTCTTACGGCCTTCGCACCAGCCGCGTTGGTAACAATAGCAGATGAGCATGAGACCAACAGGCATCTAACAGCTAGACCAAACAGGTTGAGCAAAGATGAGCGGGATGGAATCGACCAAATAGCAAAAACCCTGGTAGAACGAAAAGAGAGCGAAGAATATACGATGAATATGCACAACTCGCATGCCGGTAGTCACAGACGGCATTTTATTTTACGGTTCAGCTACCACACCCTGAACGCGTATGAGGATAGGTACCAGACTAAGGGTCCTGTTAAAGTGACGGCTCTATATAGAAGGGTCGATGTCGGAGATGGGGCTGAAAGCGATGTGACGGACCTCTTCATGCAAACGCTTGAGGTCTTCCGCCACCTCGCGGAACAGAAATCAGAAGTCAAGATCACAGTCCCTGAGACGATTGGGCCCTCATTAGAAGCAGCCAACACCATGATGCCTATCAGAGAAGCCGCCCCCTATTGGGTTCCCCCAAGAGGTCAGGGAACGAACGATGATATCAACCATGTAGATGCCAAAGGGAGGGTTGTGTACAACTGGGTTTACCTACCATGGGATCGGCAAGATATTTTAACTTTTAGACAAACCCTGCCCGATTTAAGAAAGAACCCTACAGCATTTTATACTGAATTAGGCACAGCCTTGGGCTCAACCATAATGACTCTAGCGGACATGGATTTGTTTTTCGGGTTGTGTCTGCCGGCTGATGTGTGGAAGCAAATCCGGAGAGCCGACCACACAGATCTGTTCGGACACACCTGGACAAAACTCGATGAACTAGATAGGCAGCGAGAGCCCGGAAAGAACCCTGTAAAAGACATATTGGAACTCCCCGACAAAATAGTGCAGAAGCTAAAAACGTTGATCCCAGAAAAGAAGGTAGACTGGTCGATAGTCACAGCCTGCCGCCAGAAACCTCAAGAGGACGTATCAGAATACTTCTCACGATTTGAAACAGTGTTCTCCGACTACAGTGGCCAAGACATGACCACCGCAACCGGACAACACCTATTCGTGCAGAACTACGTAAAGGGGCTATCGCAAGAGGTCTCCCAAAAGTTACAGACTAGCGAAAGTAGTTGGGGAGCCTCTAAACCTACAGCTATCCTTCAGATGGCTCAGTATTACGAACACCAAAAGAACGAGAACGAAAGGGCAACTGAGAAAAAGAAAAAGGACCTAAAGGAACGAGTAATGATTGCACAACTACAGGGAGTGACCACAGGGAGGGAACGGTATAGGGGAAATTACCAGTCAAATACCCCTAGGAATTCGACCCCTAGAGACCGCAACCCCACCCCTGGCGCTCCACGAACCGACCTTGATGAGAACCAATGTGCATTTTGTAAAGAATTTGGACATTGGAAGTCTCAATGCCTAGCCCTTCGGGAACTGATTAAAAATAAGGAGACAAGGGACATGGCAAATGGCCCCAAAACTGGAGGGCAGGGACGAGGACAGACCCACGACACCACCAATGACCGATCTGGTAAATCAAACACATTTGACCGCCCCCGACAGAATCAGTACCAGCAGTCCGATGGCAACAATGCTCACGACTCTGCATAGGACTGCCAGGGGCAAGGGAGGGATCCAGTCGAGCTCTGTGTTGACCAGCAAGGTCCTTATGTCACTGCTAAGGTCCTGGGTACAAAGTCTCCATTTTTGGTAGACACTGGAGCGACACGTAGTGTGTTATCAAAACGACTGATTCCAAGGGCGCCCTTGTCTGGCTCGCACATTACCTCGATAGGTTTCGATGGGACGCCCTCCACTAATCCCCTGTCGGTACCTATCTCCTTTGACCTAGGAAACAATCCCACTGACACGACGTTTCTGCTCTCCTCCAACTCCCCTGACGCTATTATGGGTATTGATTTACTGAAACATTTCCGAGCTACTATTAGGTGTTCCCCGGAAGGAGTCCGAGTCATTCTGTATGACAACCCGAACTTGACCGGACCCTACCCCGCACAACATATGTGCACTTTAACAGATGCTGAGCTATCCTTGCTCGATTCGCTACCCCTGCACCTATGGGCCAGAAACGACTCGGATGTGGGACGAATGATGATCGATCCTGTACACATAACTGTTCGACCAGATGCAATACTCCAGAAACTCCCACAGTACCGGATATCGCCCGAAGGCGAGAAGGCGTTGGTAGCAATTATTCAGTCCTTGGTAGATGCAGGAGTGGTAGAGGACGTGGTTAGTAATGTCTGCAATAGTCCAATCCTACCCATTGTTAAGAAGCACGGTGAGGAGGATGAGAAAGCGTACCGCTTCATCATCGACCTGCGAGAAGTCAACAAAGTGGTGGTGCCACAGTACCCCGTAGTCTCAGACATCGCCACCATTCTGACTCTCATCCCGTCCACTGCCACCACCTTCACCGTTATAGATCTTAAAAATGCATTTTTCTCTATCCCCATCCATCCAGACAGCCGTTATCTCTTCGGTTTTACTTTAAAAAACCGTTCATACCGATTTTGTAGAGCTCCCCAGGGCTACACTGAAAGTCCCAGCATTTACAGCCAGGCCCTAAAAAGGCAGCTGGACGCCGTACAGCTACCAGATGGAGTGGTGTTGATCCAATATGTCGATGATATCCTTTTGGCGGCCGACACCACTCCACTTGCAATCACGGCCACTATCCAACTCTTGCACTTTCTCGCGGAGAATGGCCACAAAGTCTCCAAAAAGAAACTGCAGTTCTGTCAGTCCCAAGTAACATACCTGGGTCATCTCCTGTCCAAAGAAGGGAGAAAACTTACACCCGACCGAATCCAAACCATCCTAGACACCCCTATTCCAAAAACACAGAAGCAAGTCCGTTCATTAGTAGGCCTTACTTCTTTCTGCCGACAATGGCTACCAAATTTCAGTCTCATTATAAAACCCCTACTTTCCCTGTTGACCAAAGATGTTCCGTTCCCACTCCCGTGGACCCCTGAATGCCAAGCATCCTTTAAGGAGTTGCGGGATGCCCTTTGCTCGGCACCCATTCTAGGAACACCAGATTACTCCAAGCCCTTCTCCCTCTACACTCACGAAAGGGAGGGATGCGCATTGTCTGTTCTGACTCAGCCCATCGGCGCCAAACAGCGCCCTTGTGCTTACTTTTCTGCCACTCTTGATCCAGTCGCCAGAGCTCTACCAGCCTGCCTTCGAGCAGTAGCCGCTGCTGCTGTCTCTATCCGACAGAGTGAGGGAATTGTACTTTCGAACTCCCTCACAGTATTAGTACCCCATGCAGTTGACACGCTTTTGAACCAGACAAAGACTCAACACCTGACTAGTGCACGACTGACAGGATACGAATTGACTTTGCTTGCGCCCCACATCACCCTGAAGAGATGCACGACATTGAATCCTGCTACACTGTTACCCTTGCCTGAAAATGACCCCGATGTGCCCCCTATACACGACTGTGTGACCCTCACGGACGAACAGACTAGGAGTAGAGTTGACCTCCGAGACATTGCTTTCGCAGACCCTGACGGAGAACTATGGGTAGATGGCTCTTGCATCAAACTCCCAGACGGCACCACTTCTGCTGCCTATGCGGTAACGACTGCTCGAACAGTAGTTGAAACAGCTTGCATCACACAACGATCCGCACAGGCAGCAGAACTAATTGCCCTCACACGAGCATGTATCATAGCAGCAGGAACCACGGCAAACATTTACACGGACAGCCAGTACGCCTTCGGGTAGTTCATCATTTTGGGATCCTGTGGAGGGAAAGGGGATTCCTGACGTCTCATGGTACACCCATCCTTCACGGAGATTTAGTCTCCGCCCTGATTGAAGCAGTCCTTCTCCCCACACGATTAGCAGTGATCAAATGTCAGGCACACAAGAAGGTGACAGATTTAGTTGGACAGGGAAACGCACTAGCCGACATCACTGCCCGAACCACAGCTGAGAATAGGGCCACGACACGCATGTATGTGACCAGGTCACAAGCAGAAAAATGGACCAACGCTAGGGAAACGATCAGGGATATCCAATCGGCCAACACACCACACGAACTGACTGAGTGGGCACGGGTGGGTCTAAGGGATGATGAAGGCTGCTGGCGGACAAAGGACACAAACAAATGGTTACTGCCTGATGCATACTTGATCCCCATACTGACAATGGCACATTCCCCTGCACACATAGGTTCTACCCCCATGATCGAACTCATTTCCAAAGTCTGGCACAACGGCAAGATCCCCGACTCAGCCAAACGCCTAGTCCAACAGTGCCTTATCTGCTTACAACACAACCCCGGGAAAGGAACTGTAGTACCCCGGGGAGGGTTTGGGATCCCCGACCACCCCTTTGAGGTCCTCCAGATGGATTACATCCAATTAGAGAGGTGCCAAGGCTTGAAGTACGTATTAGTCATTGTATGTGCCTTCAGCAAATGGGTGGAAGCCTATACGACCCGTGATAACACTGCCATGACTACTGCCAAAGTACTACTGAAGGAGTTTTTTCCCCGCTACGGCCTTTGTCGAATTTTATGGAGCGACAATGGCCCCCACTTCATAGCTGAAGTTATCCAACTCATCCTGAAGGGGTTGGGGGTCAAACAAAGGTTCCATGCGGTCTTCCACCCCCAATCCGCTGGCCTGGTTGAACGACACAACGCTACACTGAAACTGAAACTGTCAAAAATAGTGGCCACCAGAGGACTTAAGTGGCCAGATGCCCTTCCACTGGCATTGCTATCGATGCGCTCCACCCCCACTAAGCATCACTTGACCCCCTACGAGGTTGTGTTTGGACGGCCTATGAACCTCTGGACTGCCCCCAAACCAACCTCCATTCATGACGTCCCCGACGTCCTGCTGTCAGATTATTTATACAAGTTAACTAAGACATTGTCTGTCATTCATCAACAGGTGCAGCAGGCCATCCCCGATACTTCCAGGGGTCCCGGTCACGATATCCAACCGGGTGACTATATCTTGATCCGGAACTTTCAACGAGCGAAGAGTCTGGAACCCCGGTGGACGGGCCCCTGGCAAGTACTGATCACCACTCGGACGGCTCTTCGAGTGGAGGGGAAAAAGAATTGGCTGCATGCGCACCACTGCAAGAAGATTTCCTCGACCCTGGCCACGACAGACAACGTCAGCACCCAGGAAGAGCTCCTGAACAAAGACCGACCGTCACTGAACTGCTATCCTGATACCGAGGCACTTGAACTTGCAAAACACTCTGATCCCACTGTGCCATCTCGAGAAGGGTATTTCCTGCGTCGAAAGGAGGGAGCTTTGGCTAAGTAGGCCACTGACTAAGTTAAAAATCTCAAAACGGTGACCCAAAGCAACCAAGGGTTACCTGGAGAGAAGCTAAACTAAGTCTGTGGTTCTGCCCACTACCGAGCACCTTGAAGATGAAGATGATGGAAGCGCCAGATAAGAAGATGATGGAAGCGCCAGATAAGAAGACGTCGAAAGAAACAGGAAATACCCACTATAGGAATCCAAAAACTGACAATTTGCACAAATCAAAGACAATTGCTTTCTTCATTATCTCCCTGTTCTGCCTCCTCCTCATGACTTCCTTCTGGATCCTGGAGGAAAGCACGCCCGCTCACCAGATGTTGCCAACAACTGTCCAGCCAACAACCGTGAAAGAGCACCACCTGATCACCCTTTCACCTCAGCTTCGAGAAAGGCGTAGGGAATTCTGGAACAATTCCTTTGTACAACTGTTGCACCAGCACAACCTTGCTGCAAATGCCACAAACTGCTGGATCTGTGGGTTGCTCCCACATGCTACCGGACACTCCATCCCCTTTATTCCTTCACCTTTCTCAGTTCACGGCTCTTGCCTCGCCTGGTTGATCCTCATGCAAGAAAGCCACAAGGACAATGCTGCTTCTGGTCAGACAGTGTCGCACTTCTACTATGGGTTCTGGCCGAACAACACAGGAAAGCCCTTTTGTCCCGCAATTTCAGGTTCAACCTTCCTTACGAACATCCCTGCCAACGAAAGGGTCGAAATGCAGGTGCTCCACAATCCAGCCAGATCCACCTTCTCCCACCTGCGGAAACAAACGGCTGCCACCCTGACTGCAGCCCTGTCTGTCATCAATGTCACAGGGCTCGTATGCCTCGAAGGACAAGGAACGCAGCTGGTGGGTCACAGCTCTTGCCGCATCACCAAAACATTGGCCTCAGCTAACACCCCCTCCTTTGTTGCTTCCCCGAATATGTACTTTGTTTGTGGCACCAAATCTTACACGTGGCTCCCAAAAGGCTGGAAGGGTACGTGCTACATCGCCTTCATTCTTCCTCCCACGTATGTGGCTCCAGCCAACCACCACCGGCAAAAGCGCGCTGGAGATGTTGAACAAGCCTACTCCACCGGAGCACAGTTCCTAGATGCAGCAAAGGGACTTGTTCCTCTGTGGGGACCAATGGCAAATAGCCGCGCTATCCGACACCTGACTCAGGCATTAGAAACAACCATTAACATCACCGCTGGCGTCCTCGCCAACAACATGGCTGAGCTTCAGGCAGTCCGCCTGGTGGCTCTTCAAAACCGTCTTGTTCTAGATGTGGTTCTGGCCGACCGTGGAGGTGCATGCCGCATCATCGGCTCCAGCTGTTGCACCTACGTGCCAGATAACTCACCTTCAGTCTACAAGGCAATCGAACACCTCCACAGACTGTCCTCGGAGGTTCACCAGGAACAGGAAGGATGGTCGCTTGGAGGCTGGTTCTGGGACACTTTAAAGAACTGGGGATGGAGAGTGTTAACGTTTTTATTGATATCAATCATGATACTATGTGGGTGTTGTTTAGGTATTCAATGTTTACCTTCTTTATGTGCACTCGTTTCCAACTGCATGTGCCCGAAGACTTTGAACTTTAAACCAGAGCACATGAGTCCCCTATACGAAATAGAAGTGCGTGGTCTCATGGGGATTGATCCGAACTGACAAGCTGGCGAGACATGTTAAAGGGAGGACTGTGGAAATTTAGTTCGTGTACTGCACATTATCTACGCCATCTTGCAGACTCACGTATGAGAATACACGACAGCCATTTTAGGTACCATGGTCTCCCTGTTCACGATCGCCCGTCAGCACATTTCCCTGACCATGCAAGCCTTCCCCGCGCACCCTGGCTGCCCCCGCGCTCACATGCACAAGCCATGAAACCCCCCATGACTCTGTCTCAGGGAATCACACCCCGCGCCTGACCAACACCTCCTTCCCGTCCATGAATACCCCTCTGTGGATAAACCCTTCCACCACACTCGATTGTCCACACCAGTCCTTTCCGTCCATGAATACCCCCCCTTTGATGTCCCCTTCCTCTGAGCCTGAACGTCAGCACTGACTGCTGGTCATCCTCTAGCCCGAAGATACAATTTATTGCCCATTACCGTACGCCCTCGCCTCTCCTGAAAGAGGCCACTATTGATCATGACATCCCCGCCCCCGGAGATTCGATCAGGCGCACACATTCCAAAGAGATCGGCAGAACACTCAGCTGCGTGATAGCCCCTCCCAATCATATGAGGGGAAAGGGTCTCTACTGTTGTCATGTGTTGGAAGGGGTTGGAACTGGGGGGTGTCGGAGATATCGTTCTGATGTCATTCTCATGCTCTACAATGTCCCTGTTGTAATAAGGGACGTTCACATGTCTTAAACCAGTGTATAAAAGACCAGGTCTCAGAGAGGTTGGGAGAGCACCTCGAGACGATACCTCGTTGTCCGATCTGATGTGTTCTACTCCGTCGGAATAAAACTTGTTTCCTGTCTTCCAGTCTCCAGCGCCTGCCTCTTTATTTAGTTACTTTGTATGGTATTAGAGGCGTTCCACGCCGGGCAAATTTAACTTAGGAAACAACTTCTGAAATCGCCTGACCATTGTAAATTGATCTTTATCAAGAATAATTTGTTATGCTACATTTCTAGACTGCCTCGCTAGTTTAGTGTGTATAGTGAGAGCATGGAACATCAAGGTTATCTTGGATACTGTGTCTGTTATTCGGAATGATCCTCGCACGTTCGACCTATAACACATATGCAGCTGTGGCCACGTCTGATACTGGCGCGTTTAATAATGTATTGTGGAGGCCTACATTACATTCGTATCCTGACAGTTTGAGCAGAACTCAATGTGATCCACTACTGCTGAGTACCACTGGTATGGGGCTGTCCATGTAATCCTATGAGACCTTCTGTAGTTATAAACTAACCTGGTAGGTAGGGAGGGTGAAATGTAGGTATATTTTAAACCTGTTTCCCGTTAGCAATATAAGATGCTTTCTCCCTTTGTATTTTATGTAAAAGTAACAATGCTGACAACCTTGTTTCTGATAATATGTTTGGTTGTATTATCTAAGGTACTGTGCATGAGATTACGGTATTAGAAATAAACATTTCAAACTTGCACGTGTCTTTATTTTCTCCTTGTTTTGGAATGGTGTAAGACTATAATGAAAGAGTGCTCTTTTTATCTACCTTACTTGAGGTAATCTTAGTCGCATGTTCTGGGTTGACTAGTCATTGGCTGAACCAGGGCTCTGGACACAGTAGCGCCATGGACACTTACCCCCCCCCCCCGCCAGAAAAACCAAAACCGCTCCTTGGTTTTCCAAAGAGCTTAAGGAAGCTAAAGTCAAATGTAAAAACCTCGAACAAGGCTGGAGGAAAAATTACAACCCAGATTGTAAGCTCAAATATAAAAGTGAGTTAAAAATATACCACAAACTCGTGAGAGCAGCAAAGGGCGCTCATTTTAGGAAACGCATACAATCCGCTAATAATCCCACTAAAGAACTTTTCTCCATTTACAGAGAGCTCACGGTCCCCTTTAGACTGGAGGCCCAAGACAGCTTCTCCAATGAGCTATGTGATGACATTGCAGATTACTTTGTAAATAAAGTGGATATAATACATTCCACTTTTACAGGCAGCACGGACTTGCCGATTAAACTCACGGAAGTGGGAAATGACTCTACCACCAAACCCCACCTGACTTGCTTTAAAGTACCTGATAGGCAAGATCTGCTTACTATTGCGAACAGCATCCAGTCTGGCTCTCCCAATGATGTGATTTCTCCTAATCGCTGCAAGGGAATCCTAGAATGCATGATTGATCAGATTGAACATCTGATCACCCTTTCCTTTCACGAGTGTCATGTCCCTGACGCTTGGAAAATGGCCCAAGTTATCCCCTTGAAAAAAAAATCCAACGTACATATCTCCCAGTTACAGAACCTCCGCCCCATTTCCCTTCTTCCCTTCTGTGGGAAAGTGGTGGAGAAGGTGGTTAACAGCCAACTCATGAAATACCTGGAGGAGGAATCCCTTCTCCATCCCACACAGTCAGGATTCAGAGCAGGCTAATCGACGGAGTCGGTTGTTCTCTTTTCCACAGAATGCCTCAGACAGCTAGTGGATGAGGGGCAGACAGCAGCGTTGGTTTTATTAGATCTTAGTGCAGCTTTCGACACCGTGCTGCACACGACGCTGCTGTCTTGCCTCTCAGATATGGGAGTGGAGGGATCTGCCTATGAATGGATGAAATCTTTTCTAGAAAACAGGAATTTTCAGATGCACTACCCGCCTTATAAATCCTCCCCCCGTAAGCTGAAACATGGGGTTCCACAGGGCTCTAGTTTGAGCCCTACCCTGTTTAATCTTTACATGGAACCCCTTGCCCACATTGTGGAAGCTTTCGGAGTGGATATCGTCACATATGCTGAGGATACCCAACTTGATGATTAAACTCACACACAATCAGTTGGAAGATGCCACCAATTTTTCCAACTGTATACTGGCTGTGGCAAGGTGGATGAACGACAACTGCCTGCGCCTTAACGGCGATAAAACTGAACTGATGGTTGTCGCCAAATCCCCCTCTGCCTGGTCACATGCATGGTGGCCCAATGAATTGGGCGCGATTCCCTCCCCGGCGGAATCCGTCAGAAATTTGGGAATCATGCTTGACACGCAGCTCTCTTTTAAACAACATGTCAGTAAAATCACGGGAAGATGCTTTGGCATACTCAAAACTCTTCGCAAAGTCCTTGACCTTCTCCCCATCAGCGCCAGGAAGACACTCATTCATGCCCTAGTCACACCACATCTGGACTACGGCAATGCCCTACTCTTAGGCTTAAGCAAAAAAGGTATACACCAACTGCAGGGCGTTCAAAATGCTGCTGCTCGCCTGGTACTTAACCTTCCGCTTTCCTACCATCCATCGCCCTATCCGGAATTTAAGATCGGCCGGAGCAATGCTGTTTCAACTTCTCCGCATTTGCAAGGCCAGGATGGGAGGTCGCTCTTTTAGACTTCTAGCAAGTAAACATTGGAACAAACTTCCAGTAGATCTTCGCATGGAACCTTCTGAAACTAGATTCAGATTGAAACTGAAAACCCATCTTTTCCCATGGGAATAATGCTTCCAGGTTCCTTCGACCCAGGCCAACCTCTGCTGGTCCTCTGTCTCCTGGGGAGTAGCAGTAATCTTAGCGCGGGGACACACTGTCGTGAGTGTAACCAGGCGCTCTAAAAATGGTTTTATTATTTATTATTAATGAATCTCTGATTGCTAGTCCGGGTAGGGGGTTTGGGTACTAAGGTGGGTTTTGTTACAGCATAATTCATTGAGGTCATAAGTCTTTATAAACAGTTCTGTGAGTTTGAATCAGAATATGAACTTGAAGAATAATTGATAACCCCAGCCAAGAAAGGGAGAAAGTGTGCAAATTTACAATGTATTGGGCTGGGGTACTTGTTACAATAAAAATGTTCGATAAAGGCCTGCACTTTGAACAGGAATATGAAATAGAAGAATAGTTGATAATCACAGCTAAGGTATGCAGCAAGTAGTTGTGTGTATGTGTGGATGATGTGTTGATTGAGTGGAAGATGAAAAAGGTGTAAAATAAGAAAGGCTGGAGACACACAAAATACCCACTGCCTTGTCAGTGAAGAGAATCTTTGGATTTCCAGCTCATTACACAGATAGGGTGTTGGATTCCGCAGTGGGAGCAAGAGAAATGAGTAGCACATCTAAGGAAGCAAGCTAGTGCATAAAGTACACATAGGACGCAAGAAAGGACGGAAGTGTGTTAATTACCCACTGCTAATGATGGGTAGTAGTTACGAAGTAGGCTGAATAAAGGGCCTGCCCTTTGAATTTGAATTAAAGAAGAATAATTGATAAGCCCAGCCAAGAAAGGCAGTAAGAAGGTCTGTGTATTTGTGGATGATGTGTTGATTGAGCGGAAAATGAATAAGGTGAAAAATAAGAGAGGCTGCAGAGATGCAAACTTTCCGTTTCTTTGTAAGGGAAGTGGGTGTTTAGTTTTCCAGTGTGTATAAATATATATATGCCAAAAGAACACTCCTCGTCCAAAATAACTCAGGACCCTGCTCGGGACACTTAGACTGGGGTGGAACCACTTACCTGCAAGTCGTGAGAAGGGCATGCTGGTACCTGTAGTTGGCCAATGCTGCTGCGGTGCTGTTCGTGAGTCCAACCCCGCCCACCTGAACAGCCAATCCAGGCGGGACGTAAGGACATATACCAGAGACTCTTTTGGCGTTTGAACTGTAGCTGGGGCTGGCATCTGAGGAAGGTATTGCACCGAAACGCGTCATGCCAGAGCTCCATTGAAATAAAGACCCTTCCTACATTCCCCGCTGTGTCTCTCCGTTTCCGTTTTATTGAAGAATCTCTTGTGGTAATTATCTTGCACGCCGTCCTGGACGTGCTGGGAGAGACCTGCTTCAAGCAAAGAGGTCAGTGTAAACAGGACAGCTTCAGCACAGTTTCCCTCCAAGGTATTGGATTCCACTGACCCGCTGCACCCGCTTTCAGCTTTTGTGCCTAATTATCTGTGACTTCACGGAGGAACGGTGATGACTTCATCGACTATTCCATGGCCCAGCCGAGAGTGGATACAAGCAGCTGAAGCGTCTAGGGTGATGAGTGATGTCATGAGTGATGTCACTGACCATGTCATGAGTGATGTAATATGTGACGTCATCAGCAGTGCATTGCGGGTGCGCAAGTTATAGTTAGCTGAACTAACTATAACAGGGGAATTTCAATGGTTTTGAATGAGTGAAACATCCAGCTAACTATAACATGTGTGAAACCTATGGTTTTTTAAGTGAATATATATATATATATATATATATATATATATATATATATATATATATATATATTATTAAACAAAGGCTCAGCATTTGGAAAAGCACACGACAGCAGGTGAAGTTTTCTTCATTTTATTTGCATCAGAAAGTTACTTCCATCCGTCATTTATTCCTGTAGCCAACGCGTTTCGAAGCTGTCTGCTCCTTCTTCCTGGGCAATGGACTCGTGGCTAATGAGGCTTGTCCCATGTTAGTGCTGGCTTTAGTAGTCGCAGGTGTGCTTGCTTAGTCGTTTCTGCACCCTTTCAGTGTCTGCTGGGACATGTAGTTTAAATCCGCCGCATTTTTACCATTAACATGGGACAAGCCTCATTAGCCACGAGTCCATTGCCCAGGAAGAAGGAGCAGACAGCTTCGAAACTCGAAAAATGAAGAAAACTTCACCTGCTGTCGTGTGCTTTTCCAAATGCTGAGCCTTTGTTTAATAATAAATTGCACGACAGCTTCGTCGTGGGGAGAGCACCACCTGTTGAAGAGAGGTGGAGGGAACCTCTGAGAGCAAGGGGCCGCCGGCAAGAACTGTTCACGCTGGTAATGGCACAGCAGTTTGCAAGATTTATGAAAGCGAACTTTTTTTCCGGAGCACACTGGAGTGCTTTCAAATCACAGTGATGTGTACTTAATCACTGTGAACCTGAACTATTAAATGGACCGATGGAACCCACTAATGGTAAAAATGCGGCGGATTTAAACTACATGTCCCAGCAGACACTGAAAGGGTGCAGAAACGACTAAGCAAGCACACCTGCGACTACTAAAGCCAGCACTAACATGGGACAAGCCTCATTAGCCACGAGTCCATTGCCCAGGAAGAAGGAGCAGACAGCTTCGAAACGCGTTGGCTACAGGAATAAATGACGGATGGAAGTAACTTTCTGATGCAAATAAAATGAAGAAAACTTCACCTGCTGTCGTGTGCTTTTCCAAATGCTGAGCCTTTGTTTAATAATAAATTGCACGACAGCTTCGTCGTGGGGAGAGCACCACCTGTTGAAGAGAGGTGGAGGGAACCTCTGAGAGCAAGGGGCCGCCGGCAAGAACTGTTCACGCTGGTAATGGCACAGCAGTTTGCAAGATTTATGAAAGCGAACTTTTTTTCCGGAGCACACTGGAGTGCTTTCAAATCACAGTGATGTGTACTTAATCACTGTGAACCTGAACTATTAAATGGACCGATGGAACCCACTAATGGTAAAAATGCGGCGGATTTAAACTACATGTCCCAGCAGACACTGAAAGGGTGCAGAAACGACTAAGCAAGCACACCTGCGACTACTAAAGCCAGCACTAACATGGGACAAGCCTCATTAGCCACGAGTCCATTGCCCAGGAAGAAGGAGCAGACAGCTTCGAAACGCGTTGGCTACAGGAATAAATGACGGATGGAAGTAACTTTCTGATGCAAATAAAATGAAGAAAACTTCACCTGCTGTCGTGTGCTTTTCCAAATGCTGAGCCTTTGTTTAATAATATATATATATATATATATATATATATATATATATATATATATATATATATATATATATATATGTGTGTGTGTATATATATATATATATATATATATATATGCTGCTCTGTGCATCAAATAAAATCCTGCTGATGCTGAATTATCGTGGTCCGTCTCCCTTTGTTTGCTGTCGTGCGAGGCTGTGCTGGGTCTGAGACGCCGAAGAGATTTGAGGAGGAGTCACGTGGTATATATATATATATATATATATATTGGTGTGTGAACAAGAGTACGTTAGTACTCGAAACGTTGCATTTTGGAAGGCACTTGGAATAAATAACATCTTGCCTGGATTACGTGGGGTCTGTCTCTTCTCTCGCCGCTGCCGCTGCATGTGGAGCTTTGAAGAACTTGCAAAATATATATATATATATATATATATATATATATATATATATATACACATACACCCAAGCCATCTTAAGTTGTACGAAAGACAGCAATCACGGACACAAGTTCTGCTGCAGTTAACCTCGGTTTATTTCAAAGGTCAGAATGGCAAAGGTAACACTCAACGCATTTCAGGAACACTCCCTTGTTCACGAGTGCCTGTTTTCGCGTTGCTTTCTTTTTTATAACACCACGTAATTACAAAGTAACAAAGTGAAGACAGACTGACATTTAGACCGTAATTACTTCGATGTACTTTTCGGACTCGTATTTACATTTGTCGTGCAACACATACATAAAGTAAAATAACTAATGCCTCCGCTCTTTAACTTGTCAAACTTAAATAGAGTTTTTCAAACTTAAAAAAGTTATTTGACAGATTGCATATCCGTTTCAAATGACAATATCGTACTGGTATTAAACCCATGTGGGTATATGATAATGTGTTTACAACATACTAAAACACGGTATTGCATCTTTTATGTGCCCAAGTGGGCAAGAGCTTAATGGATGGCTTCAGATAAGATTCTTCGAGTCTAGAAAGATTTTCGGTCTTCAGCTCAGTCGAAAGGTCTATAAAACAAATTAAAATGAAAGAATATAAATGTGTGTAAACTAAAGAAAAAACAACAACGAACAGTAAAAAACATTAAACATACAGATTTCATCAGCTCAGGGCATAACGAAAATTGCTCTAAAGAACTAGGGAATGCAGTTGTCAGAATTCAAATATCAAACAGAAGTCTTTTACTAGGATCATCCCAGATGAACGGCTAATTCTTCGTCAAGGTTATGGCCTAACGGGGTCATTGTTCTGTATTGGATGATGAGTTTGGACTCAAGTCTCCGAAGTTCTTTTAGTCTGTCACCTCCTCTTACATCCATTTTAACAAAGTCAAGTACCACGAAACTAAGTAAGTTTGTATTTTGTCCATGGTGACTTTGAAAGTGACGTGCTATTGGGTAAGCCTTATCCATGTTTTTTATAGCACGTAGATGCTCTAACACCCGAATTTTGGCCTTGTGAATTTTACTTCCAATATAGGCTAATCCGCATGGGCAAAAAAGCGCATACACAGCATACTCTGTGTTACATGATGTGTGTTTCCTGATGACATAGGGTCTACATGCCGTAGATAAAGTACATTCTTTTCTATTTTTGCTGTTCTTACAGGCTTTACAACTACGACATGTGAAAAAGCCTTGTGTGCCAGGGATCATGGGTTTTGTTGTTTCAACAGCCCTGCATAGTGTATCTCGTAACGATCTAGCTCTTTTGAAGGTGATTTGCGGATTGGATCCAGTGCAACTAACTAGGTCTTTATCAGTTCCCAATACTGGCCAATATTTGTTCAGACACTTTCGGACCGCTTTAGTTTGTCTACTGTATGTTGTTATAAACCTAAGGTTTTGGCAGCCTTCATTATTTTGCTTACATTCTGTTTTTTGGGTTTTGTCTGCTACCAAAGAGTCTCTTGTTCGTTTGGATACAGCAGTAATTGCTTTTTTAATGGTTTTCTCTGTATACCCTCTTTGTGCAAATCGTTCACACATCACCTCAGATTCAACTAGGAATTTCTCTGTGGTGCTGCAATTGGGCTTGGCCCTTAGAAGTTCACCTAATGGGATGCTTTGAATGAGTGCATTGGGGTGGCAACTTTCGGCCTGAAGCAGGCTGTTGCCCGCCGTACTCTTCCTAAAAAGACTGCTTTCTATTTTATTGTTCTCAACAAATAGGTCAAGGAATTCAAGCGAGTCTTTTGACCATTGTGAAGTCAGATGCAGATTAAAATCATTGATGTTAAGCATAGCAACAAATTCAGAGGCTTCTTCCTCATTCCCGTCCCAGATACAAAAAATGTCATCGATGTATCTGACGTACAACGGTATCTTTTCTTTGAATGTGTTCAACTTACTCACTTCTTCTTCCTCCCAGTACCCCATATAGAGACCTGCAAAAGATGGCGCAAAGCAGGTCCCCATAGAAGTACCGAGGGTTTGGTGGTATATTTTATTGTCAAACAAGAAATAGTTCTGCTTGAGGCAGGTGTTAATCATTTCAAGCAGCATTTCAGTGTGTGCCAAATATGATGCAGATCTAATGCTTAAAAAATGTCTGCATGCTTCCACTCCTTTACTGTGTGGTATACATGTATATAAGCTGGACACATCCATTGTAAGTAAGGAGTATTCATGTTTCCACTCAATTTTTTGTATTTTTCGGAGAAAATCCCCGGTGTCCTTAACATAGGATGGAAGTTGTTGTACTGGACCTTGGAGGTAGAAATCCACATATCTAGAAACATTTTCTAGAAAGCACCCTCTCGATGAAACTATCGGTCGCCCTGGTGGATTGAGTGGCTCCTTATGAATTTTTGGAAATAAGTATAACGCTGGCAATTTCGGGAATTTACAATCAAGGAATTTATACTCTGTGTCTTCAATCAATCCTTGCTTTTTCCATTCATATAATGTTGTCTGAAATTGTCTAATAGCATGCTCATATTCCATCCTATTACTTCTTTCATATGTGTCAGCCTCTGCTAACTGTCTCAGGCCTTCATTAACATAATCGGTTTTGGACAGGACGACAACATTTCCACCCTTGTCCGATTTTTTTATCACTATTGTGTTGTCTTTCTTGAGATTATCAAGGGCAATTCTTTGAGCCTTACTGATATTATTCCAGTTATCGTAAGTTTTACGCTTAGATATTTTCCACAATTCTTCATTCACTCCTCTTTCGAAAATTTCTATGGCATCGTTTTTAATTTGCGGTAAAAATATAGATTTTGGTCTAAAATCATTCTTACTACTCAGATCAAAAGGGATATTTTCAAGTTCAAGACTTGTGGTAGGATCACAATCGTCTGTATTAGTATCAGCCAACACATTCATAGTATGTAGTAACTCCACATCTTTTATCCTTAATTCACTAGTGGGAATTGATGACATAGCATTATGGGTATTGACCTTAGTGGCATGCCATTTACGCAAGCGCAATTTACGAGTAAAGAAGAACAAATCAATACGACTTTGCGTATAATCAAAGCTGTTAGTGGGACAAAAAGAAAGACCTTTAGCAAGTAAATCAAATTTTTTTTTTTTTTTTTTTTTTTATGTTATGGGAATTTGTATAGCGCACGGCTGCCCCAGCCAAGGGGCGTCCCGGCGCTACGAACTGACCAGAATGCAGAATGAAGGTGCACAAAGAAAACAGATTATTGGCATCTTACTCAGTGTTTTTGTTGATAGATTTATCACGGTTTTTTCATCCATCATTTTGTCGTCATCTTTCCCCTTGTTCGACTTCCCACGGGGCTGCTCGGAGTTCCGGATTGTTTGTTTGAACCTCTTCCTCCTCTGTTTCCTCTTCCTCGCCTTTGAAATCCCTCTGATCGGTTGTTGGGATGGCGGCCTTTCGATACCAAATCGAATTCTGCTAAAATGCTGTTTTTTACTTCACTGTAATTGAGCGTGCCTGAAATGCCACTACCATTTGTTAATATGCTTCCACTTGTCATGCTCGTACCACTCTCTACAGAACGATCCTCATCAGTTTGTGCATCATCATTTCTTACCGCAGGCGTTCCTTGTGTGTTAGATGCCATTTTCTTTCTCAGATGGTCATATTTACGAGAGAAAGTAAGGATCTGTCCTTTTTGGTAATCTACCAGATCTCTCTGAAATTTTCGTTGCTTCCTCATTTTAATGTCAGTTTCAATTTTCTCTAATCCTTTTTCCATCTTCATTATGTCTTTTTGAAAATCATCATTATTACACTTGCCTTTCAATTCTTCGATGAGTTTGTCGATGATATCACTTAAGATCTCACAGTCCTTTTTTGCATATTTTACAAGCATTTTCAACATATTAGTGGAACACTGGTGGTTGTTTTCCACCCATTCCTCCACAAGTTCTGGGTCAGGATCTTCAAAAGTTGGCGATATGTATATTCTCAGGCCTCTTGGTATTCTCCCGACCTCTACGTATTTGTTAAGTGTGGTAGCTTCCCACCACTTATTTAATTCTTTCTTCTTCGCCTTCCAAAGTTTGTCAACAATAATCTTTTTGTTATCTGGGGGAGCGACTTCCCTGCTGCACCCCCTGGCGTAGTTGGTGTGTCATCAGGACGACACTCGTCGAATAACGCCATTGCCGCTTGTGAGCGTTTATCATTTCTTGCAGTTGCCATTTCACAATCGACCTCCTTATTTTCTCCTCGTTCATACAGCGTTAAGTTTGCAGTCGTGCGACACACCCCTCTCTCTCCTCTGATCGCGGCGTGTCAGAAGCCGTCAGCTGAGCCCAAATCGAGTTAGTTTTCCAATCACAGCTTCTACCTTCAGGCGTTGTCAGCTACTTGTCATACTCCGCTGCTGGTTTCGCGGTAACTCGTAGCCTTTGCGCCTCGGTGCCGTACAATTTCTCGGGTTCAGCGGGCTGGGTTTAATTTCAAACAAAGTCAAAGTTTGTGAGCAAAGCTCACAGTGCCTCCCCCAGCCACTTCATGGCGGCGGTCCGTGACGACGCAGGCAGCCTCGAACAAATACACCCAAGCCGTCTTAAGTTGTATGAAAGACAGCAATCAGGGACACAAGTTCTGCTGCAGTTAACCTCGGTTTATTTCAAAGGTCAGAATGGCAAAGGTAACACTCAACGCGTTTCAGGAACACTCCCTTGTTCATGAGTGCCTGTTTTCGCGTTGCTTTCTTTTTTATAACACCACGTCATTACAAAGTAACAAAGTGAAGACAGACTGACATTTAGACCGTAATTACTTCGATGTACTTTTCGGACTCGTATTTACATTTGTCGTGCAACACATACATAAAGTAAAATAACTAATGCCTCCGCTCTTTAACTTGTCAAACTTAAATAGAGTTTTTCAAACTTAAAAAAGTTATTTGACAGATTGCATATCCGTTTCATATATATATGTATATATATATATATATCCAAAAATGAGGGTTGCCCCTACGAAAGAGACCGCAGACAGGTTGGTATAGCTTCGCAATTTTAATGAAGGTTGCAGCAGAGGAAGCCTGACTTTCCCCAGCACATGTCATGTGATCAAGCGCTCGGTGAAGCGCGAAACGCGTCATGGCGATTTGAAAAACCAACACGAAATAAAGAAGTAACCTTTGCACCTATTTTGGGCCAGTATCTGTTTCTGCAGCTTTGAGAACTCTGCCTCGTGATTCGGATTTCCTTGGAATATATATATATGTGTATATATATATATATATATATATATATATATATATATATATATATATCCAAAAATGAGGGTTGCCCCTACGAAAGAGACCGCAGACAGGTTGGTATTGCTTTGCAATTTTAATGAAGGTTGCAGCAGAGGAAGCCTGACTTTCCACAGCACAGTCTTTCAGCCTGACGCGTTTCGTGACATTACACTTTCTCAAAGGCTTCTGTTGCATTAATCACGAGCCTCCATTGCTTCCACTTGATATAACAATCCCAGGTGGGCGTAACCGCATTCATTGCATCCTGGGATCTGTAGTTGCAAAATGATGCTCGAGTGAGTGGGCTTGTGATCCTGCCAGTGTTCAATTAATCAATCCCCAGTGGGTGGCTTGGCTCAGTTCACTCCTCATGTTGCACCTTATCACCTCCATCATGCACGCACCTGTCTCAAGCAGCGCACGCCGACTGGCGGCGCTCGGTTCCGTACCATATGGCGGGTCTCTCGCACGGCTGGGCCAGCCGTTACAAATCCAACAAGCATTGGCATTGCCAATAGGTCTCGCTTGTGGGACCTTATAAGTATTTAGTTTTGCAGCACAATATCCTTGTTGCACCAAGGATATTGTGCTGCAAAAATAAAATACTTATAAGGTCCCACAAGCGAGACCTATTGGCAATGCCAATGCTTGTTTCTTTTTAGTATTTGTGTTCTTTGAGCATGAGTGGGAGCCGCGTGCTCGAAGGAAAGTACACAAATACACGTTTAAATGGATCCTTTTAAATTATGGTTTGGATGATTACTTAGTGAACTTTTTAGCTTTTTTACACATCGATCTAAGAGCTCGTGTGCGTATTAACCAATCTGGCGAAGTCTCAAACGATATTAGCATTGGTAGGGGGGTCAGACAGGGTTGTGTGCTGGCCCCCCTCCTTTTTATTCTTTATATCAATAATTTGAGCTCATCTTTGAGTATCTTAACAAAAGATGTACCATATGTAAATGGAGTTCCTATACCTACTCTCCTTTACGCTGATGATGCGGTCCTAATGGGCCGCACACCAAAGGCACTCCGTATCTTGATCTCAGGTTTTGTCCATTTCATGGCAGACTTAGGTTTGACTACTAATTTTAAAAAATCGTTCATTATGAGTTGTGGACCTAAAAAACATAAAATTGCTGAGATTAAATCAGGGTCAAATGTTTTGAAAAGCACCTGTACTTTTCCCTACCTAGGGTTGCTATTTTCAAGCTCTGGTTCTTGGCAACCACATGTTGCTTATGCCAGGAACAAATTGGGTAAAGCCATAAACTGTGTCACTTCTTTGCGACAACCCTTTAGCGCTAATGTGATCACACCATTAGTAAAAATTTATCAAACCCAATGCATCCCAACTGGTACTTACGGCGCCGAGGTTTGGGGTTACACAAATTGTACCCATCTCCAAACCGAGGAAAACAGGTTTTGTCGGAAGGTGTTGGGAGGGGTCATTTGTTCCCCTCAATATATATGTCATAACGAATTGAATATCTCATATATAGAAGATTTTGTAAAATCTAGACCAGCACTCTTCTGGCTAAAATTATGGAATAACCCGGCTGCCACCTTGACCCGTGATATAATCTCTGACTGCCTTAAATGTGACAGGGCACACCACATACCCTGGTTAAAAGCCGTTAAAGATTGCCTTGACAGCGTAGGATATGGTCATTTGTTTACCTCACCTACTCTGATAAATCGTACCCATAAGATTATTATCCAAAGGGCACTGTATCATGTGTATAGAGAAGAGCGGCAAAGGAAAAACCTGTCAAAGTGTACTGTTATAAAATATTTGGGCTATTCTGATTCGCAAACCAAACAGCCAGGCCCTCCATCTAAATATTTACGTTTACACCTTGGCAGATGGAACAGAAGCTTGCTGTTTCGCTTTCGTGATGGGAGCATAGTAAATCTGTTAAATTTTCCCTTGGGTTACATTAAAAATCTAGAAACATTGTATTGCCCATGTAATCAAAATATGAAACAGAGCCTTTTGCACTTTTTGTTTTTCTGCGGTTTTTATAAAAAACATTCTGCTCATTATTTGATGTCTTACTGTAGAAAACATAAGTTGACTTGCTTTAGAAAAGCACTGAGAATCTTTTTATCATTGGAATCTGATGAGGTAATATTCAGAGTGAGCTGTTTTCTTAAAACTGCCGTTCGTTCACGAGCCACTTTACAGTTTGATGTATAATATCTGCACACTATATTTCATGCACTTTATAAATGTGCTTTCTGTATATTGGGTTTTATCTGCTTCTTTGCACACAACTGACGAAGTTTAATTAAATATCGCTGCTTTTTTCTTATCCATCTTTTTATCTCTGTTTGGTCGAAATTAGTTTTAATTGTATAAAATGTTGCTGTTTTTAAAAATAGGATGGACATTTTGTGTGTTTATAAGATTGATTGGTTTATGCCTTTTTCTTTCCAGTTGTCAAATTTCTTGTACTGTATTGTTTTGATAATTGTCTTTGTAAATGCACTTTTATGGATGTTTTTTATTCCGAATAAAGATCATTTGACTTTGACTTGGATATAAAGCAAGGGATAGCGTGCCAAGGTGCACACTAGCTCAAAGGGAGGGTAATTGGCTTGCAGATGTCACCTGAACGCTGCGATGGCTTCGTTGAACAAAAATGCCCTTTTTCGGTAACATGTTACATTTTACACTACATGCATCTCGCATGACTCGAAACAATAACAATATCTCGTGCTCATTTACATCGCTGACGCAACTTCTTAGAGTAGCACGGGGGGGGAGGAGAATGAAGACATTACCTTAATGCACATTGCCTGGGATAATGCAGAGCGGCTGACGGAAAAAAAGGGCAGCCTGCCGGCTTTTTTTCAGACCCATGGCAAATCACACGGATATCTGCAAACTTAGCAGGGTTACAGAGGGCCATAGCTCCAAGCATGTTGTTCTCTTATGTTTGTTATGCCAAAAATCGTTTGGTTTTGGCAGGGTGGGGAGGGAGAGCGCCTTTGTGTCTGATGGCAGAGTTTTTTTTATTCTCCAGAGCTTGTTTTTGTTCGTAATTTCTCAGATTGGGCATGTTCAAAGACATGTTCCAAGGAGTGCTGCTACGGCCTGGGGGAAGCTGGCTGGGGAGGGGGAGGAGAAATGAAAGTAAAGGCTGTGTTTGCGGGGAGAGAGAGGGGAGGTGCTGGTGTGGGAGGAGTGCTGCTACGGCCTGGGGGAAGCTGGCTGGGGAGGGGGAGGAGAAATGAAAGTAAAGGCTGTGTTTGCGGGGAGAGAGAGGGGAGGTGCTGGTGTGGGAGGAGTGCTGCTACGGCCTGGGGGAAGCTGGCTGGGGAGGGGGAGGAGAAATGAAAGTAAAGGCTGTGTTTGCGGGGAGAGAGAGGGGAGGTGCTGGTGTGGGAGGAGTGCTGCTACGGCCTGGGGGAAGCTGGCTGGGGAGGGGGAGGAGAAATGAATGTAAGGCTGTGTTTGCGGGGAGAGAGAGGGGAGGTGCTGGAGCTGGGGAACAAAGTTTATGGCCCAAAAGCGTGTGCCTGTGGCCACGTGAACTTCAAGAAAACCGCAGGAACGAAGCCCTTGGTTTGCCGAGGATTTTCAGGACATGAATTCTCACTCCTCTCGATGCGCTTGCGCGCATCGATACGTCGCGAGACCTAAAAATCAGGGTTGCCCCTACGAAAGAGACCACAGACAGGTTGGTATAGCTTCGCAATTTTAATGAAGGTTGCAGCAGAGGAAGCCTGCGTTGAGACCAGAACCAAAAAAAAACGTGCATGGTAAATGTGTGGTAATAGCACTGCATGTTTAAAACTATTGCAGGGAATGTTTCCCTTCAACCATAGATAGACAGCTCCTACATGTAGTAGTCTGTTGTGAATAAGTGTCAGTGTTGAGAAATAGGGACCTGTGTCAACCAGCAGCAAACACTGGCACAAATTAAGCACTGTCCCCAATGGCATTGCAGTGCAACAGTGACAGTGTTGTGGACTCACAGTATCAGCTCCAATGGTCAGACCGACCACTGAGAATACCTCTAGACTGCCCTTAAGTCTCAATGCTTTCCAGAATAGTTTATGAGAGTCTTAACATGACTGAATGCAGACGTATAAGACATATTTAGGATAGGTAGAAGGACTCAACAGGGGTGCCCGTTATCATCCATGTTAGAACCTCTTGTTCCAAAGCTTTATTGCTTTTCTGTTATCCATCCTTTGAAGAAGCTCTTAATCAGGGTTAAAGGTTGTGGCAAGACTCTGCTTTATTTGGATTTATAACTGGGTCAAAACATCTAGGAGCTCTTATATCCAAAATTGTTGAGAATTTGCTTGATATTTTTATATAACAGCTTGAATGAAGGTAAACTTTACGAGGAAAGAACTGGTATCTTTGCATAAATCTTGGAATTTGGGTCAAGAAAGTTAAAATGTTGATCATGTCCTTCTACATATTCTGGCCACCTTTTTTAAAACATTGAAAGTGGAATTGACAAAACCATTTGGGTCATTTGAGTATAAGAATCTCTTGAAAAACGTTAGGCTAAGTTATTGCTAAAGACAAATATCAAATCAAGACTATTTAAGGTATTGTCTAGGCAGCAGTGCTTTATTCGTAAAACAAAAATAAATGTGGTGCCCAATCCTATTCCTAGGTGGTGCTGCCAGTTTCATCACTAATGCAGCCTTCTTTCACCACTGGTGCCACCCTCTATTATTTGCTGCAAAACAAGCATGCCATGGTACAATTAAGGAAAATGGCTTCTCTGTGCATTATACAACTATAAATGGCGGCCTACTAGCATTTAAGGCACCTGGGCTCTGATGTCATTGTACTTGCAGCACTATTGATAACTACACCCCATACCAGTGCCACCCAAAGCATACCTGATCTTAAATACTGCAGGCCAACAAGTTGGCCTGTGTTCCTTTATTGGGGCAGAACAGGGTTATCCTCTCCAAAAAATGTGGAAAAAATGGAGAACAGTAGTTTATTTTTCCACCTTAGGTAATAAGTGTACTTGGCTCTTACTGAGGGAAAGGCTGTACTCCCTGCCCCATAATGTTATAACAACACCACAAGATATTAGTCTCTGTTCCGCGTGTTGGATCATTTCTCCTGGGCTTTGTCAGATTTGCCTTTTTTCAATATTATGACTTTTTTCTGCCTCTGCCCAAGAATTTGGTATAGAGACTCCCCCTTGTGCCTGCAAAATTGTATCCCCCATTGAATTCTCATCCAAGGTCAAAGGACGTTCGAATGCCGCCCTCTCCTCATCGGAGAGCCAAGGAGCTGATATATCCTTAAGATACTTCTGGGTAACTGTTAAATCCCTTAGTCCATCCTCATTAACACCTTGGCTGCTTGAGAGATCCCTCTGCTGTGCTGGGCCATAATGTGTGGTCATGACAAGCTCAGCTCGTCATGAGCACCCTAGAGGTATACCTCATGATGAGCTGAGCTCGTCATGAGTATCGAAGGGGTTATATAATCCTGCATAAAATTGTCTAAAAACCTCCCAGATCTCTCCAGGGTCCGTTACTGTGTCTCCTCTGCCATTACAGATTTCCCTTACTTACCCTGATGCTGCCTTCTGCCTTGTGTGTATCGCTAAAGTGAGCCCCACCCTCTCACTTAAATTATGGCATTTCTCTTTCTTAGTTAAAAAGTTAGCTGCTGCCTTACTACCAATACTCTCAATTGCCTCTGCTTTTGTAGCTACGATTTTGAGGAGCGCTTGATCTAGAGGGTTCCTTTGCTGAATTACTGTGTTCAGCTCCTCCTCTGCATACGCCACTGCTTTAATGAGTTTCTTGGATCTTAATTATTCCTGTTTTTGTTTATGTAAGTTAAAGCTCAATGTCTCCCCGCGCATACCTGCCTTAAAGGCATCCCAAGAAACACCAGACAAGGTGCTTCCTCTGTTTGTCTCCCAGAAAGCTACAATCCAGTCATTCATATGTTTTATATAACTCTCATCCTTAGCAATGCACTTTCAAACGTCCAAGTACTTTCCCGCCTAACTACTCTTGAACGTTTTAGAGTTATTACCAATGGATTGTGGTCTGGGATAATCCGGGGGAGTTTCTCGATCTGGGTCCTTGACGTCAAGGAACTGGAGATAAAAAAATAATCCAAACTGACACAAACCTTGTGCGGTGCTGAATAATATGTACTACGAGTGCCTACAGGATTCAGACGAGCCCAGACATCGGTTAAAGAATTTTGCTGAGCCAAGTTCACTATTGCACGACATATCTTTTTTTTGCGACCAAGATAAGAATGCCCAACCTCAGTCCCAAGTACAGCAGCCCATTAATATTAAAATCTCCATAGAGGATATTCGGCTCTGGCCATAAGGCTAGTACTGAATCCAGAAACTCAAAAATATCCAGGTCATCCTCCGTAGACCCATACATCGACCCAATAGTCAAAATTTACCCATTTAGGGGTCGATTCCGATCCGGTAAAAAAACCATCTGTAACAATCGTATCCGGAGCCCTCTCTGTACGACTCGTACACACTCCGTACGACCCGACGAGTACGATCCGGACCAGGGCATCAGGACGCGATCCGTACGGTCCACGTCAGGTAAGGGCGATTCGTACGGAAAAGCGCACAATCACATACACACCGTATAGTGCGTACCCCCCATGATCGCAGGGGTACGCCCTGTATACCCAGCTTACATGGGGTACGGTGCGTACCCCTGTGATCATGGGGGGTACGCACTGTACACCCAGTGTACATGGGGTACGGTGCCTACCCCTGCGATCATGGGGGTACGCACCATACCCCTTGTACGCTGGGTGTACTGGGCATACCCCTGCGATCATGGGGGGTACGCATCGTACCCGGGGGGGGCGTTCCGTACCTGTTTCGGCGCGAACTCTGCTTTTACGGCTGTTTTCAGCTCCCGTAAAAAAAAGCGTCGTACGGTGCGTATCCAACACGAATCATACTTGCTGGGTCGTATAAACCAGCCGTGAGCCGTACAGATGTTGAGTACAGCGGGTTCTGACTGAGACTCGTACGGGGATTCAGGTCGTACGGTCTCTGTACGATTCATACGCAGTCTGGCTCCTGGTACGAATCGTACTTCGTCGTACGTACGCAGGACGTTGCAGGGTACGATTCGTACGGGAAAAACGCTCCGAATGGCTATTCGGAGCGGTTTTTCCCAAATCGGAATCGGACCCTTATTGTGCATTTAAGGAGAACCCATCTACCCCACTGATTATCGATCTTTCTTTTAACTATAATGTCACTTTTTTTGCTAATATAGCCACACCCCTGGTCTTGGAGCCCAATTTAGTATGTGCGAGCAGGGAAAAGCCCAGTTGTTCCAGCAAATAGCCCCTTGTCCCCTCTATATGCGTCTCCTGCAAACAGACAATATCTAATCGCATTGATCTCAACATAGTCATAACTCGCTGCCTTTTGAGGTGATCATTGAGCCCACAGACATTAATCGAAGCAATCCGTACACTCATTAGAATATATCGAATACCAGTCCAGCCTTCTCAACCAGTGAATTAAAGAACCTTGGATATTGTGCTGTGCTGTGCTGTGCTGTATGTGCCCTCCTTATTCCCTCTCCCCCCAGCACTGTCCCCCCACCCAAGAGACCCTCCCCTTGACCTGCCCTCCACCTCCCTTACAGGCAAATAGGTCAACCATGACCTGTGTGTGACCGCTTGGCTCACAGCAATTGCAGCCTCCTCCCTTTCCGTCGTTCTAATCGATAGTGCCACTAAACCATACAATGTCAAACCATATCTTCAAGTACCTAATAAGAAAGCTGGAAAAGAAACAGAAGGAATCCCAAAAGCCCTGAGATGGTCAACAACAAACAATAAAAACCCCTTTGTGTTGCATAACTTTTGACCCCGCAACCTCATCCCCCTTCTGATCTTTCAGTTTGTCCATGTACTGTTGGGCCTTAACCTCGGAGAAAAGCATTCTGACCTGCCCTTTAGTGAACACCTTAAGCCTTGCAGGGTACAACAAATAAGCCTGAGAGCCAAGGCCTTGAAAAGGAACTATCAACTATCTTAGCCTCCACCTTCTTTCTACAGTGACATCGCAGAAGTCAGGTCGGACAAAGAATGAAATATCATTACTTTCCGGGGCAAGATGGCCGCTGACGGACCGTAGCACTCAACAGCAGATCCCTCTCCTTCCTTTCCGAGTTAAAGAGAATTTGGTGGCTCCCTGCTTTACAGAATTTCCCTGCGGCAATGTGGCAACAGGATTGTGGTTCAAGATGGTGGATAGTGCACCCTGTAGCTTTGTTCGTTGCACTGTTCCAACAAACCTCGCAAGAATAGCCGGGCTGTTAGAGCGACCGAGAGCGGGACACAGGATGGCGCCATGGGGCCCGAAGCAGCTGAAGGATCAGAAGGATCCAGGAAATGCTAAAGAATCAAACAAGGAACCAAGCAAGGACACCCTGGCTTTGAATGACCAGCAGTGCAATGGCGGCAGTACCGCGACCACTGGTAGTAAAAATTCTGCCGATACTGGTCAGAAGGCTGCCCCGATAAAAACTGTAAAGGACGTGCTCAAACCTAAAGAAACCTCTCTCCGTCAGCCTACCTTAGCTAAGTCCTTCGCCGTAAAGCCGCTGGAGAACACGGAGATGGCGAAGCCGGCCCGAGAACCCTGGGAATCCGGTATCCAGGCAATGCGTCAATACACTGTTGCAGGCTCTGCCTGGGGCAGCTGTGAGTGAAGGGAATCCAAGCATAGAGCGGACGGGCTCAGTTCGGAAAGATCACTCTGGCAAAACAGGGGGCTCATCTGCTACAGAACCTGGCATCGATGCGGATGCAAGAGTTCGAGCTTCAGTGGGAGTAGAGTTGGCCTCACCAGAGGATGAAGTGAGTACTCTGGAACTTGGTCCCATATCAAATCCCTCTGACTTTGCAAATATGTCGCAACTTCATGTATAAGTACAGGATAGAGGGGCTACGGGCTCACCTGAGGGAGACTGTTTTTTACTCATTGAATGAAGACTCAGACTCGTTGCTTTCAAGTGAAGGGAGTTCATCTGGGAATACGGATTCTGCAGATAGTTCATCCGTCCAGAAGGGCACCCAGAAGAAAAGGAGGTCTAAAACAAAAACAAAGCTGCTTGAGAGTCCCTCTAATACTGGGACCAACAGGAAGCTCGTCTGGGACTATTTAGCTACATCACAACTGTAACAAGATGATGGCAATACAAACAAACAAGCGGGCATAATGCATCAAATAGTCCCCCTCAGCCTCAGCCTACCTCACTGGATCTTCTCTGTACCACGTTGAAGCAAATGCAGGGTGAAGACAGGATAGAGAGTCGGAGGGCCAAACAGGCAACTAAAAAGATACAAAGCTCCCTGAGGAAAATGAACAAATTGTACGAAGACATAGCAGATAGGGTTGCCCACGTGGAGGAAAGAACAGGAAGACTGGAGGATGACGTCAGCAGATGGCAAACTTTTAAACAAGCACAAGAGAAGGCGGTCGAGGATGTCCAGTGGAAGCTGGAGGATTTTGAGGACCCCCAGCGGCGGAATAACCTAAGGCTGCTGGGGGTGGCCGAAGGGGTGGAAGGGCAGGACGTCAGGCTGTTTGTAGTCAACCTCATTAAGGGCGCTTTCCCTGAGTTGGCCTCTTGGAATTGGGAGTACGAGGCACTGGTTCCCTCTGACTCAAAGGAAAGTGTATGGGGTGTCTCAGGTTGAAAAGCCTAGGGTAATTTTGGTCCATGTGGGTAATTATCTTCTTAGACAAGAAGTCATGGCGTACATTTACTTTTTCTCCTCAATGCAATGTTTCACCAAGAGTCCTTCTATTTATTTGACTTAGTTTAATAGAGATAATTAACGCAAGGTCACTGTTCAATTTCCTACCTTTAACTGTATGTCTTATTGCATTGTAAGCATCACTGACTATACCTTGATAATACTAATGCTAAGTTTATAAGTCTAATCTAAGAAAGTCAAGATTCCAAATGGAGCAACTTGGATGACCAGTCAAAGTGAAAACTTATTGTGTTCCTGTGCAACAATGATAAACTGTATTACCCACATAAGAGGATGAAAGGATCCTGTCCAGCAATCAATGATTGCCCCAAGACCCTATGATGGAGCCTCTCATAAACTACTGGATGAAAAATGTCACTTACAGGTTAGCTTGAAGAGACAGACTGAAATCTGAGAGCTGTTGGAGAGGCCCATTCTTCAAAAAGCGAGTGGATCATGGTTATTTCTATTGCTGTAGTTGAGTGTGTTGTATTGGCAGAGATGTGTCTGTAGTATCAGTTCTGATAGGGATGGTTGTAGTTGCCATAGTACAGGATAAGTCTGTTTAATGTCAAGTTATATGATGCACAAGTCAGGCATGCGGTGTTCAGCACAAGACTAGGATGTGCAGAGCAGGTTGTGGGGTGCAGAAAAGAAATGTAGTCCTGTGATCCAATGAGGCATGGATATTGTATAGGTGTTAATGTCAAGGTAGGAATGCATGGCTCATGATTAGGGTGTGCTTGGCAGGAGAAGGGTGCTCTTCTGTTTTCTGATGTTAAATGAATAATGGAGAGTGCAATAGAAGTAAATTGTGTGTTACAAATCATTACCCAATCACCAGGTGCCTAGCTTCCTAGTGATTGGCCACTGTGTTTGCACGCCCATGTCTCTGATGCAATTGGTGAGTGTGTGAGGCCAGGGCCTGAAGGGACATCACAGATACATATTTACACAAGCACTGATAGGAGCACTGCTCCTTGGCTGTTTCTGCTGCTATCGCTGTTGGGATTGCATAAGGTGGGCAAAAATACATTTAAGTGGGGTCCACTATCTCAAATCGACTAATTGCCATGCAGCTTACGGGCAGTTTTAATGATTCGAACTCTCTCACTATGTTATGATACCATGGGGCATATTATCAAGAACGGGGTTAAAATTATTGCTGCCTTAGCGGCAGGAATCTGCCGCTAAAGCGGGGATAATGGGCATGATAATATGCCCTTGAGAATTCCAATAGAAGCCCATGTTCCCACCAGAACATGGGCTTCTATGGGAATTTACAAGGGCATATTATCAAGTTCGTTATCGCAGCTTTAGCTGCAGTTTCCTGCCGCTAAAGAGGCGATAATTTTAACGCTGTTTCTTGATAATATGCCCCCATTTCCCTACAGTTATTTGTTCATATATTGCTCTCAGGAATTTTTTTAAAGGTTTGTTTAAAGATTTTCTATTATGGATTAAGATTAGAAAATGCTATTGGATCCTTCCTTTTTATAGGAGCGCTTGCTGGTGGGTAATTTGAAGGAAATGTGGAAACTCTTTTCATTCAGGTAAACCCAAATGATCCATGGGCCAGATTTTCAAACTTTGGCAACTGGTTTGCACCACTCATTGAAACAGATATGACACAAAATCCTTTGCGCTATTTTCAGAGCAACACAATTGTTACAGACATTACTTTTCTAAATAGAGGTATGCAAGGCATTGTGTTGCTCTATGTTACTTTACGTCATGTAGGCATTCCATTGGTGGTACCTAGCAAACCATGTGCAGCGGAGACTGGGCATTTACAAAGGGTGGGAGATAGGCCCTGTTTTCCAAAATGCTGCACATGCGGGAAGGTCGAATGTCATCAAAAGGTTGGGAGAAGGCCCCACTCTCAGTACAAGGTTCAAGGCCATGTACAGCAGGTGTCAGAGCACTTGGAGTTTGGGGCATAACGATTGGTTGAAGGCAAAGCCCTGAGATGCAAGGCCTGAGGCCATGGGCAGTGGGTGCCAGATGATGACAAAAGGCGTGGTGCACCCTATTATCCACTGCACTTGGTTAAAGGTGATGTATGGATGGATTTGACACCCACAGAGAGTGGGTCACAGGGCCAGACCGATGGTCAGACTCTGGACCCCCTCTGTAGAGACCCAAAGAGTGTGCACAGCATAGGTTGTCCACTAATGGAGGGTGTGGTACAGGGTTTGTCAAGAGGCCGTTGCAGCCGCTCTTTGTGACTCTGGACCTTTGCCAACCCTGTGGATAACCATCTACTGCCAGGACCATCTGGGGAGAGACCGAACCTTCGCCGGTTGTGGGCGCGGGACTGCGAGTCCCAGCAGGAGCAGCGCTGGACCTAGCAGCGCACCTGTGACTCTTCCCGCCCCTCTCCTCCCCCTGCTGCTGGCGCTTTCAAACGGCTTGCGGCCCCCGCTTCGCGGGATCCGCTCGCAGCTGCTCTTTGTGACTCTGGACCTTTGCCAACCCTGTGGATAACCATTTACTGCCAGGACCATCAAGGGAGAGACCCAACCTTCGCCGGTTGTGGGCGCGGGACTGCGAGTCCCAGCAGGAGCAGCGCTGGACCTAGCAGCGCACCTGTGACTCTTCCCGCCCCTCTCCTCCCCCTGCTGCTGGCGCTTTAAAACGGCTCGCGGCCCCCGCTTCGCGGCAGCCGCTCGCAGCTGCTCTTTGTGACTCTGGACCTTTGCCAACCCTGTGGATAACCATTTACTGCCAGGACCATCTGGGGAGAGACCGAACCTTCGCCGGTTGTGGGCGCGGGACTGCGAGTCCCAGCAGGAGCAGTGCTGGACCTAGCAGCGCACCTGTGACTCTTCCCGCCCCTCTCCTCCCCCTACTTAAATCCATTCGAATGCGCGAACGCGGGACGCGCGCGGGACAGTGCCCGGGGCTAAGCCCGGGCAAAGGGCGGGCCGTTTGAGGCCGTTCGAGGACTTGAGAGACCGGACCGGGCCTTTTCACTAACTCCTTTTCCCTGATAAATCCCTTTGATTATTCCAAGTGCCGTTTGTGTATTGGGCCATACATTGTAACTATCCAAAAATAGTTAGTCTCCTGGATCGTCATCAAGAGAATTATTACTCCCACTTTATTCTCACTACATCGGCTCACCAAGAACAATGCTATCAACTAGAGGAACTAAGTGCAAGAATAAGACTAATGGGGGTGGGGACAAACTGTTAGGCCCAATGGGCGATTTTATCACCAAGGCTAACCTATTTATCGATCAGAGTATTACTCTGATAGAAGTTAGGGTGTCCTTGGATCTAGACCACGCTAAGAGATCCTCTATGGGTCACTTGGCGAAGGCAAGATCCCCTGCTATAGTTGGTAACTCTGGGGAAGGGAGTTGTTGTGAGGGCAGACTTAGTCTACCAAACTGCGTCGACCTTTCGGTTTCCCAGCTCTCAGATTCCCAGATATCACTAGGCCAATCTATTTTAGACTTGGAAAGGACCCCAGAACTCCCAGTTCAAACCACCCCAGACGAAATAAGACAAGCAAGAGGGAGGAGGGAGGGCGCAATAAGCAAAAGGAAAAATGGCCATAAAACCATTAACACCACTGAGATTGGAGATACGCCTACTAGGGTAGAGCCAGCACCTCCTAGGCCAGAACACATAATAGTCACGGCAATTGTAAATCATTCCGCGCTTGACTCATCCAGTCTTATTAGTCCAGTACCCCCTGTTCTTCTATCATGTAGTAATGACATAACGGCTAGTAATAACTCACAGCTTTTAAATACCATCAAAGACACTGTGAAATCTCTATTTGCCCCAGTAGAAGCAAGACTGGCGAGGATAGAGAATCAGCTAACTAACTTAGCTAAGTATATAAAGCCGACACAAGCCCCGGGGGAACAAAAAAAGGGGGGAAACAAGACTGGTAAACAGAGACTCCCTAATCATACACATACACAAGACAGTGCACCTACATTGGCAAACATAACATCTAAACCAATAGGTCCTGAAATGATAAATAAAACCAGACTAACAAAACCATCTACCAACAATGTCATAACTATCTCACAAAGCAATCCCTCGGCGCTATTAGTAGCAACACCCAAAACACCGGTTCCTAAGACACCTGGTCCTAAAAAACCTGCGCCAAAAACAATGGCAACTAAAACACCCGTAGCCAAAACCCCGGCTTGTAAATCACAGCCACAAAAAAACCCGGCTTCAATAGCAAATAGACCCGGGGTCCAAACCAAAGACTTACCGGCTCCAGGAGGGGTCGCAGAGACGCTGCCTACATCGCCTTTGCCACACAGCACCGCTGGGTCCCTGACGTTGTGGTCGCCCCCGCCGCTGTGCAGCGCCATCGCACGGCCGCGGAGCGGAGCAGACCACAACTCCCAGCGAGCCCTGCAGTTACCTCCGCCCACTTCCTGCACAAGCGCCAGGAGGCGCTACTAAAGGCGATAGCTTCCTCCGCGTCGCGGACGCGCGCGGGCGGCGCCGGGCGGAGCCCGGGCAGAGGGCGGGCCGTCTAAGGCCGTCCAAGGACGACCAGGGACGGGACGGGCCACGTCCGTAACATTATTAATCATGGGTAAGCGTAAATTGGTTACATCAGCGGCAGATGAAGCAAAAGCGAAGGTGCCAAAGTATACTACCAGCATACTGACATATTTAACAACAAAGGTGGGGGAATTATCATCGCAGATCGCTGAGTCCGAGCGTGAACTAGGCCTTGTCCCTAGCCCTGGGATTGTTGATACATCCAATTCCTCTGCTATAAACTGTATTCCGTTGGAGCCTCGGGTTATCATTGAGGCTTGTAGACCTACTGTATCCCAACTCGCCACAGTTCTTCCATGTCCGGCTGTAACTGAAACTGTGATACCTAACTTCCCTATGAACCCCGGGGAGGTTGGAAGGTCTGCTTTAACTATGGCTGGCTCTACCCAGCCAACTTTTGTAACGGAGGAGGGCATTATGGCCCTATTGGAAAAACTGTTCACAGAAAGACTGGAGACTGCCTTAATTCAGATTGCCTCGGACATTAATGAAACTCTGAAGGACTGTGTTAAGAACCTTATGGCAAAATGTGATCGCATCAATGATACTCTTAGCATTCGGGCCCCTTCTTCTTTTATGCCTTTGGCTCCATGTCCTTCAGTTGTGCAGGTGTCTGCCCCCAAAGTTGGTGACCCACCCACAATCAGGCCGGTTGCTATCCCTCTTCTGCCTATTGTTAACCCTGTGCCACAAAAAGGGAAAGTAGATAATGGGATATATATTCCCATAACAGAGGCTGGCAACAGTGCAAGTTCCTCCACAAGGCCTAGAGGCCAGTGGAGGGCAGTGGAAAAAAGGGTTCCCCCAATAAATTTACCTCCGGATGCAACACCATTTGTTGCAATTTTGGTTAACGTGCCCAAACTTGAAGACGGGGTGGTGGAACAACATGAGACCCTTCTTAGGCACGTTAAAAAATGGTGTAATGCTAACTGCACGGGAGAAAGTAATATTGCAGACAATATCGTAACAAGTAGACGGGTAAATTGGGTGGGCAGAAGCAAGAAAGAGGTATCTGGAGATTGTGTCATTGTAAATTTCAAATCCAAGAATGTCGCTAGTCGACTTTTCTGGGATGACTCCCCTCTGGATTCTGCAAGTAAAGGGGTTCGGGCGATGCCCCTTGGCTTTTTTTATCCTCGTCTTTATAGACCAGGTGTTATGGAGATCAATAAGTTACAGTTTACTGATAATACCTGGGCAGAGGATAAACTTATCTCACCTATGCCTACTAATGTCTGGATGACTAAGCCAACCAAAGGTAATGGGGTGGTAAATGCTGTAAGAAACACACCCTCTAATGATCTTCCATTGTCAAACATGTTTTCGGCTCTAGCTGATAGAATAGACATTGAATGACTAGAACCTGAACCTGAACAGGAAAACCTGACTCGCCTATGTACAGGCAAAACTGAGGTGGCCCCACCTGATGACAGAGTTGAAACTGTTATAAATGACCCATTACAAATAGGTGGAGGGCACATACGGATATTATCATGGAACATTGCGGGCCTACGGGCAAAACAGGACGATCTGATTTGGTTACAATCAGTGAAGAACCATGATATAGTTGCCTTACAAGAAACTTGGACGAAAGATAAAGGCTTCTGGGTAGATGGATACATTTCTTTCTTTGTTGATGCCCAGAGCTCTACATCAGGAAGGGATAGAGGGGGTTTGCTACTCCTTGTTTCAGTTAAAATTGCAGGGAATGTTAGAGAAATCCCCAGTGCTTCGCATTATTTTCAGCTGGTGGAAATTTGCTTGGCTGACAGGAATAAGATTGTATTAATAAATTGTTATAATTCTATGCAGGGGGGGCCCCCAAATTTTGTGTTAGATGGTTTATCGGCCTTTTTAACCAAATATATGTCAAAACAAACCACTTTTGTCCAGTTTATAATGATGGGTGATTTTAATGTTCATGCGTGTAAGTCCCATTGTCAGATCATTGATGATACCGGTCCTGATTATACTTCGCTGCCACACTTTGAACATAGCCCTAAAGGTGTGGCATTGGAAAACCTGTTATCATCAAATGACTTATATGAACCGGGGTTTTCAGATCCAATAAACCGTGTGGTCACGTATAACGCAAGGGGCAGTGAATCGATTATCGATTACTTTTTTATGTCTCCAGGGCTCCTTCGTTACGTATTGTTTTATAATGCAATTGTAAGTGGGTTTAGTGACCACAATCCTGTGTTGTTGGTTTTGGACGCCCTCTCTGGGTTGCATAAAGGAGAATTAAGGGCTAGCTCTACAAGGGACGTAAGGAGTAAAGATCAGGGAAGACGCCTTAAATGGTGTAAAGTCTGCCCAGAGGATTTTCATGGTCTTATTGTACAAGATATGTTAGTCGAAATTGAGAAATGTAGGAATGGAGAGAGGAGGGAGGGGGAGGTTGTGAGTGCCTTTGAAGCTATCTGTGCTAGAGTAGAAAAAGAGCTTAGAGCTAAACCAGGGAGGGGTTCTGCTCCAGCGTGTAGATGGTTTGACCGCTCTTGCTCACAGGCACACTCAGCTTTGCTGAAGGGTCTTAAACAATCTCCTAGAGATAGGTCTTTGGTGGCACATTTAAGAAGAAAATATGTTTTGGCAGTTAAACTTCGGAAAAAAGCCATCAAAGATGAAGCATGGGACTCTTTGATGGACCCTATAACTCTTAAACATAGTTCCAAATTCTGGGCCATAATAAATAATCCTTTGTTCTCCCACACTAACAACATGGATCTTGAAACAAATATCTCTGAAGCTGACTGGATTAACCATTTCTCCAATATATATGGTTCAAATGAAATAGCCGAGGCGTTTAATATACCTTACTCCCCATCGTCTCCCTCTAAATTAAATTTTACCAAATCAGAAGTAGAGTTGGCAATTTTAGGCTCTGCTGCAAATAAAGCCCCAGGCCCGGATGGGGTACCCCTGGACCTATATAAACTTAATTCTGAGATGTGGGCTGAGATTTTAGCTAATGTTTTTAACTGTGTGTATGAGGGGGGTTTGCCAAAAACGTGGTCTTGTGCTATTATAGTACCCATTTTTAAAAAGGGTCAAAGAAGCGACCCTAAGTGTTTTCGACCAATTTCGTTATTAGATTCTTCTATGAAGATTTTGGGAAAAGTCCTGTTAGCTAGAATTAACACCTGGTCCATAGACAATGATATCTAGTAGATGCCCAGTATGGGTTCCGTGCTGGTAGAGGGACTGAGGACCAATGCTTAAATCTTCATTTGTTAATTTCGAAATACACAATTGTTAAAAAAGGGTCAATTTTTGTTGCTTTTATGGACCTGTCCACGGCTTTTGATTTGGTGAATAGAGCCCGGCTGTGGACCATGCTGTTAAAGCTGGGTCTTGATCCTCCCCTTGTATACTTTTTGGCAGAACTACATAAAGATTTAAAAGCCTCAATTAGAATGGACCAAGAAGGTAATTGTACTGCGTGGTTCAAATCCAGTAGGGGCGTGCGGCAGGGCTGCATTCTTGCTCCCATGCTGTTCACTTTGTATATAAATTCACTTGAGGAGACTCTTTTAACTGCTACCTTGGATACTCCGCGTGCAGGGGACACTCGTATTCCTGTTCTCCTGTACGCGGATGACGCAGCTTTAATAGCTCGGACCCCGATAGGTTTGCAAAAACTTTTAAATGCTTTTAATGATTTTATGTCATCATTAGACTTAGTGATAAACAACTCTAAATCTCACGTCATGGCTTTTGGGGCTGGTAAAAATAATTCTAAACAGTTCTACTGCAATGGTGACGTGATCACTAATGTCAAAATTTTCACGTACCTGGGTGTTATTTTTGACACTAAGGGGAGTTGGGCTCCGCAAATTGTAGCTAAAACCAAAGCGGTCAGGAGCTCGGCCACCGCTATTTTAAGTTTTTCCAGGAGACTGGGCGGGAAGCCAACTGGTGCCTTACTTAACTTGTACAGGGCGAAATCAGTAGCAATAGCCAGGTACGGCTCAGGTTTGTGGGGCTATGTAAATAGTGAATCAGTACAAAGGGAAGAAAATAAGTTCCTGCGTTCCACCTTAGGGCTTCCCCAATCTACAGCCACGTTTTCAGTTCACCAGGAAGTTGGCCTTGGGTACATATCTGACATCCTTCTCATGGCCCCTATCTTGTTATGGATAAGGCTCTGGACCAACAAAAACTTGGGTCTGAATCATAAAATACTGGTGGACTGTTTAAATCTGGATAATTACAAAAACATTACTTGGCTTTCTTACATACAAAAGTGTTCTCTGGACCTGGGACGTCCTGACATTTTTCTGGTCCCCCAGGGTCTAAAGAAATCTGATTTAGATTGGGTGAAGGCCAATTTCATTACATTGAAAAATGTGGAGAGGGAGGAACGCCAATTACTTAAGCCCACGGTCAGAGCCCATTACCTGACCATCACCTGCCTTACTATACAACCGTACCTTACTATCGTCACTATCCCCTTCCATAGGTGGCTTCTGGTTAAACTCCGGTTTAATCAGATTTACACAGTTTTGTGTGATAGTCAAGGCTGGTTTAAGGAGGAGGACGCCCCTGTCTGTAATTGCGATAATTTTTCTACGCAAAATAATATGCACTTTATGTTGTTTTGTAATTTTTTCACTGCGCCCAGACAGAAATACCTGGTACCATTATTAAAGGACAAAGCTTTTTACCAGGCAAAACCTGCCCTCCTCTATCTCCAATTATTGGACTCTGCGTTGGCCATGTTTAGTGTGGCCAATTATCTTGTTGCTGCTGTTAGGATTAGGAGGAGAAGACTTAATAATGCTACATTAGGGTTTTGTAGAGAAGACTGAAATGGAAATGCTGTGCATATTTAAATATCTATCTTATTGAGTATTTACTCTTTTTACGATGTATTTTTACACTGTATATTAATTAATTATTATTGATGTTTTCTCATATCATCTTTTTATTATGCATATGTAAATACTATTGATTGATGATTGTTGTAACTCCTTATGAATTTGTATTGCCCTTCTTCTGATGTGATTGCAGAATGCTTTTATGATTTTTAACTAAATCGAATAAAGTGGTTTTTGACTTGACTTGACTTGACTTGACCCGGACGTAGAGGACCGCCCGAAGGTAGATTTCCTGTTGAGATGCCACCAGAAGCATCTCCCTTCGTGGTGGTAATGACAGGTGTTCCTGAGTTACCGGATCATAGCATGGAACCCACATGGTCATTACAAAATAAAGCCCAGCATTGGTTAAATAATAATCGTCCAATCCCACCATCCTGGCCATCCAGGATTCTGATGGTCCGTAGAACGACCTGGGTGGGAAATGGTAGAAAAACGATCCCGGGAGATTGTATTGTCATTACATTCGAGGACCCCAGAGTAGCAGATTATATCTGCTCATGGGAGCCCTCGGGTGGAAATGGGGGTATAAGTACGAAACCACTCTCCTTTTTTTACCCCGCAAGACAATACTATGATTCTTTCAACAACCATGAAACTCCCTGGGAACTAATAGCCCCACGGCATTTTGATTATGGCAATATAAGACAAGCAGTGGCCCCTCGCTGCCAGGATTATGAGAACCCCTGGCATACAGTAGGATCACGCTATAGGCGGAGGGGGTGGGATGATCAAGGCCCATATTCGCAGAGAATAATCCATAATGAGCAACCACGTTGGGATACTTGGTTTAATATCCCAACGAGGAATAGATACAGTGGCCTTGAAATGGTTGATTGACCATTAGAGGTGATTGAAATAACTAATTCCATTTCACCCCAAGCAATAAATTTACTCCCCCAGAAAATGATGAAGTAGTGAAAAACCCAGCCTTGTCGCTTCTATCCATATTCTTTTGGAATGTGGCGGGTCTCCGCCCTAAAATTGATGACGGGACGGCCCTACACTTCCTGGATCAGGGGAAAATAGTTTGTCTACAGGAGACATGGTCCACAGTGGAACTCCATCTCCTAGGATATAAAACTTATTTTATTCCAGCTCTTACCTGTAATGCGGGCAGACCGAAAGGAGGGATCATTACGTACATTGCAAATACTCTGAATCTAGAGGGTGACGATAGTTGGGTCTGACCCAAATTTTCAAATACTATTTTTGGCCTTTAAGAACAAGGACTCATTTCTTCTAATTAACCTTTATAGTAATTTAGAAGAGGGACAATTTTTGACCCTCCTCTCTAATATATAGGAGAAAATAATCCAGTTTTGCCAATCTAGGATAGGAAAAGGGGCAGTTCATCTTCTCTGGGGAGGGGATTTTAATCTACACCCATGCCCACAAGTTAAGAAAAACCAATGTGGGATAGTAGATGAGCAAGATACCCCTCTGATGCATTTTGAGCACACCAAATCAGGGGCCGCTATGAATAACATACTATCGGAATTAGATCTCGAAATATCTAACACCATAAGCCCAGACACAAATCACCTACAGCCAACTTATGTTGCCAGAGGATCCCAAACAACAGTTGACTATATCCTTCTCTCTCCTGGACTGGCATGTAGAGTTAGATCTTTTGAGGTCAGGCATAACACATTAAGTGATCATTCCGACTTGAGGATGGATCTCCACATAAATCAGGCCAAATCCGTAATTACAACCTTAGAAAAAACACTTGCTCAGAATAAATTAGAGATCGGAAAACAAAATGGATACATATTAAAATGGGAGAAGGTAAATCCAGCAGAATTTACCGGAAAATTGGTAAAAACGGCCTACCCAAACATAATCAAATGTTTGGACTTGCATGAAACAGATGAGGCAGTTTTAAATAATTTTACCCAAATATTGGAGAAAACAAAGAGTCTTCTCACAGCCAATTCAAAAGGCCCAAATACACCCGTTAGAGGATGGTTTAATCATAGCTGTACAGCGGCCCTAACCAATTTAAAGTCAGCCCTAAAAAATACTCCCAGAGATCCGGCTCAGATCCAATTTTGCAGACAACAATATAATAGGACACACAAATTAAGAATACAAGAACTCAAGCAGAAGCTATGGAATGATCTCCATACCAGTGCTCTTTCTAAAAATAGCGAGACATTCTGGCGAACAGTTAGATCACCCTATCTTATAGACGATAAAAGTCCTAAAATAGAAGTGGCCATAGAGGAAGACATATGGGTGGCTCACTTCTCAAAAATCTTTAAAAACATAATAACTCCAGGAAGGACTGAAAACACATTCACAAAGGTTGAATATCCAATATCCCTACAGTTTGACATCTCTGAGTTAATAGTCGCACTAGGTGCTAGTAAAAATGGGAAAACTCCGGGCCCAGATGGGGTCCCAGTGGACCTCTTTAAATATAATTTAGCTCTTTGGGCCCCTATTCTTACCAGAGTGTGCAGTGCAGCAGCAAAAGTGGGTCTGATTGAATCATGGACTAGATCTATCATGGTCGCAATTTTTAAGAAAGGGGATCGCCAGGATGTTACATGCTATCGCCCCATCTCACTGTTGGATTCTCTGGGTAAAGTTGTTGGTAGGGTAATTCTCCAGAGACTCCAGCAGTGGGCTGAGGCGAAAGGCATTATTTCCGATCTCCAGTTTGGATTCCGAGAGGGGTTTGGCACAGTGGAGCATGCTCTTAATCTTAGCCTGCCAACAAGTAAATATACACAAGCAAAGAAGGACATGGTCTACATGGTATACGTGGACCTGTCCGCGGCATTTGACTGTGTTTCACATGCGAAACTCTGGACAGTTTTGAGGTTAATGGGAGTGGATTCTGTTCTCTTGGATTTTCTGAGAGAATTATATTCAACAGCGACTGCGAGAGTGCGTTTTGGCCTAAGGGGTGAGCTGACGGCGCCGTTTGGGGTGGAGCATGGAGTCAGACAGGGATGCGTCCTGGCCCCCTTCCTATTCACTCTGTATACCAACGGTCTCGAGGAGGAGATGTTGAGGGGGCGCAGGACCTGCCACAGGTAAAAAAGCGTCTGATTCCCGCTTTGCTCTACGCAGACGACGCTGTCATCTTGGTACGCACTCCGCGCGAATTGCAGAAGTCCCTGAATAGATACACTGACTACATGGGCAAGTTGGACCTACATGTGAACGTTAAAAAAACGTTCGTCATGATAGCAGGCAATAGGAAAAAACAAGTGAGGAGTATTTATCTCAATGATCAAAAACTCGAGGTAACTGATCAATATCTGTATTTGGGTATTATGATTGATAGAAAATTGAAATGGCGGCCCGCAGTGGATGCAAGGTGTCATCTTTTTAAAAGAGCTACAGCGGCGCTGATTAGCTTCTCACAGAGACTGGGGAGAAGGGCTCCAGTAGAGTTATTAAAAATCTATAGTGCAAAGTGTCAGTCAATTGCACTATATGGGGCGGGCCTCTGGGGGCATGTAGACGTAAGTACCCTCCAGGTTGCAGAAAATTCTTTTTTTAGATTCCTGCTAGCAACACCAAGATGCACTTCTATTTACGGAACTCACTTGGAACTTGGTGTCCCCTATTTAGAGGTTCTTATAAAGATTTAGCCGCTACTGCTTTGGAGGCGTATCTGGACCTCTGAAAAAAATCTACTCACACAGACAATTGTAGCAGAGCTGATGACTCTTGATCAAACTGATAACATATTATGGCTCCGGTATATCAGAAATTTTCTTAAAGATTTAGGTAAGGAGAAGTACTATCTCCAACCTGAAAACATCATTGATATACCAAAGAAAACATTGAAACAACTGGCACTAAGTCATCTAGAGTCACTGAGTCTGGCCGCTGAGTCTCTAAAACCCTCGGTCCTCCATGCTAATATGGTCCAGGCCACAGAAAGCATTCAGCCTTACCTAACACTACAAATTAGTACTTATGAGAGAATGCTGCTAACAAGATTTAGGCTAGACCTCTTTTTTAGGCTAGTAGCCTTTTATGAAGGAAACAGGTGGGACCAAACTCTTCCTGTCTGCCCGTGTGATGAAAAGTCAAAACAAACCAATTTACATACGATATTGTTTTGCAAATTCCATCTTTCACATCGGAAAATATGGTTATTACCATTGTTGAGGCAGTGGGGATTGAGACAATGTCGTCCGGCAATGCTTCGCCTACAAATGTTGGAATCTGAATTTGTTTGTTATCATGTCTTGAATATTTTTAAATGTGTCACAAGGCATAGAAAAAACCTGTAATAATGCACCCTGGTTGTGGACCTAGAAAATGTAACGAACTAATAACTAGCATTTTAAAATGTATTGACCTGATCTGGATCAAATTTTTGTATGTAATTCGCAGATTTTAAACATTTTAGATATGAAATTGTATTTTCAAAAATGTTGCTTTTATGGTTTGCCAATGTGTTAAACCGAATAAAGGAATTTATATATATATTGTCAAGAGGCCTGTCTCTGGGGCTATCTCTCCTGTGTAAGACTGTGAACAGCTGGTGTGAGAGACCTGTGGGGGTGGAGTGGAGGGCCTAGCTGGGCTGCAACCAGTGCATGTGGTGATACACCATCAATATCAAGTATTGTCAGGTTGTGGTGGGTTGGATGGAAGTTCTGAATGGAGATCTTTGCATAAAATCACACTTATTCCCTTGCCTAATTTCATGCAGTGTGTCACTGGCTGTCCGATGCACATCTTCACTCACATATCTCTCTTCTTATATGTCCTGCACTAACTCTCATTCAGACTCACTGACAAACAAAATAAACAACTTAAATGTTTAACTATTTTAAACCATAAAAGTTAGTTCTGAAAAAAAAACATTTTTTTAAAAAAGTCAAATGTTTTTATGGTTTTCTTTAGAATTCCAGTGATGGGATACGCCCTCAAAACATGCTGACCATCCGTCATCCATATTGAAAGTGCCATAGACTAGGATGCACTTGTAATATGGTGGATGGAACACAGCCACGTTTGTGAGAAAGTATCCTTTTTGCGAATCTCTAAATAAGGCTTTTTTTAACTTTTTGGAGGACAAAAAAAAATGACAACTGGAAATGCGGGATAGGAACTTGGATTTTAAAGAAACAATTATTTGTGCGCATCTGCTAATGTAACAGCATTTGATCTATTTTTGTGCTCTAGCAATCTCCTAATTCCATGTCTTTCTGTCGCAGGATGTTACGGGATGTGGCAGGATGTCCTCTGCCAATCTGTTGCCAGGAGAACCAGTTGGCCAAGGGTTCGCTCAGACGGGGGCCATTGTTGGAGTGCCATTCTATAATAATGGGGTAACCCAAATGGTCATAACCGGACCTGGGCACTGTACGGGAATAAAAAAACGGTCTGTGACCATATATTGTAATGAATTCAATTCAAACATAAAAAATTACGTGCTATGTAAGGTTAACTACAGCACTGATGTTTGCTAACTACACAGAACAAACATTAATTAGATATATTCAAATGCATGTAATAATGACTTTATATGCATGCTTATGACAAAAACACACAAGTAAAAAGGGAAAAACACCACAATGTAAGATACATTTACAACAATAATAGTTATTAGATCAAGGGTTACTTTTGCAATACTCCTAGGTTGCGCGCGAAAAGAAGAAGGGAAAATAGTAAGGTGGTGGTGGTGGGTAGAGGGAAGTGTAAATCATAGAAATGAAGGTAAAGACATTCTGATATTTTAGATTCGCTGGTAACTAAAACCAGACTCTATAGACCTGTCCTGGTTAGTACTTTCATGTACACGTAATCTGTAAATTGTAGTATGTAATCAATACATTTTGACATGATACAATAGGAGGGATATGCGGGTAAAAGTTTTGTTCAGGGGGCAGCGTCGATGTTTCGACTCGGCTGATGCGGGGAGGGAGCTTTGGGCCTCAGCTGCGAGTCTTCATCAGGACAGAAGGTGGTAATCTACGCCTGGTGCCAAGCCTGGCTACTCAGCTATTTTAAGTGTATAATTCCAATAATGGTTCCAGGGCTCGATGTCGCCAAGGATACCAATGTTCCAGTGATAGTGCATCCATCCCCTTCAATTAAATTTGACCATAATATTAGTAATGGCCCATCACCTCGTCAGAAGGACCTCTCAGCCTTCAGATCTGCTCCGTGAAGTAGCGACATTGAGCCCTGGAACCATTATTGGAATCATACCCTTGAGATACCGAGTAGCCAGGCTTGGCACCAGGCGTAGGTTGCCACCTTCTGTCCTGATAAAGACTCGCAGCTGAGGCCCCAAAGCTCCCTCCTCGCAACAGCCGAGTCGAAACGCTGAAGCTGGCCCCCCTGAACATAACTTGTACCAGCATATCCCTCCTGTTGTATCATGTCAAAATGTATTGATTACATACTACAATTTACAGATTACGTGTAAATGAAAGTACTAACCAGGACAGGTCTATAAAGTCTGGTTGTAGATACCAGTGAATCTAAAATATCAGAATGTCTTTACCTTCATTTCTATGATTTACACTTTCCCCTACCCACCACCACCACCTTACTATTTTCCCTTCTTCTTTTCGCGCGCAACCTAGGAGCATTGCAAAAGTAACCCTTGATCTAATAAATGTTATTGTTGTACATTTATCTTACATTGTGGGGCTTTTTTCCCTTTTTACTTGTGTGTTTTTGTCATATGCCTGCATATAAAGTCATTATTACATTAATTTGAATATATCTAATTAATGTTTGTTCTGTGTAGTTAGCAAACATTAGTGCTGTAGTTAACCTTACATAGCACGTGATTTTTTATGTTTGAATTGAATTCATTACAATACATTGTTGGAGTGCAGCAAATGGTATTCAACAGCAAATTTGTTGTGTGTGCTTTGGCATGTTCAACGTATGAGCAAGTAGAAATAAACTTGTAATCCGAGCCTGAATGTCTAGCTTTACTCTTAGTGCAAAAGTGGACTCGTTGAACCGTGCATTATAGACTGTGTTTATCACTGTGCAATAAAACATCCAATTCCAATGGAACTGTTTTATAAGCCATTGACCCATAGAGAGAAACCAGTATTATATGCAGGTATGTGCTGCTGGTATTGTCTCTAATTGACTCAGAGTAACTGCAACAAGCAGGCGCTTAGACAACTGGCAAACAAACATTGGCCGGCAACAGTTATTCTTCATTTTGACCTTAAACCTAAGTACTGTTGCCCTGCATCTGGAGCTAAATAAATGAGGTAAATCATCCTGGCAGAAAGATAATTAAATAATTATCAGCCACTTAATAACCAGGAGTGGGTGTTCAGAATTACCATATTAGACAGTGTCTTTAAGGTCTAATTGTTGCATTACATCAGAGTTACTCATTCATTATTCTTGTCATTTCGGGTGATAATTTGCACTTTAGGAGACAGCGACAATTTTAGCAGGCAATTAGAGACGTGTCAGGCTTGGCCTTGTGAGTTACTGTCACAATTACAGCATTCATGCCGTGTCCCCGTCTACTGAAGAAATCGCGCTGAAGGCTCGCGCTGTAATTGTATGGGCAGCCAAAGCAGACAACACTGCTGTATTCTTAGGGGTCTTCTAAACACAAATACACTGCATGGCATTTCGCTCAATTAAATATCTTCCAATTATGGCTCAGCGATGTTATTCCCGAGCCACCAAATAAAGCAGTGCAAGTTATAGATATATTTTATGCATTTTTTAAATTTATTTTTAGTCATCGCTGCCAGCGGCTGAGGTGAATTGACCTTTATTGTTAGTGAAGAAGTGGTCTCATGGTTTCCTCAAGATGTGGATGGAGAGGATATACAACCTTATGCAGTTCAAATAACTACCACAGACTAGTTAGTTCTGCATAACATTTTACCAAAGCATGCTGGGTTTGCATTTGTGGATGTTTAATTGACCTATTGCAAACAACTTTGAAACGAGTTTAACCATGAGGTGTACGATCCTAATAATCAATTTCTATTTTCTGTCTATCTATTTTTTAAGTATCTATCGCTCAAATGGCTTTGTTTCACTTAATTCGAATAGGTATTTTTTAGCACATTTTCCAGACGTTTGGTTATGTTCAGTGGTTAACCCCTTTCTTTAGGCCACATCTCCCTCACCATCCAGAAACCAGACTTTATTCAGTGTGTGGGTAAATACAGGCGAAATCATTGTGCGATATTCCTTGTTCAAGGAGGCCAAAATACAAAGGCCACATCATGCTTGCTAAAGTCGTCATCGCCCCTTCCCTTTGTTGACCCTAAATTTTACTTTTTGACACCATCATTGGTCGTCACCCTGGATTATCTTTGATCAATAAGCTGTAAAATAGGGCCAGAACGTTAGGCTATGGTCACAGGGGTGCATGCCTCAAACAGGTAATTTGCATCATCAAGTGCTCTGGTGGCATAGATCTGGGACCCTTCACATGATGGATAGGAGCAAAATTGTGCTGGTCATCAGCTCTAAACTATGAATGCCTTAACTTCGTCTCTATCACTAAAAAAATAAATATGTTTGCTATTTCTTTTTTATAAATTGCTTTGTGACCCTACATGGCGAGTAATTATCAATGTATTCGTCCTGAAGAAGTTGGTGCTTACCAACTGTTCCCAACTAAACTCATCCATGGGTTTTAAAGGCACAACCCACGGTGCGGCAGTGTTCCTCACATATTACTAATGAATTTCATGGACACCAAGTTATGTATGATGAAGTAGAGGTGGACAGATTAAAAGTCGAATCGGGCTGTTTTTGAATATTCTTCTAGGTTTGTTCATGTGTATGGGTTTTAATTAAGCATGGGCGGATTTTGCGGATTCGCGATCCGCGAATTTGCGGATTTGCGTATTCGCGGATTGCGAAAATACGCGAAATCCGCGAATTCTCGCGGATTAGCGGATTTTTTGGGGGTGTGTGTGTTCGCACGGGTTTCTGCAAGTTCGCGAGGGTTTTGTACTATTTCGCAAATTGCGAACTTACTTGTCGGGTCGCCAGTTTAGCGAACTTGTTGTTTGTACGTGCCCAGTCTTTTTTCTAAGCTTTCTTCATCACTGCCACTCTCTGTCACCACTGGCACTCTCTTTGGTCACCCATGCCACCCTCTGGCTCACCCATGTCACCCTCTGTGTCATCACATCACCCTCTAGTTCACCAGTGTACATTATTGGGGCAAAGCAAAGCACTGCCATCCTCTGTCAACACTGGCACTCTGGTTCACCCATGCCACCCTCTGGCTGGCACACCCATGCCACCCTCAGTGTCATCACAACACCCTCTGATTGACCACTGAGTGAACAAACACCTGCTAAGTGCCTTAAGTTTTGCAAACAACAACACCTGCCCTGCCCCAACTGACATTAATGAAGGCTGGCACCTGCTTGTCTGCTCCCTTTCCTTTTTGTTGCAAATGCAAAGTAAATAATTTTTTTTAACAGGATGCAATGGGATACTTGTAACTATTCTGTGACTGATAGAGCAGGGTCACACAATAGTTGCAAGTAGGCAACCGGATTCTGGAGGGCCCCTTCAGGAAGCACTACAGGTAAATGGTTACAAATGAATAGCTCGAACTTTTGCACCTGCTCGTTCGTTTTGCTTTTGCAAAACTCGTTTTTCGGTAATTTCGCCCTATTCGCGGGGCGCGTCGTAGTGCGAACTCGCCCGTGGAAGCCGCAAACTCGTGCGAGTTACCTCAAGGTTGAGTATGGGCGCCGCCATTTTGTTTGCGTGACGTATTTCCGTTTCCGCCCGCTAAGTGTAATCTCGCCCGACTCGCGCCTTGCGAATACAAGTTCGCACGAGTTCGCGAGAGAAATCGCGTGCGAACTTACTTACTCGCGCGTGATCGGGCCGCCATCTTGTTTTTCATTCATTCCTATGTGTCTGGGTATGGTGTTTCTATCCTCTCTATATCTCTGCCATCCTTTGCTTGTTTTACTATTTTTTTGATCTATTTAACTTATTTTCTATCCCTGTATTTTTCTAGATCTATATTTTTGTGTTTTAGGCTATTTTTGTTTACTTTTGAACTACTTTTTTAAACTTTTACTTTCCTTCTTCCCTACTCTTATTTTTTTTCATTTTGTCTCTTCTTTACTGCTCACACCTGCCCAGAACAAGAACATGGTCAAGACAGCTGTGAAGCTGCCCAAGACGGGCACCGCAGCCCGTGCCCGGCTCCCGTGTGGTCGATTGAGGGCGGAAATGGTGGTGCCTCGGGAGATTTTCAGCCCTGAGGAGGTGGGCGCACTTGTTTTTTACGTGCAGCGCCGTCTCCCCAGGACCATCGCGGCAGGCGGCAGGATTGCTGCTGGTTACACCAACAGCCAGGAGCGACGGAAGCGGTGGGCGCAGGTGTGCCGGGCCCTTTTTAAGATCACGGGGGTCCAGCGCACCTACAATCAGGTCACCCACCGCTGGACCGACATCCTTGACCGAGAGCGTGACCTGCTAGACGTGCTGGGAGTGGAGGTCCCCGGTCTTGGTGAGTAGTAGTAGCAATTTTTTCATTAATATTTCAAAATCTTCTGTGCATTTCATGTGCACTGTTCTCCTTCTCTGTGCCGGTGCCACTGCTTATTTGTTATCTATTTTGTGTTCATTTAATTGGGCTGAGTATGAGTGTATGTTACAGAACTGCGTAATGCTAGACACAAAGGGGCAGATTTACAAGCCCCTTGTTCCACGTTTACACTGCCTTACCTGATGCACAGCGACGTAAACGTGGCGCATCCCTGCGAGTCATGCACAACGTGATGCATCTAAGGAGATGCGCCACGTGAATGCCTGGGCCTGCGCGTCAATGGGTGCGTTCCCACGCAGGGGGGGAGTGGGGGGTGGGTGTTAATATACGCCACACCATGGCGCCTCTCTTGTGGCGCTGCGTCACAAAATTGACGCAAGAATGGAGCAGAAGAGCTGCAAGGGGCTTGTAAATCTGCCCCTAGAGTAGAGGCTCAGGTGCAGTCCTTCCTTTGTAGCCCTCTTTTTGGATGAAATAGTAGGTTCTTGTTCTTTCTAAATGTTTGATTTGGTTGACAAGGACATCGGCAAGCAGCAATCATCAATGTTTTCTGTTATTTCTTTCATGTTGTACGTTAGGTCCGCCCAGGGGCAAATCTGCTGCAGCAGTGGCTCCAAAGGAGGAGGATGCAGGCCAGGGCGGCGAGTGCTCCTTTGCTGGCCCCAGTAAGTTTTCTTTTAAATATAGAGGACCTATTGTTGTCCAAGCATTCCTAATTTAATTGTTTTGAAATAGTGTTTAGATAGGAGCAAAATCAATAATCCTACTGTTGCAGGGACAATTCTCCACAAACCGAACTATGGACACCAAAGACCAGAGTAATAATATTTCAGAGGGGCGTGTTTGGCACACTGTATAAATAAACCTGGTAGTGTCAGCAGCACAGATTCCTCCTTCCAAAAATTGCAAAACTTTTCGCTCAGTCACTCTAGTCCGGACTCTCTAGAGGAAAAACTACAGAGTCAATTCAAGTTTAAAAGCTTTATTAAAAGTTTAAGTAAACACATATATTAAAATAAAGTTAGTTGGAAATGGAAAAGTGCTTGGTGCTGATTTGATGAGTTCTGGAATGGTACACATTTCTTGTGGTCGAGCCGAGCTTTCACCTGGTTTCAAGTTGATGTTCCTCTCTTGTCATTAGAAGTCCAGTTTCTGTCTGTTCAGAGAAAAATAATGTGTGTTAAAAAATTAAGCAAGCATTCAACAATTGTGACAAAAAAATTAAGCAAGACAACAGCTTTCCCTGGAAGGAGGGACATTTACTTTAGACTACAGTAGACAGTCAATTACTTTTTCAGTTGTTTTCACATTTTTTCATTCATAGTCCAAATACTAGTGGAGTGGTGTAATCTAACATTCTTAAATCTATTTTGTAGGTGGAACATCTGGTGGCGGGGCCAGCTCGGATGTGGTCATCATTGACTCGGAGTCCGAGGGTCAATCTGGGGAGGAGTCGGACCAAGAACAAGTACAGACTGTGAGGCAGGAGACAGTGGCGGTGGCGAGTACAGGTAAGCTGGATCATGGTACTATCTGACTCTTAGATAGGATATGATGTGTATCCAGTGGTGGCCCAGTGACAAATTACAATATGGTAATTACAGCAGGCTGGGACCGAAAGACAGATAGAGGCAGAGACAGAGAGAGAGGAAGACAGAAGGAGAGATAGAGAGGGAGGGAGCCAGAGGGAGGGTGAGGGAGGGAGACAGAGAGAGAGAGACAGCGAGGTAGAGGGAGACAAAGGGAGACAGAAAGAGTGAGACAGAGAGAGAGAGAGAGAGAGAGAGAGAGAGAGAGAGAGAGGGAGGGAAACAGACATATCGCCTGGGCCTGGTGCAGATGATACGGTTGCTGGTGTGGTTAACGGCTCAGAGGAAAAATCACTCACTTCTGCCAGATCTCTTTCATATGAAAGAGCACCAAACCAAGGATACAAGAGAGTTGTGGGAAGGGAAATGGTGATTCAAGCGCCCCTCCCTGCGGACGCCCATGATACTGGCCTGAATAGTTTTGTACTGCCCTGGCTAGTTGCTAGTTGTACTGTGACACAACTTCCTGCTGAATCATTTTGTGTTAATCATATTCCTAAAGAGCATTGCTTACAGATTATGTCTTTCTTTCTTCATATAGTTGGCAATACTAAAACCTCCAAACCAACGAGGAGTATGCTGGCTGTACTGGCCCGGCAACGGAGGCTGGAAGCAACTGTTGCGGAATATCGGCGACTGGTGGAACTCGAGGGGGATGACACGCACTCCAGTGCATCCAACTTAACATCGTCTACATCCTCCTCTGTTACCCCACGTTCTGCCGGTAAGCACAGTGCTCCAGCGAACCGGAGCCGTGCCGGAAGACGCCACCGCCGAGCAGCAAAAGCTGCACCTCGCAGCACTGTTAAAGGTCGCTTGCGCCGTGCACTCCGCAGAGTGTCAGACCTAGAGGCGGAGGTCCAGAAATGGCACAAATTTCAAAATGTGGTGGAGGGCCTCCGCCTAGAGCAAGCCATCCTCCAGGAAAAATATGATGCCCTGGCCCTAAAGCATGATGCCCTGGAGGCCAAACTTACCAGCTTGCATCCATAGAGTGTCCCTTGCCCCTTTTTTTGAGACTGTTGGGGGGTGGGAATTGGGAGTTGGGTTTTTTGGGGACTTTTGAGGACTATTTGTTGGGGTTAGGGAGGGTCTTGCGGGAGATTATTTTGTTAGGGATATAAATATACTTTTTCAAACTTTATCTGAGCATACCTGTTTTTTTACTACTTTTGAGCTGGGTGGGTGGTGGTTTTGCAGTAATTTCATTTAACAGAACACTGTCATCGTGTTGGTTCACGTGCAATAGGCCAAATGTTTTCCTAAGTAAATGCCTGTCACAGACTTTGTCAATTCAAGAGCCCTAGGACTTTGCTGCTAGTACCACTGTCACTCTCTCGCCTCTCCGAATACTCCATTATACTACCTCCCATCCAAAAGCTTATCTTACCTGTAATTTGTGTTTGAGGGCTGGCTCCACCTGGAATTCACAGAGTCCTAACGCGTTCTGCAGCAGGGCCACAACTGGAGTTTCCCGGCGTGGATTTTCTGCAAATCAAAAGCAATCAACATTAGAAATGTGGTAGCGGTGCTGACACAACCCTAAAACCTAGAAACCCCAGAGACAGCACCCCTGAGACAGGCAAGCGAGCAATAGAACGCCTACACGTTCACGTGCAATAGGCCACATTTTTTCCTAAGTAAATGCCTGTCACAGACTTTGTTAATTCAAGAGCCCTAGGACTTTGCTGCTAGTACCACTGTCACTCTCTCGCCTCTCCGAATACTCCTTTATACTACCTCCCATCCAAAAGCTTATCTTACCTGTAATTTGTGTTTGAGGGCTGGCTCCTTCATTTCTTCATTTCTTCATTGTGCAGAATCCAGGCATCAGCATTATGGGTAATGGATAGGGTGAGTCTGGAGGAGGAGGACTCAGGATAGACGACCAGGACTGAGTTCTTGTCAACTAACTGTTGTGAACCGGTGGAATGCTGCTGCATCAAAATCAAGACAGTTCTGCTGATGTGCTTGTTGTTTGATTGGGTGATTACAGTTTTGTTGGGAATGTGATGAAGCACTTGCTAAAGAAAGACAGACATACAGGAATAAAAGTGAATAAGGAGGACTATTTACAATTAATGAATGATTGATTGAGTCATTTTCAGAACTCGCTGTCAGGGAAGCAGAACTCGTCCTCATACTCTGCTAAATCATCAGTCGGGGTTACTTCTGGTAACTGAGGAGAACTTTCCTCGGGTAGGGCGGTGTCCTCTTCTTCCTGCGTGCATTCTCGTACTCTGTAATCTGGTGGTATGAAGTGCTGGTTCATCTTTATCAAGGTGAGCCGCTCCACATTTGCGGGCAAGAGGCGGGACCTTTTGGAAGTCACAATGCCACCAGCAGAACTAAAAACACGTTCTGAAGACACGCTTGCGAGTGGGCAAGACAAGTAATTGATAGCCAGGTTGGTGAGCTCTCGCCATATTTTTCTTTTCCCATGCCAATACGCCAATGGGTCCTCAGTAATATTGACCTCTGTTGAGTCATCCAGATAGGCCTGCACCATTGAAAGAATGTCCTCCCGGATTCCTGTACTTTGCACTTCTGTGTCCTTTCTAGGACCAGGAAACCCTAGCTGAGTTAGCCAACTCGCTTCAGACATATCGCATGTGCCTGGTGCAGATGATACGGTTGCTGGTGTGGTTAACGGCTCAGAGGGAAAGTCACTCACTTCTGCCACAGGCACAGATGGTGAAGTGCTTTTTTGGGACGCCTGATCGCCTGCTGATTGACTAGTAGTACTGTCTTCTCCTACAGTTTCCTTCCGTTCTATTTCAAAACGAATGGCTGACTGAGCTAGCCAACCTTTGTACTCTGTAACATCCGATGTTTCAAAAGGAATTATTACTTTGCCAAACAATGGCTTTTTGTAACGTGGATCCAGAATAGTAGCACAAATGTAGTGCTGTTGTTTCTTGATATTTACAAGCCGTTCATTGCTAACTAGGCGTTGTAATAATCTCTGCGCCAACTCATGTGCTTCGTTCTTTCCAACGTCCTTTAATTGTGAAGACACCACCTTGACTTGGTGCTCGAGCTTCAGCAACAGTGGGATAGCTTTGCTCAAAGAACAGTCCTCCCTGCTCACGTCACGCGTGAAGACCTCAAAAGGCCGAAGCATGTCTGTCAGGCTTTTAACTAGCTGCCATTGCTCCACCGCTAGCATCATTCCTGTCGTATCACCACCCAGGTTGTAGAAATACTCATTGACTACTGGAAACAGCTCATGCAGACGCTCAAGCATGTAGAAGGTTGAGTTCCAACGTGTTGCTACCTCCTGGATAAGTGCTTTCACTGGCATTCTATGTTCATTTTGCTTGCGCCTCAGCTCCTTCCGGGCCTTAAAAGAATGGTTGAAATGTGTGCATATTCTTCTGCAGATGGTCAGTGTTTTGTCGACTGCAAGTTCTTTTTTCAAAAAATTTTGCACAACAAGGTTGATACAGTGCGCCAAACACGGCACTCTGATATAGAAACCGTCCTCCATGGCCTTAACTACATTCCTGCCATTATCTGTAGAAACATAACCAACCTTGCAATTTCTTGGGCGCAGCCATTTCAAGACCTTTTTGTTAAAGTCAGCCAAAATGTTGACTGCAGTATGACTTTTCTCCATGCCAAACATGGCTAATGTTGCATGTTTACGAGCACCCTTAAAAATCTCGACCAAATCACCACCTGCATTTATCTGTTTAATAACCCCTGAAAAAGAGACCCAGTGTGCAGTGATGCACATGTAATCAAGGGCTTGGCAACTGGTCCACATGTCTGTTGTCAGGTGTATAGTGTGAACAGCACTCTTCTGCAAAGCTGCCCCCACCAACTCAAGCACCTCTTTGTGTAGTGCTGGAACAGCAACCCTGGCAAAATAGTACCGGCTAGGAACCTTCCATTTAGGGGCCAATGTTGCCACGAGTTCAAGGAAACCCACACATTCGACAAACGAAAAAGGGAGAAGGTCCACCGCTAGCATTTTTGCCAGCTTAGTGTTATAGAGGCGTACAGTTGGGTGGTTGCGTTGAAATTGCGCATCTGAGGAGAACATGCCTGAAATGGTGCGCTGGACAAATTTACGGGATGATGCGGATGCCTTCTTCGACCCACTTCTGATCAGTGTTGACATTTTCCGCATTGGTGTGTCTCCCAGACTCTCAGTGTGCCTGCTATGTGTTACGGAGGGTGTGATGCTGCAAGGGGTACTGGGTGCAACCGGACACATGTCTGACGCTTCTTCTACCTCCCCATCATCTTCAGATGAAACACCTACTATGGGTATATTTTGGCCACTTGCCCTTTGGGATCGCTTTCCCTTGACTTTTGCTAGGTGCGGAAACCATTCGACAGCGTGCTTTCTTTCAAGATGACCTATCTGGCCTCCGGTTCCATAGTTGGTACCAGTCTTACCACGGCTAACTCTAGTCTTACAAATGCAACAAACGGCTATGTTATCATATTTTTCATGGACACTAAAAAAGTTCCAAACTGGGGACTGGAAACTTCTGGTTTTGCCGCACGAGGTGATACTGCTGCCAATGCCAGATGAAGCAGTGGTGGATGAGCCTTGCAGACATCTACTGGGTTGTGCAATTATTGCAGCAACCTTACTTGAGGGAGTCGAGCGGGATGGAGTCCCCCTCCGGGGAGAAAATATGGGAGCTGTAGGTTTTGTTGAACTTGTGGTACTACTTGACTGCGTTGGTGGTGCTACCAGTGGCACGTCGCCAGGGTCACGCTCAGCATGACGTCGGGATAGGGTGTAAATGTCTGTCTGCTGCATGGCCGGTGTGGCTGGACTGACATGTGTGATGACTAGGTCATTGCTGTCATCCTCTTCAACAACATCAGAATGCACCACTTCATCAAGTCCGACGTTCGGATCCATAAGTATAAGCTTTCCGGGGCCCTTCCTTTTAACATTTGATACCTTTCGCAGCTCATGGTGTGCCTCCCTCTCAGACATCGGAGATGGTTGCCAATCCAGATCCAGATCATCGTCTGATGGAGCGGGGCTTGAAGAGGAACTTCTACACATCCTCCTTGATCTTTTCCTTGCTGGGGAGCTGGGAGAAAATGAATCATCAGGAGGAGTGGCTTCGTCTTCCTGACATGATACCCCGGCTCCAAAGTCAATTTCCTCCTGTGCCCCTACTTCTGGAAGAACAACCATTGTGGGAACTTGCACCGCTCCATGGCCATCTTCACTGACCTCTACTTGCAAGTCTCCATGGACCTCTCCTTCTCGGCCTTCTCCTTCTCGGCCTTCTCCTTCTCGGCCTTCTCCTTCTCGGCCTTCTCCTTCTCGGCCTTCTCCTTCTCGGCCTTCTCCTTCTCGGCCTTCTCCTTCTCGGCCTTCTCCTTCTCGGCCTTCTCCTTCTCGGCCTTCTCCTTCTCGGCCTTCTCCTTCTCGGCCTTCTCCTTCTCGGACAGCTCCTTCTCGGACAGCTCCTTCTCGGACAGCTCCTTGCGCATGTACTTCTGCTTGTACTAGTAGCCCATGCAGTTGTTGTTGCGGCTTTGGTTGTTGAATAGTACTTGTGAGATGAGTTAAAACCTGTGTTGATGGCGTGCTGCTACTTTCTTGCGATGATCCAACATCACTGGTCGTTGGTGATTCAACAACTAAACAGGCTACCTGTGCAGCACTCATGGTGGGCCTTTGTTTTTTTGGTTGTTGTTGCCCAAAAAATGTCTTGGTTGAGCAACCAGTCGCCTTGGTAAGTGGTGCCACTTGCTTCTTCTTCTCCTTAGTAGAGACATCTTTCTTGGAAGAGGACCTACGGGCACCTCTTTTTGGAGCCATCTTCTTCAGATGTCTTAACAACAGGCCGCAGCAGCACTTCTTCCTGGCACTGATGCTCAATGATGATGCGTAGTTTTGTGCACCTAAACGCAAATGAAGACAGAGGAACATCAGTAAATATAAATGTTGCATATCTAGCGCTTGAATAAACAGTTAGCAAGTAGGCATTTATGAATACACACGTGCACACCACACAATATGGAATTTTCATAATTAGGATTTGCTAAATTTTTGGGAAACAGGAATTTAACAATGATCCAAGAGAGCACACACACAGAGGGTTGTGCTTTCATGTACCCCTGACTCCGCCTGGGCACCATGGGTGAAAGCAAGGCACAATGGGTGTAGGCCTATGTCTCATAGCTCACTGCCTGCCTTCAAAATGGCCGCTTGACCCCCCCATCCACATGGCCAGGACCATGCCTCAAAATGGCCACCACCAACATAGCCAGCACCCAACCCCTACTCCAAAAAGTGAAAACACACAACACAAATCAAATCACCACAATCCAATGCCATCCATCCATTTTCAGAAGGCTTATGCTGCCTGCTGGTGGTTTTCCGGTGCAAAATTGCATTTTTTACAATTTCGCGAGTGCGAGATTGTTGCTTCACGGCGCGAACGTGGCAAAAACCCACAAAATCCGCGAACAGACCGATTCTAGGCCCCCCTGGGCATAATGGATGACATCAGAGCACAGAATCATGTTAACAAAAATAATTTCAACAAAACAGTTGTATCATCCATGCACCCATAAATAAGCCTGGTGGTTTTCAATTCATGTGCAGCAGAATTGTAATTTTTACAATTTCGCGAGTGCGAGATTGTTGCTGCGCGGGACACGAGCAGTGCGAACACAAGCAAAAACATCCCCAGCTCGCGAACTTGCAGATTTTCCCCCCAAAAAGTCGAAAAAAAAAACACACACAAAAATCACCACAAACAAACAACATCAACTTACTTCTTTGTGAAATCAAAATTCGAATCCAAAATTAATCCAAAAAGCCTCAAATCCAAATATCCAGCAGCAACCACAAAAAGTAATCCTTCCCAGTCAAGAATGATCGAAAAGTGGCCAGGAAATGGAGGAGCTTGCTGGACAGGAACAGGAAGTTGGAGACTGGGGCACTTCCTTCACCCCACCCCTATGGGAGGAGCTTGCTGGACAGGAACAGGAAGTTGGAGACTGGGCCACTTCCTTTACTAAGTAATTTTTGTACTTTCGCTAGTGCGAGATTGTTCCTGCCCGCGCCGCGGACCGCGAGCAGGGCGAGCAGTGCGAACACAAACAAAAAATCCGCTTCGCGCGGATTTTGCGTATTCTCGCCGCATCCGCGAGAGTTCGCGGATTGCGGATTCCCCGAAAATACGAAAAATCCGCGAGCGTAACGGATTTTACGCCCATGCTTAGTTTTAATTCCACGAGCGTTCTTAACGATTGTTTTTATTTGTGCCACAGGAATAAAGTGATGTGTATGCTTAAAAGAAAAAAATATAATTCGGTTATTCTAAATTCCTAAATATGTATGGAAGTGTTGAAATTTAAATAAGACTGTTGGCTTGGGAAGTGTAAATGGTGTGTTACCTTTAGTTTCTCTAAGGGGAGCTGTTTTTAGATACTTTCGATGTGACAATTGATCTCTGAGGCACTGGGAGAAGGTGGTAGCAGACAAAGTCTTAGGATACAGAAAGCAGCAAGATGCCTCCTGAAATGATTAGGTCATGGAGAGGGAAAGAGGGTGCAGCAAGTATGTTCAGAGGAAACATTTGATTTGGAGCAATGGTGGTCTTAAAATAGCTCAGGATATGAGTTATAACAGACTGAATTGTGCGTACTAAAAGGGTGAGAGCGATGTGTTAAGATATCTTTGAGTTTTATATGGCTCCCAGGGACAGCCTAGCTTCTAGTATGAAAGACATTGCCAGTCAGGGTGAGGTTACATAGGAGATGAGATGTGGATGAAGTAAATTGAAAGCAAATCAATGCGACTCCAAGGTGTGCATTGAGATGAGGTCGAAGAGGGCAATACAAGGCTGGTGATGAAGAGAAGAGTGAAGAGCCAGGAAGTAATAGCCAACTTCTTCCATGTTCTCCATGTTCTCATCTATGAATTGGATAATGACCTTTTGATAAATACATACTGTTGCACAAATATTGTGATGTCCAAAATGTCTTGGACATTAATATACAAGGAAAGAGTATTGTTTGAAGAGTTGCGTTTAATATTTTTGTAAAATATATCATTAGCAAAAAATATTGTGGTATATAATATACATTGTAGGTCCCCCTTTGTTTCCTCACGACCACACTTTTAGTGCAGGTCGCAGTGAGGAAACTCGTAATATGATGCGGCCCACCAAGCATATTTCGGCCTCAGTTCCACAGTGCAAGTGCCAGCGGTCCCTGAACCCTGGCGGTTGTTTTTCATTGTTCAGATCGAGATTCGGAAGGAAGGGTTCATCCTTATGTATAGTGCTGAGGAACTTCGATGTCTTTGTATCGTTCAAAAGGGACTGCAGAACTGTTGTGCTATTAGGCGTTTTACAATTTGGTGTTGTTGGTAGCTGACGTCTGATGTGCTTAGCTACCTTAGGACATTTTTTAGTAGTAGGCTTTTAGGGAAATAGTGCTTGCTTCTTTTAAATCTTACTTCAATGTTGATGACATTGTTGGGGGGTTGCATTCTCTCACATTAATAGCAACATCTGTATTAGAGTAGTATTTTGAACATTCCTAAATGACATTCTTGATGCTTCTGCTTTCCTAGCTGTAATAGTATCCCATGTATGAGAGCAATGGTTTAACTTTTTGTGCTGTTATATATCTTACTCTTTCTTCCATTCAGTGTAAAAGAGTTTAATACTATAGTTAAATATTTTGCTATAAATCTAGCTTGAGTTTGCTAATATAGAAAAACATGACATCAATTGTTTTACAATAAATACGTACATTTGTGTTTCTGACAGTAATTGCTGGTCTTGTATTAAAACTTTTGTTGGAAGCTGTTGAAATGTGCTTCCAGAGGTATGTTTTCTGTTGGGAGAAAAAGTGTGTTTTAGTTACTTTTAAAATGCTTATTTCTCATTCCGTCATAGGGATTCTGGTATTTTAGCTGTATTTTGTATGTTTAAGGTCTAGTTGATATTCAGAAGTTCTATGATTTTACTTACTTTTAACATTTCTTTGTCCAGGTATTTAAGTATGGTATGTAATTTCTGGTTCTATGGCTCATTGATTTTGCTGTACTCATTTTGTTGTGCCTAAAGATTGGCAGAGATATACAAATAGAGTGTTAGGTTAATTATTTATTGTTTACTTGTTGGAAATGACTCTTTTTGCAGGGTTATCCCCAAACTGTTTGCTCCTTCCTCCTATGTTTTCCTACCTGTGTTTGTTAGCCATAGGACTCTGGGCACTTTACCACTGCTGATTAGTGCTGAAGTGCATATGCTATCTGTGTAAATTGTTATTGTGATTGGTTATCAATGACTGGCATATTTGATTTACCAGTAGGTCCCTAGTAAAGTGCCTTGAGTGTGCCAGGGATGGTAAATCTAATGCTAATAGTGGGCTTGCCGCACATATTGTGCCACCCACATGAGTAGCCCTGAAAAGATGTCTCAGGCCTGCCACCACGGTACCTGTGCACAGTTTGTTAACTGCCTTGTTGACTTAGCAAGTTCACCCACATGCCAGGCCTAACCTTCCCTTTTCTTACGTATGGGGCACCCCTATGGTAGGCCTAAGGTACCCCCCTGAGCAGGGTGCATTGAGTGTATGTGGAAGTTAGGACAAGTACTGTTATGTGTAACATGTCCTTAAATACTGCCAATTTCATTTCTCACTATTGAAAGAGTATCTTGCCCCATAGGTGAGAATGGGGAATGCTTTGTAACATTTTACAGGCATATCTTCCCATAGGGATACAATTGACAAATTGAATTTGCTATCCATGAACTCAAAGATTTTATAACACATCTTTTGGTAGAGATGGTTTTTAAATTGTGTGTTTGAAAATACCACTTTTAGAAATTGATTATTTTCTTGTTCAACCATCATGTGTGCCTCTGCCTGTTTCTGGATAGGCTGCATGGCTTTGGAGTGACAGGGCCTGCAGAGGTGCAGTGGCTCCAGGACTCTGGATGAGTCAGCACTAGGCTGAATAGGCCTGATCTACGTTTGGAGGGGTGGGAGGAGTAGCATCTGTAACTGAATAGGGCTGTGCCTGCCTTCCACAATGCTGGCTCCCACCCCCTGTGGTTTGTCGGGAGCCAAGGCTCACACTGACAATGGAAGTTACTGTGCACTTGCAGAGTGCTCCCCAGGAACCTATTTGAACTGGGCTGAGAGCCCCTTGCACAAAGAGAACAAAGAAAGGTTGGGGTATATGTATCAGATTCAAAACACCAGACTTTAGATCATTCCTGGAATTCAAGAGGAACCTTTGCCAAGGAGAAGATGTGGAGAGACTGAGGGGAAGTACTGCCAGTACTGTATGTCTGGGGTTGGCCTGCTGTTGCTGTTTCTGCCAAGGAAAGGAGAAGGACTTTCCTGTGTTCTGTGTCCCCTGCTTGAATGAGATCTCTAAGGGGCTGAAGTGAGCTGGCCTCCTATTCAGAAGTCTCAGGGACACAAAGACTTTACCCCCGCTCCTTTGAACTCTGCTGTTGTGAGTTCTGACCTGCCTTGAGGTGCCTGTGCCAGTTTTTGGCCTCTGGAGGTTGTTGCTGCTGTTTGGCAGCTGGAAGAGAGAAGAAACTCAAGAACTACAGAAATCAACACATTGCTCTTCTTGCGCCTGTTTTCCAGCCACATCTTCATAGCGTGAGAAGAATTTCCACTCGTCACTGTGCTACTGCGAAAGCCATCGCAGCGCCTATCGTAGAGGCAAGAATCAACACATCAAGAGATCGCGGCTGAAGAGGACCGACACAGCCCATGCAACGCCGCTGCATTGATCGCCGCCGCATCCCATAGATCCACGGATTGTACCTGTGCACCACGCTTTCCCAACGCATCCTCTGTGGTCCGGAGCCGGCATGAAGAATCAATGCATTGAAGGAAGTGGCTCTTAGGTGCCACGCGGGTAACTTACAACCACCATCTATACCATCCCAAGAATGACGAGTCGGTCAGACAGTAGAGAATACAAACATACATTTTATTACCAAAACTCTGCAGAGGAGTCATCGTGACCTGCACCCTAAGATGTCTGCCGAGGGACTGGCCCCCCAATAGACTATAATACATAAAAATCTTCCCAACAGCCTCCAACTAAGCCCATAGTGGAAAGTTACTAGACTGGGCCAAAAATTAACAAAGAGGGCACAGACGGATGCGCTACCACCTGCCAGATGGGTACATGTTATCGGCAACTCAAGGTTATCACTAGGGGTGGGTGGAATGGTAAAAAATCTCTGCGAGCACGCAAAAGTTCCATGAACACGCTTGTTCCGCTCGTTCACGATACTTTATGCCTGTTCACGAACGCTGTTTGCGTGCTAGGGGACAAATATCTTGTGAACACACATTTTGAAAGCATGAACAAGCAAAAAATTCTGCGAAACCGCAGCTAGCGGAATTTTTGGCAATTTCACGTTCTCCTCTGAATGCGAAATTACCCAAATTACCCACATTCCGCATATTCCGCAAACTCCGCGAGCGGAACGGAATTTACTGTCCAGGCCTAGTTATCACATCCTGAGAACTTAGAAGTAGGGGTGAGCTTGCTCACACAATAGGTGTAACATGCTGGGAGGCAATTAATACATTAGAAACATGTAAATGAAAAACTTCAGACCTTTCTCGAACCTACCTCTTCTGTACAAAATCCTGGAAAGATGTGTACTTCCTCAACCGACCCAGTACTTGGACAACATCGACCTTCTAGATCCCCTTCAATCGGGCTTTAGACAAGGCTGCAACACTAAAACTGCAATCCTCAATATCATGGATGATCTACACAAGTCACTTGACTCGGACCAATGCTGCCTTCTCATCCCCCTGGACCTATTGGCTGCATTCAATACAGTCAATCACAAACTTCTCATCAAGGTTCTACAAGAAAGCGCTGGTCTTGAAGAGATGGTCCTTCATTGGTTCTCTTCCTTTCTCCACAACCGCTCACAAAGAATAAAAGTTAAAAGCTTTGAGTCCGACCTCCACCCCGTTAACAGGGGTTTTCCACAAGGGTCAGTGCTCTCCTCTCAGCTTTTCAACATTTACATTGAAACCCTTACCACTCTACTCAGAAAATCCAACATTCCTTTCCACCTATATGCTGATGACACGCAGTTATATCTGGAAACCACCTCCATTGACGACATCCAGAGAATCAACGCTACACTCATCGAGGTAGAACATTTGCTCTCAAGTAACCACCTAAAACCTCAATCAAAAGAAAACAGAAATACTCTCCAACAAAGAAGAAAACCCCCAAATCGCAGAATGGCTCAAAGCTATTGACGCCCTCAGTGGCAATCTCACCCAGGCGTATTCAGTAAAATCTCTAGGTATCACCATAGACCCGAAACTGGACATGAACAAACACATTACAAGATCCTCTAAAAGTGCCTTCCTCAATTTGAAATTGCTGCACAAAATAAAACCCTTCCTCCCACCCAAGGACCTTCAACAAGCCACCCAAGCACTGGTGCTCTTCAGACTCGTTATGGGATTGCTGCCCTGACTGGTACAGCAAAATCCCACCTCGCTCCCCTTAAAACAACCCCCAATTGAAATGCGAGCTAGCTTCAGAACAGCCTGCCTCATGCACAAAGCCCTTCACACAGGCAAACCGGAATACCTGGCCGCCAAACTCAAGAGGGCCAGCCAGTCCAGGAACCAACACTCTGCTACTCATCCCGCTGAATACATGCAAGCAAAAAACTGCGGCCAGGTTGTTTTCTGGAAACACACCCAAAATCTGGCACTCCACCCCCCCACATCAAAATTATCCCCTTGTTTCCAAACTTCAAAAACATGCTTAAAGTCCTCTTCCTCGAATGCTCACTAGCGAACCAATAGGAGCCAAGGACGTACCTTAGCCGGCACTCCATCTAACTTTAATTCTATGCCTGGTGACACTGACTCTGATCAAGAAAACTCATATGATTTTCGTCGTGTTAGACATGCGTCCTCCGTATTTCTGTCTGCTCGATCACTCCTTTGTTCGATCTATATATAATCTCTGTACTGCCTGTTTGCATATAAGTTATTTGCTGTGAAGCTCTCTGATACCCTCGGGTCCAGCTAGCGCTATATAAAACTCCTTATATAAAAGATGACACCTGCAATAACTATTAGGACAAGTAATATCTTCCAACCCCAGGATGTCAATAGACCCCAGAGCCACCCTGTGAGGGACCATGAACCACTATCCTGATGGATGTCTGAAGCAAGTCTGTGTAATGTCTGTATTGCATAGTATACAGTAGGGGCACTATCAGGAATTTACATGCAGCAGCTGCTGCCGATGTCGCTGCTGGCTCCAACCCTATCAGCCAGAAGGACGTCTAAATCCATCAGATTTTGAACAGAAACAAGTCTCGTAGCCTGAAGCTCGACTGTAACATAAGTCAGTATACATGCAGTAGTATTAATAACTGCCTCAACTACTCTGGCAATGCGACGAATAGTACGGCTATTGAACATGGGACCCCAAAATGGCAGCATGCATTTCAATATATTCTGGATTATCAACTTTCTTAACTCAATGCAGGTGGATTTCGCTACGCTGTAGCCTATGATCCTTGTGATAATTAGATGGTGCAATGTACACGGGAAGTAAGAGAAAAGAGACATACCACCTGCCAGACCATCCTCTGGGAAGCCATATATAAGCCTGTTCCCAGAGATGAAATATACATTCGGAGGTGTAAGCAAAGGTGGGCTACTAGTATTGTTCAATCGGTATGTGTAGTTACAACTGCTCTTTCCTACAGGAACTAGGCCTGGGCAATAAATTCCATTCCGTTCGCGGAATTTGCGGAATTTGGGTAATTTCACGTTCCGCGGAGAACGCTAAATTGCCCAAAATTGTGCTTTCCGTGACCGCAAAATCTTTTACTTGTTTGCGTTCTCAAATGCGTGTTCACAAGATATTTCCCCCCGAGCACACAAACAGCGATTGCGAACAGTAAAAAAGCATCGGGAACAACCAATTCCGCGTGTTCGTGGAATTTCTGCGTGTTCTCAGAGATTTTTTACCGTTTCGCGGAGATTTGCGAAACGCGATTACGCAAATTCCGCCCACCCTTAATAGGAAGGTTCCCTGAGCCTTCAACGCAGAACTAGCTGTTGCATTGATCACAGGGACGGGCATGACTTTGTCTTTGGGAATATTTCGTTCCTAGAAACATTGAAAGTATTCGGTAACATTCAATCCTTGAAAATCTAGCATTTCATTTTGTAACCAAGTGACATTTTTCATTAGCCTCGAAGAGGTTCATGAAAGCTTATGGATGCAGGGTACCCTCCTTGCCATCTGCCCCAGGTGTATATCCCAACACTGCTTCATAATCAGACTGTACCATTTGTATAGAGTCAGCATGATAGTGCATGTATACCATAGAATCAATTGAAACCATGCATCACAGCTACCCAAACATGACAGGGGCAGTGACACCAGCAAATCATTCTTGTGCATAACGGAGGCGAGTAACCCACACACCCAACAATTCATGGCATTAGTGGTACGGTGTACCTGATGAAGCATTTAAAGATATGCATTCTCAGAATGTCTGTCTATGTCTCTATTTATGTGGGGCCAATGTAACAAATAGGTGGTCAGGGAGAATTGGGGTAGACCCTACCAGAGTGTCCACAGGATGCTGTTCTTCTAAATACCAAACCACCACAAATAGTGTTAGCGTGACTTTGAAGATGACCACTACCACTACTACCCTACTACAGTAGACCAACTAGACCACACAGGACCATTCTGCTGTAATGGAGGGGCCACCAGGGGCTACTCCTCCATGACTGCATGGCCAAATGGGTACATAGAAAGAAATCTTAAGAATTGGAGCCACAAAAATGCAACTGACCAGAGGTGTACAAGGCACCCAGCGTCCGTTTAGAGCCTCGCCGGTAGGGTCCTATTGTTCATCACAGATGGTACTATGAAGCACTATGAAGCACTCCCACGGGAGAGCTGCGCTATCGCAGCCCTTATTGAAAAAATATCCTCTTCTTTTAGAATAGGGCACCCTCCCTCCTGGGCAAGTACCCTCAACTATCTTGTCCAGTCCGTGGGGCAATGCACCAGTGTAGCTCACCCTAGGCACCGTAGGTACAGTACCTGCACACTAAGATCAAGTCCTTCCCTGACTCCTGGACTGTTCGTCTGATGCACAGTCCTTCTTTCAGGGCCGCAGGTTGTACTTTGTTATTCCAGGCACTGTTTCATCAACAAAAAAGGGCGGAAACTCAGGGTCAGGTGGGCATCGAGACTCAGATTCTGGTGTATTGGAAATGGGGTTATCTGAGGCGTCCCTTATCTCCAGTGGGATTGCCTCAAACAGGGCAGCATCACTTTCTCCGTCTGTCTGCGCCCACCTCAAATGGGTGTCAGAAAAGGGAACGAAGCTTGGCACCCTCTCTCCTTCCTGATCAGTGATGCTTTAGTGGACCCAGCAATCATACGGAAGCAGTAGACGTATCCGTTTGACGTGTGGACCATGGACCCAGTGTTTTCTGCCATCAAGCTTCACTGCTGCGCGGGTGGCGAGAAGGATGATGAGAGGCCCTTTCCACCTCTGCTCCAAGCAGCTTTTCCATTGAAAGTTCTTGACAAGAACCAAGTCCCCAGGCTGCATCTGATGCCCAGGCCCCTCTTGTACTGGTTGCAGAGTGGCGTAAATCTGTTGGTGAAGAGAACGAAGATCTTTAGAAAACTCATACAGATAATCTACAAGCAAGGAGAACTATATCTCAGAAAAGTGCGTGGGTTTTGGGACACCCCAGACATTCTCAGAGCATCCGAAGACCACCTCATACGGGGACAACCCATTTCTAGAATGCGATGCCTCTCTGGTAGAAAATAAAGCCAAATGTTACGCTTCTGGCCATCGCGGTCCTGTGTTTTCTTGCCAGGTCTGTGACCGGGGGTGATTTTCTGCATGAAACTTCCACTTAATATCAAGCCTTTACACACCAGTTCAATGACTTTTGAATTGAAGTGACTTCTGTTGTCACTCCAAATCACACGTATCAATCCATAGCGCGGGAAGAACTCTTTTAAGGGTGCCTTCGCCGTCGCTATAGCGCTATTCTCTTTAGTGGGGTAAGCCTCAATCCATTTACTGAATGCCCAAATCACTACTAGCACATACTTAAAATTGTTAACTTGTTCCATTTCAATGAAATCCATCTGGAGAACCTCGAACGGAAGGAAGGCGGTGCAAAGTTACCAGCGGGTGTAGGAGTACCTTTCCCAGGGTTATGCTTTAAACAAATGATACAATGCTTAATCTGATTGTGTGGCTACCTGAGCTATATCATCATTCTGCCATACTCGGTCCTGTGCTTGCATTTTCCTTGGGCACTAATATGCGCTAGTGAGCATATACGAATTGGGCAGCAACCATCGCTGATACCCAGACAAGTCAGTCAAGCACCCCTCCTCATCCAAACAACCTGTGCTCTCCTCCCACATTGCCAATGGGTCTTATTCAATAGACAAATTGGGAGAGCTCTGGCGACGTTATCAAGTATGGCAGAAAAATAGGCGCACGGACTCTGCTTACTACCGAAACCCGGAACAGAAAGCGCGCAACCATCCGCATCATGTACGTAGGGGAAACATCCTTTACAATGCAACTTTTACTCCGCACTACCATTACGACGCAGCTATTACAACGCAAGTCGTTACAATGACTTGTGCTGGAGGGTGCTGTAGGATAGGGAATAGTTTAATTTTCTATCCAACACCTTCCCTACTATCCACGGGGACTGGAGTTGGAATAGAAAATTAAACTATTCCACTATCCAGCACCCCCCAACGCAAGTTGTTGTAACGACTTGCGTTGTAAAAACTGCATTGTAATTGCATGCAGAGTAAAAGTATGCGTTGTGATGACATACATCCGTATGTAGAGCACAACAGGCTTCTGGTAATCAGGCATACCAAGCATAGGAGCGGAGCAAAGTGCAACCTTTAATTGCTCAAAAGTTTGCTGGCATACAGATTTCCAAGGCAGGGGTGTATGCACATCTTTGATGAACAGGTAAAGAAGGGGTTTTGTTAGTAGGGAATAGTTAGGGATCCAGTACCGACAATACAAGGTTATCCCAATGAGCGTGCGTACCTCACCTAAATAGGTGATCTCCTGTCGACAATATTGGAATTTCTAAAGTGACACCTTGTGTCCATGGTGTGCCAAATGAAACAATAATTTAACGGTGGTTTCTTTGAAACCATCCTCAGTGTCCGAAGCCACATGAAGGCCATCAATGTACTGCAACAGCACATAACCGGGGGAAGTTCCAAATAATCCAATTGAGCTTTCAAAGCTTGGCTATAGATACTAGGACTTTCTCTATAGCCTTGTGGAGCACAGAAGAATCTAAAGCTCTGACCGGCTGTTGCAAATCCAAACAGATATCTGCTATCTGTATGGATTGGTGATGCTGAAGAAAGCATTCTTCAAATCTATGACAGAAAAGAATTTTGCTGATGGGGGAATCATTGCCAAGATCTTACTAATGTCTGGGACCACTGGGTACTGGGGAAAGACTTTTTTATTTACCTATCTACAGTCTATTACAAAATGGTAAACATCAAGGTGGGCATCAGAAGAATCCAAGGGTGTCTTTTTAAGAATAGGAAGAATTGAGCTATTATACATATTCGCCACTGTCTCCTCAACCACACCATACTAAATCAAATCCTGAATTATTTGTAATAAAGCCTTTTCTCCTGCCTGTGAGGTCTTGTACAAGGGAGTGCGTTGCAATTTGGTGTTGTCCTTTATCCTGATTGAGACCGGTGGGATATGGAGCAACCTCACCTCAGTGTCCCCTGTAGCCCACAATGCGTGTGACACATTCTTGAACTCTGCGGGGAGGGGAGCGTCTTTTGTGAAGCCTTGTTTTGCACGGGCCACCTGTGGTCCAATAGTCATATATACACCATCAGGGGAACAAAATATGGTTGCTTATAACCTTTTTAACAAATCCAAACCCAGCAAATTCTCCCCACATTTGGACATCAATAAAAATTGTGAATCAACTGTGAAGGGGCTAATAGTCAAAGCAAGAGGTTTGGAAATGGGCATGCCTGAAAAGCCTACCAATACATTACTTTGGCCAGACAGAGCTGCCCTGAGGACCAGTGAACGTGTATCAAATAGAAATTGTTTGGTCGTACCCTGCAAATCCGCCGTAACATAGGGTCTGTGCTGATCTACAGGCACCAGAACTGGCCACTTACACTGTCCCTGGCTGTCCTAGCTATGGGAAAACCTCGTCACCTCATCCATGTCGTAGTCATCGTGATAGTACTGTCAGCCTTGAGGGTCGTCAAAATAGTTCCCGCTCTGTCTATTGTGTGATGTATTCTCTGACTGCATCTCCCCTTGGCCTCCTCCTCCTCATCCTCGCCCTCTAAAACCTCGACCTCTCGGGCCTCTCCTTTCTGCAACAACTCCGGACACTCATTCCACCAATGTCCCTCCTGCTTACAATAAACACATTGGTTAAGCCCAAGGGGCGCACTCAAAGCACCACTCCTATTAGACCTGGGTAACTGCTGAGCCAAACCTCTGCCTCTGCCTCTCCCCTTCGCAACTTGCTGCATCAACACCCTCGTCTTCAAATCCTTTTACTTTTTCTCCACCATTTCTTTGTCCTCATTCTCTCTGTGCTTGTAGTACTGTGTCATACTCAAAAGTACTGATGGAGATGAGGTCGTCCAAGTACTTTCCGAAGCCTTCAACCTAGTTGCGATCTCGGGAAGCAGATTAGTGACAAAGCTGTAAACAAACAAACAAACACCACCCTCCTGTAAAAGACCCTGACCACTAAAATCTAAAAGCACCCCCTCAAATCTAGTAAAGAAATCAGACACACTCTCATCATTTTTCTGACGACACGGAGTCAACTTATCCCAATCCACTTTCTTCGGCGGGATAAGGAAGTGTATGTAAGTAATAATACGCCCCAGCAAAGCTAGGAGCTCTGCTTTCGGCTTGTTGTCATGCTTACGCTCCTTATCCCATGCCTTAATGTCATCCCATGGACCACCCAACTCCAGTGCATGATCCTGCATATGTACCTACCTCCATATATCTACTGGTACCAACAGACCAAAGAACAATTCAATATCAGCTAACGTCATCACTGTGGGGGAGGCCGCCTCCATCAATTCTTTATAATATACAGTGGGGTTTTTCCAAGGGTCTGACAGCTAGCTCTTTAGGGATAGGGCCTTACTCCTCTTCCAAGTAGTATAGATCCACTGTTTCCGGAACCAAGAATCAACCTGTGGTCTAATTACGTTGTCCGCGGAGTCAATAATTTCTGGTATTTCAGGATGGTAAATGAGATGGACCTCCCTCATAGGGTGCTGTTTCCCTATCTTTGGAGCCTTTTGGAACAATCTGCCTCGGTAACTCACCAGTGTCATTACATTGCTAAAAACATAATTGGGAGCCAAACTTGTAGCATATACCCTGTCCTGTATGCTATAGGTGATCTGCAGTGCAACACCCTCAAAACACAGTTCCCACAGTTCTATTAATGTGGCCGACATGTCCTTAAGAGCATGCTGCTGTAAGAAGGGCTCATAATCCTTCATCACACTCCATACATTTCTACACTATAGATCATGTTCCGAGCCCACTCAGCTGCTTGGTTCACCACCATTTGCTTTTCCTCATCACCGACAGCAGAATGCACCAACATTGTCTCCACGCGGTCTCACGCTGCTGACCAATTCACTACATGCATCCCACACAAAGGTGTTTCAACATCAACAATGTTTGAGGAGGCACACCCAAGGGGGAAAGAGGGGATGCAGAGACAGTTACCATCATATAGGGAGACAGTGTTGAAGGGTTGAAAGGGTGCATAGCAGTTGAAAGTGAACTAATAGACAGGACAGGAGAGCTAACTGCTCCTGCCCCTGTGACTATTGCAGGTAGAGGAGAAGCAAGTGGGTCCAGGGCTGAGACAGTAGTGATAGAAACAGGAACACTAGAGAGGGTGGAACTAGGGGCCGAAGGCTGGGATGTCAGAACTGTCAGGTATATCCATTCAGGGGCATAAGAAAGTGGGGGTGAAATCATCACGTTCCTCTCCAGTAACATAACATTTTTCAGTCTGCAATCAGAACTTTCTATCTGCACATTCTATGCATTCCTCTATCTTTTCCCTTTCATAGGCCACTGCTTTCTGTGTTATATTTTGTGTCTGTCTCTTCCGGGCCTTTTACGCTGCTGTTTTGCTTCTTTCTGCCATACTCTTAGAGAATCAAACATAGACTGCCTGCTCTTTTTAGCAAACAATTTATCCTGCCAGAAATTCAATTTTTGTTCATCAAATGAACCAGTAAGTGGCCATTGCAGCTCAGCATTGACCCTCGTATATTTATGCCACAACAGCTAAACATATTAGGGCCAATACCATGCTTGACGTACATGTTGAAATTTACAGAACCCTCCGGAGGCGCAGGCTGGCTCTCTTCCAATCGAGCATCAGTACAACAACATCCACATCCAAAACATCCTAACTTACTTAAACAAGGCATCTTAATATAAGACACATACGCTGCCCCAAAAGAACAAATACAACATCAACAAAAATAATAGAAGGAAAATAAACAAGAGAACAATTGTTCAGGAACCAAAACAAAATGGTCCGCATACCGCCCACTGCAGTCCGGAGACTGTAGCAAGTTCAAGAAGACAGGCTCTAGCCCCTAACTTTTTTTTGAGGAAAAACCCAAATTACCAGTTGGCCTGACATACTGTCCGCAAACACTCAGTATCTTTTAAAAGGGTCCGCAAACCCACCAAGTTCAAACCAAAACAGCCCAAAATACCGTACCAAGACACAGGCCATCAGCTTGTACCGTTCAAGCAAGGCAGCCTAGAAACTGCAATCAGGCAATCCGGAGACTATATCAGGACACAGCCCACATGCTCATGCCATTCAAGAATGGCACAATTTTTCCAAGAATCCAATCACTCACCTGGTGCACCCAGGTTGAGTAACAATCATTCTCCACTGCCGACTCTTCGGACCAAACCGTCAACTCCAAGGTTTCACCTTCTCAGGACCCCAGCTGGTGACCACTAGACGAGGAGTAGTCCGATCAGACGGGCAGAGCAGATGCGAGAACCAAGCTTGATCGTGTGAGGTACACCGATCTGCCCGACCGACCAGACGCACCCCGGACCCTGCAACCCGTTTTTGTGAGATGGGGTCATCTTGCGGGGTGCCTGTTTGGGAACCAACTGAAGGAAGAGGCCCTTGGCGGCCACCTGGGTTATTTACAACCATCTGCTATGCCTTCCCAAGAATGAAGAGTCAGCCAGAGACTAGAGAATACAAACATAAATTTTATTAGCAATACTCTACTTACTGTAGAGGAGTCCATCCTGACTTGCACCATAAGATGTCTGCCGAGGGACTGGCCCCCAAAAGACTACAACACATAATGAATCTTACCATCAGCCTCCAACCAAGCCCATAGTGGAAAGTTGCCAGCCTGGGCCAAAAATGAACAAAGAGGGCACAGAGGGATGTGCTACCACCTGCCAGATGGGTACATGTTATCGTTAACTCAAGGTTGCCGTGCTGGTTCTTAGTATCTCTTAACGTGGGAGCAGAAGTACACACTTGGATAGGTATGTGAGGCTAAATGGCTTATTCATTAGTAAGTCGAGAAACAGCCTTGAACAGAAGAGAAAAAAATACAGCGTTCTGCTGAGGCAAGCAATATGAGTAATGAGGCAAAATTCAGGCACAGTCTAAGCAGTCTAATAGGGCTTACGAAATGCAAAATGGAGCCACACTCGCTAATTGAAGCCTGCACATTACGGGGATAACTCAGTGGGTTGCACAAAATGATTACAAATGGCATCTATTTAGCCACACACTGCTAACCTAATATAGCATGAAACGAGGGGGTTGCAGGAATGGGACTTGCAAACCTAACAAAATCACTCCCCCTACAGACCGGAATTTATGCAACTCTTCCTCTGCGTGCAGCAGGACTGTTGCATTGCCTTCTCAGGGTTGCATCTCCTTGTTTTCCAACACTGCGGCTGTTTGGCTTGGTGAACTTTGACACAACTACAGGTACTTTGGTGAAAAGTCACATATCCAAAGTTTTCTATGGTACAAGTTCTTGAAACCTTTTGAACGACATATTTTTAACTGTGTATGTTAGATTTGTGTTGTTCTGGTCTTGTTTAGTTTAGATAAAGATACTGTCTGCTCATACCAAGCTACCCAGGGGGTGAGCGTGGGTTATGGTTTAGCTACTTTTTTTATTCAAGTGGTATCACTTACTTTTTAAGGCACTTGTAGTTTTGTATCCTGTTTTCCTGGATCTTGCCTGCATTTTGCCCGCATCTGCCACGGTGGAACCCTGGTGGGACGAGGGTCCCAGGAGTTGCTGCTCCTCTTTCGCCACTGTTCTGCTGCCACCTGCACACTCTGGGGTGGACTCCATCCCCCAGAGTGCAGCACAGGACCACACAGCTGCCGCGAGTGAGGGAGAGGCTGGGCCAACGCGCTCATAGCGCAGCCTCTCCCCCCGCGACGCGGGGAACTTTCCTGGATCTTGCTTGCATATTGCCCGCATCTGCCGCCGTGGACCCATGGTGGGACGAGGGTTAAGCCTGTCTGCTCGTACCAAGCTACCCTGGGGGTAAGCCTGGGTTATGGTTTAGTTACTTTTTTTATTCAAATTGTACTTTTTAAGGCACTTGTAGTTTTGTATCGTGTTTTCCTGGATCTTGCCTGCATTTTGCCCGCATCTGCCGCTGTGGTCCCCTGGTGGGACGAGGGTCCCAGGGGTTGCTGCTCCTCTTTTGCTGCTGTTCTGCCACCACCTGCACACTCTGGGGTGGACTCCATCCTCCAGAGTGCAGCACAGGACCACACAGCTGCCGCGAGTGAGGGAGAGGCGGGGCCAATGCGCTCATAGCGCAGCCTCTCACCCCGTGACGTGGGACGCTCGTGGGCGCGCGCCGGGCAAAGCCCGGGCCAAGGGTGGGCCCGTTTGAGCCCGTTCGAGACCATGAGAGGCCGGGCCAGGCTCCCCCTCTTATTGGACCATGTTGGAAAAGGTTAGCGCTGTTCAAATTTTCCTTTAGTTGGCGTCTAGCCCCCATATTTGGAGTACCAGGCTCTGTTTTCTATTTGAACCTAAGGACCTGTGCAGATGGCTGCTAAAGGAGGAAAGGGAAGGAACTCTGCACTTGGAGGCTCAGTGGTGGGCACTTTGGACCAATTTTTGGTAAGAGCCACATCGGTATTGGCTCATAAAATCGCCTTGACCGAGCGGCGCTTATCGCTAGATCCCCTGGCTTCGAAACAATCGTCCCTGGGTGACTTAAGGTATGCAGGGTCACCTGAGCAGCAAACTGTCAGGAGTGATAACTCGACTGCAGAGCACAGGGGAAACCATCGCCCCTCGCTGAGCCCAAATAACCTTGTTAACCTACCCACAGCAACGGAGAATGTTTTGGCTGCCGAGCCTGCTGTTGTGCCTCCTAGAGTTTTTACCTGCGACTCACCTTCTTTCCCCTTGACTAGATCTGCTTGTAATTCATCCCAGTAAATTGCGGCCCACTCACTGGCACCAGCCACAAAAAGAAAGCGGAATGGGGCTACGCAGAGGAACATAAATCAAAAAAATCTGAAACTCAGGAAACCCTCTAGAACTGGCGTAAAGGGAGCCTGTTATAACTCCATTGGGGGCGGAGACCCTGACACCACCGTGTTCGAGGGGCCTGTCAGGCCCAAATTCTACACAGGCGGGCCCTCCACGAGGTGACGTGGACTTATTGGCAAAAATGGGAGCCCTCTTCACAGCATCGATTCACCCGCTCCTTGACAGACTCTCCCTTATAGAGGAAAAACTCCTGCATATTGAAACTTGCTTGGTCTTGAATAAATCAACCAGTAATCTCTGAGGGGGGGTCAGCCGTGCTCAGCTGATACGATACCCGCCCCAGCACACATCCCTCCAGTTTCCAATGGTTTAATTACTGTACTGCCAAGCAATCAGATACTATCCACTACCAAGGGGATAGCAGGAACCTGGGCAGCACACCCTACGGGGAGGGAGACTGTAATGCATTTCCAGCCCAAGTATCTTCCGCTGAGGAGGATGGTTTAATGCAGGTCTCTAGGAGGAAAGATACATCGGTCATTCTACAGAGACCCGTGGTATTTTCCAAACTCCCTTCTATAGATTTGCCACCGGAATCAATGCTGTATGTTGTTGTCTTAGCAGGCGTCCCAGGGCTGGCCCCTGGCAAGGAGGAATCATACCCTGACCTTAAAAAAAATGTACAGATTGGTTAAACCTTAACAGACCTCTCCCATTGCAGGTACAGAGTGAAATCTTGTTTGCCCGAAGGATTAGCTGGGTGGGCCAGCGCAAGAAGGACATTGAGGGCGATTGTATCCTGATCAATTTCAGGGACTGCCAGTTGGTTAAATTCATATGCAATTGGCAGTCGATAAGGGGTGTCTCACGGATAAGGTCCCTTTCCCTAACCTATTTTTACCCCCCTCTCCCACCTTATCCTTTTTCAGATAGTTGGGGGCAACGTGGACTAAGTAGGGATTGTTTATCACAGGTGGGAGGACAAAACACCAGCCATGTCAATTATGAGGCTCCATCTTCTTTTGTCCTCCCCCTAAACAATAGGTTCAGTACCTTAGACCATGTTGACTGACTGACTCGGTGCAGTCAAGTCCAACGATCAGATGAGGGAGACACGCACAAAGCCCAGTTAGTGTCATTGAAAAGGGCGCAATCAGTTGAGCTCAATGATAGGGGAGGTAATGATGATAGAAGGGGCCTACAACCCACAATCCAACTGGAATGGCAGGGAATTTTCAAATGATTACCGCTAACCAGGGAGAAGCTACCCGCCCTTCGTATTCCATAGGAATTAACATGGGCCATGAAGAGGTGGTATATGAAAACCCCTTGTTGATAAGCATTGATCGGGTTCATTTAGAGGATGTTGAAGGGGAAATAGCGACTAAGTATGACTCTAGACCTGAAATTATGGAATTACAGAGAACTAGTGCAGCTCCCACACCAGGGCTGAGGATACTATCATGGAATATAGCAGGTCTCAAAGCAAAAATGGACATCCCTGAGTGGGGGGAATTTATTGACTCATATGAGATCTCTCTATTCCAAGAAACTTGGGCCCTGTAGTCGAAGCACAGATCTCGGTTTGCCACCTACAGTAAACCAGCCTCACAGGGGCCAAGAGGCAGGCCTTCCAGAGGATTGGGTATCTGGGTCACCACACATCTTGGCTGCTCAGTTAAGCTGATAGATACCCACACCCCCGACATTCTATGTGTTCTCCTATCCCTTAATAATTCCCCCAAGCTGGCAATTATTAATGTATATTCACATCCCGTTAAGCACGGGCAGACTGCGCAGATGTTGGAATGCCTGACTGCCTTCCTCACCATGATATCTGATCAAACCTTTCTTATCATTGGAGGGGACTATAGCTCACATTTTGAGCCTTTAAATGGGCTATCACATCCCATAACGAGTGATGAGGATGCCTCGTGGGGAATTCCAGTATGTAATCATTATCCTCTGAGAGCCTGGACCCCTTTAGCTCTGCAAATGACCACACTAACTCTGACCCACTCGCTGAGAGCGTGTAATGGCAGATTCTTTGAGGATAACCCAGGGAAACACACATTTGAAGGGAATGGTAAGGCGTCTGCAATAGATTATATTCTGGTGAAGGTGGATATTTGGCACAGGATAGTGAATTTTAAAGTCCAGTGTCGCCCTGAAAGCGATCATAACCCCTAAATCATTACTCTTGATTGGGGCAACTCGGCAGCTGGGAATGCTGACCTTCCCCAGCCAATGGTGAACTTAACTACTGCCGAGGGTGGGAGAAGAATACGTTGGGCAGCCTTTGCACAATTACCTGAGGCAAAGGATTTGCTCTACAAATCGATCCTTCCCTTCCTGGAAAAGGCTAGCCTCATTGGCGATAGATGTAATGATATTAAGTGTTTAGAGGAGCTTGGGGCAAATCATCAGGACTTGGCTGGAATACTGGCTGAGTTTTTATATACTTCCTCTACTAAGAAAAGGAAGGAAGACAGTAGCAACAATCCTTGGTATAACCGGGCATGTAAAGAAGCAAGGACTGATTTGTTGACTAAACTACGTGAGGGGGATGTCCCATCTATTAGGGAGGCTAGGGCTTTTTAAAAAAATATTATTTTAAACGCGAAATCTGAATGGGAGATAGAGAGATGGCAGTCTATTAAGAGAGCCCTCGATGACAGGGATATGAGAGGGTTCTGGAATTTGGTTAGAACAGGCAACTCAGATGGTAAGAATGCAATTGGGCTAAATCTTGGGGAGGAGGTCTGGCGATCCCACTTTGAAAAATTATACTCAAAGTCTAAAGAGGGGTCTGCCGTAGTGGGGCCACTCATGATCGATCTCACTTATGTTTCATCCGCTGACATTCCCCCTTGTTCCCTGGGTGAGGTATCAATGGCCTTAATTAAAGTCCTTCCAAATAAGGCTCCAGGACTGGATAGGGTCCCAGGTGACCTATACAAATCTGAGCAGGTAGTATGGCTCCCCTATCTGAGGTCTCTTTTCAATGCAATCCTCCAGGGTCTAACACCCCCCAAACGTGGGATGGGGCTGAGATCAATCCAATATTTAAAAAAGGTTGTCCTTTAGAACCGGCTAATTATAGACCTATTAGCCTGATTGACGAATCGCAAAAGATTTTTGCGCGTGTCCTCTTGGAAAGACTCCCGACCTGGATTGACGACCATAATATATTGACCCCCCTCCAAGCGGTATTTAAATCAAAAACCTCTACCATAGACCAGTTGTTTCGTCTTCAACTGATCTATTGGAAAACTATCACCTTGGAGGGAAGATCACTTTACTTAACATTTGTTGACCTCAAGTCGGCATTCGATCTGGTTGATCGAGATCAGCTGTGGGCCTTCCTTCTAGAAATGGGGGCTCCGGTCTACTTGTGCCAGCAGTTACGAAACCTCCATGTAGACACCTTTGCCAAAATTAGGTATGGTAATAGAGGGGAATTCTCGGCTCCGATCCCCGTAGAGAAGGGCGTAAGACAAGGTTGCGTCCTGGCTCCAACACTTTTTTCCCTTTTCCTAAATGGGTTAATTGCTGATCTCTTGGAGGTTAAGGATATAGATTCTCCTAAACTTGCAAATCGCAAAATGCCAGCACTTATGTTTGCGGATGACACGCTGCTCCTATCAAAAACACCAATGGGGATGCAGCGTGTCATAGAGGCATTTGGCTCTGTTTGCAAGAAAAGGAACCTTCAGGTGAACTTAAAGAAAACCAAATATATGGTCTTCCATGCAGACATTACTAATTGCCCACATCCCAAATTAGATTTAACTGCCCTTGAGAGAGTACCTGTTTTTGATTATTTGGGGCTTACCCTAAACGATACTATGGACTGGGGCCACAGACCTCGAAGGCAAATTTAAAACTCACCCAGGTCAGTGGGGGTGTTTTATAAATACACGGAGTTGTGCAGCAAAGGTTATTGCCCCCCCTGTAGCAATTTTTAAACTACAAGCAAGGGGTGCCTCCCTGTATGGTGCGGAGCTTTGGGGTCATTCTCATTCCCTTAATAAAGGATTGAGCACAACTGAGAATAACTTTTTAAGATAACTGTTGGCTCTCCCTAATAGTACCCCCTAATCCCTCTACGGATGGACCTAGGTATTCTCCCTATCGGTGAAGTGATTGCCTCTCATCCACTACTTTATTGGCGACGTCTATGGAGCACCCCTGAGCTGGGCAATTATAGAGAGGAATTAAAATCAATGATGTGTATTCTAGGGGCAGGGAAAATCCCTTGGCTATCCTACATTCGGAAGACCTTCCGCCAAATCGGAAGGAGCGATATGTGGTCTCCACCTGAGGAGTCATGTTCGGCCACCTCCAAACAGTCGCTAAACTCTGATATAAAAGAATTTCATCTTATGTCCATTGATAGGGTGATACAGTCTTCAAGTCTAACCTCGAAGTTCCTTGATGCAAAATAACTCTATAAAATGGAGCCGGCCTTAGATCTTATACAACCATCCCTAGCAAAGAAACTGTTCCTCCAATTTCGACACAGGACACTCCCACTTTATGCATTTTCTAACAACTGGCAAGGAGCTAATAGACTATTATGTCCGGGGTGTAACGAGTCTGAAGAATCAGAGGCCCACGTGATCTTTTTTTGCCCTGCCTACAAGGTTGCAAGATCAAAGTGAGTTCTTCAACTCTCTAGGAATTTTAGATTCAGGAACTATAGAGATGTTCTTAGGCTACTTAAGTATGACACACACCCTGTCTTTGTTGTTGCTATAACAAAATTCCTTTTGGCAATGTGGTGTAAGCGCAGATGTTTGGTGAAAAGTTAAGGCTGTGGATGATAATGACTCTCCCGTTTTCTATGTTCCAGATTTCAACTGTTACAAATTAATGGTTGTTTTTAGCCATGTTTTTAAATGTGCCTTTTGGTTTATCTATTTATATTCTTAATGAAATGGCCCATGTGATGTATTCCCCCTGTAGATGCGACCAGTTCCCCAACATTACTATCTGTCTTTTTGCCCATTGTACCCTATGACTCTAAGGAAACATCATTCCACTCAATTTTAACTGTCATTGTTTTTTAACTTCAAAGTATATTTTTGGCCCCCCTCCCATGCCAATTTTCACTCCGGAGCTGAATTCCCTTGGGCCCGACTGTACTTTTAGGAGGGTCATGCATGCTCCCTCCCCGAGTGATTTCAGCCCCTGCAATCTCATCCCCCGGTGCGTGGCCTTTTAGTTACATTGGGAGGGGGCACACAGCCCCCATCCCGGGACTATTTCTGCCCCAGGTTTCCATCCCCTGCCATATTTTTCAGAGGGGGAAGGGGGTTGCAGTCCCTTCCACAGAACGATTTCAGTCCCAGATTACCTACCATACTACTAAATACAAAAGGGAGGGAGCCTGCCAGCCCCCCTCCTGGAGCCATTAATGGCCGAGTGACTCCTTTCCCTTGGGTCAGTTTCTACTACGTTCCATGGTATATAGTGTTTTTCCTTCCCGCACTTGCATGGGTAGGGACATCTGTGATTGATCTTCCTTGGAGGGCGCAATCTCAAAGCTCCCAAAAAGAGAGAGCAAGCACAAAGTCTGCTCCCAGCTGTCAGGAGCCTTCAAAATGCACCCTCCAAATGGAAGCAGACTTCGGATCTGCAAATTGCTTCCACCCACGGGAAACAGCATTTTTATCTGCTCCATGTGGGTGGGAGAAATGCTGGCTCAAGCTGGATGCAGCAGTGGGGCCATGGGGCTCCCCCCATGGCTCCCCCCGTGGATATGGTATGTGCCCTGTGTGGGCACCAGGACACCCACCCTTAGTTGAATTGGGTACCCAGCGCTGAAATTTGCCCAGAGAGAGGAGCTGCATGCCCCCTCTTTACTTATTGATTGAGTATGGGTGTTGGTGTCCTCAGTGCTAAAGTTGTCCGTAGGAGGGGGGACACGCAGCCCCATCCCCCTTTAATCATTGTTAATGTCCCAGGGGTTGGGGTTCCTGGAATCAATATTGATCTGGGTAGGGGGCTTCTTGCCCCCTTTCCCTTTAATCGTTGGCTGGGTTGCAGGTAATAGGGTCCAAAAGGGCAAAATAAGTCCCATGAGAGGTGTTGCACACCCCCTTATTAATTTTGGCTGGAAATGTGGTCCCTGGTGCTTAAATAAGCCATGTGGGGATGCATTCCTCCATACCACATTTTAATAAGGCTGTGCCCCAGGGGATGGAGTCCCAGGGGCCACAATCAGCCCAGGCAGGAGTAAATATGCCTCATTCCCCACAAAATGTGCCAGGCCCCAGGATTCGGGTTCCTGAAGCTAAATTTGGACCAGAAAGAGGTGGTCCTTTGCCCCACCCCCTATAAAATGTGCTGGGCCTTGGAGATGGGGTTCCTGGGACCATAAACTGCCCATGGAGGGGGACTGCATGTTGGCTGCCTCAGGGGGATTGGCTACAGGTCCTGGCTACAGGCCAGGGCATGGGGTTGGATGATTGCAGGGGGTTGGTTGCAGGGCCTGGCTGCAGGTATGGCTTGTTTTTTGTCATTTGTATTTTTTACAGCGATGTTTGTGTTTTTGATGGTTAGGTTTGGGATGGTGATATTTTTTGTGCAAATATTTTGCAAGTCTATATTGTTTTCCGCAGTATCATGTCATTGGTCGTGCCCTAAGGAGCTCGGAGAAAGTTACATTGTGTGACCATGAGGTACAATGATTTTTGCAAGTGATTCTTAGTTCTTTCGCAAGCAGATCTGAACAAACCATATGTGATGAGAAAAGAAGAGGAGGTAAGGTTTAAGACTCTCACTGATTCATCAGTAACATGTGAAGATAATTGGTTTACCGTTCTCTCTCATGAGCTTATGGCTAAGGTACTGAATCTTGAGGGAGCCAGATGTTTGCTGATGCTTGGTGGGGAAAGGAAGGCAGTCTCACAGAGTGCTACATGGACTGCCCAGTCAAGTCTCCCTCAAGGATATTATCAGTTGAGGATCCGTATGCATTAAAGATTTCTAATCCAAGCAAGAATGGTGAAGTACACTATCATATCAGTTGCACATGAGTACTAGAATCAGGGGCGTAACAAACAACCTTGCAGCCCCCGCAGTGCTGCGGCCCCCCAGTTTTCAGTAGGTGAAGGGGGCCCCCTCAGCTCTTTGGCAGTGAGCTGTGTGTCTCACTGTCTAAAGCAGCTGTGTTTGCAGTCTGCTCTAAACTCCTGCGCTGACCCAGAACTGAAGGGAAACAAAGTAACAAGTTACATTGTTTCTCTTCAGTAAGAGTGCGCCAGGCCCGGAAAAAGGATGTGAGTGGGGGCCTCAGAGTTACAGGCCTGGGATGTGCATTTAGTGGGATATCTGTAAGTATGTGTGTTAACTCAGTGATCAGGGACAAATTAAGGAATGTGGGGCCCAGGGCCAAACGGATTTTGGGGCCCTTGTTCAGAACAGTTTTGAATTTCGGATCCTGTTTCAGCTCTATTATGCCATCTTTGGCCAGGTCACTGAAAATGCACAGAATCAGTCATACAAATTCTAAATGGGTTTATTTCTAAAATTCAGGGACAGTGATATGTGTTTTCAATATTGTAATGCAGCAGCACCTCACTAATATTACTGCAAATAATCTCTTGAGACCCCCTCCCATTTCTCATACACAGGGTCTTGTTTTGATCTAAAAGAAAAATATTTATGGATGTTTGATGAAACCTAAACACGACATTTGTCTGAAAAATGCCCGTGATAGACTCTCATACATCACCCACATTAAAAATAAATTAAAGGTAAACTGTATTTAAAAGAATTTGTTTAAAAATTAGTCAAAGTCATCAGGGCATGACTCTGCAGAACAGAACGGGTCACTTGAAAGGCTGTGGCCCTGGGACAGAGCCCACTTTGCTCATGCGTTAATCTTTCTCCGTAGGGTGGAGGTGGAAGGAGGAAGGAGGGTGCTTGGGGGGCCAACTTTGAGGCTAGAGTTAGGTGCAGTTTTGCTGTAGCTCATTCCTGACAGCTATTGGATACTCTGCTGTAGTCTTGTAAACATGGAAGCATATAACGTTGGATGAAAACAACACAAATTAAAAAAAGATTATAGCATTGATTGTTAGACTTAATAGTTAGGGCCGCTAGAGTTATGTTGAAGTGGAAGACTGATTATGCGGAAGGTTTCAATACATTCTGAGTCAAGACAGGGCAAGTTATTCTGCACGATGCCGGGCATTCTGCAGAAGTATTATTTTGCAATTTTAAAGCAGAGTGCTTTAACAAATGTGGTGCTTTTTTGTAACTTTTGACTTACACAAGCTAGTACATTCTTGCCGAAATCAGCAAATGATTCAGTAGATGGTAGTTTATGTGACTAGTACGGTAAAAGTATGATTATGCAGGATACACATAATTCCGGTGGCCTTGATAAAAATTCTTCTTGTAAAATAGAACACTAAAATATGCGCATGGGGAATGTGAGAGCACTGCACATGTAAGTATTTTCTTTCCCGATTCCTTTCTAGTACTCGGTTTGGCGAGGCTTCTTAGGAAACTGTGCGTCAGAGTGCCTTCTGAATAACGTTTGCAGACTGTCCACTGTTAGTAAATACATTCATTGCCATTTCAGACGGCACCACTACTGCAGCAAAGGTTTAAGCAGAGTTGTTTATCCGCACCTCTGGGGCTCACATTCTCAGCTTTGTCGAGGCTTTCAGAAGTTTAACACTGCAGTCCCCCGTGCAGGCGCGAGGCTGGCCCTTTAAATCATGCAGCTTCACTGGTAAACAGGCCTGTGCTTCCTGCAGACTGCACATGACAAAGCATACCCCGTTGCCCCGCCTCCCTGCACACCTGATCCCACCCACCCCCTGGTGCCAGCACAGCCTGGCAGGCCTCGGACCCTGCACTTCAGAGCCCTCCCCTGGTGCAAGCACAACCTGGCAGGCCTCAGATCCTGGCCACACCGAATCCAGGAGGGCCACCATCAGGACCCAGCCTGTGCTGTGGCAGACCCATCGCTGCTGCTGCCACAGACCCTGTGTGGCCCCCATCTGCTTCTCTGCCTCAGGACCCCCTGTGCCATCCTGCAGAGCCCCCTGGAACCCCTGCTGCATTGTAAGTGTGGGTGTAGCGCTTTGCACCAGCTGAGCTGCTTCAGAGCACTGGAGGGCGAGGGGGGTTGGCAGTAGATGAGAGGATAAGCGGATGGCAGAAGAGAGAAAAGTTTGAGTGTAAAGTAGACACACCCCTTCCCTCACCAAAACCAAGCAAGCCCTCCTGACCCTGGCTTTTCGGTACTCCCTGCAAAACCAGAGGCACAACTAATTCAAATCATGCACACATCTGCCCCAGCCTTGCACAAACCTGCATGGACACACCTGATCCCACCCATGAACCCCTACCTTCATATACCCACGTGTTCAACCCATGAAACCCTACCTGCATGTACCCATGTGTCCCAGCCGTGTAGCTACTTGCATACATCCATGTGTCCCACCCGTGCACCTACCTGTATGCACCTGTGTGTAGCATCCATGCACCAAACTGCAGGCACCCACGTGTCCCATCCATGAACCCCTACCTGTGACTGCAACTCCTGGCCACCACCTGTGGTTCAGGTGTATGCCGTGTCCCCTGCCTACAGGGAGCAGGAAACACACTGTGCGCCCCAGGCGTAGCTCCAACCTCACTCCAGGGAGAGAGAGGTGCTACCCACGCACCCTATACAGAGCCTTATCAGTAACTAGGAAGTGCCTTTGAGGAAAAACAGAAGACGGCAAATCAACGAAAGCCGCCCAGGCACCAGCTACAGGGGCACCCAGCCACTCACTAGTCCTCCTCATCCACACGATTTAATAATCCTATGAACTTCTCGAAAAAGTTGTTCAGAAGACAGACATCCAATTGTTGGCCTCTCTGTAGAGTGCACAGAGCAATTGGTCACTATTCCAGTCGCCATTTTGTCTAATGTTTGCGCTGGAGATACACAGCTGTCTAAAAGCTAATAAGGCAAAATAAAATACAGTGTTTATAGGTGAGTGGGTGTGTTGTGTGTTTGAGTGATTAAAACACTCTGAAGCTCACTACAGCTCCCACAGGTTCCACAATTTCAGAATTTAAAAAAATCAATAGGAATTCTTTACAGCAAAATAATCGCTGTTACTCATTTATCTTGATGACCTAACGATCATTGATAAAGCCAATGGTCCTGGCTGATTTTAGGTCGTCTGTTGTGTTATATATCTGAATACAAGTACAGAAAGCTCAGAGAGGAACCAAAATATGGATTGGTGTGCACACTATCAGAATTACAGAAATGTAGTTTACTTCTTTAAGTCATACCCTTAATTACATAGACCACTCCTGTTTCAGAGACCCGCACTTTTTTGCATCTCATGTAAAGCCCTTGTCAGTGGCATCAAGAAGGCTCCGCATGGGACTGGCTGCATCATTCTGTATTAGGCCGGTCCCTACACATTCTTCTTCTGTATCTCGATTCTTGAACATGAAGTCTTTTATAGCGCTTTGCAACCCACTTAATTGGCTCTAGTTAGGGTGACCAACTAGCATGGGTGCTAATTCAGGACAGTGAGTGTAAAAATTCAAGACAAAGAGTCAAAATTCAGTACAAAAATTCAGGACAGGAAGTCGAAATTCAAGAGAAAAGGTACGTTTTATGGACACATCAGAGGAGTTTGCGCAAAAGTATATCAGTAAGTAAATAGACAACCACTTAATTACAAGTGAAAATAAGTTTATATTAGGTTGAGCCAATTGTGTACTTCATGGTTTTTCTGTATGCGCAGCTTTGAGCAAATGAGCAGGTCTTTTTGTGGTAACAAAACCACCCCACCCCTCCTTTCCTGCATCCCAGGGAAACGCATGATGCCCGGTCCAGCCAGTCCGGCCTTGCAGCCACCCTCCAAAGGGGCCCCTTATCTCCACAAAGACCATCTCTCATGTGTATTTATTAGTTTTATAGTGCTACTCATCCCAAGTGGTGTGGCTCACTGGTTAGAGGCGGCAGACCCGTAAGCAGAGAACGGCCCGGGACCAGGATTCAATTCCCGATGCGGCAGGGTCGTGGACCAGGGTCAAAACGGACTCGATAATTCTCGCCTCAGTGCCTACTCTAACCAGGGAACACACTCGGCAACTCTGGGCATTAAGCTTGCCTCATCTCTACAACGGCCCCCCACAGACGCCGGGGATGCCTGGTTTCACCTTGGAGATACCCAGAAAGGGACCATCTCACAGGGAAAACCAGGACGGGTTCCCCAGCGGTCTTCAGCGCCAGGATACTCCATGGAGTCGCAGTGCGCTTTACAAGTACACCCACAAGTAAGTAGGACAGGGTGTTGGGTGTATTACACCACACACATATTATACAGAGACAATGACTCATATAAATGTGAAAGACAATGTATAGAAAATGTTACTTAAGATAATGGGGGTTACAAGGTGTAATCATTCTTTCATCCATCATTCAATCTTTCACCATTCATTCTGTCCTTCCATCTGTGTGCCCATCCATATCAATATTCAACCATATGCAAATCTATCCTTCCATCCATCCATAACTCCACTCATCTATCCCTCCATCCACCCTTGCACTCATCCATCCCTCCATTCACCCTTTCACCCTATCCATTTGTACACTCATCCATCCACTCATCCATCCATTCACTCATCCATCTAGCCATTTAACCTTTCACCCATCCAGCCATACTTTCACTTACTCCTTCATCCACCCAGTCACTCATCCTTCCAACCATTCTACCCATTGTCATCCATCCATCCTCCCTTTCTCTTGCCATCCCGTTTCACTTATTCATCCATCCTTCCATCCACCCACCCATCCATCTACTCATCCAGTCATGAATCCATACATTGACCCTATCACACATACATCCTTTCACTCATCCATCCATCCATCCTTTCTCTCATCCATCTACCCTTTTACTCCTTCACTCATCTATCCACCCTTTTGTGAGTGAGAGATTGCACTCACTCACCTAGCCTTTAATCCACCCTTTCACTCATCCATCCATCCTTTCATCCTTTCACTTATCAATTCATCAATCCTCCCATCAGTTCACTCATTCATACACCCATTCACTCACTTATCATCCACCCTTTCACTCATCCATCCATCCACTCATCCATCCTATACCCATCCATCTACCCTTCCACCCATACATCCATGTATTTACCTTCTCTCATCCATCCTTCTGCTCACTTATCCGTCCATTCTTTCTCTCATTATCCATTCATTCACCCTTTCATTCATCCATTCACCCTTTCACTAATCCACCCATCCCTATACTTACTAACTTTTTCACATTAGTTATGAGCTGAGCCTTTGTCTGCAGAGTTGCAGACAGAAGGTGCCCATCAAGTGCTTCAACCCTGCTGTAGTTCCTAAAGCAAGGGGTGGGACGGGGGAGGGCTCACTATACTCCTGTACATAGGCAATCCAAAAAAGTGGTAGTCATGAGTCATGCATGAAGCACAGTGCCACTGTGACATGGTGTTGTTTTCAGGGCTTTAAATAGGATGAAAAAACGAGGGGTCTCTCCAAAGGGGGTATTCGATGTAACTAAGGGTATGGCTTAAAACAACTAAGCCAAACATGTGTGCTTTGCATAGTGGTCCACCCGACTGGTAATTTTGCTGCTTCTTTCATTGCATCCCGATATATAACACAACAAGTAGAGCGACAACTACAAGCCAGAACTATTGGCTTTGTCAATGGTTGTCAGTTGCATAAAATAAAAATGCAGCAACCTTTGGCTTCGTTAAATATAACACTGAAAATGTTTTCGCGTTATGAAATGATGAGACAGTTTTAGACCCATACCCATTTTTTTTAAAAACTTGGTTCACTGCCTTCTTTTCATGAACTGGATTCTCGTGTAGCAGCATTGTCGTTTTTGTGCATTTCTTCCACCTGACTGAATGCCCTGCCCTAGACCGAGGCTGCAGGAGGCCCACCACATGCATTAAGAGTACAGACTGTCCCATTGTCATTCTGTATGTGGCAATCAGCCCCATACAGAATGACAATGGATGGATGGGGCTTCCCTTGCGCTCAGTGCACTCAGAGGATGAGTGCGTGGCAGCCCCATCAGGGAGGTGAGGCTTCTGGCAGGGGAACAGTGATGTTCCCCAATGCCCAAAACTACGGACAAAAGGCATCCGTAAAAGGGATCGTCACGGACAATGGACGTGAGATTCAAATTATGGACGGTCTGTGAAATTTACAGACAGTTGGTCACCCTAGCTTTAGTTGAGTCAAGCGGATCATGTTTCTCTGAAAGAAGTATATGCATTCTCTTTTCTTACAGAGCAGAAAACGCAAAGCCAACCTGTTAAATGTATATAGATTTTGTCATTTGTTTGTAAAACACAAGCACACAGTCAGTCTGCTTTTAGTTATTTAGGCTCTCTCAATACAAAGAAGGGTGTTTGATGTATTTCTTCACTAGCTCTGATATATTGTGCCATTTTTATTATATTCCTAATTAATTTTGTAACTGCACTAGATTGTACTGACTCTGTTCAGGGAAATGAATAGTACTGCATTGTACTGTATGCTATCTGTAGAGGAGATAAGCTGCGGATTCCCCCTCAGCCGTCACCTACCCAGCCTGAACTTGGGCAGACTTTCCCTTGTCTCTCAATTATATCTATACCTTACCCCTCTCTCCTCTACCCCCTTACCCTTCTCACTCCATTTTCCTTTTCTTCTATGCTCCTTAAATGTTTTTACTGATATCATTGGCAACTTGTAACTGATGTAATTTTGCAACCATGTGGAACCTTATGTAAAGCGCTCTGATAACTTCGGGTCTAGCCAGCGCTATATAAAACTCTTTAAATAAATAAAGAAATAAACAAATAAATAAATAAATCTCCAAAAATGCAACATGCTATTGGCATGAAGGTTAGGACTGTCTGGAGTTTGTCAAACCTGGCATAGCTGACTAGGCAGGGTGTCACATAATTTTTTTTTTTTAAGTTTTTATAATTGCAAAGGTTGTCTCTGTTCTCAGTATCTATCACATACATATACACTCTCCTCTTCAACAGGCCCTTAGGCTGTTATTAATGTACAGTAAGTTTACCAGACAGGCAATGTCACCAGAGGCTCCCTATTTAGGGCCATCTATTCCTTTGTATTGTTATTTTGAAATCTATCTATCCGGCCAGAATAGAGAAATAAGGCTTTATATTTTAAGGATCGTATGTTGTATAAATCTTTGCAATCAAGACAACCGAGGAAAGTTTTTCAGAGCGTACATTGCCAGGATGAATATATGTATTTCACAAAACAGAAAGCGGCTAACACAAGAAGTTTCTGAAAGTAAACAGTTCTTATCTGCATCCTTTTTGCCTTCTGCTCTTCATTTTGAACTACCTGCCATGGGTCACATGGAGAGTGCCGTTGGTAGCAAGGTGTTACAGGTGCGATCCTTGGCGGCTTCTAAATGATAGTTCATGGCTGCATCCTTCCTCTTGGTACTTTTCATTGGCTCCTGTCTCTTCTGCAGTGCCTCACTAGGAGCCCCTGCCTCACAGCTAGCACTGACCACTAGAGAAGAGCACAAGCCACCAACCCCTGGATGGCTAGGATGACTAGGTGTCCTGGATTCGCCAGGAGAGTCAAGGTTTTTCACCAGCTGTCCCATTAGATTTCCACAATTTTAGCACATGGCCTGGTTTTCAGAGAGGGTCGACTAAAGACATAGGGAGGCACATTTGTATGTGTTTCGTGAGCAGTATGGCTGGTCGCTGGCTTCGGAGCTCTTGACTGGCACGGAAAATGGGGGGGTCCTCAATGTACTTTGCAGGGGGGCCCCCTCAAATTTCGTTACGCCACTGACTAGAATCCTTGCAAGTTTACCTTTTTATCAAGGAACATGTTTGTGCATTTAAATGATGTCAACAACTAACTGCAACAGTTTTCTTGTGAGATGAATTTCAAAGCAAAAACAGCTCTCAGAAACCGAGAATTGCCAATAATACTCTTCCTGTGTCAGAATGTCTACCCTTTAACAACTTCAGAATGCATCTGAAGTTCACAGGGCAGCTTTCAGAGCCATGTCAGTAGTTCTCTTCTCGCCATGAGAACTGTTTGAGTGGTTCAATGACACATTGAATGTTCAGGTATTTAGCCACATAAGATGTCTATTAAGCCATAGAGCCTATCTGTTTCAACATAAGCAGCCAAGTTGTGATGCCTCCTCGCTATGAGGTGAGGAAATACATGGCTGTGTTGAGATTAGCATGTGTGCCAGATGCACACCCAACTCTGTCCCACTTATACATCCTTTGGGCAGGCCACTCACACTATGGGGCATATTACCAAACCCCTATCGCCACCACAACATCACTTTTTGTGATGTTGTGTTGGCGATAGGGCCAGCGCCCTATTAACAAGGCAGCTTTAAACCACATAACGTGGCTAAAAGCCACATTAAGTGGCTTAATGCTGCCTTGGTAATAATGGGGTGCAGTGGGTTTTGCAGTGGGCGTTCCACCGCAACACCCATTTGCTTCGACGCTGCCACCTATTATCAAGAGAGGCGATAATGGGTGGCAGCGCCGAACTTAAGAACAGGAAAATTCTGGTCTTAAAGTGGTGAAACTAGGAGAAATGCTTCATTTCTCTTCGTTTTTGCTTTTTCCATGTGTGCTGCCTTGTGCAGCACACATGGAACATGTAAAGTGCCAAGGTTTGTTTATGTACAGGATGGTGTCCCTTACTGTACATAAACAAACCTTTTTTTAAATGCCGTTTTGTAACTTACATGTGTACTGCATGAAGCAGCACACATATAAGTTACAAAATGGCATTTTAGGTTTGTTTATGTACAGGAAGGGACACCTTCCTGTAAATAAACAAACCTCCCTGCTCGCAGACACCCATTCACTTCGCCGCTGCACCCATTATAAAGAGAGGCGATAATAGGTGGCAGAGCCGAACTTAAGAACAGGAAAATTCTGGTTTTAAGGTGGCAAAACGAGGAGAAATGCTTAATTTCTCCTCGTTTTTGCTTTTTCCATGTGTGCTGCCTTGTGCAGCACATATAGAAAATGCAAAATGCCAAGGTTTGTTTATGTACAGGATGGTGTCCCTTCCTGTACATAAACAAACCTTTTTTAAATGCCGTTTTGTAACTTACATGTGTGCTGCATGAAGCAACACACATGTAAGTTACAAAATGGCATTTTAGGTTTGTTTATGTACAGGAAGGGACACCTTCCTGTAAATAAACAAACCTCCCTGCTTCCAGACACCCTTGCACTCTCATGCAAGGGTGCCTGCATTGGTGTTGAGTCGTGAGACTTAGCGCCATCGCAGGGGAAAACGCCAGGCCGCACCATATCCTTGGTAATATGGTGCAACTTGGCGCTTTAGAAGTGGCCATTAGAGGTGTTAAGAAAGGAGGCTAACGTCTCTCACCACAACTTCCTAGATAATATGCGCCCAATACGTTTTAACTTGCCAGTGGAGAGGCAAGAGTGCCATCGCTGCACATTTCTTTGTCATTCTTCCTCTGTACCACACCACAAGGGGACAGTTTGGATAGTCCTGCCGAGATGTTACCCCTTGCGTCTCCAGGGTGCATGTAACTGGGTTCCTACAGCATCCTCATGTGCAAAACTATTGTTACCATAATGAGCGACATGAGGTGGTGTCTCAAAAGGAGGATGAGCCGTGGTAGAACGTCTTCGGTAATGAAATTTAGTACTGCTGGAGGTCTTCAAAAGGAGTCAGTTCCCTCTTCGTTGGTCCTCACACTGAAGCTAAATGCACCGAGACCTTTGGATTGCCACTGCCTATTTCCCAGTAGAAATATAGCAGATGGGCTCAAATACAGCTCCTTGGCTTTTATACTATGCTAAGCTTTCTGATTCGTAACAGTATGAATGTCGTATTCTATCCACACGTTTATGTCGTTACCAAAGTATTTTGTACTACGTATACTTATCTTGAATGCATATCTTTCCATGTGTTGCTCAAAAGTTTCCCTTCATTTGCGTATCTGTATTTTCTAGATTAGCCATCTCTTTCCATGCTGATCTTGGTGTGCTTGTGGACAGACCACCAATTATGCCCCAGACTTTAGTTTAATAGTTTAACTTCTCCTTAGGCTGTTATATCAGAAAGTACAATATAATCAATATATTGTTGTGGGACATAAGTACAACCATAACACTGTCACTTCAGATTTGCTTCCATTTAAAAAATGTCATGCAAATGATTTATAATTAGAAGAAAATTGGCATCAACATTTCATCCTAGTAAAGTTGTCCATAAATTAACTGTTTATTTTGCCCTCTACCATATATTCAGTATCACTGCAGTTTATCGTTTATGAAAAGATTTATTTTTTAACAGATTGACATATTTATGACATGCTAATCTTCAATATTTGAATGGGAGGAAAAATACATCTCCTTAGAGTCTTTGAGTAATCACCGTCAAACTCAGTAAACCTGTCCGATGTGATATGTTAACTATATTTTTTGTCAGCACACTGGACCATATGTACAAAGCAGCGAAACAATGTCACTGCAGCGTGAAATATAGCACATAGCAAAAACATGATACCAAGGAGAAATGTAGAGACGATATTAAAAATGTGATGGAATTACTAGTATTCGTAGAGGTACAGAATCGCAAAAGATTGGGTTTAGACAATATGAATCACAGTCACAATCTGTGACTGACTGGTTACCAATGTCGTAAAAGGAGAGAGTCGCAAGGCAGCTACTGTGGACACTACATGCAACACATAAATACCTGTAAACACTACAGGGAAAGGACACAAATTCAAAAGATATTCTGCGTTGGAATATATCCCAGTTCACACACAATGAAGATAAATGTTAGGCGAACGCCTGCCAAACAGGTAAAAGGACAAGAAAATGTTCGGGTCTATTCACCAATGCATGTTTGAGTATGTGAAGTGTACTCATTTATTTCTACTTCATGTTCTCACAAATGCAATTTACAAAAGTGGGAGTTGAAATGTCTCCCTATGTTTTGCTAGTTTTATGTGCAGAATTATCTACCACTGCTATGCCGAACATGACTTGTTCCACACTTTTGCTGTGAATATGGGAGTGAAAATGGATGTGGTGTATCTGAAATGGAGAATATCTACTACTACGTGGGTGAAGCAAATAAAACGTTAGGGAGGCACAAAGAGAGCGATAAGCAAACACACAAGCAAACATAAAACGGTAAGAGATATGCTATCCATCAAAGTTACATTAACATCAATTCCAGCAGTGGTATACCATAAAACGGCTACTGTCTAGTCCAGCCGTGCTTTTGAGTAGGTCACACACCAGACAATACCAATCAGATGTACTGCAAGGGAAACACACTTAAGTAAACAGAGGAAGAGAAGAACACTAGTAGCTCTGTTAACAAAGGTACAGGTGTGCTTAGATGTAAGTCTACAGTTTTTAGTTATTCACCATTTCTGAGTGTATATGTACCCATAGGTGCAGACTTACATGTCTCTAAACGAGGGGGTGGACACACTTACATTTAAGAAAAATAATTTACAAGTGTAAAGTTACTACTTGTAACTTTTTGCACGTAGGTGAAGATCTCTGCCATTGGACACAAAATAAAAATCGTATTTAATTTAAAATGATTATTATTATTGAACTGAAACTAATAAAATACAATTTTACAATGTGTTAACGAATCAAATAACATTTTTATTCAATAATTAAAAAGTGAAACTATTTTAAATGATTATTCTTTTTTAATTTAAATTAACATTGAATAATAGTCACATTCTACTTAATATATATGGATTTTTCTATTAATTTAAAATTATTTTCATTGTTATTAAACATGCAATTCAATTATGTTTAACATAAGTTAATCATTCATTGTTTATATTATATAATTTTTTTTTATTATTTAGTCTAAATGTATAACACATAAACAATTGTATGTATTGAATAAAAAATAAAAACTAATTGAATTCATTTAATAGTATATCCTGAAGGGTGTTGTTTTAAGTCCCTGCCACCGTTGTTTTTATGGGAGTTAGTTGCAGCACTCCTGAGTGGCCAAGTGTGGTGCTAGAGTTACCCGAAGACTAAGCTGGAGTACAGTTAGTACTGTTTTTGGACCTCTTTGGATGTGGCAACTTTAAAAGTGTAGTCTGTGAATAACAATAGGCTTGCTCTTTTGTGTGTGGGTGCTTGCATGTCCATTCCTAAATCTCTCCCATTTAAGAGTAAATACTCCCCATTTTCCAGCCACACTTCCTAAACCTGCCCACATTTATTACTAAAACATACCTCTTCACATGACACCATCTTTACACACATAACATGTCTGTGTTCTCCACACATATTTATAGCTGTGACGGAGACATAGTTTCGGCTCATAGGTTACTGAATAGTACTTGTATTATGTTGTACTATTTTATGTATGATAAAATGCTGTTTGTAAATCGAGCCCTGTCATACTAATTGAAACAAACAAGTAACCCAAACCCAATCCACCCATTCACATTTACATAACTAGGAATATATATGTAAAAAAAAATACAACAGATATACAGACAAGAAAACATTACAAATAGGCACTACACCTATAAATGCCAGGCTACATTTCCATTTAACACACCTATCAATGCAGAATTGTGAAAAATGCAGTAATACTTACGCAACCTGACTCATCATCAGGTGAAACTATTTTTTCACTATGTCAGGGAATTTGTTTTTTAACTTGCTCTTCATTTTGAGGAACAACTATCACAACGTTATTCTAGGGGCATCAGTCAGCAACCACAAGAGGCTCAAGCTAATCAGCATCTAAATGTCTGCCCACTTTTGTCCTCATGGACATTCGCTATATCTGATCATTGTCAGATGCCTACCTACTGTCTTTCGTAGCCTTGTTGAGTATTCCTCTGGTTCTAATACTAACCCTGTCTGGTCATAGCTTGCACCCCGTAATGCCTGTGATGCACAAGTAACTTGGCATACTTAGCTATCAGACTTAGGGAATGGCCAGAAAATATTGCCATCAGTCTAGAACAGCAGTGACCTTACATTGTCTTGGTTGGTAAAGTGACTTTTTAATTAATTTGGACTACTGGGAAATTCCTTTGCATTCCATTTGCATTTTGAGACTTTCAGACATTTGTTTGGAGTTTCTATTTGGGCATTTCACTTGATTTTCTGAAATTTCATTGGATTGACCATATAGAGAATTCAAAAGCTCTTCCTAATCTATTTCTGTGCCCTACATATCCTAGTTGATTCCCCTTCCCTGGAAGTAGGCTGAAGTTTAGTTAATTCTCTCTTCCTCAAGGACAGTTTACATTCTGCATACCAACCCCGGTCTCTTTATTATTTTTAAGATTTTTTAAATGAGAGTAACATGTTGATGTCTGTCAAATGGTGTCTCCTAAATGTGTGGGATGGAAGAAACCTGAATCACATGGAATGGACATGGATATCATGGGCCTGTCAATTGCCAAACATAACATTGCACAACTGTGGGGACAGTGCCTGCACCTGAGGGACTGAAAACGAGATTTGGACAGTGAAGGGTGGCTAAGAAGGTGGTATATGAAAGTCTGGGCTACCCTACAAAGTGGGAACAATTGTAGGCAACTAGAACGTCTATAGTAGAAGCCCCAGTGCTTCCCTAAATCCAACTGCTGCCACAGCCACCATTCCCTGAGCTGGTAGCCCCGACGCATTTATAGTGAGTTGGAAGGAGGGAAGTGTAATCCTATAATTAAACATGCAATGTGCATATCAACAATACATTTGACCATTGACATGTGGTGTTTTGCTTGCTGTAATTCCAATAAAAAGATATTTAAAAAAATGCCACAGGGATGTGTTTCAAAATAAAATGTGGCAATAAATGAGTAATCAGCACTTTACTTAATTATGCAGAATTTCATGTAATGTTCCCACAGGTTTGCATAATTACGCACATTTTTTTTAAATTGAAAAAGAAAACATGAGGGATGTCAGAAATGTACCTTCAATGATTCCACCTGTTTTGGGTCTGGCGATAACAAAGGCCTTTAACTTTACAAAAACTTTATTTATAATATACTTACTTATGGAGACTTTGAGCCACCTCTCTTGATTTGTTAGTTGTTTTGTAGTTCACATTTTGTTTTTGCGCAGTACAGAATACAAAAGGGGCAATGGGTCAGCCTACTTCTGCCACTGGCTAATTTCACATTGAGTGACTGCATTTAGCCCTTTCCTATGAGGCACATCCATACACAATAAAGGGGCATATTAGTAATAACCTCGTTAAAATTATCGCTGTTGTGCAGGACATCTAGCCTGGGCTTCTATTGGAAATCTATAACGCATATTAGCAAGCCCATTATCGCCGTTTTAGCGCCAGTTTTCTGCCGCTAAAACGGCGATAATTTTAACAAGGTTGTTGCTAATATGCCCCATAGTTCTTTCAGGTGCTAGTGTTTTTGTTTAACTTCATCAATAATTTACTGTTCCCTTTGTCTATACAGTCTGATGTGATAGCAGGTCATTTTATAGAAGATGTGAGCACAGGGGGCAGTTCCTGTCTCCTGCCATGGCAGGTGTAAATTCCTTTTGAAGTGATCTTTATTTATCTGACTGCTGCTTCTTCACACCATACTAGCAGCTCACATAAACTCTGAATACAAGCCTATGATGGTGCTCTATCTTTGCAACCCTGCCTGCAATGCCATCTTTATGTCTTTCTTTCTTTTACCCTTTTCTTTCTTTCTTTCTTTTTTCTTTCTTTCTTTTTCCCCTTTTCTTTCTTTCTTTCTCTTTTTCTTTAACTTTCCTTTTTTCTTTCCTTATTTCATACCTCTTGCTTTCTTTCTTGTTTTCCCTTTTATTCTTTCTTTCTTTCTCTTTCTTTCTTTCTTTCTTTCTTTCTTTCTTTCTTTCTTTCTTTCTTTCTTTCTTTCTTTCTTTCTTTCTTTCTTTCTTTCTTTCTCTTTCTTTCTTTCTTTCTTTCTTTCTTTCTTTCTTTCTTTCTTTCTTTCTTTCTTTCTTTCTTTCTTCCCCCATATACAAAGTAGTACCTTCCAGTGCTAGGGAGTACTGTGACAATGTGGTCTGCCCATGTCTCTTTCACAAGTACAAAGCTGTTAGATCAGCTTTGAAAAATGTCCAAAAAGTATATTCCCTCAGTGTCATGTGAAAACGATGACTGAATACCTGAAGGCTGAATTAGGTATTCAAGTCTGGAATATCCCTGGTGGCTTCACAGAAGAACAAAAATATAAATACAGTTAGCACCATCTGTTTCAGGCACTAGAGGGTGCTTGCCATAGACGATGACATGCGGTAGTGGGAGTAGGATGGTTTCATGGTTATATAAAGACATGAGAGCAGACTCAGGGTCTCTAGCCATCACTGCATGGGATGCTTGGAATGAGGATTTACAGTCAACATTGGCTGAGAAAAGCTGGGTGAGGGCATGTACATTAACATGTAAGGTATCTAGTCATGCCCGCCTAAAACTGTTACATTAAAACTTTCTGCAGCAGGTGTACTTGAACCCCATGAGACTACATCGAATGGACACTACTCGGCCCCAATGAATGCTCTAGATGTAGAAGGGCCCAAACAGGGTTTTTGCATTTAGATTGGAATTGCTTGGAGGTGTAGCAGTATTGGATTAAAGTGTTAGCAAAGGTTTCAGAGGGTGTGGGTATCCTAGTGGAGGCTACAGCAGAGCACTGTCTCCTGGGGCTGACTCCAAAGCCCAAGAAATGAAAAATGTCTTACAAATTTCTGTAGTTAGCATTGGTACTTGGCAAACGTAGGGTAGCTATATCCTGGATGAGAACTTGAGCACCGACCCTGAGAGAGTTGGACAAGGGATGTGGGAGAATGGTATCTTGTAGAGGAGTTACATATGAAAACCTGCAGAAAGGTTAACAAATTAGAGCATGACATCACATTCTGGAGAGAATTATGCAGGAAGCTTCTTAAACCAATGGGAAATGTGAATGGTCATACTGAGGATTCTGATAGTAATAGCAAACCGTGAAAATAAGAAATTTGTTATTCTGTAACCCTGAGTGATGGATATTACATATGTGTCCAAGTTAAAGCATGCATCCAAGGCCATATCGTCTTTTAGGTTTACATGTATGATGGATATGTGTCACTAGACTCTGTCATCAAGTGGGAGTTATTGTTGAGATGTATATCTATGTTACGTGCAACAGCTCAGTAATTGCAGTAGTAAATATCTTTATTCGGCAATTTATCACCACAAAAGAATACATATATATGTACATTTCCAATTTACCAGTAAAAAGATTATAAAATACAATAAAAAGCAAGGGCACCTCATTTCAATAATTTACTACACAAAAAGTTCCACCTCAACCTGTAGGACCCCCCAGGAGCAGTTTTAGTAAGCGGGAACGTGTCAACCATGCATTGCCCAAAAATTTGGCCACCCCACAGATCATAATGACAGATGAAGAGTCTGTAGAGAGGACACGTAGTGCCTGGCTGTGGCACCTCAACCCTAGTTCCCTACAGACGGGTTTCAACCAGAATTTCCGCGCCCCTTTGTAGGCTGGACAAGCGAAAAACAGATGAGCCACTGATTCCTTTGGGGCCGCACAGCCAGGACATGTACGCAAGAGGGCATCAGAATTCGACCATCTCGCCGTAAAATCATGCACCGGGAGCGTCCCATATCGCAATTTTAGGTACAGCGCTCGATCCAACGGTTTAGTTATCAGGTCTAGAAAGGGTTCCAATTTTCTCACGCACTTAATTGACAAAAATTGGTCAGTGAGAGAGCCCACATTCATAGCCCTCGTGGCATTACTCTGTACCCAATCCCAGTAAAGTTTTTTAATAACAGCTTTGGGTGGCGGAGATTGCGACTCCCATGCCTCTCTTAGTCCCAAATTAAAGGCCAGTTCTTTCAGTTTATTTAGCCATCCTATTTTATTACATGTGTCCAGCAAGAGTAGAACGTCCAGGCCTTCTGCGTACTTTGCAAGCTCCTCAGTTCTTCTTAGTCGGGACCAGAAAAGCAACGGGCGTAACCTCACCAAGTCCTTTAATGTTCTTCTGCCCAGATCTAGTCTTAGAGGGATCATTGGGGTGGAAGCGGGGAGGGCTACCACTTTCCTAAAGAAATTGTTTTCCGCTACCATCAGATCTGTGACCCCTTCGAACCCCCACAGTTCGGAGCCATAAAGTGCTGCCGGAAGAATCTGTCCCTCATAGATGGCCATGACTGGAGAGACCGGTTTACTACTTGATTCCCGGAGCTCCTTCAACGTCACCCCAGATACTCTACGGTGACTAAGTAGCATTTTGGAAAGATGATCCTTCCAGGTCATACGGCTGTTTATCCGGACTCCTAGATAGTCAAAGGATGTGACCAGCTCGAGGGGGGCATTATTAAGCACAAAGTGATTTTTAAATCTTTTTGAGGGGGCAAAAGCCATCAATTTAGTTTTCGATGTATTGATGGTTAAGCCTCGGGAGGTGCAGAAGGAGCTAAACCGATTCAAAAGTTTTTGTAAGCCCACCGGGGATTTAGAAATTAGTAGGGTGTCATCCGCGAAGAGAAGTGTGGGGATTCTCTCCCCCGCCAGGGATGGGGCATCCGTCTCTTCCCCCTTCAGATGGTCCACCACTCCATTCACGAATAGGGAGAAGAGGGTCGGAGCCATGACACAACCCTGACGTACTCCTCTCCGCACAGGGATCCTATCTGTTAGTTGACCCTGGGATCCCCATCTAACCCTCGCATAATTCCCCTCGTGCAGCTTCACGATTAGGTTCAGAAGACTGCTGGGAAAACCCATCTCTCCAAGTATTTGCCAAAGTTTTGCACGAGGGACCAGGTCGAACGCAGTCTTGAGATCTATGAAGGCCATATACAAACTGCCTTTCTTGATGGTAACCGCCTTCCAATAGATTGCAAAAAAACGAAAGACCTGGTCCATCGTGCCAACCTTCCTTCTGAACCCCGCTTGTAAGTGGGAGAGGATACTAGCCTCCTCTATCCAGTCGCCAACTCTTGAGATGATGACCCTGCCGACCACTTTCTGGATGATGTCTATCAGACTGATAGGTCTGTAGTTCGCAGGGTCATCTCTTGCCCCCTTCTTATACACGGTGACTACCTCGGCCCCTTTCCAGGAGTCAGGTACCTGGTGTCCCCTCATGATCAGATTCATTATTCTAGCAATTAGTTTAGCCCAGGCCTCTGGCTCCGCCATCAACAAATCTCCAGGGATCCCATCCTGCCCGGCGGCTTTCTTAGGGGTTAGATGTCTAATCGCCATCATTACTTCTGAGGACGAAAATAACAGAGCATTGTCCTCTAGATGGACCCCTTCACCCATACCATTCACCCCAAGTCTAGGTGTTTCCTCTAAGTCGCCGTATAGGGATGAAAAATGAGTAAACCATTGCTGACTAGTTATATGAGCAGCCAATGGTTGCGATTTTCTCTGCCTTGTTTTATTAATCAAATCCCAAAAGAGGTTTGGGTTCCTACTGCTCACAGCCGTGGAGAGTTCCTGCCAGTGCCGTTCCTCCCACTCCCGTTTGGCCAGTGATAATGCTTTCAGATAATCCTTCCTGGCCGCTCTAACCAGTAAAGGGTCCCCTGAAAGCAGGGCTCTTGTCAGATTTTTCCTTGTGCTCTTACAATGATCAGTGTACCATGGTTTACAAAGAGTAGAGGGTATAGCGGTAGCCCTATTACCTTTCCCTTTCGAGATGAAGAATTGGCCAACTTGATCTATTGTCGCTTTGTAGGCAGAGTCAAGTGAGGGGTGTTGGGGGTCAATGATCCGATTATCTCCCTCCCAGATCTCTAAATTAGAAGTCAGATCCTCAATCAGGGATTTAATGATACCTATATCATCCTCCTTGAGGTTAGCCTTATCCCATTTTAATCTACGGTTGTTATTGGATGGGATCACCTCTTTAGTTATTTTTAAGGAGACGCTCGCCCGCCTGACGTTAGAAACACCCCAATTGAACTTACAGCACAGGGGGTTGTGGTCACTATCCTGACTTGGAAAGACCTCCATATCAATAAGGTCCGCCCAGAATCCAACGTCCATTAAGATGTAATCTATTCGGGACGGCCCTGAGAGTCTATTAAAGGTCAATGCCCCTGACTGGTCGGAAGTGGTCCTGCCATTAAGGGCTCTTAGATTGTGGTCCCTAGTCAGTGCATTAATTTGAATGACCCTGGGTGACCACTTCTTAATAGGGGGAAGGGAGAGCGTTGGAATGGACCATTTCGAATCCTCCTCTTCAATTCCTAAGGGATCATCTCCAAGGAGGGGTTCGAAAGTACAATAAAAATCACCCCCCACAAGGATTTTAGCCGAACAAGAGCAATTGGCTAAGGCCGAGTCAAGAGCTGTTAGGGTCGAAGAGGTGGAGTCGCCCGGTGTCCCTCTCGCATACACATTAAAAAGGTCAAGCCTGACGGCATCCTCCCGTCCTCTTGCCGAAAGGTGGAGTATATCATTACACTCCACATTGTGGCAAGTGACCACCCAGTTCAGATCTATTTTTAACCAAACTATGAGCCCACCCGCTGGTCTACCCTTTCCTTTGCTTACAGCAGGCACAAAGTGGGTGGTATCGCCCGATTTATATAACGGAACTAAGCTCCATGTTTCCTGAAAGAGGCAAACATCAAACTGCTCAATGAATGTATGCCACTCCGGAATTTCGAGCTTCCTCTTTAACCCGGCAATATTCCAAGAAAGGAGGTTTATTACCCGCCGTCCTCTAGGCATAGAAGTATTACCCACCACAAACACACTCTCATTAACCACCCTGCTCGTAAGACTCTCCCCCTCCTGGACCAGTGAAGCGGAGGTTGTAGAGCAACCAACCGTAATATTCAGAGGCCCAGCTAGCCTAGAATCTTCAATGGGGTCATTGGTGGTGGCCATAAGGGCTGTAGGTAAACTAACTTCTCCTGCGTCTAAATTCCCACGGAGTAGTCCAGGATCCTCTACTCCATGGAGTTCATTATCCCCCCCCCCAGGCCCCAAACTTCAATCGCAGTCTTCCAGCCCTGACAGCTGGGAAAACCGATTGTAAGAATCCAGCGGGGTAAAAGGTATAAGGTGATTCATCCTTGAGCCCGGGTTCAACGTATGTCTATAAGGAACCATGGACCAAGCGGAGTGTAAATCGGGCATCCTGGTGGACTGATGCCCATACTGGGGATGATTGTTAATATAGGGTAGTGTAAAAGACGACCTAGAAGACTGAGGTCTGTTTGCGTATTTAGTGGTAGTGACTTCTAACCTGGGATAGAAGTATGTTAAAGCCCGTGGGGTGATGCCGGTTTCCCCGTTCCCAGGTGGCCAGTTTAAGATATACTCAACTGCCCGAGGGTCTCTAAAGTTAACCACCACTAGATCCCCCTCTATATTTTTCGTAGTATTCCCCAGCCAGTTAATCCTTCTAACATGAACTATGTCCCCATCTATATTTGGCGCTATCGGCCTGTGCAACCTCAACCAGTGGATGATTTTATTTTTAAGGTCAACATATCCCTCCTTCTTGTTTCCTGTTAACTGTGGCACCCCCGTTAGAATCACAACATAGGGCACAGCTTCTGGGGGGATCTCTACTTGTGGGACCCTTTTATGAGATGTTCTACTATTTTCACCATCCCCATGTGCATTCTGATTGTTGCTAGTCGAGGCCTTTAAGGTTGGTTTGGTGGAGACAGCACCCGATACAGTGGCTGGGGCTTTTAAATGTCTAGGCGGCGATGTGTTTTGTGGAGGGGGAACAACTCTACCCTGAGGCTGGCTAGTTTGCTTAATCTGAACAGGGACAGATGAAATTCCAGATTTCTTTTGAGGTATAGTGGGAGGGGGCCCTGTCAGGGGTATAGAATGCTCCACCCCACTTCCTTTATTAATGGTAGGAGTGGACATACTAGTTATGGCAGCTTCCAATATGGTTAATCTAATTTCAACCTTCTTAATAGACTCATTGATAGGAAGGAGAAGAGATCTCAACAAAAATTCCAAGTTCCCTGTCACTGAGGAGAGAAGTTGGGGTGTAGTAGCGGATGGGGTGGCTCTATCGTTGTTAACTGGAGCCACATCGTGTGTGGCTACTACAACAGGGCAATGAACCGGTAAATCCGCACCCTGTGGTATATGATCCTGCTCTGCAGCTGATGGGGTCTCGGTTGTAAGGAGAGTTTTTATCCCTTTACCAAAGTCGGTGTGCGATGTTTTGGCTGTACCTGGTACCATCCTTTGTTTCTTCCTTCTTTTACTAGGGGGAGGGCGGTGGATCTGGGCTACAGGTAAGGACTTAACTTTCTGTTGCTTAGATTTAGAAGTCTCAATAACGCGGCTACAGCTAGGGGTAGGTGAGGAAATTACAATATCATCCGAGGGCAAACAGGGAGTGGCTACAAAGTCACGAAACAGTAAAGGGACTCCGTCTTGGCTTGCATTATCCTCACTCAAATCAATCAAATCAGTCGAATCTCCCTCCCGGTTCAATACAAGTAAACTATCGGTGAGGGGTCTGTATTTCATATTCTCAACTGAGCGGCGCCGCTCTGCCCTACGCTCTGCTAGAATAGCGTCCTTTTCTCCCTCACTCTTCTTAGGAAAGTAATTCTCCAGTGAGCCATTGCGTAATTTAGGATTTTTACCCGGAGTAACCTCTTCTGTTGCCATAACCAACTTGTGATGAAACACTATCCTCCGAACTACAAGATAAAAGGGGTCAGGCCCTGCCCGGCCTCCTCCGGCCCCGGACGGCCACAGACGGTCCCGCCCTTGTCCCGGGCTTCTCCCGGCGCCCTCCCGCGCGCTCCCGCGCAGCGGGAAGACTGCTTCTTTTAAAGATGTACAAGGGTGAACTAGGGGGCGTGGCCGGCAGGGAGAGGAGCCCAGCTGACACGGGCGCGCGGGGACTCCTGGAACTCAGAGTCCACCCGCTCTACCCTCGCAGCCCTGCCGGTGTCCCAACAAGCCCCAGGCAAAGTTCCACACACTGCAAAAACCGCGAAGCGGGATCCGCGCAGCGGGTCCGGCGAGCAGCAGCGGCTTAGCAGGCAGGATTCAGGGAGGTCCGTGGTCCGAGGTCCGTGGCGTTGCAAAAGTCCAAGTAGATTCCCGCTGGTGTGGGGGATGGAGGTAATTAAGTACCGCTGTGTTGGGGGCGCGGCCGGCAGGGAGAGGAGCCCAGCTGACACGGGCGCGCGGGGACTCCTGGAACTCAGAGTCCACCCGCTCTACCCTCGCAGCCCTGCCGGTGTCCCAACAAGCCCCAGGCAAAGTTCCACACACTGCTAAAACCGCGAAGCGGGACCCGCGCAGCGGGTCCGGCGAGCAGCAGCGGCTTAGCAGGCAGGATTCAGAGAGGTCCGTGGTCCGAGGTCCGTGGCGTTGCAAAAGTCCAAGTAGATTCAGTAATTGCTGTTCAAAAACAGAAAACAGGGGAGGTCACAGAGATGGGGATGAGGCAGATGTTCAAAATGGTACATCCATTCCTCAGGGGGCTAAAAGACTAGACACAGGTATTATAAATGGGGTTCCCCATTTGCTCGAAAGAGGTTCCCAATACAATTTCATTTTTAAAATAGCCAACCATATTCTGTTTCTCTATCAAGAGTCCAAAATATTTTTACCTACAAACAGAACTATTAAAATTATTTAAAAAGATGAGACTTAAGGCTTACTTTAGGGATACTACCACCTCCTGATAGGAGACCACATACTGTAGACTACCCTCAAAATTTCTACCACCTGCGGCAACCATTTCTACTGTGATCCTTACATTTGAACAGATGGTTCCGTAAAGATATTTCCATGGAACAACATGAGCATCAGTTCACTCTTTTTAATATCACTAAAGGGAACAGCCCATCATTGTCTGAGAAGCACCCACACCCTAGTTAGCAAACCAGCAGACAAGGGAGGTGGAATAGTACTACAAAAAATAGACAAATACAAACAGGAGATTTTTTAACAACTAGATGACACAAAACATTACTGTGAACTGTCTGAAACCCCTGTGAAAGACATACAAGGTCAGATTATTTAAGCCTCAATGTATTTTACTTTTTAAAAGTAAATCATTTCAGAACCTATGTACTATGTACTTTACTCAGAGTTCAAAAGAAAACACAGAATTCCCCAAACAGAGAACTATTGTTTATGTTGCAGTCTATTGTAGAGGCCATTGCACAATGTATGGAGTTCTTTATCAAAATGTTTGTACCATATGCCAACTGCTGTGTTTGTGACAGCACAGATTTCATCAATTTAGCTGAAGAATCTTTACTTTCATGATTGATTTGACAAAAAATGATGGTGCTCTAATATTACACAAGGGGAAAGGATTAATGTTATTCAGGATCTGCAAGAAACTTGACCACACACCCAACACGTTCTCACAGAATTTAGAATGTCCTTATTACTTTTGTCCTTGACTAAAAAAAAATATGATTGCGGCAAGCAGTACTATGTACAGATAAAAGTAAAATTGGAGGGAGCTATGTTAGTTCCCAACTTCACAATTCTCTATAGGGATTGTGTTGAAATCTATGTCTCCTTGATCGTCAATCCCTTTTGATAACCCATATCTTTTGAGACACTCTAAATAGATGGTGTTTTGCTGATCTGTGAAGGCGCCCAGAGGCTCCTGATGGACTTTCATCACTGGCTCAACACTAATTACAAAGGAATGCATTTCACCTTGCATTATAACAGTTTATAGATAGAAGTTTTGGATTTTTGTGAGGGTTTAAAACAAATAATTAATCATACAGCATACTGTAGACAACAAACAGAGCTAAACATATTATCTCCTTTTCCAGCTATCACCTTTGATCACTCACTCTTTAAAATATGGCCAGTTTGTCAGAATAAGATATACTTGTAAACTCAAGACTGACGTCTTTAGAGAAGCAATCATGTTATTTCAGAAAGTCTTATAGAGAGGTTATCCATGACATCTTGTAAGCCACTTCATGAATAAAGCATGAATAATGTAAAAAGATAACCCAACATTAATGGGTCTGTTTTACATCTTTCTCTCCTGCTTTGAATTTCATCACTAAATGTGAAAGAAAATGAAAATGCTGTCTGCCGGGGACCTGATCCTTGACCTACCAATATTTGCATTTCAAAAGGCAAAAATTTCAATGATCATCTGGTGAGGGCAGCCCTCCCAAGCACCAGCATTCCACAAAATGTCTTTGATGCCTGGGGTCTGACACCATTGACAGGATGTTACAAATTAGGCTACTGTAGTGTCAGTAATCTCACTAAAGAAACTAAGGAGTTTTGTTTACTACTAGTGAGGTACTTTTCTACCTGCAACATGAGCACAATCATCTTTGCATCTGCCAACATAGAAATAGACTTAAGAGCAGGGTACCCTCTTGGTCTTATTGTCTCTTACTTTCTTGAAAAGTAACATATTGAAAGTGAATTCAGATTGCAAGTCGTCTCAGTGATCTCACCACGGATACTAATGTAACATTGTTAATAATGAACTTAACAATTGTTTAGATTTTGCATTTGTTGAAATAAGTGAGGAATATATCTTCCAAAGAATTGTGTATTTGGGCCATTTCCTTGGTCTTTTATTTTTATCCTATAATTAAACAATTTGAGATGTAGTGTTTATTAGGTATATCTAATCTTATTGTGTGCAAGATGTATTTACTTTCAGAGCAGTCAGCTTCTCATCATAAATTTCTATTTAGGCCTACATCCTGGACCTTTTATTTGTTTTGTAAAAAACCCTTAATTTTGTGATATTGTGATTTATATCCAAATAGCATATGTTCCTGATTCAATTTGAAGACCATGTTAATATGCTTTCATGCAATCCTCTTAATCATAAGAATCTACCTGCTTTCTATTTCTTACGTCTTGTCTTCTTTAAAATGCAATGAGCTTTCAATATCATCATTTGGGCTCTCCACAACAAAATGGCCGACACATTCTGATACATTCAACTGCTCATTTTCTCACTTTTTCATAGCACTGCCTTGTAGTCTCGGTCGAGACACTCTTCCTTGTGATGGTCGATCTGCGGGCTGTGGCAAGCCTTCAGTAACTGGAAACTTCTTGTCACACTGCTCTCCAGAGATGTTTTAAGGCATGGGTAAAGTGAGCCTTAGCCCAGGGCCCCAGACTTTCATGGGGGACTCCTAATAAAGCCTGCTCTGTTCTGCAGAGAGCTTTGTCCTAATGACCTTAATTAATTCTTAAACATATTGTTTTAAATACAATTTTCCATTAATTTATTTTCTAGTGTGAGTGTTGTGTGGGAGTCTATTACTGGCATTATGTAGACAAAAGTTTGTTTTTCAAAACCATGCATCATCTATAAAAAAGCTTGTTTAAGATCAAAACACAAAATTCTGAGAAAAGGAAGGGGGGAACAAATATTATTTACAATAATATTAGTGAACCGTTGCTGCATTGTAATACTGGACAAACATGTCACTATGCCTGGCTATAAGATGCAAACAGATTTATAATATGGACCCGTGTGGCTGTGCAGAGGGCACAGAGAACATGAAAGAGCTGAAACTGTATTATAAATCCAAAGCTTCTTCGAACAGAGGAAGGCTATGGCATATCCCACCTATACATTGCCTCAGGTGACCATCGCCTGGCCCGTGTTTGATGCTGCCGACCGTTGGTGTGGTTCTGTGGCTGTGCGAGGCTCTCTGGGACCGAGGGAGGTGGATTGTGGCTGCCGCTGCTCTACGTAAGGTTTTGGGGGGAAAAGTGCACCGTGGCTGTGACGGCTCTACTCTGCAGGCAACCGGTCCTGTTTTTTCTATGGGCTCTGGGCGCTTGCTGCATTTCTCACGTGCACTGAGCAGTCACCAGAAGTGTGGAGGGAGCAGCGCTGCATTGGAGCTGTGGGTCTGGGATGGCGTTTAGGCCCAACTGCTGAACTGCAACATTGAGGACTCCCTCGGTGCAGCATCCACGGAGAGCTAGTTTAGCGGGTACATGGTAGATCCCCTAAAGGTACTGCAAATCTGTAAACCCTCGGAGAGGGCAATGCAGATCTGGAAACCAGGGAACTGAATTTTTATCAGCTTGATGCCACCTCTCTGCCTCCAATTGTTCAAATGTACGTTAACAAAGTACTTGATTTGTAGATTTTGTTTCTGGGAAAAAAATGTATACTGCAGACTTATAGTGACTTGGGAAATAATAAGCTTGGAGTGCCAAGGGGCTAGCACATTTGCTCCTCGATGGTTACTGCCAATCAGTACAATAGCACCAGGGGTCTGATATACCAGGGGCGTGTTGGACAGCAGTCGCTGCTGTTGTAAACGGACGGCTCTGCATCCAGCCTTCATTAAACTGCAATGGATGTATTATTCTGTCACTGCGCAAAATTACCATTCACTGATATTTACAGAATCCTCCCACATTAGTATTAATCAGGTTGCATGTTCTTGTAAATTCTACCAAATAAGATGGGAAGGTGGAAAAAGGAGAGGAGACAAAAAGAAAAAGAGGAAAAAGAAAAAATTTGAGGAGCTAAACTTTTCCCAGGATTTAGGCTGGGCAGCGTGGGGTTTATTTGTTCAAACAAATCCTGCTCAAAATGGGAAAACATCTAAAAGTTACTAATTCACTGGCTCAACCAGATTTAAATATGGAGCCTAAGACTCAAATTTGCACTACACAGCTGAAAACAGCTTCTGCGACAGCAAGAGCTGAGTGTGCGCAGAAAGCTCGCGGAGGGTCAGCCCCAATCACCAGTCCCATTAGTTCTGAAGACGATGTCTTGGCGCATGGTGAGGGGGACCAAGGGGCCATTAGTCAAGTGAGAGCTGAAATCCCCCGTCAGAGACAAATAAACTTAGCTCCAGAGGTATTAGAACGAGGCAAGGCATCTTCATAATCTGGTTTGCAACGATGGGTGAAAGTCTGGATAATAACTCTCTGGTAGAGAATCAGGTTGGAACAGCAAACCAGGAGAGTATTCAGGAAAATCCTTCCAGTACGCCTCTGTGCAAAGTCAAGGAATATTCATTATTTATGGAATCAAAGGCGCCTCTACTTCCACCGCAGGCGCCTCTACTTCCACCGCAGCCTCCACTCCTTCTATTACATCAGGTTTCGGATCAGGACATACAGGATGCACAGGGCATACAGGCGCAACCTTGTCTCAGCTGTCCAGGGACTCCCTCTACTCTTTTGACAATTGGCAAATCCTTCATCATCATCATTGTCGACTGTAGTGGCCGATGGTATCTTGTCATCAAGTCAAACTCAGCCTTTGGAGACTGGGGTAAGCTTCCAGTGTGATATAAAAGCTATGTTCAACCTTATTCTTGATGAGATGAGAGAAATGAAAGCCACTCAATCAACCAAGATAGTAGCACTTCATGCACTTCTATCAAATATTGAAGAGGTAGTTGGATCGTACCCGGCAAGACTGAAGGAGGCTGAACCAAGAATCTCTCTCTTGGAAGATCAGGTGACTTTGATGCAGCAGCAGATCTCAATAGATAAAATGGTACAAAAAGGGGGTGGTGATGGACGGAGCATCTGAACCAATCAAACACTCACACCCAGTCAACAGATCTGGGTTTAATCCATCACCGTTCTTTAGCCCACTCTGCCACCCCAGTTCAGACATGGCCATATGCAAATCAGTCTGACCCTGTGCCTCATGGGAACAGTCCAGCCCGAACTGCCAAGCCAAAACTTGCCAGAAACCGGTCCTCGGAAGCTCTTTTTCGGTTGTGTTTCTCTTCTTTCTTTCTTATTTGGGGGCGGGACAAGGTGGTGGGTCACACTAGGGTGCAATAACATGGCACCGGACATAGGGGGTTCCCAAAGAGGGCAGGCAGGGGGTATGGTGGGCAAGCCCCCATCTGCCAGGATTAGAAAGGGTAACGGGAAGTGGTGTGGGATGGAGGTGGCATGGCACAGGGAGGGGGGTGGCAGGTAATTGGGAAAATTGGGAAAAAAGTGAGCAGAATTAGAAAATCAATCTTTTTCATTAAGGCAGATATTAGGTATAAATGGCACAATTTTAGTTTGTTCTTTGATGCATTATGGATTCAAATCTAAGGATATTATCGATAAATGTTGATGGGATATCTAATAGGAAAAATTATGGTGGGCGGATTAGATGGCTTACTTCTTTTCCTCCTAAGATCTTGTATCTTGAGGAAACCCATCTGAAAACGAATACTCCTAAACTTTATATACCTAAATATTACTCTAGAACCTTCTTCCCCTCCGCAGTGATTGTAGTGAGGGGGGTAGCCCTTTATTTTGCTCAAGCAACTAACTGCAAGATACATCAAGTTACGAGAGACCCTCAAGGGAGGAGGGTTTGGATTACTGTTAGAGAAAACAGGGTACTGTTTAATTTCGTAAACTACTATGGTCAAATTAATGATGGTCCAACAGCCTTTATAACGATCAACTAGCTGGTTAGAGGCAAAGAGGGCCCGATCGTGCTAGGAGGAGATTTATTTTTCATTCAAGATCTGAAAAAGTACACCTCAAATAAAGGGAAAAAACAGCTAAAACCGAGGACACAAGGGATTTTATGTTCTATCAAGCAGGATTATCTTTTGGTGCATCCATGGCGGGAGTCACATCGAGGCGATATACAGTTTACCTGTTATTCCCAGCGCTACAAGACAGCTTCTCGCATAGATTTTTTTCTGATTCCGCGTTATGTTAATTGTATGAATGCTGAAATTAGAACCAAATCCTTTTCAGATCATTCTTTGCTTCTTTTTAAGATTAGGATAGAAGGGGCGAGTTGGGAAAAATCCAAGTGGCAGATAGATAGGCTCGTCCTCTCGAACCCAAAATGGGTAGCAGAGATGAAGTAATGGATTAAGGTATTTTTTCGGGAAAATAAGGATACAGCGTCTCTTTTCTCAATATTGGGGGGCATTCAAGGCTACAGTAAGGGGCCAGATAATAGCTGTTTCTGCATTACAATCCAAGATGTGGAGGAAACAAATAATTAAACTACAACATCCTGCGGATTTAGCCTTAATGCAGAGAGATAGTTGCAGGGAAGAGCATTTAGATTGGAGCAACATCTAACAAGAACAAAACAGGAGCTAAGGGAATTCTTTATTCTTGAGGAAATAGCCAGCTACAGGACATATCAATGACGCGTATACGAGGAGAGTCAGTTAGTGGGAAAACTCCTCGCCTGGTCAAGTAAAGCCAAGCAAGAGTCCATGATAATTTCAGAACTAATAGAGCCTGAAACAGGAGCATTGATTATAGATAAGGAAATAATTGCACAACCATTTCTGAGTCATCATCACAAGCTCTATGCAACTGAGTTCATGGTATCTAATGAGATGACAACCCATTATTTGGGAGACATTATTCTTCCTTGTATGAAACCTGATCAGGGAGTTCAGGTATATACTGAAATTACCTCAAGCAAATTTAAGGGTGCCCTCCCTTCAATGTCGGGTGGCAAGGCTTCAGGGAACCAATGACTTACCCACTGAGTTTTATAAGGCATTTTCAGAAGAATTAACACCTTTTTTATTGGAGTTATTTAATTGTGTAAGAGTTGGGGGAGAAGTCCCTTCTATCTTTAAGGAGTCAACGATAATACGTTTTGTTAAAAAATTATAAGTGCCCTAAAAACGTTATTTCGTACAGACCAATTAGTTTTCTGAATGTTGACTATAACATTTTAATGAAGATTTGGGCAAACCATTTTTCTCTAATAGCTCAGAATTCAAATAAATCACCTGTTCTTATAATGACGGTCGATGCTGAAAAAGCATTAGACCTAGGTATTTGGGTAACTCTTTTCCTAGTTCTTACAAAGGTCGGGTTCCCAATACAAATAACACAAATGTTGGCAAATCTATATCAAGGGGCCTAGGTGCAAGTTATTATAAACTCACAGATTGCAGGAAGAGTGCCTATACGACAAGGAACCTGTCAGGGATGTCCTCTAATACCCATTATTTAATAGAACCTCTTGCTGCAAAAATTAGGGCTAACTGGCAGATTCAAGCTCCTTTGGAAGGAATGTCAAAATTAAAATTATTCGCTGATGACATCATTCTTTACATTAGGCCAGAGTAACAGAATATCAGGACAACCTTAACTGAATTTATGCAGTTGAAACCTATTGAAGGGTATAGAATTAACCATAATAAAACTGAAATTTTATTACTTAATTCCAGTCGTCAAACTTTGCCTGAGTTTATGCAACAGCAAGCCCAATCTTCAGTGCCTATCCGTTATTTAGGGATTTATGTGACAAAAAGATAAGAGGAACTTTTTAAACTGAAATACTTAGCAATGGCTACAAAAATTAGAAACGTATTAGATAGATGGACCCTTCTACCACTCACAATAATTGGTAGGGTAGCACTTATAAAAATGTCCGTCTTACCATTGATAATATTTCTATTCTCGAATGTCCCCATAAAAATTAGCACTGTTTATTTCAAACAGTTGGAAGTCATAATTTGTCAATTTATTTGGAATAAAAAAGCATCAAGAGTAAGACTTTCAGTCCTCCAACGTGATATCAGACAAGGGGGTTTGGCACTTCCAGAGTTATGAACTTACTATGAGGCAACCTTGGTGGATATAATGGTTAGAACGTTAAATGGTAAAGAATCTCTGGATAGTTTTTTTTATGGATAAGATAGTGCAAGAAGCAGAATTATATACTTCAGTGTTTATTAAAATGGCTACACTTCTGATAAGACATTGCCGGTTGTAGGAGAAGGAATATGTTCATTTTATCATACAAAGGTGAATACATGGGCCTTTACATTTGAAATAGTCAGATAAGATTTTGGGAAAGTAAAGGCTTTCAGGAGCTGGGTAATTTTGTGGTTCCAGGGAGTTGTATAAAATGGCAAGAGATTCAGGCTAGATTTGAAACCAGCTGTAATTTGCGTTTTCGGGGCTTTTTCCAGATCATTTAATTGGTGAAGAAATGTTGTTTTCGTTGAGTGTTTTGGCCTCTCTATTGCCAGCTCTTTTTAAGAACTAACTTAAGGGGTGTTGGGAACTGGTATACACTGCTACGTTACCAACGGGGATACCCGGAAGTAATGAGGTTGGTAGATAAAATCTCCAAAGAAACCCAATGTACGTTCTCAGAGCTAGAGTGGCAGGAGTTTTCGTTGCATCGCCATAAATTATTAAGACCTGTTATTTTAAAAGAATGGCTTTTTATCCCGCTGGATGTCCTATTACACACCAGGCACCCTACATAAGATGTATCCCAGGTAGAGGACAAGTGCGTTCAGTGTCAACAAAGGGAGCTGGGGGCTGGCTTCAAATTTTTTTACATGCCCGTCTTTAACCCAGTTTTGGGAAGAAGAGTTCTCCAAGGTTAATGAAAGTTTTCGGAGAAAACTTAAACAAGAACCAGAGATCGCATTATTTGGGTTTTTAAGGCAAAGATTGAATACCCCATTCCCCAGAGGAGAGAAATCATGTACAGCCATTTCTGCTTTGGTGGCTCGCTCCTTGATCTTCCAGAATTGGAAGATAGCAAAAATCCCAACCCAACTTGATTGGTATAGAAAAATGCAACCTACTAAAACCACTAGGAAATATTTAGCAGTTTGGAAATGTATGGACTGAAATGGGAAGTACAAGGCTCAGTTTTTCAGATCAAAGTGGGATGAGTTGAGTGTGTTAGTGAAAATGTTTGTTTGATTCTAGGCATATAGAATGCGACAGATTAGCTCCTGCCCTCTGGGAAAAGTTGAATTTATTAACTTGATTATTGTAAAATGTTATTATGCACATCCCTTTATTCTCTGCATCTAGATTGTGAGGGATTAGCTTCCCCCTTTCAGGTAAAACTGAATTCAATAATTTGATTATGGTAACATGTCTCCCCGCGGTATGCGACGTTTACGATGCAACCTTTACAACGCCGTTCCATGACGACGCGGTCATAACAACGAAAGTTGTCACAACGAATTGCGCTGGGGGGCGCTCAAGGATAGTAAATCATTTAATTTACTATCCCAACACCTTCCCTACTATCCACGGGGACTGGTGTTGGAATAGTAAATTAAATTTTTTTAATTTACGCACCCCCAACGCAGGTCGTTGTAACGACTTGCGTTGTTACAACCGTGTTGTAATGGAACGCGTTGTAAAAGTGTGCGTCGTAATGACGTACATCCCTCCCCACAGCACCTTATGATTGAGTGTTTAGATCAAAGTGGGATGAGTTAAGTGTGTTATTGAAAATGTTTGTGTTTTATAATCTAAATGTTGTTATGCACTGCAATTTATTCTATGCATCTAGAATGCAAGGCATTAGTTTCTTATTTTTGGGGGGAAAAGCTGAATTTAACAACTTGATTATGGTAAAATGGGATGAGTTAAGTGTGTTAGTGAACATTTTTGTGTGCTATTTTGTAAACATTATTAAGCACTCCACTTTATTCTATGTGTATAGAAAGCAAGGGATTAGTCCATCACCTCTCGGACAAAAGTGGAACTTAATATTTTGATTATGGTAAAATGGTTCTGCATAGCAATTTGTTATTCATTAGTTGCACACTGTACCCTTTTTGATAGGTATTTGAGAAAAATCTATAGTCGATGAGGAATGAGGGAAATGAATTTCAGATATAAGTCAAGAGGACAGATTTTATTTGTCCAAATTGATAATAACTGCTGGTATTATTAAAGGTATTCATTGTAACTTAAAATTCTGCTCAATAAAAATATATATTTTTAAAAACAGGGGAACCCAAATATGTTTGGCCCAGGGCCCCAAAAATAATTAAGATGTCCCTGCTGCTCTCTGCCCTATATTGGCTTCCATACATCTTTGGCTGACCGCTTTCTATTGCAATCAAGGAAGGACGTTCAATTTTAGACAACATGCTCAACACATTCTTTGGCAACACAGAGAAGAGGAGGGTTTTCTTCTCACCATACCAGACGTGTGTCCATGAAATAAATCATGAGGTTCCTAATTTTACATTTCTGCTGACCATGTAAACCTTGGCAACAGGTATACCATGCCTGCACTATTTGTGACTTTCTGACTACTGTCTGCTACCACTGCCCAATCTCTAGCTATATATTTTGATCTCCATTTTTTGCGAGTTACTTCGGATACTGACTTAATTCTTGGTAACTTCCTGGGTCTTCAATTCTCCTTAAGTTGAGATTTTCCCACTTCTACCATTTCTACCATTATATTTCTTGCATTTCCCCAACTGCTGCACTGGTTTTCATTTTTTTCCCCTAGGGAATACTATATGGTTGCATGGCTTTTAAAGAAATCCACATCATCACTTAATGTAACTTGAGTTGTGCAGTTTCTAAACTTCCTTCCCCGTTTCAATTTTTTAGCAGTATTCTGTACATTCATCTTAGGTCTCTTTCCCCTGCCCTGATGGTGTTCCCACAATTAGAAGGCATCAAAACATCGTTGAAAGCTCTTTTACACGCTTTTCTAAAGAATTCTTAATTTTGTAATAGTTGTCTTTATAAGCTCTCTTTGTTTTGCACTTTAAATGTCTCTATATTAATCACATTTGATGCCCTTGTTCGATTACATTTCCAGCCATTTAGTCTTGGGTGTGACTTATTTTGATTTTGTGACACAATGAAATCTTATTTTTCAACATTACAAGTTTAAAACTATCATCGGAATGTCATTACATGGAGACCATTGTCTCAGTTAAACAATGCTCCTGACATGAAGGAATCATATTTTCTGACACACACAAGCTTTGAAGAGCTCATCAGCCTGAGGTACTGGGTTTTTAAGAACCAGCACAGAACCGGTAACCCAGCGGTGCCAGGGGATCAACACCCAGAGACCTCGGGTTCTCCTGAGTCAGACCCACAGAAACTCGGAGTCTTCCAGGTGAAGTCAAAGATTAGTTTATTGGCTGCAACCAAGGTGACAGGGTCCTAGAAGTACAATACGAGTATATTCAGGAGACTGCACACTTTCACGAAGTTAGGCTTCCCTTCTTATACATAATATTCAGCCTTGGGCAAAACATTCCTTGGATTCGTGGTATTTCATTTATGGTTACTGATTACAAAAGAAAAGCAGAGTCATGATGACATGTACATATTTCACGTCGTGCTGCCCATAACAAATCATCCGGCAAGGCCCAACATTTCATCAGATATCGCTAGACCCCTAATAAAAATAGTCACCTCCCCATCATAAAGGAAGTGAAGGAAAGGAGTGGAGAAAGATGTGAGCGAGATATGGCAGGTGTGCGCGCTGAAATGGTTTTATGGCTGGTTGGGCCTAGATGCTATCTTGCTCGGCCACTGGGAGGGAACTGACCTAACGAGTTCGGCCTGGGGCAATGGTTCTAACTTGTACTGGGGTCAGGGAGAAGTCGATTAAGGAGTATGTGTCCTTGTGGAATCAAATTCAACTGGATTAAGGCCTATGTAAAGGGCAACATGCAGCTAAGGGTTTAGAAGGTAAAAGACGATTTCGAGGTGAAATCGTCACTCGAATATGCCGAAAATACATGTACTTGATGTACTCGTCATTCTCGGTCTTCTGATACCAAATTCGTCCTATTTCGACGAAGTTTTTATTCTCGAGTCCAGTACTAGAATATGAATCCAGATTTTTCAGAACCACAGACCCTCCTTTTGCCCTTACATAGGCAATTAATCTCTCCTCATGTTAATCTGAGTCCAGATCTATATTCCTAAAGTCATTGAGATGTTGCTGCAACATAATTCTAGTGCTGAGCTCATGTCTTGACACAGGTTTCCTTACACATGATGTAACACAGAGGCCACATATTGCAGGAGCACACTGTATGCATAGACAGAACAGGAAAAGAATGGCTAAGACCATCCCAATGACCATCAGAATTTTCCATCCCCAGGCAGATATCAGTTCCCAGAACCATCCCATTAACGACCAATCTCCTTTTTCCACATGAATAGATTCGGAAATCTTATGTAGTTTGGAGATGGCCCCGTACACTGTCGGAGCATTATCTGGAATAAAAATGCAACAACTGGACTGGATCAATTTGCATACTCCACCTCGGTCCGCCAGTATTACATCCAAAGCGACCCGGTTCTGAAGGGTCATCAATCGATCCGACTGGAGCTCAGCAGTCAGGTTACTAAGGGCACCAGCAGTTTCAATCACGGTGGATTCAACTACCCTTGTCAATTGCCTTATGTTTCTGCTGTTAGCCATGGCTCCCCAGAACGGCAGGACACCCATTGCAAAGTCACCAAATTCTTGACCTGCAGTGTCTTCTTTACTCAGAACACCTCTAACTACCCTTGTCCGATGGTAATCCGCCGCTGCTGTGTAGGTGGGAGGTAACAGGAATGAAACAAAACATGAGCCCGAGAAGTCAGGGGGCAACCATGTATAGGCTCTATCATGGCAGATAAAATAAGTACCCTTAGCGGCTAAAAAGGCAGGGGAAGTCTGAGATCCAAAAACGTATGTTTCTGTACAGACACTCTTCCCTAGCTGAGCTCTGGGATTCCTACCAATACCTTGCAGACACAGGTGACCTTGATGGGGTACGATCCAGATAGGGGACGATCTCCTGGCTTGCTGTTTCTCACTTAATGTAATGCCATATCCGGTCACATTCCAACCTACATATGCAAGTATCTCATCATCCGGGGTATCTTCGTAAGAAGTTACTTCCTTGATCATGTCAACTATACCCTTGACTAGGGCGCTAGTCTTGAGGTTGTCTTTTACAGAACGTAGGGGTTGGATTTCTCGTGCATATATGAACATTGTCCTATATGCCCATACTGACCCATTGTGAATAAATGGCAGGACCAAATAGGGGATACCTTTATCCGTGGTGTGGGGCATGAGACCACACACCCAACAGTTGGTTGTGTTCATTACAAGTTGGTGTTGGTGTAATAACTGAACGAAGGAGTTATTAATGAACTCTAATCTCCTATTTGATTCGTGGTCAGGCAAAGGGTGGAAAGAATGAGAGGAAACAGTAGGAGGAGGTATGGGTGATGTAGTGGGCGCAAATGTCACATGAAAAGAGAATAAAACATAGCTTATCAAAAAGACCATTACGCTAAATAGCATAAAAATACACATTATTATAAACATTTTCTTCCTTATTGTTTTCAAAAGTCTCTGCTTAAAGTTCATTTGTTTGGCAGGCCTCTCCACATCAGGAAACTCCATCCTCTCTAAGGTGCTGCCCGCGGCGGTAGGTTGTTTCTGCTAAAGGATGCTTCCGTCAGTCTAGGGCAGCTCCCTTGGACCAACTGGAACCAGCGACCTATCGTCGTTAGCTGCACCCAAAAGTCTTTAATCAACCGCGACCCTAGCAGCGGAACCCGGATGGCGGTTCAAAGAAAAACAAAAATAAGCAAGTTACCTAGATGGGAGAATCTGCACTTTCAAAAATAGGATTTGGGGAAAAAAACACATTTTTTATTAGTCCACAGGTTTTTCTCTCGGATCATAAAATAAATCACGTTTACTTTAGTCTGTTTTTCTTGGTCGCAATTTGTAGCGTCTTTTCCCGGGTACTGTCTGGTCCAGAAATAGTAGCTCAGGTTCCACAGAGTTCAATTGTTCTGATGGTGGCGCAGTGTCTTGAAAAACGTTCCCACTTTTACAATCAGGATTAGCTTCTTTTACACGTTCATCAGTTGTGCGCTCTGAGTCAGTGCCTCCTGTCCGGACCCATTGGTCATGTGGCAGAGGGAAGGGTATTTTCTTACAATGGATCCCGTGGACCCAATTGGCCTTCCCCTCCACCCTAACAGCCGACCTTGTAGACAGGAGGACGAGGTGAGGCCCGGTCCATCTGGGCTGGTCGTTTCTTGTTCTTTGGAAGTTTCTGACAAGCACCCAGGAACCGGGGTCAATGGAGTGACCCGGTGTCTTAGAGACCGGAGGCAAGGTGTTGTGGACCTGTTGATATAAAAAACGCAATTTAGCCGTCAATTCATACAAATAGTCAAGCAGAATGGGGTGTTGCAGCTCGCTAAACTTCGTGGGCCTAGGCACTCCCCATATGTTGGCTGGCCGACCAAAGATTATTTCATAGGGGCTGAGTTTCACTCGCGAATGCACAGTCATTCTGGTGGATAGGAGTGCTAAGGGTAGAGCGTCAGGCCATTTAAGACCTGTGCTCGCTTGGATTTTGGCCAATTTAAGTTTAAGCGTGCCATTGTAACATTCCACTAATCCAGCTGATTGGGGGTGATTTGCAGCATGGAACTTCTGCCTAATGCCTAGCCCTTCACACACCCTTTTCATCACACAACCCACAAATTCACTTCCGTTGTCAGACCAGACCATTCTAGGCATTCCGAACCTGGGGAAGAACTCTTTCACAAGGGCTTTCGCTGTGGACAAGGCAGTATTGTCCCTTAGGGGATAGGCTTCTACCCATCTTGAGAAGGCACAAACAACCACGAGCACGTATTTTAAGTTGTTGCACCTCTCCATGTGTATGAAATCTAGCTGCAAAACCTCGAACGGATACGTAGGAGGTGCAAAATGACCAGCTGGAGTTGGGGTTCCCCTACCAGGATTGTGTTTCAGGCATACCAGGCAATTCTTGACAATATTCTCTGCACACTTGGGAATCCCTGAATTCTTCCACACTGGGGCCAACAACTCGCAAATCCCTTTCGCGCTGATATGGGCCATCCCATGAGCCATTGTAACCACTGCAGGCACATATGCATCGGGTAACAACCATCTCGGTTGCTTTGTCGATTCAATCCAACAACCATTCGCATCCATTCTCCCTGTACTTTCCCTCCACATGCTTAACTCTTTCTCCGTGGCCTCAGCTTGGATGGACTTCACACTTTCTATCGTGTCTTCACATATTCCAGCATCACCAGTCCGTCTTTCTGGGCTCACAACATACATTCGGCTCATCATATTCTTTGCAGTTCCCTTAGCAGTTTCATCAGCAAATGCATTTCCACGACCAACATCATCAGTCACTTTCTTGTGAGCACTACATTTCACGATCGCTACTTTCAGGGGCAACGTCAGTGATTCAAGAAGCTCATTCACCAACTGACCATGCTGAATCTTAGCTCCATGCGAAGTCAGGAACCCACGTTCTCTCCACAATCGTCCAAAACTGTGAGCCACTTCAAAAGCATACTGACTGTCGGTATAGACAGTCACTTTAATTCCTTTGGATAACACACATGCTCTCGTCAGTGCCACGAGTTCAGCGGCTTGAGCTGAACCATGTGGTATTCGCGCAGTTTCAATGATTGTGTGCAAAGTTGTGACAGCATATGCTGTAGTCACATTACCATTTGGGAGTTTAAAGCATGAACCATCCACCCATAATGTACCATCACATTCGGCAAGAGGAGTGTCGAATAAATCAACTCTCCCTTTCGTCTCTTCCTCTGTTCTGAGGAAACAATCGTGCTGTTCTGAAGCATCCGATTCCTCTGTAATTGGTAACAATGTGGCTATGTTCAAGGTACTGCACCTTTTTATGTGCACATGGCTTGCTAGTAGCGTCAATTCATAACTGGACAGTCGAGCACTAGTTAAGTGCTGTGTCTTGGTCCTATTTACCAACGTGTCTACTGCATGCGGGACCATCACGATTAGTGTATTATTCATTACTAGACCTGCAGACTGTCGAATAGAAACAGCTGCTGCTGCTGTGGCCCTTAAACAACTTGGCAATGCTCGTGCTACCGGATCCAAAGTTGACGAAAAATAGGCGCATGGCCGCTGTCTATCTCCGTATAACTGAGTCAGTACAGACAATGCACAGCCCTCCTTCTCGTGGACATATAATGTGAAAGGTTTACTGTAGTTGGGGTTACCTAACACAGGGGCCGAACATAATGCTGTGCGTAATTCGAGAAAACTTTTCTAACACTCATCAGACCAAGGAATGGGATTGGGTGTATTTGTACACGTTAGTGCCAATAAGGGTTTGGCTAATAACGAAAAATTTGGAATCCACTGTCTACAGTACGATGTAATGCCCAAGAAAGCGCGTACTTCTCTCTGCGTTCTTGGCACATGCAATTTTGCTATTGCCTGAATTCTTTCTGGGGTCAGTTTCCTCCCCTCCTTCGATAAGAGATGACCTAAGTAGGTCACCTCTTGTCGGCAATATTGAAGCTTGGAAAGTGACACCTTGTGATGCAGATCACATAGATGACGCAGTAATGCCAACGTGGCCATTTTACATATTTTCTCAGTATCCGCAGCGATGAGCAAATCGTCCACGTACTGTACGAGAGTGGAACCTTTGGGCAAACCCATTGTGTCAAGCTGACTTTTCAGAGCTTGACTGTATATTGAGGGGCTTTCGCAGTAGCCTTGAGGGGCGCGTTTAAAGCGGAAACTGCGACCACCTAAACTAAAGGAAAAAATATCCCTGCTTTCCTCGGCAATCGGGACACTGAAGAAAGCATTCTTCAGGTCTATCACCGAAAATCAGGTGGCAGAGGCTGGAATCATAGTCAATAATGTTGTAATGTCGGGGACAACTGGGAATTGTGGCACCACTATCTTATTTACTTCTCTAAGATCAATCACGAATCTATACACAGGTGGCTGAGAAGGGTCAGTTCGTTTTAAAACAGGCAGAACAGGACTATTGCAAACATTGCCTCGTGTTTCTTCAATTACGTCTTTTTCAATCAACTCGTAAACAATCGCTAGCAAAGCTTTTTCGCCCTCATTGGATATTCTGTATTGGGGAATTCGTGGCATTTTGACATTCGACTTCAATGTTACAACATACGGTGGAATTTCTAAAAGACCTACATCATTCGGACCAGTAGCCCAAAGAATATCTGGGAGAAGTGCCAATTCTGCTGGAAGTGCATTTCTCGACAAATACATGGGAGAAACCACTTTCTTACCTAAAGTAAGTTGTACTCCTGAGGGGGAACAGTACAAAGTCGCATACAATCTTTTTAGCAAATCTAATCCTAGCAAATTTTCACCACAACCTGTTGTCAAAATAAGGGGTGCTTCGAATTCACAAGGACCAACAGAAAGAGATAAAGGGTCAGAAATCAGATTTCTAACCGGGGCGCCAGAAAAACCTACGGAAACGTTCATTTCGCCAGACAAAGGTGCGCCAGGGAGTTTGGAGTGCATAATAGAACTCTTTGTAGCACCAGTATCCAACAGAAAAGGTTCTGACACACCCCATGTAATCACCTCAACGTAAGGTCCACTCTGATCTACTGGAACTAAAACAACTCCCTCTCCTTGTCTTAGGCTGTCCTAGCAATCATTACTCTCCCACTGCTCATTTTCTGTGTAATACTCGTCAACGTAGTATTGAGCTGTCCTGTCAGATACGTTATTTTGCTGGTCAAACCTGTTCATAGAGTTTTGTGGTGGAAGGGGACGTGCGTCCTGAGGGGCGTTTCCACGCCCTCTACCTCTAGGCGCTTGCTGACTACCACGACCTCTTACGCCAGAAATTCCATTTGCACGTTGTGGTAGGGCAGGACAGTCATATTTGTAATGACCCTCTTGTTTGCAGTATAAACACTGATTGGGACCTACGCGGTTTTGATTGTAATCGAATCTTTGCAAGTTTCTCTGAGGCTGCTGAAAAGTGTTCTGGTAGTTATTCTGACCATTATTATTTTTATTACCACCACCACGTGGCGGATAGGCTTGCTGTAGTAAAACCTTCGTTTTGAGTTCTCTAGTTTTCTTTTCTACTTTATCTTTCTCATCTTTGTCTCTATTCTCGTAGTACTGTGCGGTGGCTAATATCTGGGCTGACGATGAGACTGCCCAAGAACTTTCCGAATCTTTCAATTTCCTACACAAGTCTGGAAGTAGGTTGTGCACAAATTTATCGACAAACAATCTCTGACCACCTTCTGTGGTCATATCTTGACCGCTGTGGTCAATGAATGTTTCTTCAAATCTGGTGAAGAAATCTGAAACAGTTTCTTCTTTCTTTTGCTTGCATGCAGATAACTTATCCCAATTTACGCGTATTGCAGGCATTATCGTTTTCATGTAATCTACTATTCTACCAGGTAGTTCCGCTATCAGAGGCTCAGGCTTAGCACCACCAACTTGTCGTGCATCTGCAGCAGTAATATTAACCCACGTATCACCTAATTCCTGGTCATGATCTACATGGCGAATTTTTCCCCATAAAGGCTGTGGAACAACGTTCCCGAATAAAATATCGATATCGGCCAAATTCATTATACATGACCCAGCAGTTTGCGACAATTCTTTATAGTACCCTGCAGGATTTTTACGCGGATCTGGTAGTGTTTGTTTGAGTGCTAAAACTTCAGCTCGCTTCCATGGGACATGTACCCATACGCGGTGAAAGTGGGGCAGGACAGGTGGGACAGCTGTCGCGTCACCCTCTCTCCATTGTGGGGGAACTTCTCTCATAGGGTGTTGTCGTGCCTTTTTCTTACTAGATGCACTGGATTCCGATGGTGACCCAGAACTGCTTCCCTTACTTCGATATGAAAATAGCATTTCAACTGCTTTTTCCACATCGGGACCTACAATCATACCCTCTCCAAATTTAAATCGTACACGACACATCTCTTGTGGGATGCATTCTTGATCATTGTCTTCTAAATCTTCGCCAAGAAAGACACACATCTGTTCGAACACATATCTCTGTGTCGCTGCTTCCCATTGATGGAAAACTTCCATGACAGACTGTACATCATATTTTGCAGTGTCCAGGACCCATTTCCGAGCTAAACTATTCAGGGAATCTCTCTCTTGATAATCAGGCAGTTGACTTCGCAACTGTCTTCTACCTATGTTAGGGGTCGTAGCAGGCGACCCGAAAAGAGGTAAAAGAAGATTAGTAACAGTGCTGGCCATTTTCTGCCGAAGGGAAGGTGAAACTGAAGGACAAACAGATGAAAAAACGGGGTGAGATAAGGCGGGGGTAGAGATGGCAGAAGAGGTATCGGGAATAATAGATGTGGTACTAGGCAAAATCGTAGAGGGGGCATTAGGAGATGTAGAAAGTACAGTAGGCAAAATCGTAGAAAACACAGGTGAAACAGAAGTGGTCGGTGGGCCTGGAGGAGGCTGCACCGAAGAAGTAGGAGCCAGCTGAAGAACAGCTGGTGGGTGCTGTGGAAGAGCCGGAGGCGCAGCTTGTGCAACTAAAGGTTGCGGGGGTGCTGTGGCATTCTGCGCATAGGGGGGTGGTGAAGTTAATAATTGCGACATTAATTGGTCTTTTTCACGCTCTTTTGCTGTCCCTTGCTGAAGAGACGGCAAAACTGGATAACACTTATCTATTGCCATTTTACGTTGCCTGTGCAACTGCTCATTTATCTGCTCTTCCTCATTATCTTTAAACTGCACGGCAGCTTGCATTACTGAAAGTCCCCCTTCTCTCTTATTTTTCTTAGCTAATTTAATTTCTTTTTGTTTGGCTTCTTTGCGCCATAAGCGGAAAGAGTCAAACATCGCCGGCCGGGCTTTCTTTTTGAAGAGTTTAACTTCAAGGTTGTCTAAGATTTCAGAATCAAAGCTACCATATTGGGGCCATTTTAAAACACCATCTTTCCTAGTGTATTTAATCCATACCTCGTTGTAAACGATGGGGCCTACCCCATGTTTAACGTATAGCTCGTAAGTCGGAGTTCCAACTGGAGGAACCGGACATGAGTCCTCCAATCGGGAGTCCCTATTATTACTACCAAGACAAAACCAATTCCCGAGTCTAAGACTAGGCATCCTCGCTCTCTAGTCTAGTTCCAAAACTTCAAAGGATTTATCGATTACGATATTTCTCGTGAATACACGAGTCCTTCGGTTATGGTGCTTGCAAGTACCAATAAAAACCTTTTGTATCTCCAAGATACCACAAAGTAAGTCCAACTAAGGACTGGGAGACGCTCCACTTATACTTAACTGAAAAATATCGATGGCTTCACCAGAAGACTCGTCTCAGCGTTTCGCTCTACCGAAAATTTCAAGGGTCCAACATCAGGGCGATAGCCAGGGCAGCAGTCCTTGTAGCCGTCTGGAAGCGGGGAACCTCGCAGTAAAGACCTTCGGACCACGTCGACATGCAGGGGTCGATGAGGTGGTGGGCCCTCCTCCGGAATTTTCACACAAAGCTCCTCACGATCTTCAGGCTGATTGGTACCACTGGAATCGCCCCAAACGCTGGGCGCCAATTGAGGTACTGGGTTTTTAAGAACCGGCACAGAACCGGTAACCCAGCGGTGCCAGGGGATCAACACCCAGAGACCTCGGGTTCTCCTGAGTCAGACCCACAGAAACTCGCAGTCTTCCAGGTGAAGTCAAAGATTAGTTTATTGGCTGCAACCAAGGTGACAGGGTACTAGAAGTACAATACGAGTATATTCAGGAGACTGCACACTTTCACGAAGTTAGGCTTCCCTTTCTTATACATAATATTCAGCCTTGGGCAAAACATTCCTTGGATTCGTGGTATTTCATTTATGGTTACTGATTACAAAAGAAAAGCAGAGTCATGATGACATGTACATATTTCACGTCGTGCTGCCCATAACAAATCATCCGGCAAGGCCCAACATTTCATCAGATATCGCTAGACCCCTAATAAAAATAGTCACCTCCCCATCATAAAGGAAGTGAAGGAAAGGAGTGGAGAAAGATGTGAGCGAGATATGGCAGGTGTGTGCGCTGAAATGGTTTTATGGCTGGTTGGGCCTAGATGCTATCTTGCTCGGCCACTGGGAGGGAACTGACCTAACGAGTTCGGCCTGGGGCAATGGTTCTAACTTGTACTGGGGTCAGGGAGAAGTCGATTAAGGAGTATGTGTCCTTGTGGAATCAAATTCAACTGGATTAAGGCCTATGTAAAGGGCAACATGCAGCTAAGGGTTTAGAAGGTAAAAGACGATTTCGAGGTGAAATCGTCACTCGAATATGTCGAAAATACATGTACTTGATGTACTCGTCATTCTCGGTCTTCTGATACCAAATTCGTCCTATTTCGACGAAGTTTTTATTCTCGAGTCCAGTACTAGAATATGAATCCAGATTTTTCAGAACCACAAGCCACCATCTGTTTCTGGGCACCACTCTACAACGCTTTAATGGATTGAACCCAACAATTTGTCATCAACCTGGAAGTGAGGTATCTGGGCACACTGCCCCAGAGGCACGGCCTTCTCTTTGGTAATAGTGCCTCCTTTTTTGTGAACAGTGCCAGAGTTTGTCTTTCGACACCCTAAAAAGGCGAGTGGCTAGGTGACATGGGGGGGTTTCTTGGAGTAGAAGAGATTTAAATGAAATTACTTATATTATAATTACGGAACGTGACTACAAAGAGAGAGAAGGAGGTCCTTAATTTCACACTGTACGTTATTACGATTATAAAGAAAAATTCTAAATTGTTTTAAAATAAAATTCTAGAAACATTTTTAAACATGTATCTTGAACTACTGCTGCCAGTATTTTCATGAAACGCTTTTCTTTTAGTATGATCGTATGACATTATCTTTTTAGAATTGACAATATTGAACTTTATTAGGTATAAAAATATATATATATAATGCAGTGAATATTAGTTAAGTGAAAGTATTTCAAATGTTTCCAGGTAGTAACTTTTCTGAAAGGTATGACAGTTCAATTGCACTGAGGACAAGCTATTTTGCTGTAATCATGTATGAGAAAAATGTCACAATGCCATAAATTGCAGGTTTCTCAACACTCCTAAATATAAGCTCTTGCTTTTCAAGTTCATGCTAATTATCCTTACTTGTGAGGGCTCTTGGCTGCACTGATTCTGCTGTTCACTTCGAGCGGATACGATCAGAGTCATTCCTCATCTCCTTGCGAGAAGAAAGGAGTCAACTGTTTCCATGGAAATTGAAATGCAAGACTTGCTCGGAAGATACTCTGCGTTGGTTTCATTTTACAATTATTTGCTGTCCTTGTGAGATGACAGCTTTTTATCATTTCGGGTTTTCTGCCACGGTCTGAAAATAAAGACATTATTTTCCACTTCATTTTAAACTCGCTTTAAAGCACGTGTAAATATAAGAACACACTTCCGGTCCTATATCTCCTACATTTTATATTAAGCACTAGAAGCGTTCCTAAATAATAATGTTTTTTAATAGCGATACATAGCCTACGCCTGGCCTAGTACGCGTTGTAAATCATACATGTTCTTTTAACAAATGTAATGGTTCTGAATTTGCTGATCTTCAGAAGGCTGAGTTAATTTTCCATGATTAACATTTTTGATTTCACGACATTTTACTTTCGAACTGCTCCGTTCATTAAGGTAATGGTTGGCTACTCACGTTTCCCTTCTACCTGACGAAAATAACTAGTATTAAGGAAAAATAAAGGTTTAGAGCTTCACTCTTTGAAGTCGATTACAATAAGGCCACGAATAGCATTTTTGGGTACAGAGCCGAGCTTGCCCCCAAAAGGGATATGCAGTTGGCACCTGGAGATGGGTGGAATCATTCTCAGGTTGCATGGTAAAACCCATTTCTAGCTAGGAAACTATGTACCCATTAACTAGAACACCCCGCCCTAATGATATCTAGCAGTTAGCGCAGTGTGCAACCCCATTTTGTATTCTGATACTACACAATAATACTGTGCCCAAGGCTCCAAATATGCACATTTTGCTGTATGAGTCTTTGGTTTGGTGATTTAGGCAGAAAAAACAGAGATTGTGGAAATGTGGACAGATTGTCTTGTGTACTATATTGTTATATGATTCTGTCTTTTTTTAGATAATCAAGTGTTATTGATTTTGTGAGAGACCAACAAGAAAGACCAATACTAGCATTAAATGCAGTTATCAATGCAAAGCAAAGATGTAATAATAGAGCACCAGCATACATGAATTGATAAGCAAAGAGAAAACATTGCTGCACCCACCCCATTTCTCGGTTGTCCAGCGAAAGTATCAGTCCTCTATCACCCCGACCCAATTACCCCACATTCTGCTAAACTTTGCTGCACCCACCCCATTTCTCGGTTGTCCAGTGAAAGTATCAGTCCTCTATCACCCCGACCCAATTACCCCACATTCTGCTAAACTTTTTCCGGCATTCCCAGGCCTCGTACAGGGGTCGTTCCTGTGCAGCGCACCAATCCACCCCCCAGCGCCAACGCGCCATGGTGGGAGCAGCCAACTTCAGCCAGTTGGCCGCAATGTCCCTTTGAACCACCATCAATGCCGTGTTTGAAAAGAGTTTTTCAGCCCTGGAACCATCCAACCCCTTGGTGATAATGGGGACCTCCCATCCCAGAACCTCAGTAAGCTCACGGTCACTAATTCCCAGTAGTGCGTAATTGTGGAGCAGAGCCATACCATGCGATAGAAATAGGCTTGTGGGTTGTTACAGCCGAGACAGGAAGCATCAGGCTGGAGCCCAGCACGGTGGAGGTGCAGAGGCATGAGATAGGCAGTGTGAAGGTAGTATACCTGAACTAGGTGGAGCTGTGCAGAGGCTGTGACTATTTTGGGAGCCATCAGTGCATCCCTCTAATCGGCGTCGTCCAAGAACCCTAGGCACCTCTCACATCTGTCACTGAGTTGGAATAGTGTGTTGGGGGTGTTGTTGGTAAGGGAGAGACAAATACAGGAGATTCCCCCGTTCCCCAAGTTACCGTCATAATCTCAGCTTTGGGCAGACTATATTCAGGCAGGTAGGCGCCTTCTGAGATATGAGAATGGAGGAGGTGGCACATCTGCAGGTAACGATAAAACTGGGAAGTGTGAAGGGAGTATCGGGCCTGCAAGTCTTGAAAGGTGCGTATGTGGTTCCCATCCCAGAAATCTCCAGTTGGGAAATCCCAATGAGATCCCATGCCCTAAAACCACAGAGGTTGGCGACCTCTCGGAGCCATATGCCCCTCCTCAATGGGGTATATTGAGTCAATTCTCTCCATCATACCAGCTGGTATGGTGGGGAGAAGCCCGCCAGGCCAAGAGCACCCCACGTGTGACCTCATTTTAGTTTGGGAAACGGCGTTCCCATACAGCATCCCCTGAATGTTGCAGGCCCAGGGTATGCAGTCCAAACGGTATGCCGGGCCTGACCATCCCCATTAAACCATTCAAAGTGAGGAGCCGGGTAGCTAGGTAGTAGAGGTACTGATTTGTTATCCCCAATCCACCACCAAAGGGTGGGACCCGGCACTGGGTGAGGGCCAGCAGAGGCCTTCAACCTCCCTTTAAGAACTTAGGGCCAGATGTAGGTCGCCAAATACCGGTGGGTAACGGACGATTTCGGCCGTTACCAACCGGTATTTGGTTATTGATATGTAGGGGGCCTTAAACTTACCGATTCTGTAAAATACCGAATTGGTAAATTTACCGAATCAGTAAATCTAGATGTAGGTGGCACTGAAAACAGTGCCACAGGCCCTTTAGAATTCGTTATTTACCACTAAATACTATTTAGTGGTAAATAACGAATTCCTGTGTACATGCACATCTGTGCATAACACAAGCCAGAATCAGGGGTGCAACTGGACGTCAAAGTGACACCCTGTCCCCCTTGACAATTCGGTAATTTTACAGAATCGGTATTTACCGATTCGGTAATTGACATTGATTCCTATGGGCCTCAAGGCCCATAGGAATCAATGGCAATTATCGAATCGGTAAATACCGATTCTGTAATTACCGAATCATACCGATTCGGTAAAAATTACCGAATTATTACCTACATCTCATTTACAGAATCTAGAATACCGAATCGGTAAAATTCGGTATTCTAGAGTCGGTAAATGTGATTTACCTACATTTGGCCCTTAGTGGCCAAGCTGTCCATTTCACTGAACCACGCTCGTGAGAAGGAGAGGTCCAAGTTCTGGAGCATGTGTAGGAATCTGGGCAGAACCATCATTTTGAATAGAGCTATTTTGCCTATGGAGTTCAATGACAGTGCCCGCCGTTTGAGGAGATCCACACAAACATTTTTCACCAGCGGGCTGACATTAGTGACCAGGCGAGGTCGAGGAGGAGGGCGACCCAGACCCCCGGTTATTTAAAGGACTGTCGCCAATAGGTATGGACGGCTGCAAATAAAAGCACTCCCTCAAGAGGTGTAGGGATACCAGGACAGATTTAGCTGAGTTCAATCGAAGACCGGAGATTTGTTCGAAAAGGCTCAGGGCCCAAAGACACCTGGGTCCCAACGGGCCTTGGTCTGCTGAAAAAAGCAGAATGTCATCTGTGTAGAGGGCGGTCTTGTCCTCCTCTAAGCCGGGTCACCGCCATCCTGTGATGTGATGTGTCAGCCTTGGCAAAGGGTTCCATAGTCAACGTGAAAAGGAGGGGCGAGAGGGGGTATCCCTGCCTCATGCCTCTCCCGATGAGAAAGGGATGGGACAGGGCTCCGTTGACAAGTACCTGGGCCAGCGGCTTACACTATAATGTCTTAACCAGGCTGCGGAAGGGAGCACTAAACCCCATTTTCATCAACACCGCCTCCAGATATCGCCAGTCCACCGAATCAAATGCTTTCTTGAAATCCACGAGATGAAGGGATAAATATGAGGTCAGCTGTTGTCGGTTTGCTATAGCCAGGTGGAGGCATCCAAGGTAGTGTCTGGTTCCCCGACGGGCATGAATCCCCACTGGTCGGGTTGGACCAGCTTGGCCAGGTACAGTCTCATGCGGTTGGCTAAGACAGAGGCAAATATTTTGAGCTCTGAATTTATAAGGGAAATGGGGCGGTAGTCGGGGCAATGCTTCGAGGGAGGCAGAGACTTAGGGATCACCACAATGGTGGCCGTGTTCATCTCGGGGCAAAATGAGCCACGTTCAATGACCTCCTAATAGACTTCTAGGAGGTGGGGGACCACCGTGCCTCGGTAGGATGCATAGAACTCCTGTGGGAGTCTGTCTGTTCCTGGTGTCTTACCGATTGCCATGCGTGATATGGCATTGTTAATCTCCTCTGTAGTGACATGGGCATCCAACATCTACCGCCCAGATTTGCTGAGTTGCGGAAGAGGGAACCGTTCACACCGAAGGAGTTCCATGAGTGAGAGACTGGGAGACTGCACAGAGTAAAGACTGGCACAGTATGTGACAAGGCAGTCGGCTACCGTCACTGGGGCTCGCTGGATCACTCCATTCAAATCAAGCACCTCAGGAATGATACGATTGGCCATAGGATACATGGCCAGACAATGGAGGAGTTTCCCATTTTTATCTCCCCATCCGTGCACTCATGCCACAGAGAACCTCCACAACAACTTGGCAGCATCCAGGGAGACCTGCATAATCTCGTCCCTCAGAAACGGTAATCTCCTTTCTTGGGCTTCAGTTCTCTCCTCCAGAGGGTGGGCCTCAGTTAGAACAGTCTGCACCCCCAGCCGGAGTCGGGAGTCCTACTTCGTACGCAGAAGATGGTGACCTTACCAGCCTCCCACAGTGTTCCCAGAGAGGGAACCGAGTCCTGATTGGTGGTGAAGTACTTGTGAAGCTCATTGCCCACTTGGTCCCTGAATTCCTTGTCCTGGAGAAACCAGGTGTTTAACCGCCAGATCTAGCATGAAGATTCAGGGAGGTTGCCCAGCCGGATCGCTACTGGAGAGTAGTCGATTAAACCCCCAATGAGGATGACATTATCTTGAATTGCTCGACAGTCCAGGGCTGGAATGAAAACATAATCTATATGTGCATACGTGAGGTGGGATGCCGATGTGTGGTTGTACAGTCGGGTCTTCAGGGGCCAAATTTTCCAAGCATCCCCGAGGCCTTGAGCGGTGGCCTAGTTCGACAGGAGATTAGAGTGAGTGATTCTGAAGGATGAGGGAGCCCTAGCAGTGTCAAGGTCGGGGTCCATAACAGCATTGAAATCTCCCCGAATGATGGTCATCCCTTGGGGCAAAACAGCAACCAGGGTGGAGCCACCAGCTGAAGTGTGGAGGTCAGCAGGGAGGGGGGAGTATACAGTGAGCAGGTTTAGAGGCTTCCCTCTGAGATGACGAAGCAGCCCTGAGGATCGTGGGTCACCCTACGCTCTACATATAGACGGGCATGGTGAAACAGGACAGCCACCCCTCTCGATCCCCGATCCAAACCGCAGTGCCAGACTCCGCCATAACTGTATCCCACTAGGAAAGGACAGTGATTGCCTACCAGGTGGGTGCAACTCTATAGTGCTGGGTTTTGACACTCTTGCTCTGCTGCTGGAAACTAAGGAATATTAGTGCAGTAAACAAATGAAACAACCAAAAAAACGGGACAACGGTCCCATCGCCCCAAACCAACTCCCTCCCCCATCCCTATACTTCAGAAACGGAAGCATCTGTTGCCGTAACTAGGAAACACAAAGAAGACCAAACTAAAATGCTTGGGAATGGGGAATCATGGAGGACCCCTCTTCATAGCAGGATGTTCAGTGACAATGTCCATCGGGAGATAGAGTATTACAAGTTTAAGTGTAGCCTCAGAGTTGCAGAACTGGCCGCAGCTGGAAGGCCCTGTGGGGAGAATTTGGCTACGGGAGAGCTCCATGTCCGCCAGATCCAACAGCGATGAGTGAGGCAAGGCATTCCCAGGATCCGAGCGACCAGAAGGGCGGGCCCTCCATCCAGCAGGAGGATCTACCGGGGACGCTCCGGACAGTGGATGACGAGAGGGACCCAATGGTGAGTCTGAGCGGGCCGTCTCAGGCCCGTCTCCTTTGAGAGCGATTACGCTGTAGTTGCAGTGCAGGCATGCTGTGGTTGGAATCTCCGGCATCACCCTGGGCGATGGACTCCAGGAGTTGAGCAGTAGGGGGTGTTCCTCCATTACCCATGCCCAGGACTCCTCAGGGGAACAAAAAAGAGGGTCTTGTTCTGAAACACAACCCAAAGGCGGGCCGGGAAGAGGAGCCTGTCTTGGATGTTAAGGGCACGCATCTTTTGCTTAATCTCACCAAACGAGCGACGTTGGCCCCGAACCTCTATAGTGCGGTGCGGGAATGCCACGATCGTTTGACCCTCATATAGGAGGCATCACTGCTTGCGGGCTTCAGCCACAATGGAGTCCAGGTCCCTGAAATTGAGGATCCGCAGTATTATCGGCCTATGGGGTCTGCCCGGTGGTGGTTTGGGCGCAAGAGAGTGATGTGCATGCTCCACTGCGAACCACTGGGAGAGGAAACCCGCAGGCATCCACCAGCACAGCGAACACTATGTGAAGTCAACTGTCCGGCCATGTTCCGCACCTTCCGGAAACCCCACCAGGTGGAGGTTGTTTCGCCGGGACCTGTTTTTTGCAAGTTCGGCCCGACGGTGGAGCTCTTGGGTATGAGTCTGGAGGCCAGCAACCTCCTTGAGTTGGTGGACATCATCCTCTATGGTGGATAAGCGGGACACCGCCTCCTTAATCCGGGAAACAGCATTGCAGAGGTCTTGCCAGATAAGGGTCATGTTGACCTGGCCTGTAATTTTGCTCTCCACCGAGGATTGCAAGGTATGTATGGCTTGAAGGATAGTGGTCACGTTTGTAGTGGCGGGGTGTCTTTGTGCTCAGTTCCTCCGATCACCCCAAGGTCTGTGGTTGTGAACCTGTTCATTTTGGTCTGCGTGGCGGGGGTTTTGGGACCCCGATCTATGCTCATGGTTGTCACTGAACAGGGCTGGAAAGCCAAGCAGCCCCCTGGCAGTCAGGCGGGGGGAGCGAGAAGGAGAATAGAAGGATGTGAGGTGAGGGACCTGTATAAGATTCAGAAGAACTGCCTTGCTGCCAGAAGGACTGCCTTCCTGCTTGAAGAACTGCATTGCTGTCTGAAGGAGTATTGGACCTGATTGCCTTAAAGCAAGGATGCCCAGAGTAACTCCAAGGGTCAGTTGGCTGACCTCCTCTGTGAGCTACAGGGACGCAACAAGCTTCCAGAGTGGTATGGGAGGTTGGAAAGATCAACGTTGCACATGGAGAATGTGGTTGAGAGTTTGCTGCCGATGGACAAATGATTGATTGATTGATTGATGGTCATGGGTATATGTGATGTGCCCTTGTCATGTCACCCAGTGTTATTGAGGGTGGGAACGAAGTAAAAAAGTATTATGTGCATTTAAAGTGAACAAGCTGTAGCTCCTCTTGGGGCAGATTCAGAGTGGTGGTGTGGTTTTGATTTACATACACACTGGGAGAGTTAGAGAGTTTTTTTAGACTTATTACCAGCCACATTATGAACAAATACCACATGCATTAATGCACAGGTCTTTTCTACCAGATCAGTGGCACCACTTGCCCTACTTTACTTGCAGGAACTTGTGATGATAGGTCACGTTACCCACTGATTGTAGCATGCTTCACCATAAGTGACCTAACCACGCTGAGGAAGGTAAAAATCGCCTCAGTGACTCAACCGCTAATCAGAATTTCCTAAAACATATCTCAAGGTATACTCAAGAGGTTTCCCTCTTATTTACTGGGTACCACAGACATGATTAGAAACCAGTTCAATCGGGATTTGTGAGTAACACAATGGGTCATCAATCCACTTTATTTAGCCAACATGTCTCGACCTTGGTCCTTACCCACAGGGTAACTGGCCTTAGTAAGGGCCGCTCTAATCCCTACCTAGTCATAAGTGCAATTCATGCATTGATGTGTGTTAATCATCATATCTGATGAATCGTGTCAAGAATAAAACTACAGGAAAGCATAGGAAGCAAACAGAATTTATCGCAGAATATGAATGTAAACTCGCCACATGTCTGGAAAATCACTGCAAAGACACATTATCTGTAGGCTAAGTGAAAAGTGTAAGCTGATGCACATTAACACAGTAAACGGTAGTTATGCAAGTGTTTCACATTCTTCATATATCGTCAACTTATCATTTATATGGGTTATACCCTGGGTATGACGGGGATCACCTTCCTGTAGTCACACATTAGTCACACAATGAAGTCCCAGAGGTACAAACGGATGAGGGATGAATTCCTCTCATTTGCTTCAAGTGACTTACAACGTAACTACACGGACACATGCATTGTTGTTCTCCTTGCTGTGAAAGAATAATATACCTCAATTCCAGCGAGTACCTCTAAACCCATCCTGAAAGTACTGCACAACCTAGTGATGTGTTATATTTCATACCCAAAGGCTTCTCTTTGTAGTGATTGTTGTTGATATCCTCTCTTTGATTGCCTTATTTTAATGCAGCCAGAGGGATTTATTAGGGTGAAACAGGAAAGCCCAGTAAGTGGCCTTACCTATATTGTGCTGCAAAAACTGCTGAACACAAAAATCAATGGTAAGTGTATGGCATCCAATTGAAAGAGTAGGGCGCTCTCATCCAGTCAAGGTGAGTGCTATTCCTGAAAGGAACTCCATGATAATAGAAAATCTGAATGAATCGGAAGGGGTAGTTAATAAATGTTTGCAAACAATTAACAAGCAGCCCATAAAATGATCCACACTCTATCATGGGACAGGTACCGCTGGACACCTAACCAGGGCCAGTGTATGCCTGTAACTGGTGTTTGAAGGAGGTAGGCAGGCATTCTGATCAGGCCGGAAAGACGTTGGAGCAGGTTGTTGACTGACGTTATAGTGTGCATCAGCTTAGGAAAGCTGGGACATGTAGTTTCCTGTAGTGACAGATCATTACACAATTTGAGCAAAGTCAGATGCCTATAGTAATGTCTAAATAGATATGCTTGGTGAGACCTCAAGGATCATGGTTGAAATTCGCACATTGTATAATTCGCTCAATGGTCCTGGACAAAACAGGGAGTTATTTTCGCACAATCAGAATGTTGTAAATATGAATTTGATGGATGGGACCTTGCGTCCTCAGCGTTTTTATCTTGTTTATGATAGTAGGAAAAAATATGTCCTTTGTATAGCCGGAGGTGTCCATTGATGGTAAATGCTTGATGTATTTTGGAGAAAAAATGAATTAAACGTATTTGACAGGCTCAACAGAAAACTTCTTGAATGTATAGTTGGTTCCAGGATACCTCATCGTTCAGCTCGTTGGTGAATGTGTTCAAACAGTACCAAAGAGCAACAGTTTGGGTTCAATAATATTCTCTGTGGAAGGCAACTTTTCAATGACATATCACTCCAAATTGTTTTCAGAACGTCTTTTCTGGAGGAAGTGTCTCATCAATGTAGTCAGACTTTTGGCATTTGAAAGTACTTATGTGTTCATAGATGTATGTTGTGGCTGTTCTTGCTGTCATACCTACGCATTTCAGATTGCATATACATGTGATCAGATAGATCCTGTTTCGGGGTGTTAGAAATGGGGGTCTCTAGTTGGCAGAAGTAGGTCCACTGTCCAAATAGGGACCCTTGCTTCTAGTCAGGGTAAGGAGGAAACCCTCTGAGATAACCTCTGCTCACCCTCTAGGTAGCTTGGCATGAGCAGTCTAGGCTAACCAGATGAAATGTGTAACGTATTTGTACCAACACTCACAGTAACACAGTGAAAACACCACAAACTGACTCCACAACAGTTTAGAAAAATAAATGTATTTAATCTAAACTACAGAAGACCGAAATGACAAAAATCCAACACAGTTCAAGAATATGGTTTCAAAAGAGTTCTTAAGATTGCGATAAAATTCTTTAGGTGGAGATAAAATTCTTTAGGTTGCGATAAAATAATCCACAGTTACGTGAAAAGTGCACAGTTGCGTCATGTTTAGCTCACAGTACCGTTAGTTGCGATAAAGTTCCAAAAGCAGAAGCTGGTGCGGTGGAAAACAAGCGATGCGTTGCTCCTGAGACCCTGGGGAGGTGTTTGCGGCAGACCCGCTGCAGCAGCGGCCGTGTTGCGATGAATCCGGTCTGTATGGGGAGGAAGGCCACTTGTCTGGGTTCCGGTGGTAGGTTCTGTAGGAAGTTTGTTCCCGCAAAGGCACGATGCGACGATCTTTGGAGTTGCGACGATCTCCGGGGCCACGATGCGCGGACCAGTGGTGATCTTCTCTCTCACATCTCCTCGATGCGATGACTTCGGCGACTCTCGCAGCGACGTGATGCGGTCCGCAAGAAGGCGGTGCAGCGATCTCTCCCAGCGACGACAAGCTCTGCGACGACACTCGCAGCGATGTTAGACTTCCTGCACCGATCGGGTGCATCCCACAAACGAAGGATGCGACGGCTCTGACAGCGGCAACAGGCGCTGATACGATCTCGACCTTCGTAGCGGCGGGAATTTCCTCGCACTGTCGGAGATGCGCTCAGCAGCGAGCGATGCAATAACTTTTCTGTAGCAAAGTCTCTCAAGCTTAGTTTCCAGCTTTCCAACACAGGTACAACTTCCAGAGGCACCACACATGGGCAAAGCACTCCAGGAAGGACAGAACTCTATCAGTAGAGCTCAGGAGAAGCTGGGGGTGAAGTCCTTTTGTTCCTGGGACTTCAGAACAGGGAGCCAGCTCTTCTCAGGCCCTTGGAGATTCCTTCAAGCAAGGGGACACAGCACAAAGCAAAGTCCTTCCCCTCTCCTTGTCAGCAAAGCAACAGCAGGGCAACCCAGCAGAGCAACAGCTGGACAATCTTCCTTCTTCAGTTTCAGCTTTCTCCTTGGCAGAGGTTCCTTCTTGATTCTAGGATGATCTAATTTTCTGTTGTCAGGGGTCCTGTACTTATACCTCTAAAAGTCTGTGTTCTCTTTGTGCAAGTGGGCCCTGAGCCCGATCTGAACCCATTCTGGGTGTTTCTTGAGCACTTTGTTTTCCTGGCTTCTCCTTTCCTTTCAGAGTGAGGGGCAGGGTCGTTAGCCGCCCAGCAAGAGGTGGAGCCAGCATTGTCGAAGGCAGGCACAGCCCTATTCAGGCCCAGGTGCTATCTCCTCCCACCACTCAAGTTGCAAATGCAGTCATTCAGCCTAGGGCTGACTCAGCCAGCCTCCTGGGGAATCCCCAGCCCCTGTCACTCTCAAACCAGACAGTCAATGCACAAACAGGCCAAGGCACACAGGAGCGTCAGACAAGAGAACAGCAACTTTCTAAAAGTGCTGTTCTCAAACACAGGATTTAAAATCAACCTTTCCTAAAAGATGTGTTATTAAATCCTGAGTTCAGGGATACTAGACTCTTATGTCCTATCTTGTTCCTATGGGAAGAAATGCTGGTAGCCACTGTAGCCAGCATCCCCCATGTTAACCTATAGAGCAAGATAGCCTTACAATAATGAAAAACGAAAATGGCTGTAATTCCTTACCAGAGCATGTCACCTGCGCCAGTACATGCTCTACCTTTCACATACACTGCACCCTGCCCAGGGGGGTACCTTGGGCCTTCTATAGGGGTGACCAATGTGAACAAAAAGGGAAGGGTTAGGCCGGGTCAGTGGGGACACTGACCAGGAGAACATGGCAGTTCACAGACTGCACACAGGCACTGCGGTGGCAGGCCTGAGACGCCAATTTAGGGCTACTCATGTGGGTGGCACAATCAGTGCTGCAGGCCCACTAGTAGCATTTGTCATCACCAGCCCTGGCACACTCAGTGCACTTTACTAAGGACTTATTGGTGATACAAATACACCATTCATGTATATCCATTCATCATAACAATTTACACAGGGAGAACTTACACTCTGGCACTGATCAGCAGTGGCAGAGTGTCCAAATACACAACAGTGTCCAAACAGAAAATGCCCTGTAACTGGTGGTAAATTCGAGAGAGCGCCACTTAGTTATCTCTGGAGAGTGTCTTTCAACGTGTGTGTACCAAGCAGTCTTTTGCAGGCTTACCCCACCATATGTCCTTATCCAAAGCAAGCAATTAGTGTGTGCCTTATAATTCTCCAAGAGTTGTCCTCTTGGGGATTTATTTGGTCTTTGTAACTTTCTGGAAAGTCTCTTTGAAGGAAGTTATATTTCTTTTAATGTTGTGGGTCATGTCACTACAATTTCTACATATAATCATTGTCAATGTGTTGATGTGTCTGAGGTCCAAAACCAGATCAGTGCCTCCCTACATTTCTGAGTGGTGCTTGCTAGGGCGTCCTGGAGGGTGGTCAACCATGGTTCTGGATTATTCGTGAAAAATATGTATGCTTTTCAATTGCGCTGCCTAATACTGAAAAGAGTGGGGCCCGGTGATCCTCACTTTTGAAAGCCTAGAGGTATAACCAGTTATGCAACAAGTATTAGCAGTCTGATTTATGGGTTAATATGCAATATTAATTAGGATCCAAACTTCAAAATGTAAGTCAAAGTAAGCAGAGTGTGTACTCCATGCTGTGGTCTGCGTAGACAGGACCACCTTGGAAATAAACATCACCAAAGCATTACTGAAGATCACATCGTTGGAACTCCTAGCTAAATTAAAGTCAGGGTCCCCTCTTGATCCTTGCCCTGCCAAATTTTTGGCGAAAATGGCGGAGGTTATAAACCCCCTTGTTAATCCCTTGCTGAATCTCTCCCTAAGCAGTGGGGTGGTACCTTCAGTTTGGAAACAAGCCATGGTCATCCTTCTGCTGAAAAAGCCCAGTCTGGACCCTGAGGTCTTTGCCAATTATAGGCCTATTTCTTTCCTGCCAGCTTTCGCTAAAATAGTGGAAAAACATGTACATACTTCCCTCTCTAACTTCCTTGAATCCCATAATTTGTTACACTATACTCAATCCGGCTTCCGTACCAACTTGAGCACCGAGACTGCGCTGCTGGAAGTTACGGAGTCGATCAGGGAGGTTTTGGATGAGGGAGGTAGGGCCATGTTGGTGATGCTTGACCTGTCGGCGGCTTTTGACACCGTCCCCCATGAGGGTCTCCTCATCAGGCTCAGTGAAATCGGTCTGCGGGGGACGGTGTTCAGCTGGTTTAGATCTTTTCTAGCTGGCCGCTGTCAAACGGTCTGGGCCCCGCCTTGCTCTGCGATAGTGACCCCGCTGGCGGCACTTGCGGAGTCTTTTGGGGCCCAGATCGTCTCATATGCCGACGATACCCAGCTCCTCTTCACTTGTGGGAAGGGGTCTGAGTTTGACGGTGAGAGCATCCGAGAGTGCCTTGAGGCGGTTTTTAAATGGTTCCAGCTAAACGGCCTCAAATGCAACTCGGATAAATCTGAGGTGTTCTTTTTCGGTTGTCGATCTGATCCGAGCTGGCGGGATTGGTGGCATGTTACTATGTTCCCTCTTTCAGCTGCATCTTTAATAGCCAAGAACCTTGGGGTCAAAATCGACAACGGCCTGACGCTGAAGTCCCAGAATCTTGGCATCACAGGAACATGTTTTGGCCTCCTCAAGATGCTCCGTAAATTTCTCCTGCTACTCCCGTTGGCGCATAGAAAGATTACGTGCAGGCCCTTATTGGGTCACGACTTGATTACGTCAATGTCCTGTATTTGGGCCTGCCGGAGTATCTTCTCCAACATCTGCAGGTGGTCCAGAACTCGGCCGCGCGGGCCATTTTTGGCCTACACGGTCGAGCTAGAACATCGAACCTCTTGCAGTCTCTTCATTGGCTGCCTATCCGGAAACGGATAGTTTTTAAAGCCCTTACTCTGGCTCACAAGGCTTTGCATGCTTCCGGGGCCAAATATCTTCAAATACGGTTGGCGATTTATCATCCGCCCAGATCGTTGAGGTCTGAGTCGCAGGCGTTGGCTGCGGTCCCAGTCATAAGAAGAGCGCGGATTGGGGGCCGGTCCTTCAAGTACCTGGCGCTCGGCTCTGGAATACTTTGCCTATTGCCCTTCGCAGGAATGCCAATTTGTTGGCTTTTAGAAAGGGCCTGTAATCTTGGTTATTTGTTCAATAGGCCATATCTCTTTCTCGCCTGCCCCTTTGTTTCTGTTATAGGTCATAAAGCGCCGGGACACTCTTCGGAGTAGCCGAGCGCTATACAAAACACCATTAACATTAACATAAAGTATTTTCTGTTCCACCCATTGACCTGCTCATTGGTTTGGCCCCCAAAACAGGGTGTGTTGTTGGTGCCCTTGCAGGTGTTTTGGTTAGTCTCTGAACACAGTGGAACTAAAATGCACAACATCAAATTCTACAGCATTTTCAGTAATTTTCTGAGTCAGGTTCAATTATATATTCAATATCCACAAACTTCACCTGTCCTCATTACATGAGCAGTAATGTGCTTTTTTGTTGTAATCCATCATGAAAAGAGCCTTAATTCTTTTTATAGTCTACATGGGGTCATTTAAGTTTGAACAAAATTTCCAAATACATTTCCTGATATAGATCTGAGGTACCCTCTTTTTTTGACCTTTCACTATATTTTAAAATTGTGAATATTAAACACTTGAAAATACACATTATAGTACACACTGTGTATCTCATACCTTATATATTCAGATGTGAGATCTAAATTTGTTTTTATATTTGTCCTGGCTTACACATTCAAGGTATATCAAGGAAATATATGTTGATAAAGCTCTGAAGTGTTGTTTAATTGCACTACAATGGCTAATGAAGCGTGTGAGCAACTTACAGGTCACAGGTACAAACCATGCAGGAGCAGAAATAGCCTACCATCATTTGGAAGCGCAATACAATTAATTCCATGGATTTAGCTGATAGCAACATCAGAGTCTACAGAGCATACATTTTCCATTAGTCAAATCATATTTTACATAACCATGTTTGCCAACCGATGTATTTAAATGCATTTGAATTTACCACTTTGGGTAAAAACTGTATGATCATCAGCACCATGACTTCTCCTAATGGTCGTCTCGGGTTTCAACACTCCCCTGCAATGCTGAAGGACAACGCACAGCGGGCATTCAAACCCGAACAAGCTTCAGTGGTGGTTTATCCATGGACAGCACGGGAGAAGACAAGTAGAAAGAGCAGAAAGGAGCTGCTCGTCGGTCTGGGGCAAAAAGCTGTATGATGAACTCTTTTCACATTGGATAACCTGAAGACTCCGGGGACGCACTGACAGGACTGATCTGCCCACTGCTGCTGTTGCCAGAGGTACTACCAGTCCCAGGATACACTGCACCCCCTGGAGGGAGGTGCTTGTTGCCACCAGCATGCTTAGATCGCGCCAAACATCACTGCGGCGCGGGACGCACAGACAGGACTGCTCTGCCCACTGCTGCTGTTGCCAGAGGGACTACCAGTCCCAGGATGCACTGCACCCCCTGGAGGGAGTTGCTTGTTGCCACCAGCATGCTTAAATCATGCCAAACATCACTATAGCGCAGGACGCGCCCGGGCCAAGGGCTGGCCCTTCTGCGCCTGTCAGAGGCCGGAGGAGGCTGGGCTGAGCCATCCATCTAAGCTCTTGGACTTGAGGTCTGTGCTACTTAACTTGTGATTTGTTTGGGTACTCAGATTCCAGACCAATATGTGTCCATAATTTGGGTAAAAATGAGCAAGCAAAGGGTATTCATTGGCCAGGGAGCCACAGGGACTTTGGACCTTTCCCTACAGAGGGCAGAATCAGTGCTAATAAACGAAATCAAACTCACAGAGAGGAGGTTGTCACTGGAGTCGATTCCACCTCCCACTAGATTTTCTATGACACCTGTGCTTACTGAACCTTGCATTTTGATTAATACTGATGCATCTTCTTCCCAGCCTGGTTCCATTCAGCACGCTATAGAAGCTCACTCAGCGGATACTGTGCCCTTGTAATCCACTGCAGTGCCGCGGTCTAAAAAAAGGAAGGCTAGGATCACTTAGAATCAAAGCAAACCTGGGCAGAGACTTAATGGAAAGGTGTGGAAACCCCAGACAGCCCTAGTGTGCATGGTGAGGTCCACACGATTGTCCTTAATTCCAATGCACCAGATAAATCTCCAGATAGTTTGCAAGTCAGGAACTTCTGGGGTAGACGTGAAATCATGATGATAATACTTCTGGAACCAATTCAGTTAAAAATATCCGCTGTTGAAGCGAGGCTAGCTAAGGTGGAGAAACACATCAGTCATATACAATTTCCTGTACCATCACCGAGCTCCAGCATCCCGAATAATAGAGAGGTTGACATAGGGGCTAGCAATCCTAGCAGAACCACTAATAAGCAGTCTCAGGGTAAGAACATTGATAAATGAAAAGACTCATGTGTAGCAATCACATCTGCTCGCACTAGACAGACTACCCCTCATAAAGAAACTCCTGCAGAACATCTCAGTAATTCTTCTGTTGCAGTGAGCAGAGATATGACTCCTAGGTTGTCAGGTCAGCCGATAGTTAGTGACAGAGGAATTGCCCGCAGGGACTACTCCCAGTCCCCCAGCCATCCTCCATCCACTTTAAACTTACCTCCAGATGGTAGCCCCTATACATTGGTTCTGACAAATGTTCCCCTTTTACCCCACAACACTTACGAACACTGGGCAGTGTTAAAGAACAAGTAACTCCACTACCTAGGTCGAAAAACTGGTTTAGCAATCCTCTTGTTACCGAATTTAAAATGGCCCGTAGAATAGGTTGGGTTGGCCCCTCAAAGAAGACTCTCCAAGGAGATTATGTTGTGTAAACCTTTAGCTCACCTCTCCTGGTGCGTACCATCCTCTAGAGAAGCAACCTTGGGATCCCTAATTCTAGCAACATACATATCCTACCACTAGGCTATTTTGACAAACCAACAGGTAAATTAAACACAAGTTTCTCTTGGAGAAGGGATAAAATATTATCTGTACCAAAATCTAGTTCACTTATTTGTGTCACCCACACGTCACAGAGCCACAATCAAGCACAATTACTCAAGCGGCCCCAGACCCTACTGATCAATTACAACATATGTAACTTTACAAAGGAAATACATTTTAAAACTGTTTATTTTTACCAAAAGTTTCTTCACAAGTTATCAATATATGTTAAAAAGTATACAGTACATCACAATTCAATACATAAAAGCATTAAAAAACACAATACTACATTCATTAAATTTGAGAGACAAAAGATCTAGTGCAAGCAGTGAATTGCATTTATTATAGGTTGTTTCCTATGGAATTCACTTTGTTATATGGTAAAATGTCCCCAGTCCAACATATTCTATTGGACATTAACAAGTTCCTGGGATACAACCAATTAAAAACCACGGGCGTTGACGCGTTTCTGTGATATTATTCGATGTGAACCACCTTTCTCAAGACCAAAATAATAGGATTGTCTCTTGTCATAAAACCACAACGAGTACCTAAAAAAACATGAATGTGAAATTAAACAATAGAAAAACATCATTTTTAGAAACTGATAATAGATACCTACAAATCACATTCTATTTACTAATGATAATCAAATGAATTATCTTCTACATTACAAATAACAACCTGTAAGGGGAGTATCATTGAACAACAGACATATGATGTGTACGTATACTCAAGCAACTACACAAGAGGCAGATTGCCTTGTGACATTTATCATAAGAATACCCGTCCTAACTCCAATGGGCAAGTATTGAGTCACCCTATATAAGACACATTGCATACTGTAGTTTACAATGACACACACCCTCCTGACTTCAGCCTCTAGGCGCTGGGTCACTCTTTATAATTGGCCACCAGGGTCTAGTTGCCCCCATCCATACCAGTTGCTCATACACATTCTCACTGAGTGGATACATGGACATCCATCAGTCACACTATCATACAGCAGGAAAGGAAGAGAACCCACCTGGGCAATTCCAAGGATGGCACGGGGACTTATATTTTCCAGTTAAAGAGGGCGTGGCTCCTACGGGCTCCAGACGCAAGTTTCATACATTTTTTTAAGAATAAAACAAAAACAGATCTTATTGTGATATACACTGACACCCAATTATTCATACTATTCTACAATAAAGAGGAATGTAACCCACCTTGGTAAGTCCAAGGCTAATACGAAAACGTATATCTTCCAATTCAAAGAGGGCAAGGCTCCTATGGGCTCTAAATGCCAGTTAAGTACAATCTCTTTGAAAATGAAATCAACAGATCTTGTTATCATATCTGATTCCACTCAATAGGGCATTTTACATTTCCTTCTAATTTGGGAAACCTACCTAGTGCGTAAACACAGTATTCCTCCTTAATTGTTTAAGTAAAGGATGTGCAGCCCCGTCTTCCCTACAGCCTTGATCCTGTGTGGGAATCCTGTGGATATAGCAAACAAAACGCATGAGGTGGTTCATGTATACTTCTGTATATTAATGATAGTGGGGACCTGTCTAGGCACTCACCAAAAGCTGATAATTATGCATATATTGCGATGCACTGTTGACGAGAGTCCATGGACATGTCCTGTTCATATAAATCGGAATTCCACAGTGCCTCCACCAATCGTGGAACCTATAAATATTGCGTATTAATTATTACTCCAATCATACAGTAGTTAAAAAACCCTATCTGAGTAGCTACAACTACTTATTAAGTTATTATCTAAGTAGCTGCACGTTCTTAATAAGTTAAAGATATACAGCCGATATTACACTTCTAATTTATCAATTCATGTCAATTTTGCAAGGAAAGTTTTTTGTTACCCTAGTAGTGTAACCCTCTTGTCCCTGAGTTTATGTTTATATCGCCAGATTGTCGTAGACAAACGCTACTCAAACGCTGAGCGCATTGCCAGGAGGCGCTTACTCACTTTGGATCGCCCACACCCTGAACGGACGCCAGACGCCAGACCTCGCCGCACCCGCTCCGCGGGTGCCGCTTCGTTCCAGTGCGAAAGGGGCTACTGATTGGATCCTTGACCGGGGGCAAAATCTGACTTTGGCTGAGGGCTGCAGGGCTGCGAGGGTTGCAGGGACTCCATTACCCAGGAGTCCCTGCGAGACCGTCAACAACTTCCGGTCCGCTCTCCCTGCTGGCCCGCCCACCGCCCACCGGAGGGCTTTTTAAACCCCTTCCAGCACCTGTATCCTTGGGACACTACTCAAACGCTGAGCGCATTGCCAGGAGGCGCTTACTCACTTTGGATCGCCCACACCCTGAACGGACGCCAGACGCCAGACCTCGCCGCACCCGCTCCGCGGGTGCCGCTTCCTTCCAGTGCGAAAGGGGCTACTGATTGGATCCTTGACCGGGGGCAAAATCTGACTTTGGCTGAGGGCTGCAGGGCTGCGAGCGTTGCAGGGACTCCATTGCCCAGGAGTCCCTGCGAGACCGTCAACAACTTCCGGTCCGCTCTCCCTGCTGGCCCGCCCACCGCCCTCAACGTTTACTATAACCAGGCCCAGTCCTCCCGCAGCGCGGGACGCAGCCCGGGGCAAAGACCGGGCTAAGAGCGGGCCGTTTGAGGCCGTTCGAGTACGGAGAGGACTGGACTGGCCCACCCCCTTCCTCCTTGGTCGTTTAATACTGTTCCCTTGCTTCTGCTGAGGTGGGTTCTTATTTTGTTAGTTATGTGTACCCGGGCAGCACGTAGTAGGGCCATTAAAGGTGGATTGCAAACAAATGGACCCATGGACGATTTCATTACTCGTACAAACCTAGCCATTGATACTGAAATTTCCAAACTCCAGACTCGCGTCTCTTTGGATTTGGCCGCCGCTAGAAAACTGTCCCAGGACTTTGCTAAATCCAAAAAATCTTCCTTGGGACACCTAGCAGCTGCTGTAACTCCAGAGCGTCCAGCTAATACGGGTTGTGGAATTATACAGGCAGTCGTCCACCATAGTTCGATTCCACTTACTCCAGCTCTATCCTTGTATCCGGCAAACCAGTTGGATAATCAGAATCTACCTGTCGCTTCTCCTGGTCAGTTACCCACTTCCCCTTCTATGGTAACTCCTGAAATTTCTCTATGTAATACAACAAATGGTAATAGCCAGCTTAATGTGGGAGGTGTACCTGTGAACAATGCTATAGGAGAGTGTGCATCGTTGCCCCAGGTCTATATAGAGGTAGCTGAAGAGGGATCAGCCTCTATATCTGTTAACACAACCGCCTCTACATCTCTTAACATAACTGCTGAGGGAGACGGCTCACACCTAGAGGGGCATGATGCGAGGGATGGGGAATTTATAGTTTTAGTCTGGGAATCACTAAAGAAGCTTCTTTCTCCTCTAGATTTGAGGTTATCACGCATCGAAAACAATCTGCTAGAAATGGAAAAGAGTATCATAGCCCTGGCTACTCTTGGCTTGCGTGGACTAGAAAACCAAGGTCTTATAGAGAAAGACCCAGTCCCACAAGCCATTCAATCCACCCCCCCACCACCTGCCACAGCACGACCAGTTCCTAAACCACGAACCATTGCTGCGGATCGAAGATTGGTTGATCCCCCAACTAGACAATCAAAGCCCCCCACCACCCAATTTCCTGCACACCCCAATGTTGGTGCTCCGTCAAGAACAACCGTCAGGAAAGCAGTTCACCATTCGACCCAGGGCCCACGTATTAAGAATAATTTCCGAGGGGGTTATATTGATCTCCCACCGGAGGCCAATGAGTACGTTTTTGTGTTGACGGGTGTTCCTTCGATTGATAATGATCAGCACGAGAGCCACTGGTCTTTAAAGAACAAGATCATGCACTGGCTCAACGTGAACAGACCGATCACAAATGGTCGGAAAGGCAATGTCTTAATGGTCCGACGAGTTCCATGGGTGGGTCCCTCCAAGAAATCTAGTCCTGGGGACTGCATAGTGGTAACATTTGAAGATCCACACACGGCATACCACATTTGCTCATGGCCCACTGATGGCGAAGGCCTATCCATTGTACCTAGGCCACTGTCCTTCTTTTATCCCCCACGCATCACGCATACACAGGATGGTGATTGGTCTCTGGTATGCCACCGGCCATGGAGGGGGTACTCCAATAAAGACAAAGATCATGATCTGTCGAGACGCTGGCTTGGGCTTCCAATTACGAACAGGTTTGGCTGCCTAGAGGATGTTGACTGACTCCCAAGGCAAGCTGCTCCCCCAGTGCCAGTAAAGGCTTCCTTAATCGTGGGGGTTCTAAATCCCTTATTCCTGCCGTCTGACTGTGAGGACACTAATTTGAGCACACTCACCCAACTTACTATTTATCCCCCGCTAATAGAGGAGGTTCCGAATTCTTTAAACAACCTAGGAACCCAAGCAGGAGCGCACAATTTAGATGCTACACCTATGATTCCTGTGCCATCCCATCGGATGGATCTGCCGGATGGCAGTCGACCTTTCATATTCAGGGCCCCTACCCGATCCCAGAACGAGCCTCACCCAAGACAAAATATAGCTGTTGCAGAGGCGTTAAGTATAGAGCCTGATCCCGATACACCAGTTAGCTTGCCTACACAGGCCTCCCCAGGTAGCACTCAGTTGAAGATTCTAAGCTGGAATGTGGCAGGGCTTGCGCTTAATGTTGACATTCCAGAGTGGAACTCCTTTTTGGATCCCTTTAGCATCTGTCTCTTACAGGAAACCTGGTGCCTTGAACCTAGACACAGGGTAGGCTTTACAACTTATTTTGTCTCCGCCACTCAACAACAGGGTAGTAAAGGTCGCCCTTCTGGCGGCCTTCTTATCTGGGTCAGTATTGCATTGGGGTTAAATGTAAAACATAAATTCACCCAATCCCCCGATCTTCAGAGAAAATCTATATCTTGTGAGGGGGGGAGGAAGTTAGAAGTGTTTAACCTCTATCTAAGGGGGGCCAGGGGAGGGATCTCAACGTTACCATCAACAGGATTAAATAGTGAACTTGAATCCTGTAACGTTGATTCCTATGTAATCCTCGCAGGCGACTTCAACTGTTGCTTTGAACCTTTGGCAAGTGAGGATATCCTGGACAACTGGGAAGATGACACAAGGAGGGGCATTCCCACGCTTGCCCTAGACCCGATCCAAAAGTGGACACAGAGTGCCATAGACATTAATTCACTTTGTATGGAACACGCACTGAGAGCAACTAATGGTCGCTCCAACTTAGATCTCAGGGGAGCGCACACTTATAATAGGGCGGGTCATACCTCCAGAATAGACTACATCATGCTGAACTACAATTTATGGCCGTTCCACCAAGATATGGAAGTTATATCGTCTTGCGATAGCGACCACAATCCCTTGTCTCTAACCCTTACCGCGCCGTGGCACGACAGTAAATTGGTCAAGGTCACCTCTGCATGGAAAACATCTCACGAACTTGCTCCTTGAAACTGTGGCAGGCGGTTAAAATGGGCAAAAGTAGCAGCGGACGAGGGCAGGATGGAACATGCAAAGACTATAATGACAGCAGTGATGTCAAGTTTAGATGCCCCGGAAAATACCGATGACACTGTTTTGACGACCTTCACAGAAACCATTTCGGCACTAAGTGAATTGTTTATTATTCCACAAAACAGGTTAAGGGCCGTAACGAAAGGTGTCTCCAAGTCTAGAGACAAATGGTATTCTTCAGAATGTCGGGATGCCAAATCTGAACTCATCCTTGCTGTGAAATCCAAAGTCCCAGGAAAAATCAGACTTGCCAGGAATGTATATAAAAAAACTATAGCCTCTGCTAAGGAAGTACATGATTCCAACTTCTGGAGTGACCTAATGGAGGCTAGTTCTAAAAAAGACTCTAAGGGGTTCTGGGACCTGATGAGAGCTAGGGATAAGCCCATTGATGCACAACTGACTTGTACCATCCCAGGGGAGGCTTGGTTTGCCCATTTTTCTAAACTATATTCTATCCCTCCAGATGTATCACAACTTAACATGGATTTCCCACTCAGACTGCCGGTTGCCCTAACAATCAATGATTGCCCCTTCAGTGTAAAGGAAGTAGAGGGGGCAATTAGGTGCCTTGTTAACAACAAAGCTGCTGGCCCGGATGGCATCCCTGGCGATCTGTTGAAGGAAAATGTATGTGTGTGGAGTAGACTAATTGCCTCACTTTTGAACGAGGCTGTATTGGGAGGCTGCCTACCTGACTCTTGGAGGGGTGCTGAGGTCGTTCCGATCTTTAAGAAAGGCTGTCGGGACGACCCAGCCAATAACCGTCCAATTAGTCTGCTCGACTCTACCCAAAAGGTAGTGGGTAAAGTAGTCTTAGGTAGGATCCTCCATTGGGCGGAGGAAAACCAGGTATTATCAGATTTCCAGGCTGGATTCAGATCCGGAATAGGCACCATCGAACATACATTTCGTTTATTAATGCTGTATTGGAAAGTGGTTGTATTGGGCAAGGGCAGTCTGTATTTAGTCTTTATAGATTTGCGGACTGCCTTTGACCTGGTCCCACGAGCCCAATTGTGGAATGCCCTAGAAGGGTTGGGTATCCCCCCATACTTGCTGGGATTGCTTATCAAGTTTCATGAACGCAACTTTGCTCAGATTAGGTGGGGTAACCAGGGGCAAAAAACATCTCGCATCCCTGTAGATAGGGGCGTCCGCCAGGGTTGTGTGCTAGCTCCCACCCTGTTTTCATTATATGTAAACGGAGTGGTTGAGCATCTTCTGCAACATCCATCAGATGCACCTTCCCTGGCTGGTAGAAAAATACCCACGCTCCTATTTGCAGACGACACCCTCCTAATCTCAAAGACCCCTGCTGGCATTCAAAGGTTGCTTTCTAGCTTTAAGGACTTTTGTGACACCAAGGGCCTAGCCATAAATATAAGCAAAACCAAATTCCTTGTTCTGAACCCCCCTAGGAAAACTGTAATCCCCCCTGTCCTAGACTTAGTCCCACTTGAAAGGGTGAAAGAATTTGACTATTTGGGTATACGACTTTCTGTTTCGATGAATTGGAAGTCCCATAACCAAAAAGTCTTCCTGACCCATAAGAGGGTTACAGGGGCCCTGCTAAGAGAACAACGTGCCTCATCTCTAAAACCCATTGGGGCATTATTAGACATCTACAGGGCAAGGGTGGTGAGTGCGGCCTTGTTTGGTGCAGAACTGTGGGGTGTACAGAGAGTCAACACCTTAACATACCTCGAAAACAACTTCCATAAGGATCTTATGAAGTTGCCACATAGTACCCCTACACTGCCCCTCTTGCTTGATGCAGGCACACGCCCAATAAGTGAGCAAGTCAGGCTACACCCCCTCTTATTATGGGCCCGGATTTGGAATGTACCACAATTGTGTAGTTATGCTGATGCCCTAAGAGAACTCCTTGCTTTACCTGGCTGGCATAAGGTCGGCTGGCTTAGGGAAGTTAAGCGGCTTCTCTATGAAATAGGTTTAGGGGATGCTTGGGTTAACAGAACAGCTCCATCAAAACAGATGCTCAAGAAAATCTACTGGTCATGGGCGTCTAATGCGAGAATGAGTAATCCCAATCTTTGTAGATCGGCTGTAGAGTTTCTACTATTTAAGGAACTCCCCTGTAGAGAACCCTACCTGGATTTGATCCCTAATCCGTGGGACAGATCGCTGTATTTTAGATTCAGGGTGGGAGTCCTTCCTTTAGGGCAGCTAATTTCAAGTTGGAAGCCTCCGCTGCAAACTATACCATACTGCCCTTTTTGTGAATTAAAGGTTGAGTCTACTGCCCACCTGTTGTTTGAATGTCCCGCATATATAGCGCCCAGGTCCAGATGGCTGAAACCATTATGCAGGAGCCTCGGCACTAGATCATATCTGGAGGCTTTAGGCGTATTACGATCTGATGCACGTCCCTTTTTCGCCTGTTGCCTGGCTAAATTTCTGGGCTGGGCATGGCGGATAAGAACTGTAAGGAAACTCCTGCTTCAGTAAATGTTAGTGGAACCAGCCCCTAAGCTGTTTTTATGCCTGGGCAAATCATTTATTAATGTTTTATCATTGACTTTGTAGATTTTATAATGTCTATTGTTGATTATAATGTACTATTTTTATTCTGTATTATAATGCTTTTATTATATGTTAATATATCGAAATAAAGCTATTCATTCATTCATTCATTAATGATAGTGGGGACCTGTCTAGGCACTCACCAAAAGTTGATAATTATGCATATATTGCGCTGCACTGTTGACAAGAGTCCATGGACATGTCCTGTTCATATAAATCGGAATTCCACAGTGCCTCCACCAATCGTGGAACCTATAAATATTGCGTATTAATTATTACTCCAATCATACAGTAGTTAAAAAACCCTATCTGAGTAGCTACAACTTCTTATTAAGTTATTATCTAAGTAGCTGCACGTTCTTAATAAGTTAAAGATATACAGCCGATATTACACTTCTAATTTATCAATTCATGTCAATTTTGCAAGGAAAGTTTTTTGTTACCCTAGTAGTGTAACCCTCTTGTCCCTGAGTTTATGTTTATATCGCCAGATTGTCGTAGACTAGGACCGATTATTCCATGATGTGTTGTGCCCTCAACCTATATTTAATCTATTTCTGATACTAACATGTGCGTCATAAATTGCGCATATCTGTAGCGTTAGCCGTCGCCCCTTTGCGTATATTGTACAATGCGACTCAACCATTCAGTGACCTCCCCAGGCGCTACTGCGGAGAACTACTAACAGACACACAGATATTCTTTGCGTTTAAGTTTTACAAAAGAAGCTCCTTTCTATTGGTCGCATATGTCTCTGGAATCGCATGCTACTCCATTACTGTTCTATTACTAATTTGTAATGTCGCGCTCCGATCTTTTGCACGCAAATGCTCACGGCTTATCCCTGACTTTGAGGACAACCATTTCCGTGTGGTATAAAAACTCACCTGGTTTGGTGGCAGCTCCGGTCATCAGGCGTTTCGCGGTAAAAGTCCGGTAACGGTCACAGTAGCGCTTTAAATATCCCAGTTTATTTGCAACACCTGTTTTGTTTCAGGTGCAGGTGTGGGAGCTCATAGGGTGGCCGTCAGTTGTCAAAAGTATCCACTCTACTTAAACTCCTATGAAGTGCCTCCGTCTCGGAAATATTAAAGGGGCAATCCTCAAAGAGTTCATATTTAAAGGGGCAACCGCTATGGTTACGTCCAGTGTGGGCCCCACATACCCCTGTATAATCGCACCAGTATCTTCTCCTCACCATATTGCGAGTAAATATAATTTAAGGCAGACTTTAAAAATATTAATCTTACCCACATTAAACATCCTGCTGTCTTTTTAGTGGGGACTCAGCTTGTATCTTACAAAGTCCTTCGTATAATTCTAGTTGAAATTTGGACACTTTCCAATTATTCGAAATGGATTGTAATTAGAGAGTTATACTCCAAACCACCATAAAGGGATATAGTGTGGGATGGTTTTGTCTCCAAGATGAGTAAAAGACAATGTTACGATGACAACCAGAATGGCATTTTTATATTTCCTGTAAGACAGCTCCATATAAATTCTGGAGAGACATAATGTGTGATGGCAATGCCTCATCGATAATTCATGGTGGCCATTTATTTCCCCTTGTGTTTATCCTACAGGGCATATGTGTATGTCTGAAGGAGATGTAATATATTAAAAAATGAATAGCGTAACTCTACCAAATGATACATAGGTACAGTGCTATTGATTGAGTCTGCAAGTCTTAGCGACTAATGTGCCAAACCTATAGTCAATGTTGGGGTGGATAAAGGGAACTCGCCTACATCTGTGGATGGACGGCCAGTTTGTGCATACCATCAACTGATAAAGCCAATTCCCGAAATCCAACCCATCAGGTTACACAGTGGGTTTCTCAATCTTTCATAATCTAACCCGATACACCAAAGATACATGGGTTTCTAACTAACCTTCTATTATACGCATCCAGTCCTCTTTTGTATTTAGGCCTTCCCTAATGGTATTCATGATTGAGATATACCACTGTTCACAGGTAGTGGGGTCGTTCCCTTTTTTTTCTGAACATATTTTGACAAACCACCAAATCCCTTTGAACTCCGAGGTACTATTCCTTTGCGAGATCACTCGAGGAGCTTAAGGCAGCCCAGATTCCCAATCACAGTATTTAATCGCTTTGATGCTCTGCGCTCACTGGAGGACATAGATTGACTGTACATGGGAATTCGAGCACCTGTAACTTCTGTAGTGGAAAGGTTTAGTGTGGGGATTTTTATTAGCCCACAAAGAGAGGACTTAATTGGTCAGCCCACCATTAGTCCCCAGCCTTGTGATAGTTTAGTGGTTCAACAAGAGCTAGAAGGGAATATTAGACCATCTTATGATCCTCTTGATCCCCTAATTAGTTCTCCACCTCCTAACAACACCAGAGAGGTTGCAATTAGGACAGATACAGTTATAACTCCACTGAGAAGTAAATCTGACCTTTGCAAAGCTCTCTCTTGGAATATTGCTGGTATATCCTCTAAGCTAAATAATCCACTATGGGGAGAATTGATTAACCAGTTTGAGATCCTGTGTTTCCAGGAGACGTGGATCAAGGAGCCAGTCCATCTGAATGGCTATAGGCCTTACCATATGCCAGCAGTTAGTAGCTTGAGTGGTAGGGCCAAGGGCGGCCTTTATACATACATATCGAGCACTATTAACTCTAAAAAGATAACATCGTATGCACACAATCTGTAATACCAACTAGTTAAACTGAACCTATACTCTAAACACTCAGTTGTAGTTATTAACCTATATAATAATATTCCCTCTGATAATGTGAGAGCTGTGATTTATAACCTGTTAAAAACTTTAAAAAATGTAGGCAGTAGTAAAGACTCAATGTTGATTTTGGCCGGGGATTTTAATTGTACCTTATGTGCGAACGCTGGGGACAAACTATGTGAAGGGTTAAACGATGAAGGGGCACGTGTATCCCATTTCCGACATTCAGTTTTGGGGGAACAATTCAATGAGCTTATTTTCACCCTTGACTTTCAATTTGCTAATGAAATGTGCCCGATCTCCTCCCCAATGCCCCACACATTTAATGGTAGGGGTCTTTCTCCACTATTGATTACGTCCTAGTCTCCAACACCCACGCATACTTTCTCCATTCTTTTTATGTGTCTGATAACCCCCTTAGCGATAATTTCCCTCTTTGCTTAGCATTCTCATTCCCATCCAACATTATTTTAGGATCGGATAAGAATAATCACTTGCCAGGTAATTTAGCCATAAAGAGCACCAATGGGTATTCCTTGCGATGGACAATGGTGGATCAAGACGGTCTGGTCAAATCAGTACTGGGGAACACAAAACTAGCGGTAGAGATGTGCCTGAGTGACACAGCCACCCCAGTAGTAGTCCTAGCCTCATTTCAGGCCATCTTGACTGCCGTTAGAGGGTCTTTAACCAAACGCTGCAACTCCAAAGGCTCAATAAAGGTTGGTTTGACCCTAGGTGCATGCAAGCTCATTCCCACCAAAAAAAAGTACTACAAAAAATCCCAAGAAATAGTACTGAAGTAAAGGCGGCCAGCGATCCATATAAATTAGCAATCACGGATAGGAAGGCCACCATCAAGAAGGAGTTGTGGGACGCATTAATTACTGAGTCAATGTTCAATGATAGCGTGACTTTCTGGAAAGTGGATAGGGCCCCTTTCCTGACTAGAGATGACATCCCATCACTTGAAATAGCAATAACTGAGGAGCAATGGATTAATCATTTCACCAAGGTTTATCAGGGCCCAGGTAACCCTATTCTGACGCGCCTCAATCAGGATATCTGTAACTTGAACCCTCTCTCCCAAGCAAAAGCACTAATGTATACATTGGATGAAGTAGAGCAGGCCCTGTCTGTAAGCAAGGGTGGCAAGGCACCTATTCCCAATGGGATACCAATTGACTTGTTTAAATCTAATACTTTCCAATGGGGACCTCTCTTGATGTAAGTTTTAAATGCTAGCTGGGAAGGGGACTTTCCACCCACATGGGTAGATTCAAATATTGTCCCCATTTTTAAAAAGGTGGACAGACAGGCCGACATGCTATAGGCCCATTTCATTATTACACACTATAACAAAAGTAGCAGGCAGAATAATACTGGAACGCCTCCACGTATGGGCGGGGAAAAACTCTGTCCTGTCGGACCTACAATGCGGCTTTCGAGCCGGTGTAGGCACCGTTGAGCAGGGCCTGAACCTGCCTCTTTTAGCTGGAAAATATACTAGGGCCAAGGTGGGGAATCGATTTTTAGCTTTTGTTGATGTCACATCTGCATTTGATTGCGTGATCCATCACAAACTTTGGTCAATTTTAGTTGTGATGGAGGTTGATTCACAAATTATTCATTTTCTTAAATGTTTTTATAGCGATGCTACTGCACGAGTGCGCTGCGGCCTGCAGGGTGAATGTTCAGCTCCCTTCCCAATCATAAGCGGAGTCAGGCAAGGTTGTGTCCTTGCTCCATTTCTTTTTAATTTGTATATAAATGGTTTGGGAGAGGCACTTTTAAAAGATAATCATGATTTTCCCCAAGTGGCAGGACGACCTATACCAGCCCTTTTATACTCAGATGATGCGGTACTGATGTCGAGAATCAATATAGGGCTGCAGAGGGTATTGGACAGCTTTTCCAAGTTTATGTACAAGATAGGTCTAAGAATTAATTCTTCTACGACCTTCACTATGCGCTGTGGCTCTAGCATAAAAAAATCCAAAAATATGTTTGTGTCCGGGGCCACTAAGAAATTTTAATATCTGGGCATTCTTTTTGCTCACAATGACTCCTGGTTACAGGCGGTGTCGGCAAAAAAATTGGCACTATTGTGCACTACATGTGCCCTCAGAGCTTCTGCGATCAAACTTGGAAAAAGACCACCGGAGGCGCTCATCAAAATATACAGAGCTAAGTGTGTCTCAGCGGCAGTCTATAGGACTGGGGTTTGGGGACCTGTCGATCTGCTTCCCATTCAAAGAGTAGAAAATACTTTAAAAAATATATTTTATCTGTCCCTAATGGCACCTCCACGAGCATATGTCACGCGGAGTTGGGACTCTCCTTTGTGTCAGATCTAATAAAACTCAAGCCGGTGCTGTTATGTCACAGACTCTGGACAAAGGAAGAGACAAAACTAAACAGAGACATCGTTTTGGACATTTTGAGAGATTCCTTGGATAAGCTATGTTCAAAGGTTTTTTTCAATATCTCAACCACACAGAGTATTTTACCAACCCCAGTACCATCAGGGAAATAACTAGGGAGGAACTAAAAATAAAGGGTTTGTCTATACTAGACTCCGCTAGGCTGTCAAACAAAACTGTAAAATCTACAGTCCTGTAACCAACTGATTTTAACTACTTTTAACATTCAATCCTACCTCACCTTGGTCCTGAGTGATTTCAACAGGTTCCTTTTAACCCGCTTCCGCTTGGGAATAAATTACAGATTAATTACCCTGCCCAAAGTGAATGACTGATCCCAAACCTTACAGTTGTGACCCTGTGATAAAATATCCAAGCAGACCTCGATCCACGTTATTCTTTTTTGTAAATATTATTCTAATGCTAGAAGAACAAGTATAGTCCCTGTGTTAAAATGGTTTGGGCTTGGCCAATGTAGACCTGCTCTTCTGGCACTACAACAACTAGACAACGTACACATTGTTTTTAGGATCGTCACTTTCTTGAAAAAAGTTCTGTGTCTAAGAAAACAACTGACTCTATTTTAAAGAGTCTCAGGAAAGCTTGTAAAGTTTAATAATGTTTTAATAATTTGTTTAAATGTATTTTATATGAATTTTAACATGTATGAAATGCTGCGATTGTGCTTTTATGATTGTTTGCCTACAATCAAATGAAGCTTTCTTGACTCATACTGACTTATGCATGATCATCATCTAATCAGCGATAAAACCTCTTTTGCAACCAATGCTACTGAGTATTAAGTCCTGATTTGTTCACGCAGCATTGATGTAGATTTTCACTGCACCACCAATGTTATTGCTATTATTGCCTAGAGGCTAATCTACAATGGTGAGAGCTATGTAAAAAACAAAATAGTTTACATATGTGCCTCATAGGGAGACATAGCATAAAAAACAGCATTGGCAGGCTGGTTATTCATTCTTGTGATCTAGCAACAGGGGGAAACAAAAGATGTTTCCTACGGTTATGACTTTATACGAGAATTTTGTCCCCCCCCTGGTTTTCAGAGATCAAAGCAAATTGGTGGAATAGTACCTGGTGGTCTTACCTGCAACTAACATGTCTCTCAGGTCTCCACAGAACCAAGGGAAGCAGAGGGATATAGGTAATGACCTGCCTGACTTACCTGCTACATTCTCTGCCCACCACAGGATTGTACAGAGGAATGCCACCAGAAAGAAGCATGTCACTTCCCATGTGTCCTCACAGTGCTGTCGGTGGGGTGGGGTTGGAGAGAGGGTGCTTTGGGTAAGTAGCAGGATAGAAGGCCCCATATTGAATATAATGTGCCTAGGAGTCGCAATGGGCCTTGTGTCTGATTTCTATGCTCATTGGGCACCTTGGTATGACAGAAGGGGCTGCAGGTGCTTGTGAAGAAGAAGCCTGTGCAAAGACATGGCACATATTCAGTGGGCATTAAATTGTGGTATGTGCAAAAACTCCTAGTACTACAGATAGAGGAATTCTGAGATTTGTGGAAAACCCCACTGCCAGACATTTTCCTCATGTAAATTTCAGCAGATCATGCTTCCTGAAATGTATGTGCCATAATATGCCCTGTAAATGATGGGACATACATATGTTGGTGCGTTAAACAGCAAATACCGCATTTTAGGTCCCATTTTTGTGGAAAAACTCACATGATTATCTCATCCAAAATGTGTTTCATACTGCACTGGGCCACTTTAAATTAGGGCCCTCAACTGGAAATATCCTTCTCATACTGAGAAAACAATTGTTATGCCTTCCCTGAAATGGGCCCTCATTTTGAGTATGTATCGCCAAGAATGATAAAACTGAAAGCAGGTCACAATGTTGCTATGGCATGGAAGACCTGCTACCATGGAACGTTTCTAATCAAAGTGGCTCTTGACAGATATGTGGGGGCTGTTTCAGGGAAAATATACATAAAAAGACAGTTACTTTAAATGTCAAAGCCCATTGACTGCTAGTATGGTAGAGGCTCTGACCCTGTCCCTAATGCGAGATTGGCAGCTGGACAACAACATTATACATTTTACAATTATATGTAAGAGGTAAACATTATCCAACTGTGGAGGAAGACAGTCAAATTGTAGACATGTTCAATATGACAAAGATATTAGAGACCTACTCAATACACATATATAAGTAGGGAAAAAGGTGCTAGGTAGGTCATTCTATTGAGCAAAAACTATAGGAAACCAGTGGAGAATTACATGGAATTTTCTGTTCACACGAAAGCTGGTGGATCCATTTATATGATTTACGAAGCAGGTTTGGGGACATCAATATCAGTGACCTTTATTGTGGTCCCATGAGTAATGGAGAGCTGTAAATATGCCTTTGGATACACTCGGTCTGTGGAACTGAAGCACTTAGAACATAGCAGGCTGAATTCGATGTATTGGTCTTATTTAGTAGCAGTTTGAATGTGGACATTATCAAAATGTATTTTAGGCCTTCTTATGCTAGCTACCTAAAAACTCTAGAGTTATGTTTAATATTCTAAAACTAGCGTTTAAATATCTACCTGGCCTAGATCTACATTATTTACCTGAGAAATAGGACTGATATCCACCCTACAGAGTCTTGCACTTAGAAAACCTGTTTCTGCTGACGGCCCATCACACCAGCTAGCCTTCCTCGCAGGCGAGAAATGTACTGTGGTTACTACCGATGCTGGTATACAGGGGGATAGCCAGTGTGGCATAGGCTCTAATGCACAGAAGGAAATGCCCCCCCCCCCGGTGGTTGTTTGAACTGTGAAATACAGTATTCAGCGTTCAGTGGGGACCTGAGGGCACTGGGCCACGGAGCATCTTCTGCACAGAGGGAAACTGCGCCCCCTGCAAGTAACTTCCTTTGCTTCATGTTTATTTTTCTGTTCAGGGATGCGGTGAAGCCTTGTTTGCTAATTTTGTTTGACTCTACCGAGTGCATCTATTTCATGTTCTGGTTTTTTTTTGTGAGTCAGATGCGGTTAAATTTGCTTCCTGGTCAGGAAAAAATGTGTAGATAAAGAAATAAACCAATACATACATAAATAAATACATAAATAAAATACATACATACATAGATAGTAGTACCAGGCTCAGTCTCCATCTTGCTGATCCACGGAGTAACATATGATAAATAATCTTAACAGGGAGCGATGCTTTGGTATCACATATAAATAATGTAATTCTAACTGAGGCGGCTTGATCCCTGTGGGTTGGGGCACTATGCAAGTACAATGAATTGGAGCGTTTTGTATTTTATGCTGTGCAGGTCAAACTCTCCAAAATATGTGACCCCACCAAACATCTTTATCACATCTTTATCACTATCCCAGTCAAGTATCTTGACAGAGAGCAATATGGTTAACATCCTGCATTGAGCATTGTTGTTTGTATTGTCTTCTCTTGAAAAATCGCATTACCAAATTCGAAGTGCATCTGAGTTACGTAGGGCAATACCTATTAACTTAGGACTCGTAGCGCTAGCTCTTTAAATGTGTGAAATTGCCTTCTACACTGCAATATTTTGAAATAGAAACAATCTTAAATGAAAAGTGTGCATATAGTGGTGTTTACATTGAATTTGAATTATGAAATATAATCAGTATTTTCTTCATGGATGCATCTTTTATAAAAACGCAAATAGGTTTGGAAATTCTGGTGAAGGTGCTCATTGTTTCAGAAATCAAATGGCTGAACAGTCGTTAATGAGGCAGACAAGCAGCCTCACTCATCCTCTGAGGATTTGAAGGGCAGAGGAGAGTAAGATTCTCACTACATTATTCATGCCATCTTGTTTGAGTTTCAAATCACAGGAAGTCACAGCAAGGGTGGATTTTTTATTATTCCAGTGACCTGCTCTTCTGCGAGTGGGCGAATATGAAAGTCCTGTCACCTAATTGACAATATCTAATTCCAAATTCAGTTATATGCCACTGATAAAATTCAAGGATATCCTATCCAGTCGGTGCGGCTTTAATATATAAACAGCCACAAGGATAAAATATGTTGGATGTGACAAATACTAAAAATAGAAGAAAGAAAAATCTGCACTAAACATTACCAGTTTGGAAGCTACATTGTATGCCTTTTCCCTTCGCTGCTGTTCTTTGTGCAGAGCTTTAGTTTTTTTGAAAACTATTATTAAGTTCATGTTATTGTTTTTAATCAATAGTTGATCAAACATTGACATTTACACCATCATTTTCTCCTAGCAGACTCAATTAAATTATTGGCAGCCGATCTAAGTTTGATGTTTTAGAAGTGTGTATTATTTTGTTTGTTCTCATTCATTAACCTATTTTTCCTTGCTCCTCGATTTCTAACAGGTGAGACCACTTCAGTAAAGCGGCTCCATGTTGTGTATAATCCATTCAACCTTTACAGTAAAGAGATAATTCCTGCCAATCTAGGGAGGGCGATACCCTGCCTTTTCCACTAGTGCTACTCTTTTTGCTTTCTCATAGGCTCATCCCTAAGGTCCTAAAATGTGACTAAAGCTACTGGTCTTTTTATTCTCATACTTCCTTTTATTAATGGTCACTTAATGTGGACAGACTATTTGCTGTATAGATATGGACGCCTCGGCGCATCACATGTGAGGCTTGAATATTGTTGCCCATATGTGAATGAGATATGAGTGGTCTTAGTTGTGTTTTCCAGCTGCGCCTGTAATTTGGTAAGGTAAAGTGGAAAGAAGGCAAACATCAAACTTTCAGCAGTGATCAGGTTAATCACTGCCCTTGGAAGCATATAATAAGGGTTTGATGATCCTGGCTTCCCCCCAAATGCCCCACCAGACAGAGGGGCCCAGTTCTGCCCCTTTGTTTGTTGGTGATTTGAGGAGCATGGCACCGCCTTCAAAGAGTAATAAAACAGATTTGGAGTGCAAGCAACATCCCATGTATAATCTATAGGCACACAAAACCGGGATTTACATGAGGTTGAGAGAAGGTAATGGCTACCTTACTGTCACAACCTTAGGTAAGATGAGAATTCAAGCAGATTTGCCTAAGCCTCTGCGAAGTCTAGGATTCTTGGGCCAGATGTACAACCTTTTTAAGCAGTCGCAAATGGTCCGATTTCCTGTTTGCTACTGTTAGGAATTCTGGTGTTATGTACAAACCCTATTTTGCGATTCGGTAACCAATTACTGACTCACAAAATAGGGTTTGCGAGTCGCTATTAGGAAGGGGCATGCCACGGGCATCCCATCCTAATAGCAAGTTGCAATTTTCTGTACAATTGTTTTGTAACCATAATTGTGGACGTAAAACACCCGTAGTGTACCACCTACTTCAAGTAGATGGTAAACCACTTGCAAACAGAAAGGGGTGGCCAGGGGATCCCTTCTCCTTTGTGAATGAATGCGAAAATATTTTTTAAGAGCAGGCAGTCATCCAACGAACCACTGTCTGCTCTTAAAAAACGAAATAGAAATGTTAATTTTTTCTTTTTTATATGCATTCCGTTTTCCTTTGAGGAAAACGGGCTGCATTTAAAAAAAACTGCTTTATTGAAAAAGCTGTCACTGACATGGTGGTCTGCTGACCCCAGCAGACCACCATTCATGTGAGTGCTGGCCCTTCCCAATGGGTCACAAATTGTGACCTGACTCATGAATATTCATGAGGCAGTTACTTTGAGACCCCATTAGGAATTGCAAACAGGGTCTGAGACACTGTTGGACATTCCATTTAGCGAGTTGCAAATTTCGAATTGCAAAACGTTGCAATTTGCAACTCGTACAATGGAGTGGTCATACATCTGGCCCCTTGTTACTTATATTACTGACAAAAGCATTTGGAACCAGGCCCTGGGGAACAAGTAGAAAAGTTCATAGGAAGTGGGAAATACTAGAATATGTGAAGTTCCAAGCTCCTTTCATTACTTGTAATGAAAAGGCACACTCGCCAACATTCTATATGCATAAATAATCTTGCTATATTTATAAAGTTAGATATACAGTATTTGTAATGAAATACGCAACCTGGAGTCTATGGAGCACCTTCACCTGCAGGGTGAATCCAAGGATTGTAGGTTGAAAATAGCTGAGTAAGTGAAAGAGACAAGTAAGAAGCAATGGCAAAACAATTCCTGCCTAAGCGGACCTACCCGCAGGAACACAAGCTAAAAACAAATGTGCAACAGTGGGTAAGCTGGGTGTCAACCAACAAGCACAGTTGCTACGCAAAGTCCACCTGAAAGTGCAACCTTGTTATACTGCTCTTCCTACCATGACCCGGAAGAGGAAGCAAAACCATGCCATCACAGTGAACGTCTGCCATATTGTAGTGGCTAAGTCACTGATATGTGCATATATATTTTCCCAAACACAAAGATACCTATTGTAGTGATCTCAGAATCATTTCAAGTAGAAATTGCCCAACCAGGATTGAACCTGTCCCCCACAGCTCGCACAATCTCTTCTGCTGCAAGAGCAGGAACCTGCAGAGTTGCATAGAAGAATAAAAGCACAATTGCTACCCTTAGTATCAAAAGCACTATGACGCACACATGCCTTGTTGGGTCATTTGCTATAATAAGCACTTTAAAAACTTACTGTAGTAGAAACTAAAGAAATGGTAGTTGAGGGAACACGTTTCTGTAGCCCACTACAAAACCGTGGGTAGTAATGTTGTAATAGTCCTCAATACAGATAAAAAATGAAAGGGCTTATTTACAAGCCCCTTGCGCCACTTTTGCTTCACTTTTCCCATGTTAAAAGTGATGCGAAAGTGGTGCAAGGGGCTTGTAAATCTGCCCCGAAGTTCATATAGATCACATGAGTAGTTAACCTTTTAACCGCTCCTCGCTTGCACTTCTAAACACGTTATTTTTACATTTAAACCCTTATACACAAGGGTAAATTTTATCTCATTGGACCAACAAGAAGTAACTGAAAGAATGAAGAGAGCATAGGGCCACACAATAGTTTATTACTCAACAAAACGAGCACCCAGTTTAGTGCGCATCCGAAACCTTTCTCAAAAAGTTGAACATTCAAAAGAAGAAGTCTACTGCAAGTGTCACACAATACAATGAAAACAAAATGATTTGAGAGAGATAATTGTGAACAAAGATTTTTTTTTTTTAGTTTAAAATGCTTTATAGAACTTATATGGAGAGACAAATATAAAGTAAACACAATATTCAAAACAGTACAATTCAAACAGTGAATACAAGAAATATATACAAGAGTAACAGTTTAACACCTTCGGTGCTCCTGACGGCTCCCGACCGGCATGAGTCACAGTAGACGTGTGCTCATGACGGACGGGAACCATCAGAATATTGCCGCTCTGACCACACGCGGTTAATTCCCGCCTGTGCGGGAGAATTAATCAGTGGGTGGAGTTATGATGGCTCCCGGCCATCATGAGCACACACCCACCATGATTTATGACGGCCGGGAGCCGTCATAAGTACTTGAGCGCCACGCCCAACGCTACCCCCCACGCACCGGGGCAAAATTCACGCTTTGGCGAAGTGGTTAATATACCCGAGCTCAAATTGAAAAATATAAATCAACAATTTACAAAACAATATGCATTTGTAGGAGTAAATAAAGATTACTAATCTGAACATTGAAACAAACTAAGGGGTCGATTAGGATCGTGGATTTTCCGCATCCTCCGGGCCGGCGGAAGCCACTGCCGGCCCTGAGGATGCGGAAAATCCGCTGCGGACCCACCAAAGACCCACCGCCAAATTAGGATGGCTGGTGGGTCTTGGTTTCAGTCCGCCACTTTTCCGCAGCGGTCGGCTTACAACCGCGGCGGAAAAGTTCTAACATGTCTGGCGGTGTCTGTCAGACCCCGCCAGGCATATTAGAGTGTCTGGAGTACTATGCCTTTCCACGGCGGCATTTTCGCCGTGGAAAGGCATACAGACTTTTGTTTGGGGGCCCGTTGCGGGCCCCCAGGGGTGAAGGGGGGTGGGGTGTGCACATGGGGGGTACCTACGATACCCCCCTGCCTTTGTGCGCACAAAGGGGCAGGCACCGCGCGGTGCCTGCCGCTTTGTGCATGCAAATGCACTGCTTAAATTTTTAACATTGCGGCGGGTGCTGCCGCAATGTTAAAAATAGAGGATGTGACTGCCAAGGTGGCGGTCACATCCTAATTGCACAGGAGGGAACACGGCAGCACATGCGGACGTTCCCTCCTACTCAGGGCTCGCGGACGGACGCAAGTCCATCCGCGATCGTAATGTGCCCCTTAGACATGATCTTTGGCATATGGTATGCATTCTGAAGATTGTTTGAATAATGGAAAAGATCAAACTGTCCAAAGGGGAAGGAGCTGCCGCATCCTGTGGAGGGAGTTGCGGTGGGGCAGAAATGCGGGGCGGGGGAGGGGCAGGGTGGAGGGTGCTAAAAACCGGAATATGGATAATTGGAGGTAAGTAAACAATTTAATTAATAAAACGAATTTCGTAGCACGCGCTGCATCGCATTTTGCCATGCAGAGCGCGCTACGAAATTCATTTTATTTATTACATTGTTTACTTACCTCCAATTATCCCTATTCCAGTTTTTAGCACCACTCACCCTGCCCCTCCCCCGCCCCGCCATTCTGCCCCACCGCAACTCCCTCCACGGGCCGCGGCTGGGAAGAAGGGATCCACACACGCTGCCAACTGATGAGAACACTGTATCAACCAATTCATTGCTTTAAGTCGACTAAGTGAGATGTGTTTAAAAATTAGTAAAGGGTACCCTTTCGATCCCAAGTGTGAATCATGGTCGACTCAGTCCTTCATCCCTTGGATGTCATTAAATTGAATACAATTCTATTTGGGTAATATCAGTAACTGTTTTGTTACAGCCCTATAAATTAGCTAGACCGGAGGCAGCAGGTGCAACACCAATACAAGTGATAATAGAACCTAAATATAAAAAAGATGTAATAAAATAACATTTTCTAGGCACACATTTTTTTTTATGCCAAGGGTTATTAGCAGTAGCAGCCCTTTCACCACTGCGCGTAATCATCACTTCTCTGCAAGGTTCACATACACTAAGCAAGACCAGAAGTTATATCATGATTCCTTTCTGTGTACTGCAGCAACAGAGATGGAGTCTATGCGTTTCCTTTGCCTATTTTCTTATATATTTTGCGAAGTATTTCTGAGTTAATGCATATGCTACTGACAGCAATGCTCAGAGACATGAAAAACCAATTATCGCTCAATGCTGGTTGTATTATTGTTGTATTTTCATGTTTCCATGTTGTTATTATAAAATGCCACAAATATTCTTGTGACTTATTATCACCTCCTCAAATCTGCTTTCAAAACATAGTGCTAAAAGGTGTTTGAACCAAACATTGCCTTACTTACCTCAAAGGACATGTCATAGCCTAATGTGAGAAACTAGGTTGTTGGTTAACTGGGGTATGAGCCTTGTCTCAAGCAACAGCCACAATTCTTGGCCGGTTGAACCACAAGAATTAAATGAACCTGTGCTTAACCCTGTGTAGCTTAGAACAGAAAGCAGTCAAGCTTCACTTTGAGTTTACGTGTAAAGTATTTGTGCAGCACACAAACAGTAATAAAGTGAAACAAAATGCAGGAAATCTCCCCCACTAATTTAGATAAATAGAGTAGATTGTAATATATCACCTGACAGCAAAATGACAAAAACCCAATCCTAAGAACAGAAGTTATGATTTTTAATTTTTTTTAGTAAAAACTAGCGCCTAAATGATCAAAGCGCCAACCGCGGATATATAGTCGCAAGAGGCCAAGTCAAAGTAAAAAAATATGGCTGAATATGGTGATAGAGAATAGGTCGGATACAAGAAGTGGATTGGGCCTGGTCAGCACTTACCATCGATAAAGTTCTGTGGGCAGGTGGTGTCCGAAGAGGAAGTGTCACCTTTAGGGAACTGCTGGTTGAATTCACAGTGAAGATGTCTACATTCAGACTTAATCATGTTTTTTGGAAGTCATAAAGCTCCAGCAGGACAAGGCAAGAGGCTGTAGCAAGTGGGCGGTCCTGGGGGCTAGATACTCCTTTGGTGAAGGACCACTGAACAGGATTTGCTGCTGAAGAGAAGGACACACGGGGAACAGTCACAATCCACCTTGGGCATCAAAACAAGCAGGTTGGTACCAGTCTTTCCTCAGTTCGCAGAGCAATATTTAGCCAAGAATGTTACCAAGTGTTGGATTGTGGCAATCTGGGCATGTTAAGCACAACTAACAAGGGTCCAGCACTAGCGGGGAACCACTTGGATGGTAAGGACTCACTCATGCTGGGTCCAGGTGTGGGTTGAAGATAAAGGGAGTCTGTTTTGTCTCTGTGGGTTTGAACAGGAGGTCAGTAAATTAGCCCTTGAAGACACTCTAGTAACTCTAGGTTCAGGTGAAAAAGCAGGGCTCGAGCATTAGGGCAGGCCTTTGAGTGATCAACACAGGTCCAAGCAGCAAAGTAGCCCTTCCAGGTACAGGAAAGTAGTCTTGTTGGAGTACACAGCAGGCTACAGCAGCAGGCAGTCCTCTTAGAATCATTCTACAGGTCCAGAAAGAATACTTTGGCAGCCTGCCCAGCAACCCCAAATATTTGATGCCTAATCTCTACTGACGACGGATAATGATCCAGAAACACGTGTATAGAGAGGGCCAGTACAACTTTGTAATTACTCAAGACAATCCTGCAAGCACACACGCTTGGTGGACTGCATTGACCACAATGCTAAGGGGCGAACCCGCTGGGAGGTGAAGCAGTGTGCTCCCACATTGGTTTCCTGTTTAAAATGCTCCCTCAAGCCGGTTGAGCTGACGAGCTCGTGGAGAGGCACCTGCACGCCTTGAGCGGTACTGTGTCCCGAGAATACTTTGGCAGCCTGCTCAGCAACCCCAAATATTTGATGCCTAATCTCTACTCACGACGGATAATGATCCAGAAACACGTGTATAGAGATGGCCAGTACAACTTTGTAATTACTCAAGACAATCCTGCAAGCACACACGCTTGGTGAACTGCATTGACCACAATGCTCAGGGGCGAACCCCCTGGGAGGTGAAGCAGTGTGCTCCCACATTGGTTTCCTGTTTAAAAGGCTCCCTCGAGCCGGTTGAGCTGACGAGCTCGTGGAGAGGCACCTGCGCGCCTTGAGCGGCACTCTGTCCCGAGAATACTTTGGCAGCCTGCTCAGCAACCCCAAATATTTGATGCCTAATCTCTACTGACAACAGATAATGATCCAGAAACACGTGTATAGAGATGGCCAGTACAACTTTGTAATTACCCAAGACAAGCCTGCAAGCACACATGCTTGGTGAACTGCATAGACGACAATGCTCAGGGGCGAACCCGCTGGGAGGTGAAGCAGTGTGCTCCCACATTGGTTTCCGGTTTAAAAGGCTCCCTCGAGCCGGTTGAGCTGACGACCTCGTGGAGAGGCACCTGCGCGCCTTGAGCGGTACTGTGCCCCGAGAATACTTTGGCAACCTGCTCAGCAACCCCAAATATTTGATGCCTAATCTCTACTGACGACGGAAAATGATCCAGAAACATGTGTATAGAGATGGCCAGTACAACTTTGTAATTACTCAAGACAATCCTGCAAGCACACACGCTTGGTGGACTGCATTGACCACAATGCTAAGGGGCGAACCCGCTGGGAGGTGAAGCAGTGTGCTCCCACATTGGTTTCCTGTTTAAAAGGCTCCCTCGAGCCGGTTGAGCTGACGAGCTCGTGGAGAGGCACCTGCGCGCCTTGAGCGGTACTGTGTCCCAAGAATACTTTGGCAGCCTGCTCAGCAACCCCAAATATTTGATGCCTAATCTCTACTCACGACGGATAATGATCCAGAAACACGTGTATAGAGATGGCCAGTACAACTTTGTAATTACTCAAGACAATCTTGCAAGCACACATGCTTGGTGAACTGCATTGACCACAATGCTCAGGGGCGAACCCCCTGGGAGGTGAAGCAGTGTGCTCCCACATTGGTTTCCGGTTTAAAAGGCTCCCTCGAGCCGGTTGAGCTGACGAACTCGTGGAGAGGCACCTGCGCGCCTTGAGCGGTACTGTGCCCCGAGAATACTTTGGCAGCCTGCTCAGCAACCCCAAATATTTGATGCCTAATCTCTACTGACGACGGATAATGATCCAGAAACAGGTGTATAGAGATGGCCAGTACAACTTTGTAATTACTCAAGACAATCCTGCAAGTACACACGCTTGGTGAACTGCATTGACCACAATGCTCTGGGGCGTACCCGCTGGGAGGTGAAACAGTGTGCTCCAACATTGGTTTCCTGTTTAAAATGCTCCCTCAAGCCGGTTGAGCTGACGAGCTCGTGGAGAGGCACCTGCGCGCCTTGAGCGGTACTGTGTCCCAAGAATACTTTGGCAGCCTGCACAGCAACCCCATATATTTGATGCCTAATCTCTACTGACGACGGATAATGATCCAGAAACACGTGTATAGAGATGGCCAGTACAACTTTGTAATTACTCAAGACAATCCTGCAAGCATACACGCTTGGTGAACTGCATTGACCACAATGCTCAGGGGCGAACCCGCTGGAAGGTGAAGCAGTGTGCTCCCACATTGGTTTCCTGTTTAAAAGGCTCCCTCAAGCCGGTTGAGCTGACGAGCTCGTGGAGTGGCACCTGCGCGTCTTGAGCGGTACTGTGTCCCGAGAATACTTTGGCAGCCTGCTCAGCAACCCCAAATATTTGATGCCTAATCTCTACTGACGACGGATAATGCTCCAGAAACACGTGTATGGAGATGGCCAGTACAACTTTGTAATTACTCAAGACAATCCTGCAAGCACACACGCTTGGTGAACTGCATTCACCACCATGCGCAGGAGCGAACCCGCTGGGAGGTGAAGCAGTGTGCTCCCACATTGGTTTCCTGTTTAAAAGGCTCCCTCGAGCCGGTTAAGCTGACGAGCTCGTGGAGAGGCACCTGCGCGCCGTGAGCAGTACTGTGTCCCGAGAATACTTTGACAGCCTGCTCAGCAACCCCAAATATTTGATGCCTAATCTCTACTGACGACGGATAATGATCCAGAAACACATGTATAGAGATGGCCAGTACAACTTTGTAGTTACTCAAGACAATCCTGCAAGCACACACGCTTGGTGAACTGCATTGACCACAATGCTCAGGGGCGAACCTGCTAGGAGGTGAAGCAGTGTGCTCCGACATTGGTTTCTTGTTTAAAAGGCTCCCTCAAGGCGGTTGAGCTGACAAGCTCGTGGAGAGGCACCTGCGCGCCTTGAGCGGTACTGTGTCCCGAGAATACTTTGGCAGCCTGCTCAGCAACCCCAAATGTTTGATGCCTAATCTCTACTGACAACGGATAATGATCCAGAAACACATGTATAGAGATGGCCAGTACAACTTTGTAGTTACTCAAGACAATCCTGCAAGTACACACGCTTGGTGAACTGCATTGACCACAATGCTCAGGGGCGAACCCGCTGGGAGGTGAAGCAGTGTGCTCCCACATTGGTTTCCTGTTTAAAAGGCTTCCTCAAGCCGGTTGAGCTGACGAACTCGTGGAGAGGCACCTGTACGCCTTGAGCGGTACTGTGTCCCGAGAATACTTTGGCAGCCTGCTCAGCAACCCCAAATATTTGATGCCTAATCTCTACTGACGACGGATAATGATCCAGAAACACGTGTATAGAGATGGCCAGTACAACTTTGTAATTACTCAAGACAATCCTGCAAGCACACACGCTTGGTGAACTGCATTGACCACAATGCTCAGGGGTGACCCGCTGGGAGGTGTAGCAGTGTGCTCCCACATTGGTTTCCTGTTTAAAAGGCTCCCTCGAGCCGGTTGAGCTGACGAGCTCGTGGAGAGGCACCAGCGCGCCTTGAGCGGTACTGTGGCCCAAGAATACTTTGGCAGCCTGCTCAGCAACCCCAAATATTTGATGCCTAATCTCTACTGACGACGGATAATGATCCAGAAACACGTGTATAGAGATGGACAGTACAACTTTGTAATTACTCAAGACAATCCTGCAAGCACACACGCTTGGTGAACTGCATTGACCACAATGCTCAGGGGCGAACCCGCTGGGAGGTGAAGCAGTGTGCTCCCACATTGGTTTCCTGTTTAAAAGGCTCCCTCAAGCCGGTTGAGCTGACGAGCTCGTGGAGAGGCACCTGCGCGCCTTGAGCGGTACTGTGTCCCAAGAATACTTTGGCAGCCTGCTCAGCAACCCCATATATTTGATGCCTAATCTCTACTGACGACGGATAATGATCCAGAAACACGTGTATAGAGATGGCCAGTACAACTTTGTAATTACTCAAGACAATCCTGCAAGCATACACGCTTGGTGAACTGCATTGACCACAATGCTCAGGGGCGAACCCGCTGGAAGGTGAAGCAGTGTGCTCCCACATTGGTTTCCTGTTTAAAAGGCTCCCTCAAGCCGGTTGAGCTGACGAGCTCGTGGAGTGGCACCTGCGCGTCTTGAGCGGTACTGTGTCCCGAGAATACTTTGGCAGCCTGCTCAGCAACCCCAAATATTTGATGCCTAATCTCTACTGACGACGGATAATGCTCCAGAAACACGTGTATGGAGATGGCCAGTACAACTTTGTAATTACTCAAGACAATCCTGCAAGCACACACGCTTGGTGAACTGCATTCACCACCATGCGCAGGAGCGAACCCGCTGGGAGGTGAAGCAGTGTGCTCCCACATTGGTTTCCTGTTTAAAAGGCTCCCTCGAGCCGGTTAAGCTGACGAGCTCGTGGAGAGGCACCTGCGCGCCGTGAGCAGTACTGTGTCCCGAGAATACTTTGACAGCCTGCTCAGCAACCCCAAATATTTGATGCCTAATCTCTACTGACGACGGATAATGATCCAGAAACACATGTATAGAGATGGCCAGTACAACTTTGTAGTTACTCAAGACAATCCTGCAAGCACACACGCTTGGTGAACTGCATTGACCACAATGCTCAGGGGCGAACCTGCTAGGAGGTGAAGCAGTGTGCTCCGACATTGGTTTCTTGTTTAAAAGGCTCCCTCGAGGCGGTTGAGCTGACAAGCTCGTGGAGAGGCACCTGCGCGCCTTGAGCGGTACTGTGTCCCGAGAATACTTTGGCAGCCTGCTCAGCAACCCCAAATGTTTGATGCCTAATCTCTACTGACAACGGATAATGATCCAGAAACACATGTATAGAGATGGCCAGTACAACTTTGTAGTTACTCAAGACAATCCTGCAAGTACACACGCTTGGTGAACTGCATTGACCACAATGCTCAGGGGCGAACCCGCTGGGAGGTGAAGCAGTGTGCTCCCACATTGGTTTCCTGTTTAAAAGGCTTCCTCAAGCCGGTTGAGCTGACGAACTCGTGGAGAGGCACCTGTACGCCTTGAGCGGTACTGTGTCCCGAGAATACTTTGGCAGCCTGCTCAGCAACCCCAAATATTTGATGCCTAATCTCTACTGACGACGGATAATGATCCAGAAACACGTGTATAGAGATGGCCAGTACAACTTTGTAATTCCTCAAGACAATCCTGCAAGCACACACGCTTGGTGAACTGCATTGACCACAATGCTCAGGGGTGACCCGCTGGGAGGTGTAGCAGTGTGCTCCCACATTGGTTTCCTGTTTAAAAGGCTCCCTCGAGCCGGTTGAGCTGACGAGCTCGTGGAGAGGCACCTGCGCGCCTTGAGCGGTACTGTGGCCCAAGAATACTTTGGCAGCCTGCTCAGCAACCCCAAATATTTGATGCCTAATCTCTACTGACGACGGATAATGATCCAGAAACACGTGTATAGAGATGGACAGTACAACTTTGTAATTACTCAAGACAATCCTGCAAGCACACACGCTTGGTGAACTGCATTGACCACAATGCTCAGGGGCGAACCCGCTGGGAGGTGAAGCAGTGTGCTCCCACATTGGTTTCCTGTTTAAAAGGCTCCCTCAAGCCGGTTGAGCTGACGAGCTCGTGGAGAGGCACCTGCGCGCCTTGAGCGGTACTGTGTCCCGAGAATACTTTGGCAGCCTGCTCAGCAACCCCAAATATTTGATGCCTAATCTCTACTGACGACGGATAATGATACAGAAACACGTGTATGGAGATGGCCAGTACAACTTTGTAATTACTCAAGACAATCCTGCAAGCACACACGCTTGGTGAACTGCATTCACCACCATGCGCAGGAGTGAACCCGCTGGGAGGTGAAGCAGTGTGCTCCCACATTGGTTTCCTGTTTAAAAGGCTCCCTCGAGCCGGTTGAGCTGACGAGCTCGTGGAGAGGCACCTGCGCGCCTTGAGCGGTACTGTGTCCCGAGAATATTTTGGCAGCCTGCTCAGCAACCCCAAATATTTGATGCTTAATCTCTACTGACGACGGACAATGATCCAGAAACACATGTATAGAGATGGCAGTACAACTTTGTAGTTACTCAAGACAATCCTGCAAGCACACACGCTTGGTGAACTGCATTGACCACAATGCTCAGGGGCGAACCCGCTGGGAGGTGAAGCAGTGTGCTCCCACATTGGTTTCCTGTTTAAAAGGCTCCCTCGAGGCGGTTGAGCTGACAAGCTCGTGGAGAGGCACCTGCGCGCCTTGAGCAGTACTGTCTCCCGAGAATACTTTGGCAGCCTGCTCAGCAACCCCAAATGTTTGATGCCTAATCTCTACTGACGACGGATAATGATCCAGAAACACGTGTATAGAGATGGCCAGTACAACTTTGTAAATACTCAAGACAATCCTGCAAGCACACACGCTTGGTGAACTGCATTGACCACAATGCTCAGGGGCGAACCCGCTGGGAGGTGAAGCAGTGTGCTCCCACATTGGTTTCCTGTTTAAAAGGCTCCCTCGAGCCGGTTGAGCTGACGAGCTCGTGGAGAGGCACCTGCGCGCCTTGAGCGGTACTGTGTCCCGAGAATACTTTGGCAGCCTGATCAGCAACCCCAAATATTTGATGCCTAATTTCTACTGACGGCGGATAATGATCCAGAAACACGTGTATAGAGATGGCCAGTACAACTTTGTAATTACTCAAGACAATCCTGCAAGCACACACGCTTGGTGAACTGCATTGACCAAAATGCTCAAGGGCGAACCCGCTGGGAGGTGAAGCAGTGTGCTCCCACATTGGTTTCCTGTTTAAAAGGCTCCCTCGAGCCGGTTGAGCTGACAAGCTCGTGGAGAGGCACCTGCACGCCTTGAGCGGTACTTTGTCCCGAGAATACTTTGGCAGCCTGCTAAGCAACCCCAAATATTTGATGCCTAATCTCTACTGATGACGGATAATGATCCAGAAACACGTGTATAGAGATGGCCAGTACAACTTTGTAAATACTCAAGACAATCCTGCAAGCACACACGCTTGGTGAACTGCATTGACCACAATGCTCAGGGGCGAAGCCGCTGGGAAGTGAAGCAGTGCGCTCCCACATTGGTTTCCAGGTCCAGAATGTTAACCGGAGAATCGGACGCAGGGCCCTATTTTTATACGAATGCCTTCTTTAAAGTGGAGAAGTTTCTAGAGGTTTCTCTTTGAAGTGCTTGGAATTTCCAGACACCCCTGCCCTGGCTCCAATATTGCTGCAGGAACAATGCAGTGGTTACAAGCCCTTTGTATGAAGACAGAGTAAAGCCTTTTCAGTACAAGTGGAGCTATGCCCAGCTCCACCCCCTCCATCAAGCCTGCAAATGGCCCATTCAGGCACACCCACTTCTTCTATTTTGTGACTGTCTGGGAAGAATTCACAAAATGTAACTGCCACCTACACCCAGTCATGTTATCTAGGACAGGCTGCAGGTCCCAAACGGCAGAGGGCAGGAAAAGGTCAGCTTTCTAAAAGTGGCATTTTCAAAATTGTAATTTAAGATCTGACTTTACCATTAAAGAGGATTTTTATTATATTGTAATCAATATAAAATATAAAATGTGTATCTGTCCCCAATCAAGACAGCATTTATTCAATGTTTTCCTATAGGACAAGGAGGCCTCACAGCAGTGAAAAACACATTTAGGAGTTTTTCACTATGAGGGCATCTAAAACTTAAAAGCACATGCCAACCTTTTAATTAAAATGTACTATGCCCTATGGACTATCTAGGGCCTTAAGGGTGCTTTTTATGTAGGAAAAAGGGAATTTAAAGCTTAGCAAGAAGAATTGTCAGTTTAAAACTGTGTTCATGCTGCAATGCCAGGCCTGTGGTGTTCTAAGGGGCTACTTATATGTGTGAAGCAAATAATGCTGAAGACCTATTAGTAGCATTTCATTTACAGGCCCTGAGTATATGGCATACCTCTCTATAAGGGACCTATAAGTAAACTGAATATGCCAATCGGTTAACCCTTTGCATGCTTATGACAAGCTCAACTTGTCATAAGGCACAGTGGAGCTGTGCTCATGACGAGCTGATCTCGTCATAACTGCAGCGGACGGCCCACGCGGGGCTAATTCCCCTCATGATGAGCCCAGCTCATCATGAGCACAGCTCCACTGTGCAGTATGACGAGCTGGGTTCGTCACGAGCACCGCAGCGCTGTGTGTGGCCCCTCCCCCCACTCCACGGGGGAATTAGACCCACGTGGAAGGTGTTAAAAAACAATTTTTCCATGTTTACTGGAGTGAGAACAAGCACTTTAGTGGTAAAGTACACCAAGTTCTAAGGCCAACAAAAATGAGTTTCAGCAAAATAAATGGAGGGACATGGGGAGAAGGTGTGGGGTAAGACCATCCTGAGGCTGGCAAGTGTAACACCAAGCCAAAAATGTTTAGTGATACAGCACTATATACTACTAGACTGTCTATAAACCTGAAACTCCAGTAGAGTCTAAAGAAACTTAGAAAACGAGATTGTTGTGTTGTTTGAGTCCCATTGACATAAGCAACAGACTTAGTGGGTTATTTAGGGTGTGAGGAAGTAGCAGCATATCCTTCCCCATCATTATTGTTGTTCACAGACTTATATAGAGGAATGGGAAATGCTAGTTGTACACTCTGGGAGTCTCATGTGGTTTCTCCAGCCTAAACATTTGAGCTGATGTCTCGGACTACTGGACATAGTGTGCCTCACTGTACCAGCTTTAGGGCAGAGCAAACATGACTAGTTTGCCTCAGTTGAGTCTTGGTGATCCCAAATATTGAACTCTATGTATGGCTCTCACACATAGGTAGAAAACTCCCTTCTCATCAGTGCCATTAGTTCATGTTTTTTTGCAGTAACAACCCTATGATTCAGCCGTTTGCTTCTGTGGAACACTGTATTTTGACTATAGTGCATACTCTGCAAATTTCATAGCCTTAGCTACAACAGCCACACTGACGGTTGCAATGAAGCATTTAGAGATGCCCCCTAAGCAGGAGCGGATCATAAAATATGATCAGTGGCCCTCCATCAGAGGAGCAGATGCGATAGCCCTGGCTGCTCTGACGGGCTTGTGGACCACCCACCATGCTCTAGATGAACCTCTCAGCCACTAAAGAGCATTATACAGCCGCAGGGCCATACTGGGAAGGGTTGGGGCTGGATTTGCAGCAGTGGTGGCTGGTTTGGTTACTGGGTGCTGGTTTTGCAGTGGTGCTATAATATCAGCCCACAGTAACAAAAGAAGCTGATCTTCACACTTGCACCGACGACGCCTGAAATGGCAGAAACCGGTCCCCGGAAGCTTGTCTCCTTTCTGGTGTAGAATTGGCTTGGTAGTTTGGTCTGCCCTGTTCCCATGATGCAGTGGGCCAGGGACAGACTAATTTGCATATAGCCAGGTTCTGAGCTGGGATGGGGCAGTGAGCTAAATAACGGTGATGGATCAAGCCCTGATCTTTGGACTGGGTAAGAGTGGTCTGCTTAATTCAGACACTCTGTTCATCACCACCCCCTTTTCTGAATCATTTTGTCCACCATAAGCGTGGAAGGGTATACTCAGACATGAGTCCCTTGCTCACTGCTCCATCAGGATTCAAGCAAGCCGGGCCGACGACGCCTGAAATGGCAGAAACCGGTCCCCGGAAGCTTGTCTCCTTTCTGGTGAAGAATTGGCTTGGTAGTTTGGTCTGCCCTGTTCCCATGATGCACTGGGCCAGGGACAGACTAATTTGCATATAGCCAGGTTCTGAGCTGGGATGGGGCAGTGAGCTAAATAACGGTGATGGATCAAGCCCTGATCTTTGGACTGGGTAAGAGTGGTCTGCTTAATTCAGACACTCTGTTCATCACCACCCCCTTTTCTGAATCATTTTGTCCACCATAAGCGTGGAAGGGTATACTCAGACATGAGTCCCTTGCTCACTGCTCCATCAGGATTCAAGCAAGCCGGGCCGACGATGCCTGAAATGGCAGAAACCGGTCCCCGGAAGCTTGTCTCCTTTCTGGTGAAGAATTGGCTTGGTAATTTGGTCTGCCCTGTTCCCATGATGCACTGGGCCAGGGACAGACTAATTTGCATATAGCCAGGTTCTGAGCTGGGATGGGGCAGTGAGCTAAATAACAGTGATGGATCAAGCCCTGATCTTTGGACTGGGTAAGAGTGGTCTGCTTAATTCAGACACTCTGTTCATCACCACCCCCTATTCTGAATCATTTTGTCCACCATAAGCGTGGAAGGGTATACTCAGACATGAGTCCCTTGCTCACTGCTCCATCAGGATTCAAGCAAGCCGGGCCGACGACGCCTGAAATGGCAGAAACCGGTCCCCGGAAGCTTGTCTCCTTTCTGGTGAAGAATTGGCTTGGTAGTTTGGTCTGCCCTGTTCCCATGATGCACTGGGCCAGGGACAGACTAATTTGCATATAGCCAGGTTCTGAGCTGGGATGGGGCAGTGAGCTAAATAACGGTGATGGATCAAGCCCTGATCTTTGGACTGGGTAAGAGTGGTCTGCTTAATTCAGACACTCTGTTCATCACCACCCCCTTTTCTGAATCATTTTGTCCACCATAAGCGTGGAAGGGTATACTCAGACATGAGTCCCTTGCTCACTGCTCCATCAGGATTCAAGCAAGCCGGGCCGACGACGCCTGAAATGGCAGAAACCGGTCCCCGGAAGCTTGTCTCCTTTCTGGTGAAGAATTGGCTTGGTAGTTTGGTCTGCCCTGTTCCCATGATGCACTGGGCCAGGGACAGACTAATTTGCATATAGCCAGGTTCTGAGCTGGGATGGGGCAGTGAGCTAAATAACGGTGATGGATCAAGCCCTGATCTTTGGACTGGGTAAGAGTGGTCTGCTTAATTCAGACACTCTGTTCATCACCACCCCCTTTTCTGAATCATTTTGTCCACCATAAGCGTGGAAGGGTATACTCAGACATGAGTCCCTTGCTCACTGCTCCATCAGGATTCAAGCAAGCCGGGCCGACGACGCCTGAAATGGCAGAAACCGGTCCCCGGAAGCTTGTCTCCTTTCTGGTGAAGAATTGGCTTGGTAGTTTGGTCTGCCCTGTTCCCATGATGCACTGGGCCAGGGACAGACTAATTTGCATATAGCCAGGTTCTGAGCTGGGATGGGGCAGTGAGCTAAATAACGGTGATGGATCAAGCCCTGATCTTTGGACTGGGTAAGAGTGGTCTGCTTAATTCAGACACTCTGTTCATCACCACCCCCTTTTCTGAATCATTTTGTCCACCATAAGCGTGGAAGGGTATACTCAGACATGAGTCCCTTGCTCACTGCTCCATCAGGATTCAAGCAAGCCAGGCCGACGACGCCTGAAATGGCAGAAACCGGTCCCCGGAAGCTTGTCTCCTTTCTGGTGAAGAATTGGCTTGGTAGTTTGGTCTGCCCTGTTCCCATGATGCACTGGGCCAGGGACAGACTAATTTGCATATAGCCAGGTTCTGAGCTGGGATGGGGCAGTGAGCTAAATAACGGTGATGGATCAAGCCCTGATCTTTGGACTGGGTAAGAGTGGTCTGCTTAATTCAGACACTCTGTTCATCACCACCCCCTTTTCTGAATCATTTTGTCCACCATAAGCGTGGAAGGGTATACTCAGACATGAGTCCCTTGCTCACTGCTCCATCAGGATTCAAGCAAGCCGGGCCGACGACGCCTGAAATGGCAGAAACCGGTCCCCGGAAGCTTATCTCCTTTCTGGTGGAGAATTGGCTTGGTAGTTTGGTCTGCCCTGTTCCCATGATGCACTGGGCCAGGGACAGACTAATTTGCATATAGCCAGGTTCTGAGCTGGGATGGGGCAGTGAGCTAAATAACGGTGATGGATCAAGCCCTGATCTTTGGACTGGGTAAGAGTGGTCTGCTTAATTCAGACACTCTGTTCATCACCACCCCCTTTTCTGAATCATTTTGTCCACCATAAGCGTGGAAGGGTATACTCAGACATGAGTCCCTTGCTCACTGCTCCATCAGGATTCAAGCAAGCCGGGCCGACGACGCCTGAAATGGCAGAAACCGGTCCCCGGAAGCTTGTCTCCTTTCTGGTGAAGAATTGGCTTGGTAGTTTGGTCTGCCCGGTTCCCATGATGCACTGGGCCAGGGACAGACTAATTTGCATATAGCCAGGTTCTGAGCTGGGATGGGGCAGTGAGCTAAATAACGGTGATGGATCAAGCCCTGATCTTTGGACTGGGTAAGAGTGGTCTGCTTAATTCAGACACTCTGTTCATCACCACCCCCTTTTCTGAATCATTTTGTCCACCATAAGCGTGGAAGGGTATACTCAGACATGAGTCCCTTGCTCACTGCTCCATCAGGATTCAAGCAAGCCGGGCCGACGACGCCTGAAATGGCAGAAACCGGTCCCCGGAAGCTTGTCTCCTTTCTGGTGAAGAATTGGCTTGGTAGTTTGGTCTGCCCTGTTCCCATGATGCACTGGGCCAGGGACAGACTAATTTGCATATAGCCAGGTTCTGAGCTGGGATGGGGCAGTGAGCTAAATAACGGTGATGGATCAAGCCCTGATCTTTGGACTGGGTAAGAGTGGTCTGCTTAATTCAGACACTCTGTTCATCACCACCCCCTTTTCTGAATCATTTTGTCCACCATAAGCGTGGAAGGGTATACTCAGACATGAGTCCCTTGCTCACTGCTCCATCAGGATTCAAGCAAGCCGGGCCGACGACGCCTGAAATGGCAGAAACCGGTCCCCGGAAGCTTGTCTCCATTCTGGTGAAGAATTGGCTTGGTAGTTTGGTCTGCCCTGTTCCCATGATGCAGTGGGCCAGGGACAGACTAATTTGCATATAGCCAGGTTCTGAGCTGGGATGGGGCAGTGAGCTAAATAACGGTGATGGATCAAGCCCTGATCTTTGGACTGGGTAAGAATGGTCTGCTTAATTCAGACACTCTGTTCATCACCACCCCCTTTTCTGAATCATTTTGTCCACCATAAGCGTGGAAGGGTATACTCAGACATGAGTCCCTTGCTCACTGCTCCATCAGGATTCAAGCAAGCCGGGCCGACGACGCCTGAAATGGATCACCGTTCATAATGCAATACGACGACATCTCCAAGTCCACCGAAGCACATGCCGAAACATTGGCATTTGATTCCGACGCAACGGAAAGGATCTACGCATTGATCAACGACGACTTAACCCAGACACCCACTAGCAGGACAAAGGAACAATGTATCAAGCAATTGCTTTACTTGTCGAAACGACGCGTGAACCAAAAACTTCACGCGAACACACTTATCAAGTATCACAAATCACTCCATATTCCCCGCGGCCTCCGCATTGCGCTAAAGCCTTCCCTCTGCTAGAATTCCAAAGCCTTTCTTGATAAATGGTACGCCATTTTAAACAAGTGCAGCCTGGACCTAATCTTGCTGATCATTGAGGAATTGTCTGGCATCCTCCAAGAGCTGTCTGTGGAAATCAGCACCGCTGAAAACGAACTTAAAGATCTCATGACCCCTGAGGAACTTGGCACAACATTGGAAGACATCAACCGACAAATCGATCGTCACACCAGGGAGATTAACGAACGAAAGTTACGCAAATTTCGGCGTGATATCTTAGACTACAAGCTTGGGGAAGTTTACACTTGGGCGGAAGTTTACGCCCAACGAAGAAGAAATAAACCGTACTCCCAGAATACCGATACCTCATCCTCAGACAGCGACACCATTAATCGTCCTCCAAGACAACAACCAACGGAACGCACCAGCCCTAAAGATCAACCGACCCAAGCATCCACTTCATCTACAACTACTGCGGAGTCTTTTTTAGATTTAGGCCCAGACAGAACCGACGACCCCGACGGGGCAAAAGATCCAAGAAAGCACAACGGAAAGAGCCAACCTCAAACCAAACCCAAAACGAGGAAGAATCGTTAGTTATAAACATCTCTGACACCAACCTTTCACCATATCAAATCAGAACCTTACAAAAAGGCATGTCATTCATCCCAACCAGCAATACGAACCTACTTGAATTAGAAGTCAGCACGTTCAAACTGACCAGGAAACTACGTCTTAAACACTTTTTTGAGAAAATCTTGGAACCAACGGTGGAAACCAAACCGGATCAACTACTGGGCCTACGGCCCACAAGCAACTATATGCCTCCAAGCAGCCATAAGAGTATTGACACTTTTGAAACCCTAGTTCGTCAGGATATCGCTAAGATCAATTACAATAAAACCAAACACAGGAACATCACCAATAAGGAACATGACACCTTGAAGAACATTGCGAACAACCAATCTATCAAATGTTTAAAAGCGGATAAGGGTGGCGCCCTCGTCATTCTTAACACGGATCTCTACACTCGTAGAGCCAGAGAACACGTCTTTGACGCTGAAACTTATTTACCATTGGAGGGCAACCCCACTAAGGAGTTTAAAACTTTGTTACTTAACATCATTGAAAACGCCAGAGTAAATGACACCATCGATGATAGAACCAAGCGATACTTGACCGTGGAACATCCAAAAAGTCCCACTCTTACCATGCTGCCCAAGATACATAAGAACTTAATGGATCCACCCTTTAGGCCCATCGTGTCCACACGGGGGTCAATTCATGAACCTACCGGGAAATTCATTGACCGCCACTTACAACCTATGGTAACAAATCTAAAAAGCTACATTCGCGACACTACTGACTTCATCAACAGACTAAACACTGTTGAAATCAAACAAGGTGAACAAATCTTACTATGCACAGCTGATGTTAAGAGTCTTTATACCTCCATTCCCCATGCAGGGGGAATTGAAGCTATCGAATCAGCTTTATTGAAATCAGACATTGCAGATCCACTGAAAACCTTCATTTTAGAACTTATGATTTTTACCTTGTATCACAGTTACTTTTGCTTTGAGAACCATTGGTATTTACAAATGTCGGGGATGGCAATGGGTAATTGCGCCGCGCCGACATACGCGAATATATACATGGGTAACTTTGAAGTCAACCATATTGAAAAGAACGTGGATTGGAATGACAACCTTAAATTATACGCACGATACATTGATGACCTCTTCTTCATGTGGACTGGTTCCAGGGAGCACCTGGAATCAGCTTTACACAAACTGAATACCATGGACGACCGCATTGAGTTCACCTGGAACATCTCATCTACAGAAATTACATTCCTGGATGTACTCATAAGACTCACTACAGACGGTATGGAAACAGACTTATACCGCAAGGCAACAGATCGCAATAACACCCTGCTGTATAGCAGCTTTCACCAAGACTCCCTCAAAAGACATCTTCCATTCAGCCAAATGCTGAGAATTACCCGGATTGTATCAGACGCACACAGAAGAGACATTCAAATGCAGACGATGACCTCTAGGTTTACCACAAGAGGTTATCCTGAAATTATTGTCAAAGAAGCGCAAGACAGAGCACTCACCGTCCCAAGAACCGAAGCTTTGAAAAGCAAGAAAAAGGATGTGAATCCGAGATTGACACTAGTTTCTAAATTCTCCACTGTGAGTAAGGCGTATAAAAAAATCATTTTACGACATTGGCGAATTTTGTCTTCTGAGCCGGATTTCGGGGATCTTTTTAAGGATCCTCCGATCTTCGCATATAACCGACCCATGAACGTTGGAGAAATCCTATCGAAACCCACTGTCAAACCGAAGAAACACACTGGCACACGACCGTGCCATCATTGTAACAATTGTAACAATGTAATCGGAGGCAGTACTATTCACCATCCGATGAAAGGTTTTGCGATCCCCTTGAAAGTAGACGCCACTTGTGACTCAGCCAACCTGATCTACTTACTAAAATGTCCGTGCGGAAAGGCCTACGTTGGCAAAACCAGCAGAAAAATTAAGACCAGACTTAACGAACATAAATCAAATATCCGCACTAAGAACACCAAGTCGAGTTTGGCCACACATTTCAATGAGGCGCATCACAGCATAGCCCAACTGAAGTATTTGGTACTGGAAATGGTCACCCCGCATGAGGGCAGAGACAACAATAAGACCCTCTTACAACGCGAGACATCGTGGATTTACAAACTCCAATCTTTGAAGCCATTTGGGCTTAATGATCGGACTGAACTGAGTTGCTACCTATGATTAGGTTGCCTGATACGTTGAACCCGCATTCTGCATGTTTATTGTTACAGTTATTGTTATTTTACAGGCTATGTTAACACTATTGCAACACACCTCTAGGTGTTTTCACTTTCACCTCTACAAGATGGCCGCTTTTCCTTTAATGGGATGTCTGTTTTCTATTTCTATTACCGCACACTTCCTCTCGAACTCCGCATTACCTACGCGAAGCCCGAGACACGTAGTCCACCTCTTTTGAACCTCCACAGTAAGTCACCACCACCGCTAGGCGTTTCTGGCTACCGCTCTGTTAAATTGTTTTTGTTTGTTCATAACCGCTAATGGCTTGTTTTATCACCCCCTGCAGCACTGATGTGAGCTGTATATTGATGTGGAAGCGTAAGACACTTCCCATTACTAATTTCATTCGCGCTTGAACCTTTCACCTTTTGTTTAGACCTGCCACATTTTTCACATCTTTTAACCTCATATTTATGTAAACTTTCGTACGCACTAAAAAGCGCCCCACCTGTTTATTACGCCCGCATGCGTTCCCGTTCACAAAACCACGGACCCACACTGCTCACAACGATTGCATGATTAGGAAATCACACCCGTTTTTTAACTACCCGCATGTATTCATTTTTTCAAATTGCATGTATTCACTTTGCTTTACCACCCTCTTCACCGCATGTGCACAATCTGATTACGGTCCACTTCTCGTTGATCTAAAATGATGTTATTGTATCCTTCCCAGAGTGCTCCTTGACAAAGGACTACACGAGTCCGAAATGCATCGGAGCATACTTTGAACTACACGTTATGGGATTACTCTATATTGAACATATGGCGTGATGTAACGCCTCGCATAATGAACCCTTGAACTCATTAAACATATGCAAACGCTGTAAACTTATGGATTTGAACTTTCTTTTGAATCAGCTACGCTGAGTCTTACAAGTGTGCCCACCACAGGGTTGTGTTTACGTTCCACGTAACACACTGTTCCCCATGATGCACTGGGCCAGGGACAGACTAATTTGCATATAGCCAGGTTCTGAGCTGGGATGGGGCAGTGAGCTAAATAACGGTGATGGATCAAGCCCTGATCTTTGGACTGGGTAAGAATGGTCTGCTTAATTCAGACACTCTGTTCATCACCACCCCCTTTTCTGAATCATTTTGTCCACCATAAGCGTGGAAGGGTATACTCAGACATGAGTCCCTTGCTCACTGCTCCATCAGGATTCAAGCAAGCCGGGCCGACGACGCCTGAAATGGCAGAAACCGGTCCCCGGAAGCTTGTCTCCTTTCTGGTGAAGAATTGGCTTGGTAGTTTGGTCTGCCCTGTTCCCATGATGCACTGGGCCAGGGACAGACTAATTTGCATATAGCCAGGTTCTGAGCTGGGATGGGGCAGTGAGCTAAATAACGGTGATGGATCAAGCCCTGATCTTTGGACTGGGTATGAGTGGTCTGCTTAATTCAGACACTCTGTTCATCACCACCCCCTTTTCTGAATCACACTTGCACCAGACACTCCTCCTGGGGGCTGGTCCGATAAAATAGCCAGGGTTACTTTGAGTTCCCAGTCAAGCCACATACATCCATGGGACACTTAACACATCATAACCAAATTCAAGAATCTCTGAGACATGAAATTCAATTGTATTCTTTTCAATGTTAAAGGAACATTTTTTTGCTGAATGATGCATTTACACAATCAATACACTTTGAATGGGAGTGTTGTCTGTGCTGTTTTTATTATATACTGCACAGTAACAGTAGTGAATTAAGAAAACCTATACTGTGTGTTTCAAATATCAATAAGGCTTCTCAACTTGACTGAAATTCAGTCACATGAAAATATTTATTAACTTACATATTTGCCCTTCAAAGTGAAAAGCACAATAATATAGGCCTACATGAAAGCAGAATTTCCATTACTTTAAAAGACATTTTTATGCTGTAAAATATCAGATATTTTGACATTTCCATCAGAGCTTGCCTTATATCAGAGCTTAATGTCAGAGTAATCTAAAACCTTTTAGGCTTCATAGGTTTTCACTTTAAAATGCCTCACATTTTCAGCGAAAAGTTCCACAAAATGTTACTTTTACAGAGACAAAGAAGTAAAACTCAGTATGTGATCTGAAATCTAAAAGATGTTCCAGGTTGTTGAAACCTACATTTTGAATCCAATGTTTATTATACATATTAGTAGTGCTGATTTTTGACAGGGGTCTGACTGAAACTTAGAAATGCTTTGTCAGACTGGCATCAAGAAATAGGAGCATAACGTCTTATTTATTTATTTATGTATTTATTTATTTATCATTTATATAACAATCCCGGCCTGCATGGTATTAGGTAGTAATATGTATAACGCACTAGTACATTACATGGACCAGATATAAAAAAATACAATGAACTTGCTGTAATTAGGTGGAGAAGTGTGGCTCAGGGGTTAGAGGCAGCAGACCCGGAAGCTGAGATCGGTCCTGGACCAGGGTTCAATTCCCCGCCTCGGCGGGGTCTTGGGCTAAAAAATTCCACGGACTTGATAATTCTCGCCCCGGTGCCTCCTCGACTCATGGGTTCACACTCTGCGACTCTGGGCAATAGCTTGCTTAATCTCCACAACGGCCCCTCGCGGCGGGATGCCTGACTTTCACCTTGTGGATACCCTGCTATCTCACAGGGGAATACCAGGAAGGGTTCCCTAAGCAAGCGCCGGGAAACCCACTGCGGGTAGCTGTGCGCTATATAAGCTCAACTACATTTACATTTACATTTTAGGTCATCAAATATAGACCAGGTGGCATTCTTTCATGAATACACAAAAATACAGAAAGTTCAAATTGTTTATCGAGGTAATTAATACAGGTGTGTTTCGTCCTGGGGCGGTATTACAAATAATTGCGCAGGCGTTAGTTGTCGCTGTGCGCCAGAGTATGTTCCCGAGGGCAATTTAGAGGATCGGTTTGTAATGCGCTGTGATGTTGGCGCAGACTTTGAGCTCTGTGTTTATGTGCATTTGCGTCTGTGCGCATATTTTATTAGCGTACAGACGCAAACGCACGTAAACACAAACATACTCTGGCGCACAGCAATAACTAGCGCCAGTGCAGTTAGGTGTAATACAGCCCCAGACGTCTACAGCTTTAGCGTTTCAGTCTTTGGTGGCAGCACCTGGATTGTTTTTGGGCAACTTTTCTGAATGTTAGTTGCTTGATATTTTAGCTTCTGAAGTCATTCTGTCCATTACAAATGTACTTGCTATTCATCTAGTGTTGGAAGGGGCAGCATCTTCCATCACCTGTTTATTAATATAAAATTATACTTTGTTTAAGGGTTGTATAGGAACAATGCTACTTTCAAAATGTCATGCTAAGATGTGACTCAAATACCTTTACAAAGCACACCTGATGAAATTAACTACCTTGTATACCTTCATTCTGAACACATTACCTTTTTTCTTAAATACTTAGGTAACTGGCAAGGCACCGTTCATTATACAAGGTCTCTTTGGGAAACTCTATGGGATTCGGTCACAAAAGAGAATGAAATGCAGCTCTCCATCAATATAATCATCATCAATAGGTTTTTATACGCGATATTGATATTTGTAAATCTGAAAGCTGTGCATTACCAAAAATGCTGAATTTTGATTGGCTCCGAACCAATTGTCAGCTACTCCAGAGCATTGTCACTAGCCTCATCTTCATTTCATCCTCAATATCCCTATGCCTTCTTCCCATAACAGCTGCCTGCGAGCATCGCAGCGTCCTAAAAGAAATCGGAAACTGCAGAAGAAGCAGCCTTATAAACATTCACTTTCTTGTGAAAAAGGCTGAATATGTGCATGACAATGGGATTTATCTCTGCTACTACTAGTTTCTGTAATAAGCAAGTCATAAAAAAACATTCATTTGTATATGTTTGTACTAAATATTTAAATTGTGCAGAATCAGTGAACGTAGTGTAGTTTACAAATGTTTTCACTGGTTTTGTTTTTAAAATAGGAGCCTCATTTTTCTCTTTGCCATTTTACTTATTTTAAAACATGTTTTAAATAATTAACCTTCAGTTAAGTCATTTACAGATTGTACAACGCACCATGCTTTATACACATATAGTTTAAATGTGCTTTATCATTTCCTTATATTCAGCTCACATTACAAAGTATTTTGAGGCCAGTGCATAGTGCAGATTCATGCAGGCAAAAGCAGCTACTGACAAGGGGAAGTGGGGGAAAATAAAAAATAACAAATGTTTAAACAGCAACTCATTCAGAGGTTCTGACTAACCAGTGGACCGCAAATGTATTAATTTTAAAATATTTTCCTGCACTTCCACAAATCTACTCACAAATATTTAAATAGAAGATTAAAAAACCTTTCATATGTACCAAGATGTTCCTGTTGTTTTAATTAACGAGGTATTAAGTCACAGGAAGGATGGGTAGCCTGAGTAAAGAGATGTGGAAAGGAAATGCTTGACTTAGTAAGGATGTCATTAACTATTTTTCGCCTGTTAAAACGGTACCATAAATGGCCAAAAACCAATAAGTATCCCCTATTTTAAACCAGCTAGTTTAATATCTGCATTAACAGTTGAGTGCGCATTTAATTCAGCTAGCCCCATAAAAACCCTATTTATTGAAATGCTCCTATTCCAACAAAATGGTGTTTATAAATACCTCTCTAATGATCTAAATGCAGATTGTTCACTAGCTAATTGTTCATTAGAACTTTGTAGTGATTGTGAAGCTACAATATAACACTAAACGGTCGATTCCGATTTTGGATGGACTCAGGAGCGTCTGACATAAGTCAGGAGCCGTAACCGACCGACCTGCTGACGTCGGTTAGAGCCCTACAAGTACGATGCGACCGAACACCGGAATGCATGCCTGCATTGTGAAAAGCAGGTATGCAGTTCATCCCTGCACCCTGTGGCCGGCACCCATGGGGGCCCTCCTGGGGGCCCGCAGAGACAATTTCTGACTGCCTTTCTATGTCGGAAACACCGGCATGAAAAGACAGAGAAAAACTGCCATCGGACTCCCTCGGTCGTAAAGAGGCGATCAGGGGAGTACTGAAGGATTTCCGGACAGCGCGTCGTAAGCCATCTTGAAATCTGAGTCAGATTCCTTTCCGACCGAGCCCATCGGAATGGTTCGGTCGGAAAGAAATCCAGCTGGCGTATTCCGATGCGGTTGGAAGGGCTCAAAACATCGTTCGGAGCCCTTCTGACCCAGATCTCAATCAGGCCATTGGAAGTGAACCAACAGATTTCACTTTGGTGTTGGAAGTATGTTTCATTTGAGAATTCATTGAAAATCTGTCCCTATTTTAGCTTTCTAGAACACTAATGTAATGACTATGAGGAACTGAACCCCTTTGTATTGTGCACTTACAGTAGTATCCTCAATTGGAAATTATTCAATTTTTTATTTTACTTTTTTTACATTACACACATAGAAAAAATAAATGTTAACAACTCATGATCTATTGAAAATTTGTAATAAAAGTTAAGAAAATATAAGGATTTGCAAAATATATTTATAAAAGATTTTCAATAGAAGACTACCTATATTGAAAATATTAATAAATAAATGTATTAAAACCATTTACATTATTCATTAGCACATGACAAAAATGCAAACAATCTAATTGTGTTGAAAATAAATATAAAAAAAGTGTTAAAAAGTTAAATGTAAAATAATATATCTATTAATTAGGATTTTTAAAAATTTTAAATGACTGTACTATACCTCCGAAAACTAAGCAACATTGATTTACTTGTAAGACTCTCCGGAGGAAATAATTAACCACTTTAAATTGATTCTAGTATATATTACCATGGAAAATTGTGGCACATACTTTTGGTTAATGAACCTTCTGTTGTAATAATGCCATCTCACATTCCCTTCCCTTCTGAACATTATGTCTTTTTCTGGTGAAGGTGGCGTCTCAAAGAGGAGGGGGCATGATCCAGAACCACTCTCATAGCAATGGCTCACCACTTGTATTAGGTTTGCAGAGTGACATGATTCCCTCTTACACCCACTCTTTTGTGAGTTACTTCCCCAAACCACTAACTCACCTTCACCATTTTGTTTATTAATTCCCCATTCATTTCACATGCACTGTTACATCCCTCATTGAGGGGTAGGTGGGAAACATTTGGCAACTAATGGAGCGTGCACTTAAGACTGCTTACCATTAAAGGTTACCAACATTGGGGAAAGCATTTGACTCAATGGTGGTCCCCATACTTTGGGGGATCAAATGCGCTCTTTCCTCTTCTAATTCGCCAGTTTAGGAAAAGCAGTGTAGATTGGGGGGGGGGGGGGTCTGAATTTACTATTAACACTCCAAACTAAGCCACTTTTGAAAAGTGTTGGACTCTCTGGGTCACATATACTATTCGGACTCCAAACATAGCCACCATTGATAAAAAAACTTCACCATTTTGGGAAGTGTTCTACTAGTAGGGGGATACAATTTTCTTTTCCCAATCCAAACTTAGACACTTTTGAAAATAATAGAAACATAAACTATTATGTTGGAGTCATTAATATAACACCACATCCTATAATTAAAAATGTAAATTCTCAACTGAATGTCTAGTTTTATAAAAGAAAAACTAAATGAAATCTATTTTATGTTAAATTAAACCCTTTTAACACAAATTCCAAAACATGATGAACAATTCCAAAAATATAACTAATGAAATCAACAAAAATGTATTTATTTATACTAAAAAATGAATACAACTTTGAGCAACCCCCTACAAATATTTTACACAAGTAAATACATTCTTAATAAAACTGGTCAAATCGATATGTATACACATGCAAACACACTCATACACACAATTTCCCCCAAAAACTATTTGAAAAAAAACATTATTGATAAATAACAGTTAATCAATTAGATAATCAAACAAATATATTGTCTTTTTTTATCCTTATTTTGCGCATGAATGTATAAGGAGTACAGAGGGGAACTTTAAGACCTCCACTTTTTATTCCTTCACTCTTTTTTCTTTACTTTGCCGGCTACATAGAGTACCCCTTTGGTGGATCTGTCGTGTTTAGTCCTCCTATATCCTTTACCATATTCAATAATTCTTAGTGAATGGGTGAGAGCTAGCCAACCTGGCCACTCGGCGGGAATTATTCCCGTCTGATTTATTGTCACCGCTTTAATCATCGGACATATTGGTGTATTGTCAAATTTACCTTACATGTTATTAGTACAGTGGTTTTCCCAAATTTCCCAGAAGTTAAATTTTTTGGAGGGTTTTCCCTTCCTATCTAGTTTATGAGTCGTTATTATAGAGTTTAGACAATCCTCATGTAAAGGTGGTACTGGTTTAACCCAATTCAGGCATATCTCTCTTCTTGCAATAAGTATCAATACAAATAACAGATTTTCTTGTTTTCTGGTTAACCACTCATCACTTACATTAAACTTGGTACATATCCCAAAAATAATTAGTGTTGGACTTACTTTTAGGTGTTTTCCCAGTATCCGACATAGCATGTTACCTACTTCCTGCCAGAAGAGTTCCAATCGCGGGCAGCCTTGGAACATCTGTATATCATCCGCTTTTTCAAGCCCACACTTAGGGCAGGATTTTATACTTGCTCCTTTGAATTTTGACAGTTTTTTGGGTGTCCAGTATGCCCTGTGCAGTGTAAACAAATGATTTCTCTTTAAGCTTGCTGGTTTAATAGTAGACCAGCATTTTTCACATGATTTCTGCCATAAATTTTGAAGTTCCGGCTCTATAATGTCTTTACTCCAGATTGATTCCGATATCGAAGCATTATCTTCTCCTGCAGCAGTTAGAGCCCAGTACCATTTTGAGATTTCTTTCTTTATTGGGGAGATTTTGATAATCTCTTTCTCTATTTCTGTTTTTCCTGTTCTTTTCTCCGTCAGAGAACGTGCCCAACTTGTGAGTTGATAGTATTTAAATTTTGACAGAGTTCCGTTAGTAATTTCTGTAAGATGTTCCCAGGGCTCTAATGAGTTCTCTGTCATCAGTTGGCCCCATTTGTCAATTCCTGCCATTCTTAGTGGGGTTGCTAGGGCATCTTTTAGGCACTCAGGGGTGCCTGGAGAATCCCAGATAGGGGCCAAAGAGCTGTAGTAAGGGATATTCTAGAGAATCTAGAGATATTTAGAAGATAGAGTGAAAATGAAGTGGGAGGCCAGTAAACTAGCTAATCATGAGTATGGCGAGGGTTGCGGAAAACTACTGGCTTGGAAAACTAAAACGGACCAAACCAGAAACAAAATAGCTAGTATACAATTGAGCAATCAAATAGGTGTAACCTCTGATGAATCTGAAATCAAGCAGGAATTTGAACATTTCTTCTCTAAACTGTATGAGGAAGATTCCTCCTCCTCTTCGGACCAAATAGGAAAGTATCTTGATTCTCTAAACCTAACGAAGCTGTCGGAATCAGAAAACGAAGAGCTAAATACAGAAATAACAACTGAAGAAGTAAAAACGGCTTTGAAAGCACTGAAAAAAGGGAAAGCAGCCGGACCTGACGCCCTACCAAACGAACTTTTTTCAGCTCTAAGGGAAATAGTAGCCCCTCCATTAACGAGGTTATTAAACAAAATCTACAGGGAAAAGGGTAAAACCCCACACTCCTGGAATGATGCTATTATCAGCATTATTTTAAAACCAGGGAAAAACCCCACAGTTTGTGAGTCATACAGGCCCATATCCCTGCTAAATTGGGATTACAAAATTTTTACACAAATAATAGCAGGGAGATTGGCCCTTGTAAAGCCAAAGTTGATACACCCGGATCAAAAGGGATTCATAAAAGGGAGGCAAATATCCGAAATTACGCATGAGCTCTTTGCTGCAGTTGATATAGCAACTAGCGAAAAAATCCCCCTAACAATAGTAACCATTGATGCTGTCAAAGCATTTGACCGGGTCAACTGTTTTTTTTCTAAACAGAGTCATTAACAAATATAACCTTGGTCAAAATTTTAGTCATCTGATAATCGAGACTTACAGAAATCCAAGAGCAAAGATCCTAATTAACGGGAGTCTTACCAATAACTTTGCGATACAAAGGGGAACGAGACAAGGGTGCCCGCTGTCTCCCCTGCTATTTAACCTGTACATTGAACCACTGGCAGACACAATTAAAAACAACGAGTCAATAACCCCCTTTAAACATCAGGAGTGGGTCAAAAAGGTGGCGCTTTATGCGGATGACCTAATGATCTTTACAGAAAATTACCAAAGTTCCTCCCCAGCAATAAACAAGGCAATCACAGAGTTCGGGAAAGTGTCCGGGTACTTGACCAATGAAGCAAAAACTGAGTCAATGAGCTGGAATTCACAACAGAATATTCCATACACAAAGGATAAAATACAATATTTGGGTATAACCATTGTGAAAGATCTTGAAAAAATCCCCCAATTAAATCTCAATAGGATTTCACTTGAGACCAAAAAACTTCTCATGGTATGGGATAAGTTACCTCTATACATGATAGGAAGATCAAACTTGGTAAAAATGTCGATCCTCCCCAAATTTACCTACCTTTTTAATGTTATACCACTGGAGTTTAAAAGAGACTATCTGAAGAAAATTCAGGGAGAATTTGCGAACTTCATTTGGGCTTCAAAAGGATCAAGGATTGCCTGGAATAAAATAAGAAGGAAAAAAGAACAAGGGGGAATAGCTAGTCCGGATATCGTGGAATACTGTAGAGCTTTCCAATTCAAGAATGTGAGATCGCTTGTGAAAAAGTATGAACTCTATCCCCAATTTCTCCAAATATTAACAAACAAAACCGACCCCTTCCTGTTTAAATCGGACACCCCAAATTCTTTAAAAAGATAAAATTAAAGGTACTAAAAAATGCTGCGAAACTCTGGTATCAAATGAGAAGTACCCTAAATATCCCTTACTACAGCTCTTTGGCCCCTATCTGGGATTCTCCAGGCACCCCTGAGTGCTTAACAAATATATTGTCTTCAACACTTTCCACTAAAATCCCTAGCAAACCCAGCAACCCGCTAGTAAAATGGAGGAACTGTAAATAAATGAATTTACAAAATCAATTAGAATATTCACAAAATAAAATTAAAACACATTTTAAAAAAATGAAACAAGCATAAGTAAATATTACTATCACAAGTAAAGTAAATTAGCAAATAATAAATATAAAAAATTAGAAAGAGTTCCCACCCTACTCCCCTACAAACAACCCCTCTAAATGTTTTTACAAACGAATAGATGTATAGGAAAAACACAAAAATATAAATAATGACTCAACAAAATTAAAACTGCAAAAAACTGAAACAAAAAAGAAATCTTAAAATATACAATGATGCAAGAATCCCATTTATATACAATGCCATTGAAACAATCAATATGACTACAGCTTTGTTTACTACAAAATTCAAAATGACTGCAGTGACGGAGTTCCGAAAGGAAGCTCTGGGATTTTGGACTACAACTTTCTAGTTTCTCTGATTTACTCCCTGCTATTCACCCTCCTGCCTGTGTCTAGTTGAGTTCTACTCAGTGGGACTAGTGCTGATTGACTGCTCAACCCTGATTCTGCTCTGGAACTGAATGCGGACACTGACGGTGAGCTTCGTGATTACTCCAGTGGTGTTTCAGCTCTGAATTGCCGGATCCTCATTGTTCGTTGACTCATCACTGAAGTCGTAACCATGGGAGCTTTTGCCCAAGGTGTGTGGCGTTGTGGGAGTCCAATCGCTCAAGTGACTTCTGACCATCTGCTGTGGGTGCAGCCTAGGAGCTTGGACACCCTTCCCTCCGTCGCCCAGCAGAGGCTTTTCTGATCCTTGTGGGTCAAGCCAGTTAGAGGCTGGTCTCTCGAAGGAGGCATTGAACGGCTCTGGGTAGGGGAAGGGAGCCCCACCGCCTTGTAGCTGACTTCCTGACTGCGCACAGGCAGGCTCCTAGAGCTGCTTGTGGACAGCTCTGTTCTGGTTCCTGGAGCCCACCGCATGGTCGGTTGGAGGTCCTGATTTCAGGCAAATTTGTGCACATTTCTGGGGACGGCCAGGAGATTCCATTACATAGATTGCAGTGACTGGGCAGGGCTAGGAAAGAATAAACTTCTGGCATCTCTTCCTGATGCGCTCATTATGTACAATTATTGTTGAGGGGATCTGATCACGCTACCCCTCACTCCTTCCATTTTTATTAGTGCAGAGCCAGGTGTTTGCTGTGGGAGCTCATCTTTCTGAGAGGGTGAGAATGGTTCCAGCGGTGCAGGCTGCAGGCTGGATCGTGAGCATGCTCCTTGGACCATCTGATCATTGCTGTCTTCTTTTTGTGCACATGGTGGGTTGTTTTTGGGATTAGCTCGTACAGTCCCGACCTAGGGTCCCTGGAGCAAGATGAAGGCACATACAATTAGCTTGAAATAGAGATAAGACTATCTTCTGTACTCAGTCACAAAATAATGGTGGCTCCTAATCATGTAGACTAGGCATGAAAGAAAGGTAGGACTAATCACCAGTTTTGTCTCTGGAGCACCTGTCCTGTAACGGTGCATCACCAATCTAACCTCACCAAGCATTTGCCTGTAATCCTCCTTGAACTGTCCACAATTTTCCAGATGCCTTTGGGTCTCTACCAAGTCCCTCGCCACATTTTTCCTACTCTTTGTAGGAATAAATCGCACTTGACACTGGATGCAAGATTGCTCAAGATCCGGTTTCAACTTTTGAACAATAGAATATTCATTTTCTCGGCACGCTTTGAGGCAGGTTCTCTATCTTTAACATTCCCAGTTTGACATTCTTCTCCTCTTACTTTATTGCTTCTCTCAACACCATGGCTCCAAACTTCAAGAGCCCCAATGAGGTCCTGCTGTAATGGATGGGGCATTTCACTTTTAAGATTGTGTGTCCTCCTAATCTAAAAACGCTACTAAGAATTTTAAACATAACCTTCTCAAAAGGAACCCAGAAATGCTTATTTTAGATGTCTACTTCTGTACATCTAAAGCTGCCGTTGTTAACAACCTTATCTTCATAAATAACAGCAGAGCCCCATAGAGAGAGCCTTAATGTTGATGTTCAGTTCCAAACCATTAAAGAAAACACCTCACGGCTTACATTCCATCTCCAATACTCAAAGCTGATCTGACTATTTTCCTATACAACAACGGGATCATTCTTATTCAAGCATCATAACGCAATATCGAACAATTTGATAAACTCTTTATGAGGATCAAAAATGTATTGCCTAACAGTAATCCAGCAGTAATTCCAAATCAAGGTCTTTCCTCCATATTGAATCTTTACCCCCTGCCACCAGTGCTGTCTTCTCCCCCATTTCTACCTCCTTCTCTCATTTTCAGAGTAACCAACTAACTTGCATTAATGCCAAAACTTCTGATGGAGAACCTAGGTCTCTAATCACAACTAAGGAATGCCGCCTAACCAACCTGCCGTCTCCCTATACTCACAGGTCAGGGAATATCAATGCTCTTCCACTTATATCCAACAACAACAACAAGGTAGGGAACATCAGGTCTTCCAACCAACCCTCTTCTTTACCACCTTCGCTACCTTGTATGCCATGCTCATCTGACCATCAACACAAGATTGACAACAAAGGTTGTAATCTGACACCTTTGCCTGCTCCTCCTCTCACCTCATTCAATACCCCTCCCCAAACCACAACCCCTTTCACCTCTCCTATTGCTTTACTACAAAAGAATGAGGATTCTACACCTACTACCACTGCTCATTCCTCTGATGGTTCACATTTACTACCTCTCCACGTACCACCCTAACATATATTTAAACCCTCCCGACATTGAGGCTAAACTGACTTACATCATCAAGGATCTTCATCTAGTCGAAGAGGGCCTTCAGAACATATTACACTTCTCTGTGAAGATGGAAAAGTTTTTTGACCTTTACAGAACTTCTGAGTGTAACCAATCTAACCTTCCCACACAGGTCAAACATTTCAAAGAAATATCACGTCCATGGAATACTCATCGAATCCAAACTGAACCTCCCAACCTTACCGGAATCACGTTCCTAGGCCACACAGGGTTACCGATCATTTGACTGATGAAGACATTAGCTTCCTTTTACTTTCTTACAATGCATTTCATATTGACTTATCTCCTTCCACAGCCAATATCCAAACTATTCCTGCCAACCCATTTAGAGATTCCAGCATCAATTTCAGATCGATTAAAAAGGAAAACTTATTAACAGTCCATACTTCCCACATAAAATCTGTAATAACCACATTTTACATTGAATTGATGTTTATTAACTGCAGTTCAGTGGTAAGGCATGCAGCAGATATTGTTGTCCTTATACTCACACATAAACTAGACCTCCTAATATTAACCGAAACCTGGCTCAATGACTATTCTACACAAATCCTGGACATCTTAGTTACCCCTGAATATAACATCATCAGACTAGGTAGAACAGTTAACGTTGCAGGCGACAATGCTTTCATCTACCACTCCAGTCTCTCCATAAGACATACACAGTTGGCGTTGATGTCCTCCTGCAAACACTTGCCCATCGAGATCTTGAACATGACAAGTTAGTATGCACTTTACATACGATCTATAATCCCCCGGATGACAATCTTCTTTTCATTGAACAAATAATGGAATCCATATCAACAAACTCTGACCAATTCCTGAATCATATCTTCCTTGGGGATTTCAACCTACACTGTGATGATGAAAACAATCCATTAATTTGCAGTTGAAAATTTTTCCTCTCTGACCTTAACTTCACCCAATCATGCAACAGTCCTACACATAACAAAGGATCTACACTAGACTTAATCAAGCTAAAGAATATGTCATACAACGGAATGTCATAATACCTTGTGACTGGTCAGACCACTCCCTAATCTCCTTTCTCATATTGGAAAGGGATTTGGCTAGACTAGGACAGAACCTTAAGAAAGAGTATAAAAAGAAAATGTGGGAACATAAAAGATCACTCAAGGATGACTTCTGGGCAAGACTACTCTGCACGACAAAGAACACCAACTCAAACGCATTCTGGAGGATCATAAACAGTTTCAACCATCCCTCAAACCCAATAACATCTAACGTCCGAGAAGCGGATTGGGCCGCGCTATTAATACAGAGGTTCTCGGAAGTAACACCGGACCAGCCCAACACAGAAGCAAACCAACAAAATACCAACAAAGGGGACAAACAAAGCAAAGCGAGCACCGTTTCCAGTGGCGAACTCAAAATTTGTCGCAGGCAGACACAACACCCGAAGGAAGAACACAGAATAAACCAATCATCAGAAGGGGATCTCCTTATAACAAGTCTTCATTGTGACATGGTTCAGCCACTGGAGATGAAGGAGACAACAAACAAGCCCAAACATACAAGGTTCCGCGAAGAGGACATAAGGAAAATTCTAAGGAATACTCGTGGCAGTGGAGCTCCAGGGCCGAACGGGATACCATCGATAATCTTTGAAACTGATCCGGACTTTTGGAGCGGAAAACTAAAAAAACTATTTGACGAGATAGAAAGGGTAAATCAAATTCCATCAAGCTGGCAGGGTTCCATAATCTCACCCATCTTCAAAGGAGGAGACAGAACATCCCTGGCAAATTATAGACTGATCGCCCTCCTGGATGTGGAGGCGAAGTACTTTGCATCCCTAATCCTGGAAGACCTAACAAACTGGTCTGATGCCACAAAGAGAATACCGCCCAATCAAACAGGCTTCAGGAAAGGGACCGGGACGATGACAAACATCCTGTCTCTCTCATTGTTAGCCGACAAATATCTACGGAAAAAACAGCTCCTCCACCTATCTTTCATCAACTTAAAGGCGGCCTTCGATAGCGTAGATCGTAACATCTTATGGAGAAAACTGCGCAGTTGGAACATCCCGGACAAAACACTGAGAGGAATCTTACTCCTTTATTCCAACACCTGGATGGAAGTAAAATTGGGGAACGGAACACGGCTCTCAAGAAAAATCAACACCAGTAAAGTCCTCAAGCAGGGCTGTGTTCTGGCACCGCATCTTTTTAATCTTTTCATGGCAGACTTAGCCCCAACTCTAAACAAGATCTCATCCCACTCACCCAAACTAGGCTCTTTATCCCTAACTCATCTATCTTACGCGGACGACGTGGTATTGTTGAGCCTAACGAAGATTGGCCTTCAAAGGTCACTAGTAGGGCTAGTGGAATTTATAACAAATAATAACCTGGAGATAAATACAACAAAAACAAAAACAATGGTCATCACCAGACGACGATCAGTCAACCCACACATTCAACTGGAGGGAACAAAAATAGAGGCCATGACCAACTACAAGTACTTGGGCTTCTACTTTGATAATCGACATAACCACCAGCAACAAAAGACGTACATAGCCCAGAGAGCAAACTCACTGTCATTTGCTTTTAGATCTTTGGCCAAAAAGCTGACGGGCCATCATACAAACCTCTACTGGCAACGATAAAAGCAAAAGTGCTTCCCACCCTGTCATACGTGGACTGCACGGGATAGACGCGGAGCTGCTTAACAAAATGCAGACAGCCATCTTTAAATCCACCTTCCAAATTCAACGGGAAGCTTCACCAGCTCAGACGAGATTAGAATTTGGAATAATAAATGAATTAGTGGGAAGAAAGTACGCAAATATAAAGTACTGGTACAGCTTGAAACAGAACATGGCAACCTCAAAACTGCACCAAGCACTGTGGGAAGAAATAAAAGACGATGTTAAATCCCCACACAACCAGTACCTTGAGAAGGCCATAACTGAGACAGGAACAAGAAATCTCTGGGAACTCAATCTGCCTTACCCAGCGTTCAAACAAGCCATAAACAAGTCTACAAAATTCCATTCTCTTCTACTTGACAAAGCCACGTTCAGCACGAGAAAACACGCTTGGATGGTCATGTCAAACTACAAAACTCTCACTGCAGCCCCATACCTAACAATTACATTTCCAGCTTACAGAAAACAAAAATTAATGGGGCTCCGTCTGGGAAATCTTCCATCTACCATGGACCAACCAATTTGGGTGCACGACGGACCCAAAATCTGTAGACTATGTGGGAGCAGCAAGGAGGACTTTATCCATCTAGTTTGCATCTGCCCGAATTTAGCCCAAGCACGAGCAGTCTTCCTAAAAAAGGCAATGAACGAACGAGGCATAAGAATGTGTAGATCGGCGATTATGTCAATTTTTAACCCAACAGACAGCTGTTTGAACTGTTTATTATTAAAGTTCCTCATGGCTCACGCCCAAGCGTTAAAACAGAACCAGGCACCCTGCCCACATAAGGACAACAAAACTGCGGTAGTTTTGTGAGAGGGCTCTTATGAACCTAATAACATGTAAATATCAGAACTGTTGGAACTATAAAGCACATGGATTGCTTAATTGTTCTTAAAAACAAAGTTTTGCACTAGACTCAGAATGTTTTAGAATGAACTATTAGAGAATTTATCCAAACAAAAGGAAATTTTTTATATGAGTAGTTGATTTTCTAAAATGTATTGTTATGGTTTTAATTAACTGAAACAATAAAACTTTTTCACTTCAAAAAAATATTGGAAAGGGATTTGGCTAGACTAGGACAACCTCATAAGTCCAAACAATGGATCTGAGGAACATCAATGGAAAGGATCTTATGTACTTGTGTAATAATCATCTGCTTTCACCCCCCAACTTGACAAAATCTAGATGGACTCACTGACACTACATTCATTCCATGTCTGACATATTTGATTCACTTGCCCCATGCAGCTCAAAAAGATGCCTAGCAAACATTCAAAACCTTGGTTCAATGGGTTCCTTAACGTGGAACTATGTAAACTAAAAATTGTATTGTGATCTTGGAGAAACTCCCCGACTATAACAAATCTCAAACATCTCAAAAAGGAGAAGTAGGAATGTGTATAACATAACAAACATACCCATAGTGCCAAAACAGATCACTTTAGGTCACAACTTGACAATGGCAAAAAAAGACCTTAATAGTGTTTGAAATCATCAAACAACTAACGAACCACTCAGGCATGCAAAGATTATCACTCAATGATTCACTACCCAATGGTGAGGAGTTCTAAGCACACTTCATTGGAGAAAAACAAAAAAGATTGATCTAGAACTTCCCTTAACAGACATGCATCATCAGCCTCTGCCCACTTCCTCCACACAACTTGTTGGCTTACCGGATTTTACTCAAAAAAACAGCGCATTATGGAATTCCTTTATACTTGCAAATAATGCTGAGCTCCACAACCACCTAAATGCACTAAAACCCTCAAACCATTTCATCAATCCTATCCCTACCAAATTCTTTAAAGAGCTTACAATTTCCATTTTCAAGCAACTAATGGCGCTAAATTGCATCCTGCATGTTCTAGATTTTACTAAATCCCTGGAGTAACCATGGACAAATGTCTATGCAAGACTATATCAGTGCAACAACAACTACTCAACTTATAAACGAAAGTCAAACATTTCCTACCGCCTGATGACATGAAACTAGTTGTCCAATCACTGGTCATCTCCCTTTTAGACTATGGAATTGTGACCCTGGCTGGGCTACCCAAAGCTAAACTGACACCTTTAGGGGCTACTTTGAACTCTGCTGCCAGACTCATCACGGAATCAAGTAAACCAGATCATATCAATCCAGATCTAACCCAACTCAACTTGCTCTCTCTTGATGCAAGGTTCTGGTACAAGATTGTGTGTTCAACGCATAACGTGCTACATCACACTGCTTCTTAAGTGACAAAAAATCTTGAAATCTCAGAAATGAACCCAGACCTTTGAAGTTCCAATACTCTACTGCTGAAACCACAAAAGTTCAATAAGAAGAAAACTTACAACCACACCTTCTCTGGCCTGGCTCCTAGAATATAGAGTGACCCTCCCTCCAAAATCAGACCAAACCCCTCGACAGCAGCATTCAAAAATAAGTGAAATGATAACTCTTGAAGAGACAAACGTGACAATACACCAATTGCCTCCCTTAGTAACTCTCAACCCTTGTGTACAAATGTGGCCTACCGCACTACTAAGCATTTTGTGCACTTGTAACCTCTTATTTGATGTATCAGTTTCTTTTATACCTGCTTAATGTCTATGATTCCATGTACAGCACTCTAATACTCTAGCGGATCTTGTTTGCGCCATATAAAATGATTCAAATATAAATATGAATGAATAACAAACATTTATTTTACAACCTTAAACTTGATAATGTCAAGTTACAAACACCTGAACATTGGTTTTCCACAGGGGCAAATGATAATTTCCTCAATGCCCAACTCCACTACAGCGAATTTGCAACGCTCACATGAAGTAGATAGGGAGAAAGGGGATTGGGAATCTCTTCTGGACTGGACTTTAGCTATGCTCCTCTTTGACTCCTGTAACAAAGAACACCATGTAACCACTATAACTGTACACCGTGACCCTCTGTAAATTACTTTCCCTTCGATACCTGTCCCTCTACAGTTGTTTGCTTCTCTCTTGTATGTCTACTTAGTCTAATGTCTTGACCTTTCACTTCTCTAATACAGGTATGGTGTGATTATCTTGTAGACACCTGCAACAGAAAACACATGTAACTTCAATGGCTTCTCACCTTTCCTTACTTTGCGCAGATGATTTTATTGTTCTTTTTCTTATTTTATCTTCTCTTGTCTTTCAGAAAACTAACACTGTAGCAGCAGTTGATGGTAAGTACAATTTATATATATATATATATAAAAAATATATATATATATATATATGTATATATATATATATATATATATATATATATATATTCACAGAAAAAACCATAGGTTTCAGGAGTTATATATTTAGGAATTAGTTTTTAAAAAACCTTTGTAATTCACTCAAAAAACAATAAGTTTTAGTGGTGTTATAGTTAGCTGGACATTTTACTCATACAAAACCAATGAAATTGCTCCTATATAGTTAGTTGTACTAACTATATTTCGCGCACCCGCAATCCACTGCTGATGATGTCACATATTAGATCATTCATGACATGGTCACGGACATCACTGATGACATCCCAAATGACATCACTGATGACATTACTGATGACATCATCCAGTGAATGTGGTTTGCTTCGTTATTTAAATATGCATTATATATATAGCAATTTACATTGAAGAATGAGTTGATATATATAAATAAATATTTGGATGGAGGATTTAGTAGCAGTGTAATTGACTGTTTACTTGACCAATTTATAATGTCTCACTAAATATAGTGGATAGTGACTAAACTGTGTGAATATCTGTATCACTTTGCCAGTTGTTGTGTAAACTGATTCTACAGTTGGTTACTAGCTATGTGAAAGTCTATATTATTTATTGATTAGTTAACTGAGTATTTGTATGGGAGTGTGAAAGTGTGTGTGGTTCGGTGGGGGGGTGTGACTGTCCAAAGATGTGTGAATAGTTGATTCAGTAGATATATGAAGTTAAAACTACATGTTCTAACAGTTTGGGTGAGGGAATCTCTTTATGGGTGTGGTGATGAGCAAATATATTTCTCAAAGGTACAGGTCCAACAAACTAGAAAAATAAAAGGCAGTGTATGTGTCAGTTGTTGTATATAAATAAGTATACATAAGACACAATGATTGTGTGAGTGACTGTATGGATAACTGTATACTTGTAATAATGATTTTATAATTCACTAAGTATGACTTACTATCTAAATGAATAGAAGAAGTGGTGTTTCTATAAGTGTTTTGCTAAGTAAATATGTGGGTATGATCCATTGTTTGCATAAGTGAGTAGGATGACTTCATATGTGAATAGGATGCGTGCTGTTGTTTAATGTTGATATAGATGTATAAGTATTTTTGATAGTGTTCTATTGTTCATTGACAGCATGTATGAGTGAATCCATAGGTAAGTGATTAGATGTGTGTATACATCTATGAATCACTGAGTGGATTTTTAGATACTTGTATTGCTGTGACAATGGATTTAAATATGATACTCTGTATTTTACAAACAGTGATGAAAAATTGTAATAGTGTATGAAAAGGTGTATGTGATTGTCACGTGGATGATGTCATCAGTGATGTCATCAGTGATGTCATTTGAGATGTCATCAGTGATGTAACTGACCATATCATGAATGATCTAATATGTGACATCATCAGCAGTGGATTGTGGGTGCGCGAAATATAGTTAGTACAACTAACTATATAGGAGCAATTTCATTGGTTTTGTATGAGTAAATTGTCCAGCTAACTATAACACCACTAAAACTTATAGTTTTTTGAGTGAATTTCAAAGGTTTTTTAAAAACGAATTCCTAACTATATAACTCCTGAAACCTATGGTTTTTTCAGTGAATTTCAAAGGTTTTTTTAAATGCTAATTCCTAACTATATAAGGCCTGAAACCTATGGTTTTTTCAGTGAATTTCAAAGGTTTTTTAAATGCTGATTCATAACTATATAAGGCCTGAAACCTATGGTTTGTTCAGTGAATTTCAAAGGTTTTTTAAATGCTAATTCCTAACTATATAAGGCCTGAAACCTATGGTTTTTTCAGTGTTTTAAAAAAAAAATTGATTGGTTACCTGGCTTATTAAGTGTATCTTAGTGAATACATATATTAGCGAGTAATGTTTAAATATTTAAATATATGCATGAGTGATGTAATATGTGACGTCATCAGCAGTGCATTGCAGACGTGCAAGTTATAGTGAGTCCAACTAACTATAACGTGGGAATTTCAATGGTTTTATGCGAGTAAAATTTCCAGCTAACTATAACTGGTGTGAAACCTATGGTTTTTTCAGTGAATTTCAAAGGTTTTTTAAATGCTAATTCCTAACTATAACTGGTGTGTAACCTATGTTTTTTTCAGTGAATATATATATATATATATATATATAAAATTTCTATGGCAAAATGAAACCCCTCATTTTGTTCCTTTTCAAAATAAATGTATTAAGTGTTACCACTTTATTCCAATCAAGATGACTACAGGTGTGCCATACGTTTGCCATAAGTAAGACTGTTAGCGTTCTAGTTGTTCTTTAGAACACTCTGGGACATTCTGTCATTGGGCTATAGTTGGGCTACATCTGGCTGATATTTGAGCTACATTTGGGCTCTTTTGTCTCTGGTGGCCATCTTGGGAGACTGCATATCAGAATTTTTTTAATGAAATATAAGAGGATTTGAGAAGTCACTCAAAATGTGCCCTAATTTTGCTTTCTTCAGCACTAATCATAATTTCTATGGCAAAATGAACCCCCTCATTGTGTTCCTTTGCAAATTAAATGTTTTAAGTGTTAACACTTTATTCCAATCAAAATGACTTCAGGTGTGCCATACTTTTGTCATAAGTAAGACTGTTAGCGCTCTAGTTGTTCTTTAGAACACTCTGGGACATTCTGTCATTGGGCTATAGTTGGGCTACATCTGGCTGATATTTGGGCTACATTTATTTTTTTTGTCTCTGGTGGCCATCTTTGGGCTACATTGGGCTACATTGGGCTACATTTGGGCTCTAACATATATATAGCCCAATGTAGCCCAATATATATTTTTTCAAAGTTAATTTTCGTAAAAACCACTGGAGCACATATCTTGAGACATAGCAAAGGCACATCGGGCTACCAGTCCCTACAATTTTGCCAAGTTTGGTGGAAAACCATTCAGCCGTTCGGGCTAAAAGTGAGTCCAACCGCCCTATGGAAATTAACATGGGGAAAACACGTTTTGGGACCCCCATTTTATCTCGACCCCCGCTTGACGAACCCCCCCCAAACTTTCAGGGAAGGAGCGGACCGCCGCGAGGCAAAGTTAAGGAAAATTTCAGGAAGATTCCTCAACCGGCGCCAAAGGTATTCCCAATAGAATGTTGCGATTTCCCTATGGAAAACAATCCTAACTATATATACCTACTGGCTATCGCCAGTAGGTAATATATATATATATATATATATATAAAACAATCGCTGGCGGCCATCTTGGAATTCCGCCACCGTTAGGAAAATAGTAACTGGAGAAATAACTAAAATAACTTAAGGGAGATGGCTCTGCGGAGTTTAGAGTAAAGGTACCTGCACCCCTTACTGCCTGCATAACACTAATTCAGGAACCTTGGGGTGTTCGCCTGGCCAAACCTGACAGATAAACAATGAACTCCAGCATCTCAGATAATAAATGTTTCACTAAGGGCCTGATTTTGAGTTTGGCAGTCCATAGTGCTGCCAAACTCGCGGTGGAGGTGCATTTGTTTTCGGGGACTGCTGCACCATCCGTCTGACTGCATATTATGAGTATGTCAGTCAGAATGATTTCAAACCACCGCAACCACCAGGGATCCTATATCCCTGGTGGTGACGTGGTGGTCTGAGGAAGCAATATGCATGGTGATGTGCACTGCAAAAACGCCATGCATAATATAAGTTTCACAACTGCAAGCCTTTTTATGGAGGTGAGCACACCATGAATAGGCTGGCAGTGGGTACACAAAAGTACCCTGTAGCCCCTGAGCATAGGGGTGCATGCAGTGGTGCACATTTTGTGCTCTTCTGTGTGCATGTATATCCGTGACTGCACAGCCTGGACTGGACAGTCCATGCCATGCAGGAACGTGCATTGGTGGTTCAGCAGTGATGCAGTTCTAAGGCTCACTCATGAGCCTTTAAACTGTAGTGCCATGGGACTGCCATGCACCCACCCACCAGACTATGAAAAAACTCGTAAACGAAGGGCGGGCTGTGGTCGAAAGGCCACTCTATGACCACCAAATTTGTAATAAGGCCCTTAGTCTGCAGCCGAACAAATACTGCAGTGCCTGACTGGCCATTCTGCCTCTCAGACATTTTCCTGGCGCTCTGAAGGCAAGGGGACTTCTGTCAAATCAATATGGCGTGCCATGGCCCAACCTCCGCTGGTGTGAGGCTTGTTTGAACTTTTTTGGAATAGACAATTTTGAATTTCAATTTGGCCAGGTAAGACCTCATAAGATACACTAGAACCATTTCAGAGAGCGCTATCACTTTGTAAAATCATCACCCAACACCTTCTATGTATTACTTATTAGCACAAAAAAACACTTAAAAGCACCAAAATACATTTCCCAATACCCACTACTATGCTTCATTACTTTGCTCTGCATAAACCCTACCTTTCTGTAGAAAGTATTTGATAAGGTTGTGGCTCATCACCACCCCTTGGACCCAGTAACACACCCTGAACACTTGCAATGTACCTTTAGAAATCAACTATTATATCACCATCTTAAAAGAACATGGAGACAGCTATTTTGTCACCCTAGCTCACCTTCCGCTCTCAGTTTAATAGATTATTAACAGATATAGATAAACTGAGAGGGGTGGATTAAAATCATTAGTGCAGACACTGGAGCTAATCTACATGGTATTTCCCAAAAGAATGTTCAGTACTGTGAATGTGTAGCTGCAATGACCCACAAACACCACATTATTCATATTGGTAATATTGTACCCTCTAGAGCACAATATTATATTTCAGAATAACATTTCTTGAGTTTTTCTTCTCCTCGCTAAAAGTATGTAAGAACATCATTGTCATGGTTATGGTCAATCTTTGGGTTGACAGACATTTGGGCTGACAGACATGATTTAAAATATCCAGTCTTTGGGATTCAATCAGGCCTGTGATTGGTCCATTTCTCTTGTTGGCCATATTATCATCCAGGTTCTTAATCACAATATAGAAACATCGATCATGATGTTACAACTCCAGATCTGGAGACAGCATCCGCTTATTTTTACCCACCTGACAATCTGCTATACCTGCCTCACTGACAAGGCTGTCCTTCTTATCTATCCTGAACATGCATTTAAGAAATATTAATCAAAAGGATTGAGACTGAACCCACAGTTTCATCAAAACAAGCCTCGGAATGACTGAATCCCCAGTGTCTACATAATAAATCCCACCCATGCATTGCCTGAGGCACTCTGCCTTTGGTACCCTTCTGATCAAACCTTTGGTGATTCCAAAAGCGGTACACAACTTTATTCAATTGTAAACTGCCATTATCTCCCAATATTTAGGAAAAGCATAGTAAAAAGGCAGTGAGAGTAAGGTATGGAATAGAATTACCTCCTTCATTATCAACAGCAAAGGTTTGTGCCATTGAGAGTGTTAGAAATTGGATATTTACTTGGAAGAGGTATGCATGCTGTCCAAGTAGAGACCACTAACCAAGTCATGGTAAGCTACATAAAAAATATAGATTAATGTTAAGAGTAAAAGAAATCCAATTAGTAGAACTGGAGTTACGAAATTTTAAAGAAAAAACTCAAAAAGTAGTGCTCAGACTCAAATGGCATTTAGGGTTTACTAGAGATTGTGCTGGACCGGGACAAATACAATGTTCAGGCTGACTGTAATGGAGAGCTCATGCAGGGCCTACTGAAAAAGTACCTTAGATGGATTAAAGCGTCAATGTTAAAGTCTTGATGCGCCAGTTCCGATCCATGCAGTCAATGAATACCCTCTTTATGATGCAGGTACCTTGTCATTGTCTAGCTGCGCTGTCTAGCATCGTTGAACTGCACAGTCAAATGAGGCGAAAGCATCGACTGACTCCTGTATCAGCTTTGAAGGGCAATGTGTCAGTTCTGATCAGTGCATCGATTCTCATGGTTCTGGACAGCAGAACTCACCCTTCGGGGGCCCAGGACTGGAATGGAATCACTTGGCAGGGCAGGACTCACAGATGGTCCATGTCCTTTTCAGAATTGCCAGAAGTCTTTGCTTTCCCTGAGACTTCTGAACAGTGCAAGCGAGCAAGTCCTTGGAGTTAATCTAGATGCAAGTCCGAAGGGTCCATTCCTTGTCCTCAGTAGGGCAGAGATCAACAGGCAGCAGGGCAGCACAGACAAACTGAAAATCAGTTCTTCCAGAGCACACATTAAGCAAATTGGCAATCCTTCTAGCACAGCAGTCTTTACTCCTGGATGAGTTCTTCACAGGTAGAGTATTGTACTGTCTTGGTACTTGGTATTACAATGTTGTTCGGAAACTGTTGCAAACTAATCGTCTCGGACTGGTTTCCGAATGGATCAGGTCCTGCAAGTCCAGATGACTGATTACGATGCTTCCCAACATCATTCTCTCGGACTCGCATTGACTTCAATAGGAGTCTGTGTTCCGAACGAGAACACAGGCTCCCATTGATAAAACTGGTGGTTGTGGAAAACCATGCACCCTGTGGTGGGCACCCCATGGTGCCTGCTACATTGTGCATGGTTGGGAAGAGGGGTCCCTTGGGTACCCCCATGGACCCCATTTGGATGCCTTCGGGGTGAAGGGAGGCCTGCAACGGTCCCCCAAAGACAGATTCCGACAGCGGTTTCATGTCAGGCAGTCTGAATCGGATTAGCTGTCTGAATTGGTCATCCGAATCGCTCATCCGGAAACAGTGTCCATAGGGCTGTACGATTCAGCTCCGAAAAACTCAAGCCGCCCGAATGCCTTTCAGAACCGATTCAGATTGACCAAACGGGTTCCGGGGCTCATAATCAGTCATTGGGAAATGTGTATGATTTGTTCGGAAAGAAGGGTTTTGAATCAGATTCTGCAATACCGAATCCCATTTGGAGCCCTTCCGAACGATATCGTAACTGGCCCCATAGTCCAAATAACAAATTATTACATAAAAAAAAATATTAAATCCCAGTCATCAAGGAAAACACATTATGAATTGATCTGAAAATGAACCGTTTATTTTTAAACTAGTAACAAGCAAATGAGTTTTGAGTCAATTGTGTCCACTGAAGGTCAATGGTACACAAACGTTCTCACTAGGGACCTTAAGGTCGCCGACCGGCTGACTCCCCTCAAGAAAGTGCCAGTCAAGCCACTCTCCAAAAAAGCCAGCCGGTTCTCTCCCACCCTTCATGAGTGCAGACACACCTGTAGACTGTTCAAGAAGAGATGGAGGAGCAATAAGACCCTGGATGACATTTCAGCCTTCAAAAGCACTATCACCGCACACCACCACCTCATTAGAACAGAAAGAAAGCGGCCCTACAAGAAAGGATCAACACCAACACTCTCAAGAGCAAAGAACTTTTCGCCATGGTCAAAGAATTAGCCAAACCAAGCACAGAGTCAGCAGACATATTGTACTCCCAAGACCTTGGCAACAACCTCAGCACCTTCTTCCACTGCAAGATTAAGGAGATCTATGACAGCTTCAACAGCCTTGATACCCTAGTCCCTCTCTCCCCATTCACAACCACCACACCCAATAACACTGAACCCCAGAAGACCCTGCTCCACTGGACTCCCCTCACCCCTGGTGACACTCTCAAGATCATGAAGAGCATTCACTCCAGAGCACCCTCAGACCCCTGCCTGCATCACATCTTCAATAGAGCCGGCACCTCCATCGCACCCGAACTCTGCTGCAGCATCAACTCCACCACATTCCTGGAAGACTAAAAACATGCAGAGATCAAACCCTTGCCGAAGATACCATCTGCCAACCCGAAGGACCTCAAGAACATAAGATCCGTCTCTCTGATCTCCTTCCCAGCCAAGGTCATCGAGAAGGTCATCAACCTCCAGATATCCGAATTCATCGAAGCAAATCACATCCCAGACCGCCCCAATCTGTCTTCTGAAGCAACCACAGCAAAAGACCGCCCTCCTCGCTGCCACAGACAATGTCCGCACCCTCCTCAACCGAGCAAAAATGTAGCCCTCATCTACTTGGACCTCTCAGCCTCCTTCAACACTCTTTCCCACCGCACCCTATGCACAAGACTCCATGACACCAGCATCCATGACAAAGCCCTGGTATGGATACACTGCTTCCTCACCGGATGTATACAGAAAGTCAGGCTACCACAGTTCCACTCTGAAACCACTTAGCCCCAGAGTGCATCAGCGCTCCTCCCTGAGCCCCACTCTCTTCAGCACCTACATGGTCCACTCACAGCCATTGTCAGGAATGCTAGACTGAACACAGTCTTCTATGCTGTCGACACCCAGCTGATCCTCTCCCTCACCAACAAACCCACAGTCACCAAGAACAATTTTCATGACAGAATGAAGGCTGTCAACACCTGGATGAAGGACAGCTGCCTTAAGCTAAACTCGAAGAAGACCAAAGTCCTCATCCTGGGCTCCACCTCCTCTGCCTGGAATGACTCCTGTTGGCTCAGAGATCTCGAATCCCCCCCAAAGACCATGCACGAAACCGCAGCATCATCGCTCACCATGAACGTCTCATCATCCTGCTTCCACATGCTACACCTGCTCCACAAGATCTTCAAATGGATCCCCACTGAGTCCAGCAGACAGTCACCTATGCACTCACCAGCAGCAGCCTTGAATACGGCAACACACTTAATGCTGGCATCACCCAGAAACTACTCGGGAAACTGCTGAACATGCAGAATGTCTTCAGCCAGACTCATTCTCATTATCCCCAGCCTTATCACCACCCATTCGTGGGTCCTCCACTGGCTCTCAGTCAACAAAGGAATCAACTTCAAGCTTCTTACACACACCTACAAAGCCCTATATGATGCAGAATTGCATACCTCATTATAGTGTACAGACTTAAGGTAACAAAATTATACACAGTATATATTCAACAATTGACAGTATATCGACATGAATGAAAGGAGAACCAACTAAATCTGAATATATTTACAAAATAGATATGATTTTTATTGATGATATTATTAGACAATTCATTTAATTTAAAACAGAAGAGGGCCCCATACAAACTCAATCATTCGTCTGCATTCATAAATCAAAAGGCTAGTGTACATTAAAATTTGCAACTATTCTACATTTCAGATGGATACAATGATAACAGTTTCAAGTTTTAATGTCACACCAGTAATAATTTCTTGCGTTCAATGTGCGTTTCGGCACTGGGCTGTGCCTTCGTCAAGAAAATGGGTCACAGTAGATCAAGGTTAGCTTCTTCAATCTATTGATTGGACGATTAATGCAATCCTCTTTGATTGGCTGTGGACTGTGAGGCACTTCATGCCTATTAGTAAAAGGTGGATATACACTGAGATAGGTATACTGGGACCGGATGTTGTTCTTTAATTTATGCTTTCTAACTTTATGTTCCCGATTATAGACAGGCCTGGCATCCAATAGCAAAATCGTTGATATAGGTATCCGGAATTGCACACATTTATTTGGCGTATTTATATGAGCCAAATTAAGGGGTCCTCTGCACACCTGCATACCTCAACCACAGTCTCGCATTCCATGCACCCACCAGAGACCTCCGTTCCTCCCAACTGGCCCTGGCCACTGTCCCACACATTTGCAAGTCCACGGCAGGGGGAAGATCCTTCTTCTACCTCACAGAACTGGAACACCCTACCTCTCCACCTCAGGCAATAACCGTCACTGCCCCAATTCTGGAAGAACCTCAAGAATTGGCTCTTCGACTGAACCACAGGTGCCTTTGACATATCAGCTGTCCCCCAGTGCCTTGAAAACCTCACAGGTGAGTAGTCATTTTTTTAAGTCTCTTAATTGATTGATTGATTGAAGGTCATTGGGCTCTATTTCAGTTTGGCCTTATCAAGCCCAGAATTTTCCCACTCCTTTTAAAGCTTGGAAAATCCTGGGTAACCTCAGACTTAGCCTCCACTGGCTCCTCTGGTGCTAACCCTTTAACCATTAGTCCATCCAGCACATAAATGCTGGGTCACTTGATTGTGATCCTGCAGTATTTTGACCAACATGACCATCATTCTTTTTTCCTTCCTTTTGATCATGGAAATGACTAATTTGCCTCATTTTTCAGGAAAAAGCTCACTCTGGGTTGGCACCATTAGCTTTTCTCCTTTTGGAAAAACAAACTTTTATTCGCAGAAGTTTTTTTTGTTAGACAAAAAAGTTTGCAGAGTTAGCGAATTAAACATAATCCTACTCTGCAAACTTCACATCTATCAAAGTAGCCACCATGTTGGTGACTTACTGCACATCAGTGAGATCCCCGTCAGACAAGCAAGGATCCTTAAAAACAATCAAAACTCTGCCAAGAGGGCAGGGTCACAACTTATGGACCACTGAAGGATGGCGGGAGATGTGTCAAGGGCTTGCAATGCCTGAGTGTGTAAACAATGTGCTACAGGATGCTGCTGGCTGGCCTTTGATAGCCATTATTTGGTAGCCATTATTTTTACAGGATAGGCGTGTGGGTTGGTACTCCATTCATAGAGTAGTTTCGAATCAGCTGATCCTCTAGAACAGTCTGTAATGGTCTTCTGGAATAGAAGTTAAATTTGTCCCACAAAAGTGAAGTCTCCATGGGTCTCTAAACTTCACAGAAGTCAAATAAGATTTACTGAACTAGTTAGCTGGCCCATCAGGCTTTTGACATTCTCAGAATTCTGTTACCAGTAGAGGTTGACTTAATTGGCCTTATAAGCTTGTTTAGGAAATTAACTCACAAACATTTTTAGTACAGTCCTAGGAAGCAGAGATTTCTGTCAGAAAGAAGAAAAAGTTCTCCAATGTTCCTCCAATAGATTTTAGAAAGAAAGTCAAACTTTTTCTGGTTACAGGTTCTTAAAGAATAGATAGTGATTCAATCAACGAGGAGCTTGGAAACGTTCAGCAAATTTGGAGTTTATTATGCAAAATGGCGATATTTAAGGCCTTTTCTGCCTATATGGCTAGAATATGAAAGTGTATTACCTCCTGGAAAACAATGCTTTGGCATTCTCCATGACTGGATCTTGATAAAATCAGACACCTGACCAATTTCCAGAGCCTCTCCAATGAGTGTACTTGTGTATTGTGTTCTGGTGATCATGGTGGCTTCTGTTTCTTTTGCCCGCCAATCACCATCAGATGTATTAATCTATGCATCGAATTCTCATAATCATAAAATCATACTCAGCACATACATAACGCAATTTGCATAGACCTCTCACATCAACATGTACAAAAACTTCTGTCCTCACACATGAAATATAATGAATATCAAAAACAATTTTGTGCAGCATATAAAATAATAGCACATCACATTTTTATAACAAGCAATTGAGCCCCCTTTCTGACTTTTCCAAGCCTATCAGGAGCCTCATTATTATTTCATATATTTAGAGCTTCCCTCTTCGGCCTACTTAACCACACAGTGCTAGAGTATAGGTTCAAAAGTCAAAAAGAAATTACAGTCTTTTGTTCAATAACAACCCTGAATCTAACTGTCTCTGATTTAAAATACACTTGATGGTTACAAAAACTGTCAACGCATTTTGAAACCCTTCATCGTTCAAGGGTTGTCCTCAGGACTCAGAATGAATGAGTCCTTATTCAAAATCTTTTTTGGCACCTTTGAATTTTCTGGACATTGATCCATGACCAAATGTTTCCTATTTTCTAAATGAACCGGAGTCAGTTCTTCTTGCTTCAAAAACCTAGCAATAAAACCCTTCAGGACTACCAACTTCCTTCTCTCTTTCAATGGCCCACTGTCTGATTGCATTTGTTTGGAAGCCAACAAACAGTGATGTGCCAATTTAATCTAACCTCCGATATTGTTTAATTAATTTTTCTTCACTCAGGTTTATGGATGCTGGCTTTCTTTACTTTGCGCAATTTAAATTGCCGGAACGTCTTAGTTAAAGGAAAACTCTCTTTCAATCCTGATTGGCATTTTCTTGTCCCGACCATTTGGTGCCTGCAGCATGATCCTGGGTCACATGACCAGATGTGGTCCCAGAAAGTATTACAATAGAGGGTCTGGGTGTTGGATGGATGAGACATCTCTGGCAGGAGGGGTCTCTGGCAGGATGGAGGGAAGAGGCCAACATGCACTACACTTGCACTTCAAGGGCACTGGCAAGCTCACACGCAAAGTGTTTCACACTAGCTTATTGTGCCAAAATTCCAGTCACCGCTGTATGAGGGAGAGTCCAGAAGTTACTCCTACTTCAAAGGAGGCACCAAGTGGAACAACAGGACTCACGTCTGGTGTACTGGGAGACTCATAGGAAGGACTGCTTTGCTGCCATGTTGCTCTAATGCAAGAAGGACTGCTCTGCTGTTCTGTTTTTCTGCTGCAAGAAGGTCTGCTCTGCTGTCCTGCTGTCTGAGGAAAAAGTACTGGACTTGCAACTTGAACCTAGGACCACAGAGTGAGTCCAAGAGCTCATTGGCTGACCTTCTGTTCTGGGCTACAGGGTGCATCAAGCTCCACCACCCTTGAACTCTGCACCAGGACTCTGCTTGCTGCGAGCCTTAAGCTCCCAAGTGGTGCCTCCCCAGTCCTGGACCCTTGCACATGGGGAGAAAAGAGCTCTGCCATCCCAACTGTGGTCCCCATCAGAACGCACACTGCAGTTCCTCATTTTACCTGATGCAGAAGGATGCAACTTGACACTGAGCTCACCTTGCAGTCCTTGCATCTTCTCATCAGAACCGACGCAGCATGTTGCAACTTGACGCGGCACCCTACATTGTTCAGTGGAACTGCATCTGCATGAATCAATGCCCTGCATCAAGGTACAATTCTCAGCTGGCCCAACATGGTCCCTGTATCCAGCGCTCGCTCCATCAGTGTGAGCCTGAACTTGTGACTTTGGCCTGGTCCAACGCGACTAGATAACCGAAGTTGGAGCTTCATGCTTTTAAGCGCTATTTTTACCTAAACCTTTAAAATTGCGTAACTCTGCAGAGCTACTATTTGGATTTTTCTCATTTTCATGTCAAATAAATTGTTAAAATATAAATTAGTGTGGGCTTTTCCTTATGTTGTGTTTTCACTTTATTACTGCTTGTGGGCTGGATCAATATTTTACACATTGCCTCTAAGTTAAGCCTGTCTGTTTTTGTGATAAGCTGACAGAACTTTAAGCACAGGTAAATTTAGTGACTTTTTGTGGTTCACCCTGACAAGTTTTGTGGCTGTTGCTTGAGTAGGTAGTTTTCCACCTCCTAAACCAACAACCTAATTTCTCACAACATATAGGATCCTATTCATAACGGCACACTTTGTTGTTAATGTAAGTTTATGACTGAATTTAACTTACTCCCGCCTGCCAGGAATTCTCAAAGGGATTCCTGACAGGCCTAACACCTTTATTGGGTGTAGAGATCTCTGCCTTAAGTATGGAGTTTAATGCACCCATAAATCCCACCCACGGGCTTGAATTTAGAGCATTCAAAGAAATGGTTAGTCTTAGACCTTTTCAAAAGCCCACAACCAACTATGTTTGTGACCATTCACACACTCTCAAATCTCCCTTTTCAGCCTGAAAATGGTTATATTTTTTTTCGAGCCAACGGCTGGCCCATACTCCTTTCCAAGGTGGGAGGGAGAATAGATCACCTCCATGTGTGGTGGGGCTGTAGTAAAGGGGTTTCTCCATGGGAATAAGATTTTTCCTGTAGAGAAAATACACTTTTTTTATATTGCATTTGCGAAGGGGACACTATTCTCACACCATAGAGAGCTCAAAACAGAGTAAATGAGAGCCGAGTTACGAGATAGGTTGATTTCCACGGAAACAGCAGGGATATAAGTGACAATTGCAACTTTCCATGCAGATTCCATAGGGAGCTGGTGAATATCTTGAAGGTAGTAAGTCTGCACTCGGACAATGGTATAAAACTAAGAGCCATATGTATCAAGCAAAATTGCGATTGCAAATGCCGAAATTCGCTGAATTTCGGCGTTTTCGATCGAATTTTGCTTAGTGGTATGTATGAGGCAAATCTGCATGCAAAATAAGGAATCGCATAATTTGTGATTCCTTATTTTATGATTGCATTTAAGGAATCGCAAATTTTGCGATTCCTTAAATGCAATGTAAGAAGCACCAAAAAAATTTGCAATTTGGCCTTAAGGAACAGCAAATTACCACCAACTTCAGGTTGGTGGTAATTTGCGATTTCTTTGAAAAATTCACTTTTTTGCATTTTTCAAAGTGCAATGTGTAGCACATACATGCCCTTAGGGCATGTGTGTGTGCCACATATGCACCCATGCTTAGTTCAGGGGTGCAACAGGGTGTCCTTTTGACACCCTTGCATCCTTGAAATTGCTTTCTCAATTTGCGATTCTCTAATTGCTAATCGCAAATTGAGAATGTCTTACCATTCGTTCATATGGACCTCTAGGCCCATAGGAATGAATGGGGAGGTATTCCTTAATTGTGAATCGCTATTTAAGATTCGCAATTAAGGAATATGTAGGATTCGCAAAATGTACTGCAAATCCTACATACATAGCATTTTGCGATTCTCAAATAGCGATTTGCAAAAAAACGCTATTTGAGAATCGCAAATGAGGATTTTGATACATGTGGCCCTAAATCAGGCCCATTGGATTTGCGAATATGAGCATTTTTACTTCAGATGGTAGGACATTTGCATGAATAGGAATTAATGCCTCTCTTTGAATATTTTACTATTTTACGTGTTTGGTATAAGTGGTGGGGTAGAGAGAGAAACATTAAAATACATCACACATGCTTCCACCCACTAGCCTCACTGAGCTGCACTCTTTAGGACTGCTCACTTCGGAATTCCTTACTGGAACTCATTCAGCCATCTTGGGACCTCAGCTCTTTCGCCTTCATTTTTATTTAGTTTTTGAATACTTTTATAAATCACAAAAATAGTTTAAGAAAAATATATGTCAATAGTAATAAAAATATTCTTCATGCAAAACGATTTCATTTAATAAGGCTTAAAACATAAAATCAACATAATCAAAAAATCCGATCGCAAGAACACATGACTTTTATATGTTCATGGTCATATACAAAAGAAAAAGATGTGTGGTGAATTCTTTCTGGAAACTTCACAACATCTCCTGAAGCATTTTTAGAGCGCTAAAACAAGAATGTGATATTCGAAGGATTGGAATATTACAAGAACCAGTTCCCACTAGTTCAATAGAACAAGGGAAGTTGAATGTGGCCAGGTTTTTGTTTTCTGAATCAAAGAGGCCATGATCCAACTTCAGCTCTAATGGTAGCCAATTCTGGAATTCAGCGCCTGGGACAGAAAAAGCTCTTTCACCTCTGGTGACCCTTTTGAATTACCAACTGTCATCTCGAGGCCTATTTTGGATCTTTTCAGCACATAGCTTATGAGGAGATCTTTTAAATATGTCCATGCCAAATCCCAAAGGGCTTTATTAAACAATATAACATTCTTACCATTTTTTGTGTGCAAGTGGCAAATGAATAAAGCCTCTTCAGAATAGGTTAAAATATGCTCCAACTGCCAAAATGTAAGACGGAGTGAGGTGTGAGACAAGCATGGTGTTTGAAAAATTAATACATGGAGACCGGACCACTACAGCTATGCAGGAGGCTGCTTTCATAGTCGAATGGACTGCAGTGACGCAGCACTGAAAATGATTGGCTCATATATTAGAAGAATTACCTTTCATTTTTACAACTTGGGCCCATTTATTTATAAAAAGAAAAATGCCGTTGGACAATACCCCTTACAGAAACACATACATACAACCCACAGAAACAGGTCTGTTCACAACCACATCCACTGTGTCCCTCTCACCCAGCAAAGTATCATCTCTCAGACGAGCTCTGGGGTGTATTTACAAGAAATCGTGCCCTGATGTTTTGCCATAGCAGGAGCGCCAAATCGTTTACAGCCATGGTACAACTGTTCCTAATGCCTTGTTAGCATTTTATTGATTTAGCAAGGATTTGCATGTAACGCGACTTGCTTGTTATCAGCCCTCTCGACATAAAGTTAATATATTAATCAACATGTTTGTTTCATTAATATCGCATAACACAACATCTGTGGGAAGCTTGCATATGTTCTTTTACTAATGTTAATCCGCTTGCAATAAAATGGCTGCTGCTACGCGGTATTTTCTACTGGGCTTGCGTCTGTCATTCTCACGTGACAAGACGTATCTTTCGCTTAGAGGGTAATTTTACTTCTGCGCACTAGAATTAAAATGGCTTCTTTGTGTAACGGCATGCATGAAGCTTACACTGGTGCTTTTGCCAAGCTGTTCGTACTGCTTAACGCTAACGCAATAGATACAAATAATGTAATGGGAATAGAGTAGAGATAAGTGGTATACAGTGCATTAATTTATTCCGTGTTCTCAAACTGTTTCTTTTCTATTTTTTCATATAAATCATTTGGGCCTCACGAGATCCCACTGCATCCATTTTGAACATGCGCGCAAGAAACTAAGGGACGCTTCAGAAATGACATTGAATGATTGCCAAGGAACAGTCTCATCCTAGATGCGCCTGGGAAGCTGACCTTTTACCTCTGTCGAAGGAAGCTCATTTATACAATGTTAATACAATGTATTTACTAAGGGAACATTCATTGTCGGGTCGAATAAAGATGTCATGAGAAAAATAAATTGATGGGCGGGACCAATAATTTAAATATGATATGCAGAAAGTTTCATTTTGGTATGGTGTGATGACCTCTCGTCCTTCTTTGTCCAATCAAAATTGGGGATCCTTACACTTGCATCATTGGGGGGTGGTACACTGACCTGGAAAATAGTATTACTAGGGTAGGCTTAGTTAGTTAATTTGTCCGACTTGTCCGAATAGGTGACCTGTCTCTGACCCAACGCACTCAATAGGTGACCGAGAGCAGAGGAGCTGCGAAGCACTCTGTCAGAAGATTCGCTGACCCACTCGCGGTCCGGGAAGCTGAGGTGCTGGCGAAGCACTTTGTCAGTGAATTCGATAACCCAATTGGGGTTCTGGCTGTTAGCTGCAGAGAGGGAGTAGCGCAGGCGTTGCAACTGAACTGCGGGTGCCGGCCTTAACCTTTGGTGGTCCTGTCCTGATCCAAATCTGGTTTTCCTGCCCTGATTCTGAATCTGCACCTGCTGGCCTACTGGCAACTGCAACTTCTGGGGTTTTCTGTCATTTAACTGACCCGTGGCCAGGGTTGGTCTTGACACCATTCTAGGTAAATATAAATCTGTGTGGGTTCGTCATTGTATTGTTTCCTTCTCTTACGCTTCCTACCATTAAAAGTTTTGATTACATATGTTCCCTTTTCTTGCCCTCCCTTTTGTTAAATGCTTGAAATCACTTTGATTTGCATATTATGTTCCTTTTCTTACCCTTCCCTATTGCTAAATGATTGAAATCTGTTTAACACATATTTTGCATAGTTACATTATGATTCTGATTTTTATTATCGAGAGTCTTTTGGTGTTAAATCTTTGGATCATGACCATATAAGAAATTTAGATAAAGAGTTTAAACCTTTCCCGAGTCTGTGGTTATTATATGAGTGCAAACGGTATTTTTCTCTACCTATCTTCAATCTAACACCTTGATCCAATAGGTTTACAGGTACCTGTGACAAGGATTGGTAAGTCAATGGTATAGAGCATAGAAGGCAAAAATAACTGGTAGTAGAGCGAAGGTTACCTGATTAAAATATGAGTTATTGATTATGGGCTCAGGGGAGTATGGTAAAATTATAGTCCGGTGACCTGCACACTCGATCAGTATTTACGGGGCTCCTTGGAGCTAGGAAGAGGCCAGCATCGGAAAAACAGATACTGATGTGTGCACCGAGTTGGTAAAAAAATGCACGCCAATGTTGAAAAAGTCATATGTGGCCAATTAGTGCTAGAAAACAAGACGCTAGCCGTCATAGTGTCAATTTTGTGAGACTGGCGCCAAAAAACAAACAAAACAACACTACAGAGTAAAATAAAAAAAGTTACACTTACCTGTAAGCAGCAATGGTGCAGCCAGGAGTGAGTACAGGCCAGGACAACAACGCCAGCAACCTCACTACCAGCCTGGTTGCCCAGCCAGTTACCCAGGGAAAGAGGAAAAGGAAGTGCAAGTTCAGTGAGGAGGAAAATCAGATTTTGATCACAGAGGTGACAGAGAACCAATACCAGCTCCAATGGGGAGGAAAAATACCATGTGGAAGACCATAGCGGAGAAAGGTGAACAGTATTGCTGAAGTCAAGAGGACAGTTACTAATTATAAGAAGCACTGGCATGATTGTAAGCACAAGACAAAGGTGAAACTGCCAACCAATCTCATGGCAGCATTGCGGACCGGAGGTGGAATTTCAGGGTCCCAGGAGGAGTTGGATCTCATGGAGGAGCAGGTGTCCTGGTCTGCGATGAGGCGGCGGTTAGAGTTGCTGGACAGGACAGTGCTGGTTATGACGAACTACAACTGCAACAGGGTAAGTCTCAACAAGAGGCAATGTGGGGAACTATGTAATGTAATGCTTTGCAGGCAGCTATGTCCAAGCACTCTGAGGCCCATTCAGCAGGCCAAGGGGTAGGATGCTGACTCATCTATGGTGAAACATGACATCAGTGGAAGACTCATGGGTATTTTGGTAATATGTGGCATAGAGCAGGTCGCTAGCCTTCTAGCGGTACTATACTACTTCAAAATGAAAAGGCAGGAATGCACCAGATCTACAAGATATGGTACATTCCTGTCCTTTCTTCCAGTGCTGGTGCACAAGCAGCAGACCTCCACCAAAGCAGGCACTCTTGCACCATGGTGGAAGGCTACGCGCATTGGTGCCAGCCAAATGAATGTGCACCAGCATTGAGGAAAGCACAGGGATGCATTGTATCTTCGTGACCAAAGCTCAACCCTGCACTTTCCAAATCACACACCTTGGTGAAGTTACGCTGCACCACATGTGTATTAAATATGCCCCTCTGTCTCACCTGGGCCTATGAACATTAATTTATCCTACACATCCATATCATAAAATTGGTATCTCAGAGGAGAAACAATAAATCTGCGAGGTGAGGGATATGTGGGCCATGGGTAGTATCTACACATATGGATATTCCAAGCGTCACGTACATAATTGCCTAGATTAAACAAACTTTTACGCAGCTGCCCTCACAAGCAGGCTCAGAGCACACAGTTGCCAGCTGCCATGGTAGGGACCACGTTAACTCCTTTTGTCTACTAAATATGACTGGGGGCGGTGGTGAATACAAGTGATGTACACCAGAGGAAAATGGGCAATATTTACATGCAAACAAATCAGCTGTGCTGAGCTGCGTCATTGCAAAAATGTAGGTATGGGTTTACAAGGATATGTGCCACCCCTGTGTACACCCCTGCACTGATAAAAATGGACAGGTGTGTACCAACACAGGCACCCTTTCACCATGTTGCAGGGGTGTCTGTTTCGGTGCTTGTCTGTTCTTTGCATCGACATCGCAAGAAGAAACTTATGGGGTGTATCGTATACTTGTGAATACAGTGCATTCCTGTTTTTTAAATGATGCAGGGTGGCTTTGTTACCTTTCTTGCACAGCCATGTTGTACCATTTCTATATCTATATGAATATGTCCCTAGGTAGATACATGTCACCATTCACAGCACTACTACCATCTGGGTTGCTGCCTGGCACATATCACTCTATAACAGCCAGCCATGTTAGTCCATTGGACATGGGCATGCATGATGAAGGTGTTGTACGCACATGAGAGTCAATGTAAGATCAGGTTGCCATCGCTGCTTGGCAGTAAGTTGGCTACCAGGACCAAAATTGCAACCACCAGAGGAGACACTTATATATACATGTTCATGGATCTGATTAAAACAATGTATAGCGGCCTGCAGATAACCCACCTGGGTCCTGATGAAATGGGTTAAATGTCAGTGATCAGAATCTGAATAGTATGACAGGGCTCATCCACTCAGAGTAGGCACACAGTGAGATCCAATAATCTGAAAAGTATATACAGTGTGATTTCATTCTATACCTCTGTGTAAAAGGTGTGCTGTGCATCAATCATGAACTGAGGGGCATTTTCACAAGTGTATTACACCACCTGAATGTCAGTTTTTCTGTTGTTCAAGTTGTGCAATGCCTTGCACCATATTTACAAAGTGGTGTTAAACCATTTTGCATAGCTTAACACCACTTTGTAAATATGGGACCCTTTCAAACAGTTTTCTGCATCGTAGGGGCATGCAATAGATGTTGCTGTGGGCGTTCTACCGCTACACCCATTGCTTTTTTAGACTGCCCCAGATTTACAAGGATCTGTAAATCTGAGGCAGGGCCAAACACTTAACCCATACAAAAGCAGGCAATAGATTGGTGCAATGTGGAGAAATAATTGTAATTCTCCTCCTTTTTGCTTTTTCCACGTATGCTGCGTTCTATAGCACAAAAACAAAGAACAAAACACCATTACTGTTTGTTTTTGTGCAGGAAGGTGTCCCTTCCTGCACAAAAAAATAATCAGATAATGCCGGTACTAGGCAGCTATTTCCTAGCACCAGTGCAAGGAAAAACACAGGGGTGCACCATATTCTTGTAAATATGCCACATCACTGCATTGCTGAAATAATGCAGCTCGCCACTGCAAAATTTGCAACAATGCTGCACCATTTCATTTGTAAATATGCCCCTGAAAGTGAAATGAAAGTGAAATGTATTTCACCTTGATTGTTAACTGGAACACTCATGTCAACATCTAAGAGAGATCAACAATAGCCATTCTACATCTCATTGCAGAGGATGAACCCTCATCTCCTGGCCAACAGCTTGACCTGGACTTCAGCGATGATGGGTATGATGACAACTTATACCATTGACAAGGACACCCTCCAAGAACTTCTGGACTCCATCCCATGACATGGGGATGGTCAATAGCGTCATGGGGTCTTAACACCCCTGCCTAGCAGCCAACAGACACCAACTGCCACCCCACCAAGACCCCAGGACTCTGGGAGCCTGCGGGCCCACTCCCGTTTTGAAATCAACGCCACCAATTAGGCTCTTGGTGCCCTCTCTCACCCTTTCCACCAATCCCAGTCCTGAGGAAGACCCCGTAGTAAGGGAAATTAACCTACAACAAGCAGGGGTCAAAACATCGACTTTTACATCTTGACCAATCCATGAACAACAGACTATTAATATTGTGTTCCATTGTATGGCCTAGGTTCAACATTGTTCTTTTGATGGTGCTTAGTAAATACGCTTCTGTGATGTCAACAATGTATTCTGTGACTTCACTGGATCTTTGAAAAACCAAACCCCAATCCTCACAAAAACCACTTACCTACCCCACCTCCCCACTTTTTTCTCTGGGCACATTGTATATATTCCGAGAAGGTTGTTTGTCATACATATGCTTTGATGAGGATGTGATTAAATAACATCTCTCTTCCCAAGCGTGTTATTGTTTTTTACTTTAAATTAAGTATAAATATGTGTGTTGTTTAACTGTACATACTGAGACCACTTTCCCTGTAACATTATATACCCAGGTCCCAGTACTTTTGGGTTTACTTTTCTTATTATAAGCGATTTATAATTATTATTATAAGCGATTTATAAAGCGCCTGGTGACCTGGAGGCATCCCCGCGCTAATGATACATGTGAAGGCCAGAGGGAAGGGAAGCTTATTTGGGGAAAAGCAGAGTTTTTAATTTTTTACGGAAGAGGAGGTAGCAGGGTTCCAGTCGCAGGCAGCGGGGGAGAGAGTTCCATCCTGCGGAAGCTTTTACTGCGAACCGTCTACTGCCGGTGCGCGCCTTCCTAAATCTTGGAACGATGGCCAAACGTTCGTTGTCCGAGCGTAGAAGTCTAGGGGCCTTGTAAGGGGTGACCATGTCTCTCAGGATAGAGGGGCCAAGCCCATTGAGGAGTTTATGGGCAGTACACATCGCTTTGAATTCTACCCTCTGACGCACTGGAAGCCAGTGTAGGGCCTTGAGCGCTGGTCTGGACGAGGTTCTTGAAGGAAGGCCGATAAGGAGCCGGGCTGCTGCATTTTGAGTTCGCTGGAGTTTGGCCAGGGTGGATTCAGGGGCTCCCAGGTAGACAGCGTTGCTATAGTCTAGCCGAGCGAGGATCAAACCTTGAATCAAGAGTTTCCTAGATAGGGGCGGAAGTATTGGGAGAATTTTGCGGATGGAACGCATGAGTCCGAAGCAGGTGCCTGCTGTTTTGGCTACCTGGGTCTTCATGGACAGCTCTGGCTCAAGCCAGAATCCCAAGGTCTTGATTTCTGGTTTCGGGGTGGGCACCTCACCGAAAACATCTGGCCAGACCGATGGGGGGATGGTGGTCCATTTCTTGCCCATGAGCATAACTTCGGTTTTCAATCCGTTGAGTTTCAGAGATGACTCGCACATCCAGTGGTGGATTTCCTGGAGGCAGTTCAACAGATTGTCCGGGTGATTGTCAAGATGAGAAAGTGAGACGACCAGTTGCGTGTTGTCCGCATAGCTCACTATCTTGATTCCGAAGGGGGAGACGACATCCTCGAGGGGGGCCATGTAGGCGTTAAACAAAGTGGGGCTTAATGACGACCCCTGGGGGACTCCACTAGTGAGGGGGAGAGGGGCTGATCGGGAGTTACCGTCCCAAACCTGGAAGGAGCGACCTGACAGAAAAGATTCTATCCACGCAAGTGCCGTGTCCGCGAGTCCCGCCATGGCCAGCCGGTGGAGTAGGACAAGGTGATTCAACCGTGTCAAAGGCTGCACTGAGGTCCAGGAGGATCACTGCCACTGATCCTCCTGAATCCAAAATGCATCTAACCTCCTCGATGACAGCGAGGAGGGCGGTGTCTGTACCGTGGCCCGGGCAGAACCCGGTTTGGGACCGACGTAGAAGATTATTTGACTCCAACAACTGGGACAGTTGAGCGTTTACCAGTTTCTCGGCTATTTTGCTGATACTAGGAAGGAGCGAAATTGGCCGATAGTTGGACAGGTCGGAAGAGTCCAATTGGGGCTTTTTAAGAAGAGCCTTAACTACAGCGCTCTTCCAGCTCGGTGGGACAGAGCCCTGGGATAGCGAGATGTTAATCAGTTCCGTGATGGTGGGCAGGATGGTAGGGACAACTGCTTTCAGGAATCTGATAGGTGCGGGGTCAAGAGGAGAGCCGCTTTTCAGTTTGGCCAGGGCTGATCCTACTTCGTCCAGTGAGACTGCCCTAAAGGTGGTCAATTGTGGGTGCAAAATGTTTCCTGTCTGGTTGGTAAGTGCCTCAGAGTCCTTGGGGTTAGGCAGAATGGGAGGCGGGAGGGAGACTAGGATACGGGCGATTTTGGAGTCGAAGTAGGTTGCCAGTTCATCGCTTCTATCTGGCGAAGATGGGTTGGAAGAAGGAGGCTTGGGTATTTTCAGGAGTTCTTTAGCGATGAGGTAGGATTCTCTCGCCGAGTTGGTGGAATTACTTATTCTGGTGTCGTAGTATGCGGCTTTAGTGAGCTTCAATGTGGCTTTATAAGATCTCACCGAGCTACGGTATGCATCCTTGCTGGTGTGGAGCCAGTCCTTTCTCCAGAGTCGCTCCGCTTTTTTACACTCTTTGCGGAGAGTTCTTAGTTCCGGACTATACCATGGGGCTGATCTGGTTTTCCCGTTTTTGTCCTCACGTGTTTTTATGGGGAGGATGGAGTCGAGGGAGGTGGAGATCCACTCCCTGAACTTTCTGTCCGCGGTGTCTGGGTCATCCGAGGGGCTAGGGGTTGTATGGTCCAGGGCTTTGGCCCAATCCTCAGCCGAGAGTCTGGACCATGCTCTGTCCGTAGTAAAGGTGGCAGGTTTATGAGGTTTCCTGAAATCCCCTGGTAGATGGAAGGGGACCAGAAAATGGTCCGTCGATGGGAGGGGGAGGGACTCTTTGGTTTGTAGGGTATGGAGGTTGGTAAACACAGGGTCCAATAAATGGCCCTTAATGTGTGTGGCTCCAGAGTTGGTAATTAAAAGGCCATAGGCCGCCAAGTCGGCGATCAAATCTGTAGCCCCAGTGTCAAGGGGGTCATCGAAGTGGATGTTAAGGTCTCATGGTATAGTGAAATTGGAGGTGGAATGGGCCAGAGATGCTATTGATTCTAGGAGGGCGCTAGAGAACGGGCCATAATGGCCAGGGGAGCGGTATACTAGGAGGCCTGACAGTGTGCTAGTCGGTGCTAGCTGGATGGTGAAGTGGAGGCTTTCCGAGTCAAAGATGTGGGCATCGAGGATTCTACAGGAAAAATGGTTCCGGTAGAGGATGGCCAGTCCACCTCCTCTGCCAGATTGACGTGGTTGGGACTGGATATTAAAGTCCGGGGGAAGGGCTAAGACTACATCCGAATCCGAGTGATCGGTGATCCACGTTTCCGTAAGGAATAGAATGTCTAGTTCGTGGTCTTCTATAAGGTGATAATGAGCAGAGCGTGCATGGGGAGTGACCTGCAGTTCAGTGAGGCAAGTTTAAGACTCGGTTGAAGGACGCGTGGAATGGGTAGTTGTAGCTGGGCTGGGTGGCAGATTGTGCAGCCAGTAAATTGCCCCTCTAAGTCGTGAACAAAGTTGCAGGTGCTGTCAATGGTGGGTCTGAGACTGAGAAGGTCTCGGCGCGAGTATATTACCCTAGTGGGAGCTGGGTCCGGCAGGGATTCTGGCCCTAAGCCCGTCCGAGCGCGGACGGGTGCAGACGGGCTTGCCTTAGGCGCGCCTTCGGCGCGCAAACGGCGCTCCCGCTGTGCTCGTCCGCTGCGCTTCCGGTGGCAGCACATGATGTAGGGGGTAGGGGGACGTGGCCTACAGGGGGCGTGGCCTCAGTCCTCGCCGAGTTGGCGTTTTTGCAGGAAATTGTTGGTCCACGAGTGAGCGCTAGATCCGCTCCTCGCTGTGCTGTTGGTAGAGGTGGGTGCTCTGGTGCTTTGCTAGCGCGTGGTGAGTTTTTAAAAGCAACAAGTAAACAAGTGACAATTTAACAAAATAAGCAGTTTTAAAAACTCCCGGCTTCCGCCTCAGGAGTGCGCGTGTATCTGACCTAGGCGCTTGTGATCAGCGCTTAAGTACTGCGACAGGGGTGTGTGGCCTACAGGGGGCGTGGCCTCAGTCCTCGCCGAGTTGGCGTTTTTGCAGGAAATTGTTGGTCCACGAGTGAGCGCTAGATCCGCTCCTCGCTGTGCTGTTGGTAGAGGTGGGTGCTCTGGTGCTTTGCTAGCGCGTGGTGAGTTTTTAAAAGCAACAAGTAAACAAGTGACAATTTAACAAAATAAGCAGTTTTAAAAACTCCCGGCTTCCGCCTCAGGAGTGCGCGTGTATCTGACCTAGGCGCTTGTGATCAGCGCTTAAGTACTGCGACAGGGGGGCGTGGCCTACAGGGGGCGTGGCCTCAGTCCTCGCCGAGTTGGCGTTTTTGCAGGAAATTGTTGGTCCACGAGTAAGCGCTAGATCCGCTCCTCGCTGTGCTGTTGGTAGAGGTGGGTGCTCTGGTGCTTTGCTAGCGCGTGGTGAGTTTTTAAAAGCAACAAGTAAACAAGTGACAATTTAACAAAATAAGCAGTTTTAAAAACTCCCGGCTTCCGCCTCAGGAGTGCGCGTGTATCTGACCTAGGCGCTTGTGATCAGCGCTTCTAGCTAATGAGTGTTGCAAACCCAGCAGATCCTCTTTGCTACTGTGCTGAATCTTGTGTTGGCACAGAGTAATGCTGCTGCAGGCACAGTATCACCGGTATACAGACAAAATATCAATATTTAAATATCAATATACAATAATATCGAAGTTTAAATATCGAAGGGACATAATATAGAAGGTAAGTAATATCGAAGTTTGAAATATCGATGTCAGTAATATCGATGGTAATAATTTCGATGTTACTAATATCGATTTTAAAATTATTTTTGTGTATATTATTATGTATTTATTATGTATTTAATTTATTATTATGTAATTTAATTACATTTTGTATTTTAGTACTGTAGCGGGTTGTGGGTTTATAGGGGAATAGGGTGGGAAGTAATTTAATTATGTTAATTTAAATATTAATTAGTAGGAATTATAAATTAATTTTAATTAATTGGTAATTCATTTTAATTAATTGGTAATTCATTTTAATTAATTGATTAATTGATAAATATGTTCTGTAGCGGGTTGTGGGTTTATAGGGGAATAGGGTGGGAAGTAATTTAAATATGTTAAATTAATTATTAATTAGTAGGGATTATAAATTAATTTTAAATATTTGATAATTATTGTTAATTAATTGGTAATTAATTTTAATTCATTGATTGATTGATGAATATGTTCTGTAGCGGGTTGTGGGTTTATAGGGGAATAGGGTGGGAAGTAATTTAAATATGTTAAATTAATTATTAATTAGTAAGAATTATAAAATAATTTTAATTAATTGGTAATTCATTTTAATTAATTGATTAATTGATAATTATGTTCTGTAGCGGGTTGTGGGTTTATAGGGGAATAGGGTGGCAAGTAATTTAAATGTATTTAAGTAACAATGCTCTTTAATTAATTGTTTTGTTAATTATATAATTGTTAATTAATTATTAATTGGTAATTAAATATTATTATATGTTATTTTTTATAAAAAATGTTGGTTAAAAATATTTTGCTAATCATGTTTTTAATAATTATGAATTGGTATTTGGAAATGGTTTATATTTATTTAATAGTTAATATTTTTATTATTTAAAAAAATACATGTATTTATAAGTGTGTTATTTTTACCCCTATGCTATCCAACACTTTCCCTACTGTTGCACTCTCTGGAGTTGGAATAGTAATTGTTACCCCTATGCTATCCAACACTTTCCCTACTGTTGCACTCTCTGGAGTGGGAATAGTAATTTTTACCCCTACGCTATCCAACACTTTCCCTACTGTTGCACTCTCTGGAATGGGAATAGTAATTGTTACCCCTACGCTATCCAATACTTTCTCTACTGTTGCACTCTTTGGAGTGGGAATAGTAATATTTACCACTACGCTATCCAACACTTTCCCTACTGTTGCACTCTCTGGAGTGGGAATAGTAATTTTTACCCCTACGCTATCCAACACTTTCCCTACTGTTGCACTCTCTGGAGTGGGAATAGTAATTGTTACCCCTACGCTATCCAATACTTTCTCTACTGTTGCACTCTTTGGAGTGGGAATAGTAATATTTACCACTACGCTATCCAACACTTTCCCTACTGTTGCACTCTCTGGAGTGGGAATAGTAATTTTTACCCCTACGCTATCCAACACTTTCCCTACTGTTGCACTCTGTGGAGTGGGAATAGTAATTTTTACCTCTACGCTATCCAACACTTTCTCTACTGTTGCACTCTCTGGAGTGGGAATAGTAAGTGTTACCCCTACGCAATCCAACACTTTCCCTAATGTTGCACTCTCTGGAGTGGGAATAGTAATTTTTACCCCTACTCTATCAAACACTTTCCCTACTGTTGCACTCTCGGGAGTGGGAATAGTCATTTTTACCCCTACGCTATCCAACACTTTCTCTACTGTTGCACTCTCTGGAGTGGGAATAGTAATTTTTATCCCTACGCTATCCAACACTTTCCCTACTGTTGCACTCTGTGGAGTGGGAATAGTAATTGTTACCCCTATGCTATCCAACACTTTCCCTACTGTTACAGTCTCTGGAGTGGGAATAGTAATTTTTACCCGTACGCTATGCAAAATGTTTTTATTTTTTTTTATTAGTTTTACATTGTTATTAATTGTTATTTATATTATTATTTTATGTATATAAAATTATTTGTAATTTATTATATTTTCATTTATTTATAAGTTATTAAAATAATTATTTTAGAGTTATTATTAATGAAGTATATACTATGTATTATATCTTTATTATTATTACTTTTTATTATATTATTTATTAATTTTAAATATTATAATATATTTGTAACTATGTTTATTACATTTATAAGTATTATTTTGTTAATATTACATTGTTTTTTTTGTTAAAATAAAATGATATTTTCTAAAAAATGATATCAATATATTTTTTTCGATATTTTTGTACTTACCTTGTTAGAGATAGGATCTCGATATTATTGTCATCGATATTTTTGTTGCGATATTTTGGTAGGTAGATATTTTTGTAGTCGATATTTTGTCATAGATTCAGTATCACCATCTTCGCCCCAGATATTTGTGTTCCTTCCTTGGCTTCCACACCTACAACACCCTCCTCACAGGAGACATTGGGAGCAAGATGTGGATGGCACCTCTTTCCAGAGAAAAATTGTCTGGTGGCACTCATCTGTGCGACATAGCCAATTTTACCTTTTCCCTGTGCAGGGAACATGTGCTGCCGCTGTCCTTATTTTGGTTTCACCCTGTTTACCTTGACCATTTGTGGACTGTCAATGTGGCCTACCCTCCCTAATGACATTGTGTTCATACACCTCACTTAAGTACTCCTCTCCTCCACATGTCCCATGACATGTTCCTTACATGGACTCTGGACATTCACTGGCTGTAAACAATTTTAGGGGCTGTTGTCAAATGAACTTCACCTGTGAGCAGCTTCAATATGTTCACATGTAAATACATGCAGTTAGATCTGTGAGTACCTTAGCATTCTCCTCTCACTTTTTCTTCATGGCCCTTTCAGCCTAGGCAACAACTCTGAGGTGGTGGTTGAAATCCTTTCTTTTGTTGTGCTTCCTCGGCTGCATCATGAAACATCAATATGTACACAACATCGAAGGTAGCAGCCCCTACAGCCTAAGTCCATCTTGCAGCTTAGAGTGACCATACACATGCCTATCATCTATTATTCCAGATGTACTAAGCCCTACCTACAAAGGCAGGCCAATTTTTGCACAATGCAATTGTAACACCATGGTACATCAAAGTATAACCATGTCAATACTTAGCAGGCTTGGGAACAATGCTCTTTGATATCCATGCAATGGTGCACAGTTCACTTTCACTGTACAATAGTGTGCCTTTTACATCCTGCAATGGCCTTAATGCAATAGCCATTTGCCACAGTAAAATGTGAAATGTCTGCAAAGTACAAGTATTGTCTCAAAACGTAGTGTAACTGATATGGCAAGGAGCCATATCAGGGCCCATTGCTAACTATACTGAACACTTAGCAGGTATGACATGTAAGAATGGACACTGGATAAGTGTTTCACATCACACGGAGGCATGTGAAACCTCTCCTACCTGAACAGTTGTAACTCCTGGTGGACCATGCTACCTCTCATTACATGCTCCCAATATAATAGCATGTGCAATTGCCATGTATTCCGAATACTTCACAACCCCAGCCATGTTTAGATGTGTATCCAATACTTCATATATGTGCAGAGTCTGCCATTATAATCATGACTTCCCTGCCAAGCCTCTCTCATGTGGGCCTTCCCAGATTGGCAATGTGTTCTCCTTGACTGTAGTCAGAGGCTGAAAGATGTGCAACACTTAACGTCCACTTTTCCTGACCTATTTATCTTCATACAAAAGGTTATTTGTGATAGGGGTGTACTTTGAATCTGGCAAGTCACACAGCATCTGACCTCACACTCAACCATTGCACAACACAAGTAGCATTGATAAAGGCACTCAACAGTGAAGTTGGATTCCTTTAGGTTGTCTACCTGAGCACACGTGTATGATCGGGGTCCAGCAACAAGACATAACATGTAAACTTAGAACACTTACTTGATATGCAACAGAAGCGCAGTAGATATACATGACTATTGACTATGTTACCCTTCAGGTTATAAGTAATAAAATGAGACAGTTGACATGCCTAAATTATACAAATTGGGAAGGCTAGCTAAAGTGAAAATACATTGAAGAGCAAAAACATACACCAATTGGGCAATTTGCAGAACCAGGTCATGAACCTCATCACTACCAAATTTCACTATTGTAGCTGACTTTGATCATTTTCAGCACCTACATGACTCACATACCATACTCAGCAGTACGCTACGTACATCTCACTTCATGTGTACTTGTCCCCTAGGTTATGTGAGTTCGGATCCTGTCACTGCTTCTGAGTGCATGATAGTGTTCACACATGTTCCATGCAACCCTAGGTTTGACATTGCATAATTGAACAATGACAGATATGGCATAGGTTGAGATGTGTCATATTCAGGAATAGCATACCCTTGGATACAGTACCATGTCAGTGGGCTCCCATTTGAAATACATTGGGCCTCTCATACTAGAGGCAGGCGAAACGCTTCACGTAGGGTTTATGGAGTAATAAACCTTTGACTTGAATACCCAGTGGCTGCCCTCTGTGTTTGCTGCCCGAGTGCTCGTTTGGAACGCCGTTTTGCTTGGATATATATATATATATATATATATATATATATATATATATATATATATATATATTATATATATATATATATATATATTCACTGAAAAAACCATAGGTTTCACACCAGTTATAGTTAGGTGGAAATTTTACTCGCATAAATCCATTGAAATTCCCACGTTATAGTTAGTTGGACTCATTATAACTTGCGCGTGCGATGCACTGCTGATGACGTCACATATTACATCACTCATGACATGGTCAGTGACATCACTCATGACATCACTGATGACATCTCAAATGACATCACTGATGACAACATCCTTGTGACAAAGTGGCAGACCTCCTATCAGCATAAAATAACCTTTGACACACACATTCAAAAATAGAAACTAACATTTTCTTAAAAAAGGAGAAACCAATACCAATTACAACAACTTATTAGGTAATTCCAACATCTGCATACACATCCACTCATTCACCAACAGTTCTATATAGTCACTCATGCATGTACTTACTCATCATATGTACTCATACACCTATACATCCTGGTACGCACTAATACTCATCCATATAGTTACTCACACACAAATTCACACATGCAAATAAACTATCAAAAAAACATTTACTTGATTATACTGCTATATACACACCACTACACATACTTCTACAGAAACCGAAACATATTTACTCTCTTAAACAATCAATTATAAAAACACATACTCACTAACCCACCCATACGCACAATCATCCACCCATACAGTCCTGCACACATGCTGTCTTCAAAATACATACAAATAGTGAGTCACTCATTCATGCATCTGTGCTCTAAGTAATATCCCCCACCGAACCATACAGACACTGATACTGATACTCAAAAAAACAACTAATAACCCATATACACACTCATGTAGCTAGTCACCAACCCATGCAGCCACTTATACACAAAGTGAGACACAGATACAGATATTTAAATATTTAAACATTACTCGCTAATATATGTATTCACTAAGATACATTTAATAAGTCAGTTAACCACTCAATTTTACACAAAAAAACATCCATTTAGATATTTATTTACCCATTTATTCTTCCATCAACCTTTAGATATACATATATAAAAAATATTTATTTTTCAGAAAGATACACATTCACTGGATGATGTCATCAGTGATGTCATTTGAGATGTCATCAGTGATGTCATCAGTGATGTCACTATATATATATATATATATATATATATATAACATTTCTATGGCAAAATGAAACCCCTCATTTTGTTCCTTTTCAAATTAAATGTATTAAGTGTTACCACTTTATTCCAATCAAGATGACTTCAGGTGTGCCATACTTTTGTCATAAGTAAGACTGTTAGCGTTCTAGTTGTTCTTTAGAACACTCTGGGACATTCTGTCATTGGGCTATAGTTGGGCTACATCTGGCTGATATTTGGGCTACATTTGGGCTCTTTTTGTCACTGGTGGCCATCTTGGGAGACTGCATATCAGAATTTCTTTAATGAAATATAAGAGGATTTGAGAAGTCACTCAAAATGTGCCCTAATTTTTCTTTCTTCAGCACTAATCATAATTTCTATGGCAAAATGAACCCCCTCATTTTGTTCCTTTGCAAATTAAATGTTTTAAGTGTTAACACTTTATTCCAATCAAGATGACTTCAGGTGTGCAATACTTTTGTCATAAGTAAGACTGTTAGCGCTCTAGTTGTTCTTTAGAACACTCTGGGACATTCTGTCATTGGGCTATAGTTGGGCTACATCTGGCTGATATTTGGGCTACATTTGTTTTTTTTTGTCTCTGGTGGCCATCTTTGGGCTACATTGGGCTACATTGGGCTACATTTGGGCTCTAACATATACATAGCCCAATGTAGCCCAATATATATTTTTTCAAAGTTAATTTTCGTAAAAACCACTGGAGCATATATCTTGAGACATAGCAAAGGCACATCAGGGTACCAGTCCCTACAATTTTGCCAAGTTTGGTGGAAATCCATTCAGCCGTTCGGGCTAAAAGTGAGTCCAACCGCCCTATGGAAATTAACATGGGGAAAACACGTTTTTGGACCCCCCTTTTATCTCAGCCCCCGCTTGACGGAATCCCCCGAAACTTTCTGGGAAGGGGCGGAGCGTAGAGGGGCAAAGTTTAGGAAAATTACAGGCAGATCCCTCATTCGGCGTCAAAGTTATTCCCAATAGAATGTTGCGGATTTCCTATGGAAAACGATCCTAACTATAACTACCTACTGGCAACCGCCAGTAGGTAATATATATATATATATATATATATATATATATATATATATATATATATATATATATCGCCAAAGTATGTCCACGTGAACAAGCCTGCTGGTCAGGCGAAACGCGTCCTTGTGAGCTGACTCAATAAAGGAATTTGGAGGCCGATACATGGTGTCGTCGTTCTTTGCTGGCTTTCCTACCTGGAGATAATTTGGCGATTGTTAGGACCGATACTTGGGTGGTCCCTCGGACGACACACCCGCTGGTTTGGCAGGCGATGGCTTTTTGCCGAGGAAGGAGGGATAAAAATATATATATATAGAGTCAGCTAGAGGAAGGCTCAAAGCCGAAACGCGTCCTGTTGGTGCAATTTTGGAAGAAAAAAAAATACAACCTTATCCACAGAGTGTCTTGAAAAGGAAATTGAGCTGGGATATATCTATAGCAAGTGAAATGGATTCAAATAAACGTGCTTATTGAAAAACTTCGTGTGGCAGTGCTTCGAATAGGCTACCTCTTCTGATTGAATAATTTTCGGCTGTTGCCCAGTCGAGAAGCAAGTCCCACCTTGAATGATGGTCCATGCAGGCTTTTGGTAGGAGCTTGCAATCATGGAACGAAGGCAGGCGCAGCGCCAACACAGGTGGTTCTGCCTTGGACACGTTTTCACTGCTGCAAGTGCGCTTCCTGACAGGTTCCAGTGCTTTCCTCGCTCCACTGGGAGAATATTGGTTCAAATTGCAAGGTTGAAGAAGCAGCCCCACTGTGGGTTTAAGGATAGTGCACTACGAAGCCCAGGATGCAGTGCGCCTGAGACACGCCCATAGAGGCAGGTGAGAGCTATTTGAGTAGACACTATCAGAAATCTGTTTGACTGACCTTCACGAACATTGCCTCTGAGGAAAGGGTCATCCCTGAAACGCGTCAGGCTTCTATGTTCGAAGGAGACTCTGAAATCTGCTGGGGATCGAGCAAGTGAAATGGATTCAAATAAACGTGCTTATTGAAAAACTTTGTGTGGCAGTGCTTCGAATAGGCTACCTGTTCTGATTGAATAATTTTTGGCTGTTGCCCAGTCGAGAAGCAAGTCCCACCTTGAATGAGGGTCCATGCAGGCTTTTGGTAGGAGCTTGCAATCATGGAACGAAGGCAGGCGCAGCGCCAACACAGGTGGTGCTGCCTTGGACACGTTTTCACTGCTGCAAGTGCGCTTCCTGACAGGTTCCAGTGCTCTCCTCGCTCCACTGGGAGAATATTGGTTCAAATTGCAAGGTTGAAGAAGCAGCCACACTGTGGGTTTAAGGATAGTGCACTACAAAGCCCAGGATGCAGTGCGCCTGAGACACGCCATAGAGGCAGGTGAGAGCTATTTGAGTAGACACTATCAGAAATCTGTTTGACTGACCTTCACGAACATTGCCTCTGAGGAAAGGGTCATCCCTGAAACGCGTCAGGCTTCTATGTTCGAAGGAGACTCTGAAATCTGCTGGGGATCGAGCAAGTGAAATGGATTCAAATAAACGTGCTTATTGAAAAACTTTGTGTGGCAGTGCTTCGAATAGGCTACCTGTTCTGATTGAATAATTTTCGGCTGTTGCCCAGTCGAGAAGCAAGTCCCACCTTGAATGATGGTCCATGCAGGCTTTTGGTAGGAGCTTGCAATCATGGAACGAAGGCAGGCGCAGCGCCAACACAGGTGGTTCTGCCTTGGACACGTTTTCACTGCTGCAAGTGCGCTTCCTGACAGGTTCCAGTGCTTTCCTCGCTCCACTGGGAGAATATTGGTTCAAATTGCAAGGTTGAAGAAGCAGCCCCACTGTGGGTTTAAGGATAGTGCACTACGAAGCCCAGGATGCAGTGCGCCTGAGACACGCCCATAGAGGCAGGTGAGAGCTATTTGAGTAGACACTATCAGAAATCTGTTTGACTGACCTTCACGAACATTGCCTCTGAGGAAAGGGTCATCCCTGAAACGCGTCAGGCTTCTATGTTCGAAGGAGACTCTGAAATCTGCTGGGGATCGAGCAAGTGAAATGGATTCAAATAAACGTGCTTATTGAAAAACTTCGTGTGGCAGTGCTTCGAATAGGCTACCTGTTCTGATTGAATAATTTTTGGCTGTTGCCCAGTCGAGAAGCAAGTCCCACCTTGAATGAGGGTCCATGCAGGCTTTTGGTAGGAGCTTGCAATCATGGAACGAAGGCAGGCGCAGCGCCAACACAGGTGGTGCTGCCTTGGACACGTTTTCACTGCTGCAAGTGCGCTTCCTGACAGGTTCCAGTGCTCTCCTCGCTCCACTGGGAGAATATTGGTTCAAATTGCAAGGTTGAAGAAGCAGCCACACTGTGGGTTTAAGGATAGTGCACTACAAAGCCCAGGATGCAGTGCGCCTGAGACACGCCATAGAGGCAGGTGAGAGCTATTTGAGTAGACACTATCAGAAATCTGTTTGACTGACCTTCACGAACATTGCCTCTGAGGAAAGGGTCATCCCTGAAACGCGTCAGGCTTCTATGTTCGAAGGAGACTCTGAAATCTGCTGGGGATCGAGCAAGTGAAATGGATTCAAATAAACGTGCTTATTGAAAAACTTCGTGTGGCAGTGCTTCGAATAGGCTACCTGTTCTGATTGAATAATTTTCGGCTGTTGCCCAGTCGAGAAGCAAGTCCCACCTTGAATGATGGTCCATGCAGGCTTTTGGTAGGAGCTTGCAATCATGGAACGAAGGCAGGCGCAGCGCCAACACAGGTGGTTCTGCCTTGGACACGTTTTCACTGCTGCAAGTGCGCTTCCTGACAGGTTCCAGTGCTCTCCTCGCTCTACTGGGAGAATATTGGTTCAAATTGCAAGGGCGAAGAAGCAGCCCCACTGTGGGTTTAAGGATAGTGCACTACGAAGCCCAGGATGCAGTGCGCCTGAGACACGCCCATAGAGGCAGGTGAGAGCTATTTGAGTAGACACTATCAGAAATCTGTTTGACTGACCTTCACGAACATTGCCTCTGAGGAAAGGGTCATCCCTGAAACGCGTCAGGCTTCTATGTTCGAAGGAGACTCTGAAATCTGCTGGGGATCGAGCAAGTGAAATGGATTCAAATAAACGTGCTTATTGAAAAACTTCGTGTGGCAGTGCTTCGAATAGGCTACCTGTTCTGATTGAATAATTTTTGGCTGTTGCCCAGTCGAGAAGCAAGTCCCACCTTGAATGAGGGTCCATGCAGGCTTTTGGTAGGAGCTTGCAATCATGGAACGAAGGCAGGCGCAGCGCCAACACAGGTGGTGCTGCCTTGGACACGTTTTCACTGCTGCAAGTGCGCTTCCTGACAGGTTCCAGTGCTCTCCTCGCTCCACTGGGAGAATATTGGTCAAATTGCAAGGTTGAAGAAGCAGCCACACTGTGGGTTTAAGGATAGTGCACTACAAAGCCCAGGATGCAGTGCGCCTGAGACACGCCATAGAGGCAGGTGAGAGCTATTTGAGTAGACACTATCAGAAATCTGTTTGACTGACCTTCACGAACATTGCCTCTGAGGAAAGGGTCATCCCTGAAACGCGTCAGGCTTCTATGTTCGAAGGAGACTCTGAAATCTGCTGGGGATCGAGAAAGTGAAATGGATTCAAATAAACGTGCTTATTGAAAAACTTCGTGTGGCAGTGCTTCGAATAGGCTCCCTGTTCTGATTGAATATATATATATATATATATATATATATATATATATATATATATATATATTCACTGAAAAAACCATAGGTTTCACACATGTTATAGTTAGCGTGACATTTCATTCATACAAAACCTTTTAAATTTCCCCGTTATAGTTAGTTCAGCTAACTATAACTCGCGCACCCGCAATGCACTGCTGATGACGTCACATATTACATCACTCATGACATGGTCAGTGACATCACTCATGACATCACTGATGACATCTCAAATGCCATTGCTTCGTAGCTACAGAGAAACCAGCAGTGAGTTTAATTACATTTATGGCAGCATTGTGTGAACGTCGACTTCACTGGCACTTTCTACTATGCAGAGTTACGTGACTGTTATGAGTGATTAACTGCATTGCAATATCCAAAAACCCTACTTGGAATAACGGACATTGTATTGACAAGAGCAGGGTAGTATGGGACATTGAGCCTTTAAATGCAGCACACTTGACTTTCAGCATAAAACACCTGGTGCTCGTGGAGCCGGAAATCCTATGATTAAGGTATTGCACCGAAACGCGTCAGGAGTTCATTTATGTGCTGCCAACAAGACGAATAAATGCTGTTTTGAGTCTGGCTGGGCTGTGGCAATTCTGTCTTATATATATATATATATATATATATTCACTGAAAAAACCATAGGTTATACACCATATATAGTTAGGAATTAGCATTTAAAAAACCTTATTTTACTCACACAAAACCAATGAAATTCCATATATAGTTATTTGTACTAACTATATATCGCGCACCCGCAATCCACTGCTGATCATGTCACATATTACATCATTCATGACATGGTCAGTGACATCACTGATGACATCACTGATGACATCTCAAATGACATCACTGATGACATCACTGATGACATCTCAAATGACATCACTGATGACATCACTGATGACATCTCATTTGACATTACTGATCACATCACTGATGACATCATTCATGTGATAATACGATGAACCTCTTCAGACTCTATTATAACCTTAGATACACTCAGTGTAAACAGACACTCACAGACTGTCACTCATCCATGGAGTTACTTACACACCTAGTCAGTCATGCAAAGAATCAATCACACCTCCATTTTCCCAACTATACAGTTATACACACCTTACTTATTCAAACATATACTAACACATATTTACTCTCTTATACAATCCCTGATACAAGTTCACAATGATCCATACAGCCACTCACACATTCACTGGCTCTTATGCACAGTTATTTATATATGTCAACTCTCACATGTACTGTATTTTACATATGTACTTACTTTGACATGTAGCACTGAGATATCCATTCACTCACCAATACACTCATGCACACAGTCAACCACCCATCCAGCTGTTTCCACATGCACTTTTGAACCCATACATCTATGCACAGAGTCATACACCTCCCAGCCACCCACACACACACTCAGTCTCCCATACAAATGCTTGGGCAACCAATCAATAACCCATATAGTTACTCATATAGCTACTGATCAACACATGCAGCAGTTTACAGAAGAACAGACATAATGATGCACAAATTAAGACAGTTTAGTCACTAACCCATGCACTCAGTGAGACACATTTAACCACTCACTCATACAGTCAGTCATGCACCTACTAAATCCTTCATCCAGACACTTATACATCCACTCATTCTTAAATATGTAAGACATATTTTAACTTTACAGAAAAATACAGTCACTGGATGTTGTCATCAGTGATGTCATCAGTGATGTCATTTGAGATGTCATCAGTGATGTCATCAGTGATGTCATTTGAGATGTCATCAGTGATGTCATCAGTGATGTCACTGACCATGTCATGAATGATGTAATATGTGACATGATCAGCAGTGGATTGCGGGTGCGCGATATATAGTTAGTACAACTAACTATATATGGAATTTCATTGGTTTTGTGTGAGTAAAATAAGGTTTTTTAAATGCTAATTCCTAACTATATATGGTGTATAACCTATGGTTTTTTCAGTGAATTTTCAAGGTTTTGTAAATGCTAATTCCTAACTATATATGGTCTATAACCTATGGTTTTTTCAGTGAATTTCAATGTTTTTTTAATAGCAAATATCAAAACCTTTACAATGTATTCTTCTTTAAATCGAAAAATATTTTTTACATGTTTTTAATACAATTTTTTTTTATTATTTTTATTGTTTCGCTCCCGGTACGCGAACCGGTTAGCTTCCCGTTAGCTCAATTCGGAGCCGCGACCCGGTCCGCGAACCGGTAAACGTTCCGTTTGCGCAACTGTCGCGTTAGAAAACAACATCGTGACGCGTCGCGTCAGCATGACATTTCGCGTTCTCGCGTGATACGTCATATGACGTGCTACGTTAGCGTACCCGGAAGCGCAGCGGTACGCGAACCGGAAGCGATCCGCGGCGCGGCGCCGACCGCGTAACGTAAACACAGCAGGTCATGTGACTCGGTAATAACACTTTTCATTGGTTCATTTCACTTTTGGTTTCCTAATGATGTAATACTAGGTCATGTGATCTAAAATGAACACTTTTCATTGGTTTAGAACTTTTGCTTTTCCCAAATGATGAAAACCCCTCCTTCTTTCCTCACTCTGACTTTCATCTTGGTGAGAGAAAGACCCTTTATTTACATTGTGACATGGCTTCATTAGTAGCTTCAGCTGGTTCTAACCCACCACCTCCACCAAATCCAAAGAAGAGAGGACCACCTGCTGAAGTAATTTTACAACAAGAAGAGGAAGAACAGGAAGAGGAGGAAGAGGAGGAAGAGCCAAGGTTTTTGCCAGAGGAGCCCAGGAGGTATAATCGAAAAGAGAACTACATTTGGCAATTCTATAAATTTCCTGAGGGGCAAAAAAAAGTAAATGCACGCTACGTGTTTTGCCGTATATGCGGTGATAGACTGTCAAGGGGAACTGAAAAAAAATACAGTTACGGCAATCACACTATGCATCGGCATATGAGTAGGTGGCATCCTAATAATTATAGTGCTGCCCAGCTACGTGATGAGCAACAAAATCCCCTTCCGATGGCAAGAAGATCGGTTGTTCCAGAGGTGTCGGACCAGAGGCGAGGGAGATGATCCCAAACATTCAAATGTTGTTTGGGCACGTGAAGCAAGTGTGCGTGCACTGCGGCGATTTCATTTGCTACAGGGAAAGTAGCATCATTTTGATTATGAGAGCTATTCAGAATCATGTTAATGTTTGTCCGAAACGCCCCAAAAAATAAATTCTTTTTTTTTTGTTGCTCCTGTTGAGCCCTTTACAATGGATCGTTTTTGTTTCCCCCCCCCAAAAAAAACCAAAAAAAATATAAAAACGTTCAGAAAATACAAAAAAAGTAAAAAAATGTTCAAAAAATACTAAAAAAAATATAAAACAACAAAAACATTAAAAAAAATGTTCTTTTCAGAACTACCTTCCCGTTATAAAAAAATTGGTAGAATATTTGGAACTCTGCCAACCTCTATTTCTCTTAGTTCGCTCCCCGGAGCGCTACCCGGTACGCGAACCGGAAGCTAACCAAAAAAAAAAAAATTTAAAAAAAAAGAACAGTAAGTATAAGGGAAGGAAACAGACAGTTATGTGAAAAGAAAGACAGCTCTAGGGAGTAAACAAGAGATACTGTTACCCACAATCCACTGCTGATGATGTCACATATTACATCATTCATGACATGGTCAGTAACATCATCAGCAGTGGATTGCGGGTAACAGTATCCTTAGTTTACTCCCTATAGCTGTCTTTCTTTTAACATAACTGTCTGTTTCCTTCCCTTATAGTTACTGTTCTTTTTTAAAAAAAAAAATTTTGATCAGTCAGAAACAGTGACATTAATAGAAACAGAGAGAGTGAACAAGAGTGAAGAACTATGGTCCTCCTCAGCCACCCTCAGAAAACCAAGGGGGTCAAGATACATCTACCGTGCCCCCTTCTACCCATTCTGAACATTATTTGCCCTCCATCTTGTATCTTGATTCGACCGAAACACAAAATGGTGGACTCCCGTAACGCTGCTGGTTTGCGAACCGGGCCACTTCCCGGGAAGCGGTCCAAAAAAAAAGGTGGGAAAGTAATTCACAGACACTAAGAGTAATAGAGACGGAGTGAGTGAACAAGACTGAGGAACTATGAGAAGAGAGGGACTGAGAAAAAGAGTGGAATGAGTTGAGTAAGTAGGTAATAGAGAAAGGAATGAGGAAAGTAGCAAAGGCAGGAAACTGAGGGTTAAAGAAGTGAAGCAGTGGAACTAATAGTAGGTGAATGTGATAGAAATGTAACGAAAAGAGTACAAAATATTTACCTTATAATTGCCGTTAAATTACTCACTTTTTGTTTTTATACTTTCAATCTGTGAAAGAGAGAACCAACATTTGAAAAATATTAAAACATGTATTTAAAAATTACAAAAGACAAGGGAAAAGATTGAAGGACAAATAGTTTTTCAACAACTTTGACACTGACAGAAGCTTCTGCTTCTCCAGGCCCCCTACACAGTCCTAAAGATATACATTTTAAACTAACAGTATCTTGATGCAGATGAAGTGAGGCCTATCTTAAAACATGGTGCATCTTTTGCATTGCTCTTGTTTCAGAAAAGTGTCGCTTCAGGATGCCAATAACATGTCTCCTATCCAGAGGTTTGTTTGAGGTGAGGCCTACTCAGAGTTCAAGATGAGATTTACACTTGTTGAAGTGTACAGAGGAGATAATATCTGTGAAAGTCTACCAATGAAGTGAGTCATGTCCACTGCACTCTTCAACAAAGTACAAACCTCCTATGTTTCCCTGGACAGACCTAAACTTGATCTGCACAATGTGATTCGTAATGATAGGAAACACAGGTGATGTAATTGAAATACGTGCAATTTATTTTGCTCATTTCTCAATCACATCACTTGCGTTTCCTTTGCTTAGGTATCTCATTGTGCAGATGTAGTCTAGCATATGAAAGAATACGCAGAAGTGCAGCACTGTATGCAACACCTTTGACACTTACAGAAGCCTCACCTTCTCCATGCCTCCTACACAGTTCTACATGTACATCATAAATGCAAACAGTACAGAATTAATTATACATGTTAAATGGTTTATTTTTGCTGTTCTCAGAATGTATCAAATTTCACTAAAAACAGTGACTTGAAGGTATTCATCATGTAACAGCGGGGAAAAAAAACCACAATCAAAATGATTGTGTTTAAAAAAAAACATACAACATAACAAATCAAAATTCAGAACTCCTTAAAGTTAACTTACTTTCCATGACGTCCAAGGATGTCCTATGAACAGCTTACACTCTTTTGTGCTGTTATTACTTTCAGCCCGCCACTTTCTGAAAGAAAATCTCCATCGTTTTTAAAAACACGTTACATCGAATAAATGACTTCTTGCTCTCTACCACAAGTTTCCTCAAGGCCAAATCTGGTCAGAGCCATTTATAACTCTTGGATTTCTTGTAAGCCAATCCCGTCATTTGGAATTTCCGCAACTTTCAGAATTAAAATGTTGAAGATCATTTTCACAATCCTGGAATAGTAATATCTTCCCCTTCTTGCTCAGTCATGTTCTACATTTCCTATGACACTGATACTGCTTACTATGAAGCAGACTTACACTACCTCTATGACTACTACAATTATTTAATTCTCTACATCACTTTTAATCACAAAGCAATGTTAAACAGTAGACAGCATTGCAGACTTACATTCCCTCTACTCCATGTTTTGATTGGCTGCTTCAATTAGCTTATAAAAAGAAACAGTTTTTCTGAACTCATTCAAAGTGCACATATTTCTCCATGATGTCCAGTCCTATGGTTAGAAGTTATGTCTCTGAAATACACTTATCCTCAAGGCCAAATTGTGTAGGAGCCATTAGAACTTCTTGAAATTCCACAGAGCACATCCCGAGATTATTTCCCTAAAATTTTGGTTTTAAAAACACCAGGTAAGAGTTTTTAAGGTCATACGGCAATTTTTTTTTGAAAATTAAAACAGAATCATTGCAGAATGACCAGCCATTTCTAGACTTTAAATAAGCTGTGTAATGTCCTGATGTTATTGAAGGGCCATCATGATATATAATTGCTGCAGTTACAAAAGTCCTTCCTGATATTGACAACTGCGAAGCTACAAAATTTTTAATTAAAGTTGTCAATTTTGTTCCATCAGGCCTACATCGTTGGAACATTAAAATGACATACTGGCCATATGTTCGTATAAATAATGTGGACATCATTTCAGATTTACATTGGCTACACTCCATGTTGTGATCAGCAGCTTTTACTAGCTTATTAAAGGAGACTGATTTACGGTCTGGCAAAGTTAAATATATAAATCTTTCTGAGTCTACACTAGTAGTACTTGATACCATACAGTTCTCGCAGTCATGCTGCCATTGATAAGAAAGCCCAAACAGCTGATCTACATCTACACCTTCAGCATGTAATACATCAAGCATGTACATTAAAAACTCCTGACAATCTTGCTGAATATTTTGAGAGAATTGTGTTTGGCCTGAACATCTGTCTAACAGATTTCGAATTTCAGACACACTTTCTATGTTTCTTCTATCAGTGCTACATTGCTCTAACACAGAATTTAACAAACTGCAAAATCTTTGATCAGAATTGACCACAATCTCTTCTTTTACATTTTCTAGAGAAAACAAAACATTAACCACTACATTAGCATAGCAGTTGACACAAGAACTGTTTTCAAACTGAAAACCAACAACATCTTCAACAGAATCCTTTTTGTTTCTGCTTGTAATTTTAGGTTCATTGACTTTTTGTCTTTTTGCTACAACCTCCCCAGTATTGTTCTCATTTCTTCGTTTCCAGCCTACCACACGTTTCTCAAACAAAGGATACTGAGGCAAATGTGGCGCATACTCTCTTCTTAACCTATTGTATTCCTTAACACAATCTAGATCCGCACAAATGTTTGTGACATCACACTCAATCAAGTACAATCCCGATAAAGTTCTAACTCGTGACAATGCCACATATGCCATACCCTCCTTGAACACAGAACTGCCAATATTCACCAATGCACTGTCTACACTTAAACCTTGCGATTTATGGATTGTCACCGCATATGCCAAGCAAACAGGAAACTGCTTACGGCGAACATATAAGTCTTTTACAAGCAAAAATCTAGCAGAACAACGACCAATTAGCTGTACTTCCTCAATGCCATCAAATTTAATTTTTAAAAATTCAATTCCATCTCTATTTCTGTATTTCACAAAATCAACAACATTACCCATTGATCCATTTACCAGACCTCTTTCAACATGTAAATTCCTTCTTAAAATTATACGGCAGTTCAAGCACACATTCAGAGTCTTTTCAAAACCTGCAGTTTTAGATATACTCTTCTCTAATGAATCCAATTTTGTTTTCAGATTCTCAGACAAAATAATTGTTAATCCCATATGCTCTACTCTATCAATAGCTTCCAGTTTCACAATCTCTTGCTTTTCTAAATGCAACATTTTGTTGTTAAATTTGGCACATTCTGCAAGAGTTGGCATCAAACATATTCCAGATTTCTTCTCAGTAATTTTCTGAAAAATATTCTCAGGCACAACATCTTGTTCTGGATATAAATTTGACAGTAATCGTGCATGTAAAGCTTCTTTCCCATGCTCGGTCACTTTTCCAATTCTAACATCTTGTAGAATAGTCTTGTAAACTTCATCCTTCGCCTGACGCATATTTTCATGCAGTTCAGCATAATTGAAGTTTAACCATATATTGACGTTGCCAATGCTGCCTAGGCACTTCCTGGTATCTTCATGCGTGAGCATTTTGAACACAGGTTGCCCTTTCACTGGTGTCAGCTGCAAAAGATCTCCGAAAACAATGATGTGTTTGCCACCAAATAACACATCATACTCTGTTTTGAGAACTTCTTGCATCCTCAAATGCACAAAGGCAAGCATGACATTGGAAACCATGCTTACTTCGTCAATGATAAGAAGTTTCATTTTCCTCAAGATTCTTGAAACTTCAAAACAAGCATCTCCAGATAGCTTGTGATATTGTAATTTGTTGTCATGCTCCACTGGCAGCATCAGTAAACGATGTAAAGTAATCCCTTTAATATTATGTGCTGCCAGTCCAGTTGGAGCAGTGACAACACAAGACAGCGATGACTCTGTCCTTTCCTGCAAATAGCATGATATTGCTTTAATGAGGAAACTTTTTCCAGTTCCCGCTTCTCCACTCACGTACAGTCGGACAGGCTTCAACGACGTACATGAGCACTCTTTCTTATCATGACTTAATCCATGATCAATTTGCATGGTAACTTCGTCATATATTTTCCTCTGCTCAACGTTGAGTTGTCTTTCCAACTCTTCTAAGTTAACCGCATCCTCCTGAGCATGTGCCATGGCTCTTTCCACTTCATTCATAGCAGTGGCAGCTTCATTTTCGATAACAGGTCCTCCTAGTGGATCCTGACTCAATGAAGCAGAACTCTGACTGTCCTGAGAACTGTCTCTGGCAATCTCGGCTGCAATTGTTGCTTCCTGCTCAATTTCCGCATTCAACATTTCTACATATTTGGGAAAAGCAGGACATTCTATGGTCTCCTTGGCGGCATTGAAAGAGTCTTCGTAACAGAGGAAATCTCCAAGCAGTTCCTCTTCTGCATGCCAAGGCTTGAAAAGTTGCAAAAGTGCTAAATAGAAAAACTCCTTTTTTTCAGGAGATTCGCCACTCAATTTTCGATGGTTTACCAAGTGGCATTTTCTTTGCTTGACCAGACATCCCTCACTTCCTATTACAGCATACACTCCTTTCTCAGTATCTTCTTTGATGTTCCTCTTGAATATGTAATTTTGCAGAACCTCATACAGACAAACATTCTCGAGGTGACTGCTTCGATTTGGATAATATGTATCCAACATGTTTGTCTTCAAAATGTCGGTACTGTTTGGCTCCTTTTCCGCCAAATACTCAATTTCCCGCACAGGTTTGAGAACTCGATTACGCGTTGCAGCAAGACCAAGACTCGCCCAAACGATACTCCTGGACTTGGCATAGAGACTTGCTGAAGACAACCGGTCAGAACATTCGTACGCTCCGATTTCTCGATGCGACAACATCTTCAGACTGAAACTGTACAACTTCTTGCTGAGGCTCTTTTCATGGGAAATGTCCTCCCACATATCCTTCAATTCTGTCTTCTCTTTTTTGGTGATGTAAGACGTCACATACCGAGCCACAGCCATACAGTTATCAGCCACAAACTGTATATCCATGTTAGCATTCCACATGGACAAAATCACCGGGTTGTAGTCGTTGATGTACTTGGACTCTTCGTTCCTCTTCAAATTGTAAGTGTTTTTAGGTGATTTCTTCATGACATTGTGTCGCAGCGAAGACATCAAACTGTTTACTCTTCCTTTAGAAATCACCGGTCGTGGAAAGCCGAAACGACATTTAGTGCAGAACTTGTCTTTGTTTCGGAATTTACGACGGCAGTACTTTCCACATCGATGGCTTTGGAAACGCAGAACTTTTTCTCTTAGGCTTTTCTTCTCCTTTGCGTTTGGAACAGCACACGTAGAATACTGTTGGATGAAACTCATCACTGAGTCTTCTGGATCCGTTCCAAATTTAGGTGCATCCTTGATCCACAGCAACATATGTATATGAGGAGCACCTCTTGCTTGGTACTCTTTTCTCCAGAAGAAATCCAACACCTCTCCAAGAGGTGGATTCTTCGTATTCATGATGAAAGACATCATAGCTTCAAATCTATGATTTAAGTACCTACATACATTGACTGGATCCAAAGAGCACAGTTCTCCGGGTGTCTTGAATTCGATGTTATCTACGTTAGCATTTGCCTCTCGTAGAAATTCAAGTAAGTCTTCCCAGCCATACTCGGCACAGCTCAGAGTGAGGAACCATGTGGGAGTACCTAAGTTCCTCAGCATACATTTTAAATCACCATGACGACGGTACCAGTACTCATTAGTACCACGCTGACACGCCATGAGAATAATCAGGTGAGAATCCAAAATACTATCTTGGACATTGACTTTATCCATAAAGTCACTTGCCGAGATGTTTTGCATGTGTATACCACTTTTCAAGATGTGGTTCACTGCATATGACAGTCCAGACAGATCGCTTTCAAACAGGAGATGAAACAAATAAGGAATGCATTGTCAAAACCTAGCATCTCCTGCATACAATCGCAAAGTCCGGTATTCAGAAGCAGGAATTTGATGAGGTCGCTCATCATATCTTCCTCCCTGACCTGTTGGAAAAAGCTGTGGGAAACACCGAGCTTCCAAAGTTTCCTCCCAAACACTAATGGGACTCCCTTTGGCTTGTTTAATTTGAAACAACTCAATAGCATTCCCCATGACTTCCTTGGAATGCAAAGGATGAACACTATAATGTTCATATATTTCTTCACTAGTAGAGGGTTCTACTTTCTTAATTTGACCAGCACACAAATCGCTATCCTCTTCCTCACTTACTTCCTCTTCTGCAACATATACATTCTTATAGTATTTATTATTTTTTTTCAAATACAATGTTGCCTTTTTAACTTTCCTAACATCTACTAAATCTTGCCATATTTTCTTATTCTTTGTCGGAACCCCATTAACTAAGATAACCAGAGGTTCCTCTTCCACTTTTTCTACTCCAATTGTGTTAATGTTTTTCTTCAAATCTAGAGGCAAATAAACAACTCTTCCCTTTAATCCTCTCTGTAAATCTGATGGTGGCAATTTCCCTGTCTTTGGCTCCATTCTTACAATAGCCTGAAAGGGATGGATACTTTGAATCAAAATAGATTCATAAGTATTTAAATCCTTCAATTCAGAAGGAATCTCAACCAATTCCAGATTATTATGAACTGCTCTAGCAGGCATCTGGTTTTGATTTAATTTGCAAGAACAATAAGTACACACACGTTGATCCAATCCCAAATCAAAACAATTTTCTACCATCAAGTATGTTGCAAAATCCTTCCATTCACTATTATTTTCCCTTTCACTTTTTGCATATAAATCCACTAACTTAGTCTGATTCTTATAATAAGTGCGTCGACAACACACACAAGTGAAATTAGGCCTCTCACTTGATTTCACCTCAAACGTCGCAATTTCCCTCTGGAAATTATCTGTACTGGAAACCTGTACACTATCTTCCACATGACCCTCTTCTTCTTGCTCAATTTCAACATTCTCCTCTTTACTTCCAAAGTAACAAAACTCAATTTCTTCACATATATTCTTCACATCTATTTCAGAACCATGCAAAAGAGCAGCGCATAATTGTTTAAGCATAATTGCTGGACTCTTAGCATAATACAACATTCTAACTAATTTCCTCACTTTGTTATGATGCACTGCTAGCATCCTGAAATGATGAAAAACACTCTGGCATACTCTCCTGGAAAGACAAGCCAGTGAATGTCCATGCAAACCTGTCACTTCTCTTACTCTGCAAGGATCTAATTCTTGCAACAACATCATTTTCTGCTTCAAACTTTTCTTATTAAATGACCGTACAAAATCACAAAGCAAATTGATGGAATCCTGTCGCACACTGCAAATACTACTACACTTCCAGGTGTACACAGGACCCTTAGCACGTCTTCCTAAAACCTCATTACCTAACACCTCTTCTGCCTCTGTTGTCACAAGTTTTTCTTTTTCAACTGGACAACCATCTTTCACTTCATAAGCACGACCACTGGTGTCAACTGCATGCACCAAATCATTATCCTGGAAATAACTCTCCTCATTAAAAAATGCCTCACAGCTTGAACTATGCATCCATTCTCCAGAAAAAACTTCACAAAAATTACTACGATTAACTATTCTCTTCCATCTACTATTTCTTTTGAAATCAAAAATTGCCTTGTTTAGCTTCCTAATTCTATTGATTATCAAAATAAATAACTTACGTTTAATTTCAAATGCCTGATCAATAACTTTCTCAACTTTTTTTTTTGTCTTATAAAAAACCAGTTTCTGTTGACCTTTCTTAATATTTTTTAACAAATTGCCAATTATCCTGTTCCGGAACATTCGTTTACGAATCTCCCTAAACTGTTGTTTCCTTCTACTATCATGCACAGAGTTATCTCTTGCTCTAGCAGTAACATTTTTCATTGGCCTTTCCTTTCCATTTGATTTCCTTCTCGTTTTATGGACTGAAACATTTTCTGTAGTAATATTTTTTTTACTACACATATTTCTTATAAATTGTTTTGTGCTCTTACCCGGTGCTTTCTTCGTGACTTGACAAATCTTTTTGTTAGAGGACTGCTGCGTATTTTTTTTCACCTGCTGTCTTTGACGTTTTGCAGCCTTTCTCTGTCTTTCTATTGTAGGCATGGTGAAATCTTGAAATGATCTGCAGTTGAATCTGTGGAAAAATATAATAAATAATGTTAATAACCATTATTACCAAACAGTAAATCAGTAACAGTGATCAAAAACTTAACACACTACTTGACATTTTAATTAGAAGATTTTTTAGTCGTTGGCAAATTTACAATACAGAAATACCAGAAAAGAAATGACATTTATATTTATGTTACCTATGCTATTTTATATGTGAATCTGATCTAATTTTATGAGCATATTTTAATATTTTATTGAAGACACTACACATAACCTGCTTTTGAAGGTGTCTTTATTTTTAAATTAAACGGTTTACCTTTTTACTTTTTATTAATTATAAATTTTAAAAATAAATGTTTATATTTCCAAAGGCTCAAGCAGGTCAACTTCCCATCCTACATCATATAATTCGGACAAATCTGCATCCTCATCACGCTCTTCTTCATCCTCAGGATTTAAATCATCCAAGGGATCAACATCCACTGATGTTTCAATTACAAGTTCAATGATGAGGTCAAAATCAACTGATTGCAGATTGTCGCTCATGTTGAGGTTGTCTTTATCTTTAAAGAAAGATAACAACAATGAGATGTTGCAGAGTAAGAGACAAATCTCACAGATTATAATAGTAAAATTGTTTAACAAGAGTAACATTTTGCAGCTATTATTTAGCCATGTCCAGCGATGCTGAGCAGGTGAAGCCTATGTCTAATTTTTCACTGAACAGGACTCATCTCTTCTTAACCTTGGATAAGCCTCACCGACTCTGTGTCCCCTGCACATACTTAAATGTAAAGGGGCAGATTTATGTTAAATGGCACATCCCCAGGCATGCACCAGTTAACGTGCACCACTGCTCTGCCACCCATGGTGTGCCGCATTTACAATCAGATAGGAGAAACCTGCGTCAAAACCCTGCGCCTGCTTGAAGCAGGCATAGGTCTTGACGCAACATTGTGGAGATGGTGCACCCCTGAGCCTTGCTGGAGCTGCATCGCACTTGCGATACAACTCCAGCAATGCGCCACCTTAACGGCACAGATGCGTCAAGCATCTGTGCCGTTTTTGCCCCATGCTGCGCCGCATTGTAAATGCAGCACACCATGGGTGGCGGAACAGCGGCGCAAGATGACTGGCACATCCCTGGTGATGCGCCAGTCATCATAAATCTATCCCTAAGCTTCTTATCTTGTTAGAGATGAACTGCCATATGTATCATCAAAATATTTTGCATTTCCTAAATAGCGAATTTTAAGGAATAAATAGCGATTCTTTACCATTCCTAATTTGCGATGAGCAAATTGCTAATTGCAAGTTACCCATTCATTTCCATGGGCTAGGAGGCTCATAGGAATGAAGGTTTAATTTGCGATTAGCAATTTGCTCATCACAAATTAGGAATTTTTTCAAGCGTGCAGGGGTATCTCAAGAACACCCTGCTGCACCCCTGAAAAATAAATTTGGGGGCATATGGCACACCTACATGCCCTAAGGGCATGTGTTGGCGTCATATGGGACCTTTTGTTTTTTTAAAAAAAAGCTTTTTGAAAAGAATTCGCAAATTACCACAAACTAGAAGTTGGTGGTAGTTTCCAAATCCTTAATATCATTTTTTACATATTTTTTGTTTGATACATTGCATTTAAGGAATCGTAAAATTTGCAAATCCTTCAGTGCAATCGCAAAATAAGGAATAGCAAATTTTGAATTAAGGACATTTTAAGTCATTTCCATATGTGCAGTGTTTTGAAATTATGATTTGAAAATCGTTTTTGGGGAAAAGTAATGGTTTGCAAATTTATGACAAGGACATAATGGTGTATGCTTCTCTATAAGGCATTTCAGTGTCTCTGATGTCATTTTTCCCATATTACATTATAAGACCTTTCCCCATGGAGCACATTCCTTGTAAATATGCTCCCACCTGAGCATGGCGAATTTAGATTTTGACTGTTTGAGTCACATAACCATGTTAAAAGTGACCCAAAAAAATTGCAAACGTTTTAAAAAAACACATTCATGTGTCTTAAGGACATTTTAAGTCATTTCCCCATGGACAGTGTTTTCTAAGTGGCGCAAAAGAGGCATACACCTATCATAAATCTGTCCCTAGCATTTTAAATGATTAATTCAGGATGACAATAAGATGTGGCCTATCCAGAGGTTTGTTTAAGGTGAGGCCTACTCAGGATTGCAGATTAAAGTTACGCTTGATGAAGAATACAGAGGACATAATACATGTAAAGCTCTACCAATGAAGTAAGTGATGTCAACTTCATTGCGCCAGTCATCATAAATGTATCCCTAAGCTTCTTATCTTCTTAGACATCAACCGCCATATGTATCATATAACTATTTTGCATTTCCAAAATAGCGAATTTTAAGGAATAAATAGCGATTCTTTACCATTCCAAATTTGCGATGAGCAAATTGCTAATTGCAAATTACCCATTCATTTCCATGGGCCAGGAGGCTCATATAAATGAAGGTGCAATTTGCGATTAACAATTTGCTCATCGCAAATTAGGAATTTTTCCAAAGCTGCAGGGGTGTCTCAATAACACCCTGCTGCACACCTGAAAAAGAAATTTGGGGGCATATGGCGCACATAAATTTTAACAACATTCCTTTACCTCAAAAACGATTTTCAAATCATAATTTCAAAACACTGCACATGGGAAAATTACTTAAAATGTCCTTAAGACACACAAAAGCGTTTTTTTATTGCCTTTGCAGCATGTTTGTATCACTTTTAACATGGCTATGTAACACAAACATTCAAAATCTAAATTTGCCATGCACAGGTGGGAGCATATTTACAAGCAATTTGCGCCACAGACAAAGGTCTTACACTAAAATGGGAAAAATAACATCAGGGACAGTCAATTGCCTTATAAAGAAGCATACACCATTATGTCCTTGTCATAAATTTAAAAACAATTCCTTTTCCCCAAAAACGATTTTCAAATCATAATTTCAAAACACTGCACATGGGAAAATGACTTAAAATGTCCTTAAGACACATGAAAGCGTTTTTTGATTGCCTTTCCAGCATGGTTGGGTCACTTTTAACATGGCTATGTAACACAAACATTTAAAATCAAAATTTACCATGCACAGGTGGGAGCATATTTACAAGCAATTTGCGCCACAGAGAAAAGTCAGGGACAGTCAATTGCCTTATAAAGAAGCATACACCATTATGTCCTTGTCATAAATTTAAAAACAATTCCTTTACCTCAAAAACGATTTTCAAATCATAATTTCAAAACACTGCACATGGGAAAATTACTTAAAATGTCCTTAAGACACATAAAAGCGTTTTTTGATTGCCTTTCCTGCATGGTTGGGTCACTTTTAACATGGCTATGTAACACAAACATTCAAAATCTAAATTTTCCATGCACAGGTGGGAGCATATTTACAAGCAATTTGCGCCACATAATTCATAATTTTCTCCTTAAAGCACACTATTCTCTAAATTAAAGAAATATTTTCTCACCTTAGCAAATACTTTGAGTTTGAAAACAGTCTCAGAAACACACCAATTTGTCTTCAGCAGAGCAAAAGGTATGCACTCCAGAGTCTGCAGCTATCAAAAGCACAGAAATGCTGTAATTCTTCACACATATTTCTCATGTCACCCAATCAAAACTCTTCCCTCACTTTTTTTCAAATGAAAACCCTTCCCCCCTCTGCCCTTTCTGTCTTTTCTGCATGGCAACCACCTCTTGGAAGACTTCTGGTGTTTGCAAGTTCACACAACTTTGTTGCAATTGAACTCTGAACTCTCAGTGCACCTGCATATCCAGTGCATTCTTTCATTTAATGATTTTTTATTGACCATTCAAAATACATCTTTCAAAGAACACATCCGTGCACCCTAACTTTCTGTTTTCAGCAATCAAAATCCACCAATCACTGTTACTGCTTCATGAACACAGAAACTCCACAGTTTTTTTCATTTTAAACTCTCATTTTTTCAACTGCCATTTCATTGCCACACTTCATCTGACTGCAGGAGAACCTTCTCTCACCATGTTTTCTGTCTGGATTGTTGGACATAGTTATATTCACTGGGCTCAAAGGTACGTTGAAAACAGGAAATTACCTAACCTCAATTTACAAGATGTGGAAATTAAGTGGTTTGGCCACAGAGGATTAAAATGTCACCAATTGATACCATTGGTGAAAACCTTTATGCATTTGCCCAAACCTGACCTGTTAATTGTGCACTGTGGAGGTAATGACTTGGGCACTTTGACTGGTGTAGGTCTGGAAATGCTTTTAAAGGACACCTTTGAGCAATTAATGGCACTTTTTCCTCAGACTGCCTTGGTATATTCAAATATATGCCAAAGACAGAAATGGAGGTGGTCAAACCAATTTTGTCCACAAATTGAGAAGTCGAGGAAGCATGTAAACAAATCTGTTTCAGCTTACATGAGAGACCATGGAATGGGCTCCCTGTACAACAATAACTTGCGTTACTACATGCAAGATATCTACAGAGGAGATGGAGTTCACTTCTCAGATGAGGGCAACAGAGTTTTCACTCTGAATTTAAGAATGTGCATTGGTACCTACTTATAAGTACCTAAATGTACCATAAACCCAAAAGCTCTTCTCAGAGCTACCCTACATCTGATCACTCACAATTATTATTTTACTCTAACATTTTTCACTAATTTCCAACAAAGTACGCTCCCTGGGGCGCTACCCGGTACGCGAACCGGGAGCTAACCTCGCGAATTTTTTTTTAAAAATGTTTTTTTTTCGCACATATAAGCCTCCTCAGCCACCCTCAGAAAACCTAGGGGGTCAAGATAACTCTACCGTGCCCCCTTCTACCCATTCTGAACATTATTTGCCCTCCATCTTGTATCTTAATTCGACCGAAACACAAAATGGTGGACTCCCGGAACGCTTAAGGTTCGCGAACCGGGGCGCTCAACGGTTCGCGTACCGGGTCGCTCTCTTGGAAGCGCACCATCAAAAAAGGTGGGAAAGTAGTTCACAGAAAAGCCACTGGAGACAATTTCACCAAATATAGATTAGCTCATACTACATACCAATCCCTACCATTTTCACAAATTTGATTGGAATTCCATTTAGTCATTTAGCCTGTAGACCTCTCTAAATACCCTGAGGTAAATTACTTCACAAAACACATCTGAAGTGTTGGAATTGACAACCAATGAAAATGTTACTTTCATTTTCTATTTTTTTTACCTGACATTTCATTGGTTATATACCTGAATATATATAAAGGAAGAGAAGAAAACACAGCCATTTTGACTACTACTTCTTGCTGTACATTTCAATAGTATTTTCACTAATTCCTTCAACTTCTTTCTAAAGGTAAGTTTTTATTTTTAAAACTGAAGTATATTGTGCACTATAAGTTAATATGGTAAACTTTTTCTGATAGATATATACTATCCCTCTGTAGTAGTTATAGATTTAGAGAGACTTCTCTGTTATAGTTATGGATGTAGTTAGGCTTCTCTTGTATAATTATGAATTTACTTACGTTAAATCACATACACTTTTTTATATTCCTACTTCCACTCTGATACTATACACTGCCCAAAGATAAATTCACTGATAAAAAATGCCTATCTAAAATTATTCCCAACATTGCCCTATCTCTACTAATATATATTTTTTTAATCCAAATTTCAGGCAAAATGGAAGGCGAAAACCAAGTTTCTTTTGAAATGGACCTGCAAGAGAGCAGCCAAGAATTGATTGATACAATTGATCAAATTGACATTGAATTTTTCGATGAAACTTGGGACAATGAACTACTGCAATGTGTACAAGCAGTAGATAACCTCCTTGCAAATGAGGACATTTTACACCCTCAGAGACTACAATGTATATTCCATGATAATTATGAAATTTCTGACAATGAAATGTTAGAAAGTTTAATAAATTATGAAACACAATCACATTAAAAAAAAATGCTTAAAAAATAAAGAAAATAAAAAATAATCAACAAAAACAACAATCAATTAACATACAGCATTTGAAAAGTCTATCATTCATTTTTCATTGCAGTACGCTGCCCAGAACGCTTCCCGGTTCGCGGACCGGGCGCTCCCCACGCAAAAAAAACAAAAATTTTTTTTTGTTTTTTTTGCCCCGCGGGGCCCTTTTAAAACCTCCACATTAAACCTAGGGGGTCAGGGAGGATCTAGTATGCCCCCTTATGGTCATTTTCGCCTTTGTTTTGGCCTCCTCTTGTCTCTCAATCCTACCGAGAGACAAGATGGCGGCCGCTCCGGACTGTTTAGAATGTTGACAGACACCGGAGAGCCAATCAGCTTAGCTACGCGAAGTTCCGGTACGCTTAAGGTCCGCGGACCGGAGCGCTGCCCGGAGCGCGCTTACAGATATATATCTTTTTTTAAACGTTAATTTCTCAAAATCCACTGGAGCACATATATTGAGACCTAGAAAATGCACATCGGGCTACCAGTCCCTACAATTTTGCCAAGTTTCATGGAAATCCATTCAGCCGTTCGGGCTAAAAGTGAGGCCTACCGCCCTATGGAAAACTCAATGTTAAAAACACGTTTTGGGACCCCCCTTTTTTCTCGGCCCCCCCTTGACGAAACCCCCCCAAATTTCCAAGGGCTGCTCAGAAACAAAATGTTCCATTTTTCAGAAAATTTCAGCCAATTCCGTCCACAAACGCCAAAGTTATTAGACATAGAATTTTCAAAAATCCCATAGGGAAAAAATCCTAACTATATATACCTACGACCGCCAGTAGGTAATATATATATATATATATATATATATATATATATATATATATATATATATCAAAACAATTCCCTTGCACACATAGATTGATGCATACATTATGCAAAAAAGAAGGAGAGAACTCTGGGTAGTTCCCAAGTTTAGGTGGATGGCAGTTCCTATATAGGGCATCCTCTTTCAGAGTTTTTAAGCATAGGATTAGCACAGTGCTATCCACGTCGAGAAAGAAATGGACAAATTATTTTGCCATTTGTACAGCAAAGTCTTTAAGCATAGGATTAGCACAGTGCTATCCACGCCGAGCTGTAAAATGACAAAAGCCATTTACCACTCCAGGCACAATATCACAGCTTTGGATTGGTAAAATACCATCCAAGCCAACCTGAAATGAATAAAAGCAACCCCTGACATGTGTTTCGCTGTCATTACAGCTCTTCAGAGAGGTTTAGCTTTGTCCAGACACAAGGGAGCACCAATCTATCTCGGCATGGATAGCACTGTGCTAATCCTATGCTTAAAAACTTTGATAAAAAAGAAGACATTTGAGGTGAGCAAATTTAGAGTGTCGCTGGTGTTAAGGGTGCTCTAGACAGGAGCTGCCTTCCACCTAAACTTGGGAACTTCCCAGAGTTCTCTCCTTCTTTTTTGCAAATATATATAAATATATATATGTTCCATAATGGTGTTATATTATATATATATCTATAAACATACACACATATATATTTATGTATGTAAGTTTCTATATGTATAGTGCTACTATGGGTCTAGAATCGATTTCGGCAGGACCAAAAAAAACAACAGCATGTAGCTAAGACACGCAGAGTAACCTTGACTTCAAAACACAATCCAACAACATGAAATTTGAGGCTCGTGAAGAGGAGTACAAGATAAATCAGTGGGTGAAACGCCTTGATGAAAGTGTGATGACAAGGTCCACCCCTCGGAGCAACCCATGTTGTGGAGAATTCTTACACAGCAAAATTTGTTGCAAGAAGTGACCACTTCTCTGTTAGTTTTAAGTTAAGCTTACTCCGCATTGTCTGAGCACTAATGTGGTTATTTCTTTTGTTCCTGGTGAATGCCTAATGACCCACAGTGGCACTGAGTGAAGATGGCTGAGACATGTTGGCCATGATGACAAATCCAGGAGACTACTAATATCTAAGAGCTATCCACCCCTGTTTTTAAACTAGCCCAAGGTCTCCACTATTGAAACACCCACTGAGGTAGGAGGCCTTGAGTACATTTTAAACCACTTTCACTTTCACTTCACAAACGAACCAGCTTCACTGTAATTATACATTGAAGTACAGCCTGGAGGCATTCAGCAACCAGGGTGGGAGCACAATGATGAAGAATGTCACCAACTAGGTTGGTGAGTGAGGTTTCTTTAAAAAAAACGCGCCTAGCGTTCCCATTTTCTCTTGATCTTGAGTTAGAGATCAGTCAAGAGTTTGAGTTAGGTAGGTAGTAATCTTGTTATTTTTGTTTTGTCGGTGCATGTATTAATATACAAATGTGCATACATGAATAGGCAAACGTCAAAATATGAATTATAGTGAATTACTGCAAATTATTCAGAAAACCCTGCGGTGAAGAAGTGACATTAAGGTGTTTAATAAAATCATAGTTAAATATTGCAAAGTTCAACAGAATGATAATCACAGGCACAATTAATTGAATGGTATGGAGTTAAAACTCTAATATCTCTTTTTTGCAAACCAATGTGCTTCTTAACATTGGTACTATACCTGTGTGGTGATGACGAGAGAAGGCAATGATATCAGGCTCGGGTAACTCAGTGCACTGAATACTGATAAAATGTACATTACAGCTCCTCGGTATTTATTCTTATTATCTTACAACAGTGAACAAATGTGTTCTTACATGTACATTAAAGTAGATGCATTTAAATTGAGATATATAGGCATAAACACAAAAGACTTTTGAACCTATCGGCTGCCATTGTTTTTTAATATATAACCCTGATATTAAAATATAAAACTGTAAGAAAAAAGGCTTTTGGCAATACTGCTATTTTCTTTTAGTTAAAAAACAGTGTCATACATAGCAGTATATAAAATGAACGTTCACTCTAAAATTGAGGTTTAAATATGCAGAAATCTTCTACCTCCTTTTATTTTTGAACTAATTTTGTTGTTGATATACATGTATAATGTATGTATTTTCTGTATCCATCGTACATAGCTTTAAAATGTAAATTCTGTCTCCTATGCTCTGTAGACTCGCAATGCTTTAATGACAGATTAAATCCAAATACCTTAACATTTGAAAATGACATGTATTATGCAGAGTTGTAAATAGGGGTGGCAATACAATGGAGCACTGTGTAAAACTGCAGTGGTTATGTGTAATGACTATGATAATGTCATTGCGAAAAAGAAGATAATTGGCATCGGTGAGATAATTTTTGGCACTTTATGCAGAGGCAAACTGCTATGCATAATTATTTTACCCAGAAAAAGGCTTAATTTAACAGGTTTATTTGCATAAGTGTTCTAACTTTTTTAAGGCGTAAAATATATTTTGAAGGCTTAATTTCCTCTGGAGCAATTATTCATGTAAATAACTCACAACTAAGAACACATAATTTCAATAATAAGATGAGTTTGGAGTTAATGGGACATTTGGGTCAATCAAATTCTGTGATGTTGACTAGGAACACGCGCTAAATTCAGTGGTAGATTATGAAATCCCTGGCTTTATTTATTTTTGTTTTCATTTCACCAGTAGGGCCCTTAGGAGAAGGGCTGGGGATTGCTCGCTCTATTCGAAAGTATTATGGGGCAGATTTACAAGCCCCTTGCGCCACTTTTGTGTCACTTTTAACATGGGAAAAGTGAGGCAAAAGTGGCGCAAGGGGCTTGTAAATCTGCCCCTTTAAGGTCTAATTTATAACTCCATTTAAACACTGACATGTTTCAAATAGAGAACGAAACTCGGGCTAATAAGGTAAACCAGGTGGAAATGCCGAACAGTCTCAAGCGATTTCTACTGTACTTCCGAGCACCTCGTAGTTCTTTGCAGTCCATGAACTATTTTTCATTACCCATATTTGTGTATTGATGTTTGTATTGCTAGATTGTTGGGCAGCATAGATAAAGCCTTTAGGCTAGGGGGATGGGAGCACACGGCTTCACCTCCCAACTGAACTGCATTTACCAGGATGCTAAGGGGCGAACTGTGCAGGGAGGTGAAGTAGTGTACTCGCATCCCCCTTAGGTTTTGATTGTGTATGCTACTTGCACACACAGAGCAAACTGACAAAGTCCAGCATGGTAGGTAGACCTGTACTGAGGCCACAAAATATACAGGACTCATTCTTGGCAGTTGTCATACATATTGTTGTGAAGCAGGAGTCACGTGGTGATGCTGATTGTGTGACTAGTTGATGTGACCAAGGAGGTACAGAGGGATGTGTTCATTGGTTTACTGGGTGATGCTCACTTGAGCAGACCCAGCGATAAAGGACAGGGGTGCTGTGGGTTATAATCAAGGGCACAAAACCAGTGGTTAGACGCAAGGAGCAGTGCTGCAGGCGAATCCTGGCAGCACTGGGTGATTCGCCTTTGGTGAATTCTGAGTGATGTAATTCATGAGATCTTCTAGCATTGTATACCATGGGAACACTGAGTGGTGTACAATTCAGGGACACAATGACGTGTGCTGTATGTGAGTACACGGTGATGGGTGACAGATGTCACAAGGCGATGTACACTGGAGCACATGGCGATTTGCAATATAGGGCACACATAGATATGTAGTAAAATGGTTGCAGAGAGGTATTATACAGCCCTCTCGTTTTCCCATGTTAGGAGCACCTCTTCTTCTTCCCATTGTTCTCCTTTAGCATTCTGGAACTTTCCTGTATGCCCAACTATTAGAATGCAAAGAAAAATATCTGGGCCATATATTCTACTCACTCTTTAAATTCTGCAAGACAAGAGGCCAATGCTATGAATTTCTTTCGTATGCATTTTAATGATTGCTTTCTTTAAAGGGGGTGCGATGCTACGCCCCACATTTAAAACAGTATGTTTTGAACCATTACACATGAGCCTAGATTAAAATGTGGGGCACGAACTGATCCGTACCAACAGTACCACTCATAAACAGGCACACCAGTGTAACTATAAGAGATGCTTTGTCGTGTGTGTCACCTTTGCAAGTGCTCTCATTTTGGTTCCTTAACTCTGTATGCTGTTATTTTCAAGGCTGTGGTCATAATCGCAAAAGCAAATAGTTTAGCATTAAACTGAAAAGCTCTGTAGCATAAAGGACCAAAAGTGGATGAGGGTGTCCCACATGGCTTGGGATGTTATCAAACGTTCCTATACGAGGATGGACGGATAATATAAACAACATAAAATGTTTTTGGTAATTGAACCTGTTTTTTGCTTTTATTCATGAATTGTTTTCTGCTAGTACCGTGGCCCACATTCAGAAAAAAACGAATTGTTTAACAATTTCACCTATTTGAGTATTGTTTTTTAATAATATTTACATGTCAAAGCTGACACGAAGTTTCCCGTTATATAAATCATTTTAGGCAGGTGCGCAAAAGGTAGGAGTGACTTAAACATTTTACCATTAAATAACGTTACATTTCTGTGAAGAGCGTATTTCTTTTTATAGCAGTGAGCTAATAAAAGCATCAGATGCATAACAAAAGAGCATAATGTAATTTGTCATGCATGGCAAATACATTGCTCTCGTTATCAACCAATATTTAAACCAGCATTTCAACATGTGAAGTTGCACTGCCAAGTACCCGTGTATCTTTTAAACATCTTTATCTTCTGAAAGTCCATAGCTGAACAATTTGTGAAAATGGAAAGTGAAAAGGGCCCCTGCATCCCTCTGCCACTCAGAGTCGTATATGTGTTGCTTCTTCTCAGCAACAACTTAATATCGGTAATTGAGTTACCTATGTTTCCTTCCCTGAATGAAAGACGCATACAGAACTTGAAGCAACGGGAAAGGTGATCTAGGCAGCTTTCAGCAATTACTATTGTGTGTATCTGTACGAGTACAAGGAGCAGTTACAGTCTTACAGGGCCTTCTCAGGTTACAGACATCAGGTCGAGTCCTCTTCTGTTCTTCCGCAGGCCCAAAAAATGCTCTTAGGAAGGCTCGGTTATGGTTCATCATAGAAGAGCGTAGAAGCCTGTGGGTGGGGGACTCCCTAAGACACTCCTAGTCCCTCTCTAACCAATTGAGCAAATGTTCCAGGGCCCTGACCTACCTACCTTTTTCAGTAGTTTTGTTTTCTTTTAGTAAAGATGCTCAAAATCCGTGTGCACCCCTTTGAAAGTCTTTGGCCACATTAAACTTGGGCGCTGAGGGCTGGGGTGTATAGGGGAGTGGAGCATGAAAATCACCAGTGTTCACAACATCAAGGGTAAAAACGTTATCCTTATAGGCCAGATCAACTACCATTTTCGAACTGATGCTGATGGTGACTGACTCTGAAAGTGCCTGCCATCTGCTAAAAATCCAGGATCAGTGCTCTATCATCTAAAGGTATATGCTGATTGGCATAACTCTAATTGGTAAGAATAGCTACTGTAAGTCCCAAATTTAGGGTAGGGCATTTAGGTTTAGAGATGCAGCTGTAGTGATGTCATTTGAAAGTCTATTCAGATTTGACTTTGGAATTAAAAGCACTCCTAAGCTCTGCTCTAGATGCCCCAAGTTTAGGGTGCATGATTATAACAGAAGGGGCAATATAAAAAACGTTTATAAGCTCAGCTGGTATAAACAGCCAAAGTAGTTTTTCCCTATAATAATGCTTCTTTCCGCATGTTCTAACAAGGGGAAGTCTTTATTAAATGTAATAAAGTCTAACTTTGTATTGGAGCTAGCTATATACAGTTAATTCAAAGCATTAAATTAATTGTTACATTCATAACAATTCAATGTCAGAATTAATGTAACTATTACAGGAGAGTAGATTTAGAAATTACTCACCTGAAGTTAAATAATCAGCCCTGGAACAGCTTCTTCTGATTGGTCACCCTTTGACATCCTGAGCCAAGCTGCTACCTGATCAGAAGTGAAGCGGTTTGAGGTTGCAACAATACAGCCATTTGGTGGGAGAAGATCTCCTTCCTGTAGAAGCCAGGAAGAGCAATTTGGCTTGGTAGGTTTGCTGGACATCAAAAGCAGGAGCCTCAGCAGAAAACAGATGTCACAAGACTGAGGCCATACCCACTTCCTTGATCTCTAGCTATAGAGGAGCTCCCCGATTGAGATTGGAATATGGTCTGAGAGGGTAGTCAGTTGTTAGCCATATCTCAACATTGGGTAACACAGACACAAAGTCTAAGGAGAGATTTTTTCCATTTCGATTTTTTGGGGGAATGTTGCATTCTGGTTTGTAAGTGTGCTACACTTCACAGAAAATGGTCATACTAGCGGGAGGAACCTTTGTTCCTATGGGTCAGCATGTCCCTCTTCCTCAAGCCTAGGAATAAGGCACCTTTGTAGAGCTCACCAGATGACTGCCTTGAAAAGAAGAAGAGAAGGACTGCCCTGCTGGACCTGAAACTCTGAAAGACTGTGCCTGCTGCACTCATGAGGCTCCACAAAAAAGCAAAAACAGTGGACATCCCAGCTGACCAGTTTTAAATGGACTTGTCCTAGATTGCAAAAGTGCATGTGGTAGAGGCAAAAGGCATGTAGTTAATTAGGTGCAAATAGGCAACAACAATGCAAAAACATAACGCCAATTGGAAGAAGTCATAACAGAAGGAATTGGACCTACCAAATATAGTTCAATAATGAACTAACATGAATCTACTCAGGTAGTCACGAGAATAATCAGCACACTGACCGGAATGTAGTCTTCCTGTGAGGAAAGTAATACATCAGTAGACTGTCTAACACAGAGATGTCTCAATTCAAATGCAAAAAGATACTAATTATAACATTCTGACATGAGGACTGCTCATTATGCAAACAAGGAAAGTTATTTAATCATAAATCAAGTAATCAGATTATCATAGAGTCTACTTCAGAGAAACAAACACAAGGTCTCAAAAGAGTTTCTGGAAATTCTTATCAAGATCGGGAACACATTTCCAAAAGGGCTAATTTCTATAGTTTCACAGAAGTGAAAAAGAACACACTCAACATAGTGTGAAGTAGGATCACAGGCTTGTACTAACAAAGCTGCATGACATAAACCATTCAACATTGTAGACATTGTGCTATTTAAAATGTAAGTACATCAGGAAATGCCTAACTCATAAATAAATGTTAAATAAACTTTACCCTGCAAATAAGGGACATTTCATTGCATTTTAAAAGCAACCCAAACATTATGCCATTTTTAAAATAAATGAAATACAGTGTAGGCGTGTTCAGCAACAGCCTTGAATATTGCAACACAAAAACAAATCTCGATATGCTGTCCTCCTAAGGCACATAGACAAATACATGTCATTCAGCTCAAGAAGACAGCACCATGAAATAAATCCCATTTTGACTATTTTCTGAATAGTCTGACTTCAAACCTCTGATAGAAAATGAAGTCTTCAATATCAATGCAAACTTGAAGCATACATCCCACACTTCTGATCCACTCCCATCTACAATAGTACAAAACCTCATCCATACTATTGCCTCATTCTGGTCAAAATTATCATCAACGTATCTCTCTCCTCAGTCTGTGTACTTGATTTTCCCCAAAAAGGCCAAATAATACACATACTCAAAAAACCAGGGGCAGACCCCAAATGCCTAAATAACCTCACACCTATCACCAACCTCCCATTTCCAGTCAAAACACTGGAGAAGTGTGTCCTACTCAAACAACATATAAATGAATTCAACCTCCATGACACTTTTCAAAAAAGATTGTGGCACAGAAACTGTAATGCTCAATATCTCGGACAACATTCACAGATCCTTAGATGAAGATGACGCATGCCTACTAATTCTATTTGACTTATCTGTGGCCTTTGATACAGTAAATCATCCAACATTACTCAAGACACTCAAGAACCACACTAGTTTCAATGGCACAGTCCAAAGATGGTTTACATCTTACCTTCAACATTGCTTGCAAAAAAATATAAATCAACTGTCCTACACTATTTAGAAATGGTGTACCCCAAGGCTTAATTCTCTCCCCATCCCCTTTCAGTCTCTTCATGGAACACCCTTACTGTGATCTGTGTATCTTACTGTTATACACTTTGGCCTTCTAAAGGCATCATTGAACGCGGCGGCCAGATTGATAACGGGCACCAAGCGAAACACCCACATCTCCCTGGTCCTAAAATCTCTAAACTGGCTGCCCTACGAAGCTAGAATTCAACTAAAGATTGCCTGCTTATCGCACAAATCACTCCACTTCAAAACCCCCAATTACCTTACTCAAAAGCTAGAACTATCCGGAGGGGGTAGACCATCGAGGGGTCCTAATTCCCTCCTCTTGAAACCCCAGATCTTCCACAAAAAGAGAACATGCCAACAAGCCTTCTCTGGCTCTGCACCAAAAATTTGGAACTCTCTTCCACCGGAGATCCTTAGAATCTCTTCCAAGGTTGCTTTCAAATTGGAAGCAAAAAGATTCCTCATGAATAAGTTCTTACCTTAACAAGAGGAGCGATTGTCAGCTCTAATCGCATCAGACATACTACAGTATTGTTTGTCAATCTTGTATTTTCCTATTGTATTTGCACCCCTTTTGTCATTATGTTTCATCGAATAGCCCATTCTTCGCTAACCCCTGGTTTATATATGGTCTTTTATGTGTACACTATTTGATTCAATGCCTATGTATATTCCCTATTTGACTCATGTACTGATCTGTTACTTTCATTTCCCTCAAACTGTTTAAGCACTCTGATATCCTTTGGGATAAAGTTGGCGCTACATAAAACTTTATAAATAAATAAATAAATAAATCCTGAACTATGCAAGGGTCAAGCATCACCTATATGCCAATAACACCCAAAGTGCTTCAACATTACATCACCAAGTGACATCCTACATCTGAACGCCATACTAATCAAGATATATCTTGGATTAACACCAACAACTTAAAGTTGAACCTCAACAAAACTAAACTACTACTTTTCCCACCTAAACACAACCCTCTACCAATCCAAAAAGTCCTTGGGCATCACCCTGGCCAAAAACATGTCATAGAGAGAACACATCAACAACTCAGCCAAAGGAGCGATGTACACACTAAGGGCCAGCTGTACTAACTTTTGCGGGCGCAAATGGGTTTTAGACTCCTTTGTGACTGCAAAAAACGGGCGGTCCATGTACTAATCCTATTTTGTGATTCGCAAATCAATTTCCGACTCACAAAATAGGATTAGCGACTCGCAATTAGGAAGTGGCATTCCAAGTGCGTTCCTTCCTAATAGTTACTCCTGAAGCTATGAATGTTTTGCAACATGAATCGCAGTCGCAAAACCGTCGCAGTTCCCCTTCCCCTTTGTGAGTGGCTCTCAAAATATTTTTTAGGTGCAGGCAGCAGTCCCAGGGATCACTGCCTGCCCTTAGAAAATGAAACTGAAAAGTTTCATAATTATTTTTTAAATGCATCCCATTTTCCTTTAAGGGATGGCATTTAAAAAAATAAACAGCTTTATTTAAAAGCAGTCCCAGACATGGTGGTCTGCTGACCCCAGCAGGACACCATTCCCGGGAGTGCCAGCCATTCCCAATGGGGTCCCAAATTGCGACAGCCTCATTATTATGCATGAGGCATGCAATTTGCGACCCCATGCGGAATCGCAAACTGTGCCTCAGACACTTTTGCGCATCCCAAATTGCGAATCTCAAATTGCGAGTCACACATTGCAAGTCGCAAATGTGACACAATTTGCTACCCGCAAAATGGTGAGTTGTAGATTTGGCCCCAAGCCTCTCAAAATAATCAACCCTTTCATTCACTTTGATGATTTTAAGACCATACTACAATCTATAGTACTCTCAAAACTGGATTATGGCAACGCTATCTTCACAGGAGCTCCGAAAAATCACCATGTGAGAACAGTTCTCACCATGACTGCCTGGCTACTAACAGGTTATAAACGGTTTAAGCATATCTCACCAGCCCTCAAGTACCTCAACTATCATCTCATCAAAGGAAGAAGTATCTACAAGACTGCTTGCATCACCTTTAAAGCCCTTCATACATCTAACCCCAACAATCAAGATACCACATCTTTGAAAGCAGGAAAAGCCAGGACCCTGAGAGGCTCCAACTCACTTCTTCTCATAGCTCCCAAACTGAAAAAGAATCCTCGCAGGAATGCTAATTTTCCAGAAATGCAGCAGATCGCCTTTGTCCCTGCTGATTCGCCTAGGTGGAAGATCGACAAGCACTGCTGGTTGGCCACTGTTGTTTGTGGGGAGCCGAGCCCGATTCCTGGTGTTGCCCTGTGAGTGGGTTTGAGGGAGACAACTCGGCACGCCAATTTAACGTCCGGGACCAGCCGCGGAGCTCACCGCCATCCGCCCATGTATCTGAACAGCCAGAGCTAGTAGCTTGAACAGTGCATCCTGCCCTGGGCTGCTTTGCTGCCAGATTGAGCGTCGGGCCCAGGGACCACTGTGCTCTCGAGGGCCTGTAGAGATCCTTACTGCTTTCGCTGCACTTATCATTGTAGGCCTGCTGAGGGCCCGAGCTCGAAACTGGACAAACTCTGGATGACTTAAGCCTCATGATGTGCAGGACGACAGGCGCCGACAGTGGGTCGCAGTGAGTGGGGTGTGGCTGGGCTCCTGGCCCTTAGCTGTGACCTGATCATGCACAGTGGCTGAACTGGGTCCTGGCGCACCCTGGCGTATTCCTTCTGCCCTCCGTGCTTCTCCTCTGTTTTGCGCTTCCAGGTCCCGTCTCTGACATAAGTGGCGACCTACTACTTATCCCCAGGGCAAGCTGCGAGTTCACAACTTTTGTTCATAGACCAGTTGCAGCTGGACCAGGGTTCAGTGGCGCTTGTTGACTTTGCGTTTAGTTTCCTATCACCATCATCCTGTTAGATTTGTCAATCTGCACGGCCCCAGAACCTCAGAGACAGTTACCTGTCTGTGTATACTTGGGCTTGGTGCACCACAGTCACCCCGCTTAATTATTGCCCCCACATGGTGGTCGTGAGCTGACGGGCCCAGCTAGGTCCGGTGGGCTACTGCTCCTTAGATCTGCTGGTCACTTTTGGTACACCTTGGGGTTCTGTTCGTGAGGGAGACCAGCTCATCTTCGCCTTGCTCTCTGCCCATATGGGGCGCACAGACAAAATGCAGCCGCGCCTCACGTTTGAGGTCCGTAAGTCCACCAACCCACCACAGTGAGTGGCCTTGGACTCAGACTCCGGGTCTGATGTCCCTGGAGAGGGCCCCTCTAAACTGGAATCCATCTTGCTTCCCATGCAGAAGAGCCTCCACTCAATCGAAGGAACCATGGCGGCAGTGAACACAGACAAGACCATATATCCTCCCAGGACTTGATTCCGATGGGGGTGGTGGGTTCTGTCCCCGATGCTGTTCCCCTGAGGGTCATGTCACTAGTTCCCAAATAGCGTCATGGTTCTCTCCCTACTGGCCTGACACCAGAAACCCTGGAACGGGTGGGGGGTTGTTCCTACATTCCAGCGCCTTCCTGATTTCCCACGTACCTATGATGGCCATTATCGAGGCTGGGTATAGAATGTCTAACTGTAACCCTGCTAGAGATAGCTACACTACCCGTATATTTTGCAATTCTTGGTCACATAGTCTAGCTGTCTGGCAGGGACAGTACTACACTCTGGACAAAACTTGTTGATGCAATGTTTGTAGAGAATTGCCTGTAACTCTTTGCACATTTCTCTTACTAGATCAGCCACCTCCTGTCATGTAGTAGGTTCGTAGCACTCTGGTGTTCCCCCATGGGTGCTCCACAAAAAACAGTTCTGGATCTGTTGTTCTTCTTGTCGGGGACTGTTACTGCCGGGGAGGATGGCTTTAGCGAGTTTGGGCCGCTAAAGTGGGTGGGGAGTTGTGGTGGGTGGGTTAGGGGGTTAGTGGACACTTTTTTCTTGTACCTTTATTATACCTCTTCGGTCAGATCCCAGCATTATCTCTCACAATACTAAATACATGTGACTCAGCAATTCCATGGGAAGTAATATAATATAAAGTTCCTTACCTGGAATGTGCGAGGCCTGAATAGTCTTAAGAAGATACGGTCAGTGCTAGTGCAGTTAGACATTTTGGATGTTCACGTGGCATTTTTGCAAGAGATGCATCTTACACAGTAATCGGAAAAGAACGTTGGCGCTCGCTGAACCGGGGTGAGCGTGGCCTCGTCTTACTCCTGTATGCTAGGGTAATAAAGATCTTGGTGAAAAGAGGGGTCCCTTTTACTCTCCTCCACACTGAAATGGATACACATGGCAGGGTGGCGTTAGCCCATGATCTTCTTGGAGGAATGGTTGTCCTTTTAGAGAATGTCTACGGCCCAAACGCTGACGACCCCTCCTTTTTTGCAGATGTTTGGCGCTGCATCTCAAAATAGCTTTGCGGTGGCGTCTTTAATGTTTGCTTAGACAGAGTGCTGGACAGACAGGGAGTTGGTGTGGTGCGACATAGCCAAGCATCAGAGGCGTTACTGGGTTTCTTAGATGCAGGGGCTTTGCAGGACATTTGCCACAAAAGGCACCTGGATATCACGAAAGCACATTTATATCTACGGTACATGGCACATGGTCCCGCTTGGACTATTGGCTCCTCTCCGAGTTTACATGCACATGGGTTGTGGATGTTCGTCACCTGGCCAAAACATTGTGGGGTCACTCTCCACTGCTTCTAGAAATATGTGCTTCCACTTGTGAGCGCCCCCATTTCATTGGCCCCTGCAGCCTACCTCACGGATCAGGTGTTCAGGTGCATGGTGGGTGCTGCCATTTGTAATTTTTCTAAAGAAAACGGTGGACATCCTGGGACCCTGTGGGAGGCATTCAAAGTAACTATCAGGGGTGTCTGCATGGGTGAGCAGGTGGGGGTTCTAAAAGACTTGCGAGGTCAGATGCATAAAATAGCTGACAATATTTCTACTTTAGAGCGCGAATACTCCCAAAACCCAGCCTCATCTATACTAGCTTTCATACGGAAACTGGTAACGGAATATAACAACACAGTGGATCAGGAGCTAGCGCATAGGTCGCTGTGCTTTACTGCATGTTATTATGGGGAGGGGAGCCGCCCCAGTTGCTCGCTTGCTTAAAAGCTGACTGCCCCACTACATCACGGAAATACCCGACACTGGGGGAACTACGTGCTACACTTCCCCTGAAATCAGTGAGGTGGTGTTGAACTTTTACTCTAACCTTTATGGAGAGCAGGGGCACGTGTCGCTACTGACATCAATGATTACTTAGATGACATCGCTTTTGGCTGGCTGTCTCTTAATCAATGCAAATACTTACTCAGCCCAATGACGTGAAAGACATCAAGATGGTGACTATGTTGCTGCCCACTTGCAAGGCTGCGGGCTAGGATAGGATCCCCAGTGAGTTTTTTAAGGCTTACGCTGTTGACCTGTTGCCCAGGCTCTTGGATGATTTTGCAGAAGCATATGATAGTGGCACCCCCCCAACGCTTATAGAGGCCCTTCTGGTTATGCTCCTTAAGCCAGATAAGCCCGCTAATCGGTGCAATTCCTACCACCCACTCTCCATCATAAACATTGATGCCAACATTTTAGCAAAAATGATTGCCAGTCGGCTTCAGCCCCTCATTCCTAACCAGGTCCTTCTGGATCAGTCAGGGTTTGTCCCTACCCAATCAACAGCGCACAATGTGCTCATGGTTTTCTCCAACCTACATTACTTCGAGGCCGATTTTCATGTTACTCGATGCCGCAAAAGCATTTGACTCCCTGCAGTGAGAGTTTATGTTCACTGTATTACTCAGAATGGGGCTATCCCCTTTTTCTTGAAGTGGATACATCTCTTATATGAGGCGCCGGAGGGATGTTTCCTTGTAATGATTAGGTCTCTCCTGCAATCCCTATTCAGCTCGGCACCCGGCAGGACTGCCCTCTATCGCAGATGCTTTTTGAACTGGCTCTGAAGCCATTGGCCTGCAAGCTCCGCCAACGTCACGCACGAGCAGCACTATGATTCCGGCAACGCCCATTAGTAGTCCTGATGCACACCGATGATATGCTTCTGTATCTCAGGGATCCTGCGTAATTTCTCGCAGAACTGCTTCGTGAATATATAAAATGGAAACGCTTCTCTGGACTCGGTATAAACTGGGCAAAATCATTGATGTTCCCCCTCACAGCTGGTACATGACGCGTGGAACTGGACTTCCCACTCACATGGCCAACTGACCCAGTAAAGTATCTAAGGGTATGGTTTCACAGGGACTCCGAGGTAGTTTTCTCAGAAAACTATGGCCGGGCCCTAGTCCAAATCACGGAAGGTGCAACGATATGGACGAAACTCCCGCTTTCCTTGGCAGACCACATCGCAGTGGTCAAGATGACAATTTTGCCTAAATGTCTTTATTTGTTTATTAATATCCCCATTCATCTTAATCTTGCATTGTTCAACTTGCTTCAATCAGCACTGCTCTCCATTGTGTGTGCAGCTGGGAGGTGTTGGTGTTACTGTTTGAGAGGAGAGGCTTTGAAGCCCCCGACATGTGCCTCAATTACCTTTGTGCACAGGCCCAGTTTGCTCATTACTGTTTCTACCCACAACGTTTCCAGCCGGTTGTAGCTATTGAAGCGGATGCAGTCCTCCCGATGGCCCTTTCTGCGACTGCCTTGTCTGGTGGGAATGGTGGCCTGACCTAAATACTAGAACAGATACAGTTAGACCTCATGTATGTCTATGGCTGCCACAACTTTGTGTGCTGCATGGGCGGTTAATCATAAACTGTCTTCCACCATGAGTCCCTGTTCTATTAATAAAAATGTTCCCTATTAGTGCATCCCCTTTTCCTTGTCACTGTAGCGGTTGTCCCCATTGCTACTGTAGTTAGTCCGGGTGTTGTTGGTGCCGGTCTTTAACTCGTCCACCAAAAAGAAAAGGGGTCACCGGTATGCGCAGACAGAGCTTTGAAGCAGAATTTATCCACATGTGAAAGGAAAGCAGAGTGGTGGAACTGACCCGTGCCCTGAAGAAATTGCCCCAAAATACTAAGGCAATGTAACATGTTGGCCCTCTATGAAGATAAGAGGCAACAGAGTGTCTTTTAATGTGAGCAAACCCACTACATAGAATAAAGGTGAACTGCTAGTGTAGGTTTTAGCTTGTTTTTAGTGTCAATGAAGTGGTCCACTTTATGTGGGTCAGAATTTTTAAGCACTAAGAATAACACTTTAGTCTTTACAACCAGCATCTTCACGACTGGTTCACTACATACTCACTACACATCATCATTATCATTATTTATTTTTGTTTATATCTGTATTCTTTATGGTACAGGTATGCTAATGATGGGAACCTGAGCCCACTGGTGAGAACCAACCAGTGGACTCCCATGGTGTTACTCCCGTGTGGCACCCCAAACCTTCGCACACATTTTTTGTATTTCTCTGCACCTTGTCGGCACAAGCTTGTGTAATTTGGCATTTATGTTTTTTGAATTGCACTGCATAATGGGATGCACTAATTGGAAACATTTTTATTAATAGAACAGGGACTCATGGAGGAAGACAGTGTATGATTAACCGCCCATGCAGCACACAAAGTTGTGGCAGCCATAGACATACATGAGGTCCAACTGTATCTGTTCTAGTATTTAGGTCAGGTCACTATTGTGTTTGGAATTAGTGAGTGGGGGGCTGACCTGGCCGATACAGAACCCCTTGAGCTCCATGTTGAATTTAGTGGTGGGAATGGTGGACCAAGAACTGAAATTAACCCTGCTCTCTGCACGGCATGGGCGTTAAAGTCGCTGGAGACTCGTGCACAATTGTACTATATCTACGCCCCAAGGCAACCGCATTCAGCGCACCCGGAAATCTCTGGTGCCAAAGAGCCGGCTGCTCTTAAGGCATTGAGTGCAGTGAATATAACTCAATCGGGGGACCTTCATAAACAAGGCCAGTTCAGATCACTCTCTGACATACAAGGTGGTATGGACCTAGGGTTTATGCTCGAGTTCACATATGTGCACGTCAGACAGGCTATAAATTCCATTTATACCAATTACCCAGCAGAACCCCAGCCATTGTTAGCACTGCAGGCATTGTTTTTTTTTTTTGTTTTTTTTTTAAAAACCTTTATTGAAACAAAATTAGGAGATACATGCGCAAGCCCACAACCATCATGGCCGGCTGCAAAGACAGATGAGCAAAAGCAGGAGAACAATAGGTCAACATACCATCAGGATATTACAAAATACGCCAGAAGTGAGTACGGGGTGCGCAACACAGGATAGGAGGTTTTCATTTTTAAATTTAGATGAAGCGAGGGGGCTGCAACGAAAAGGACTGCACATCTCACATAAAGGGACACAAAGGAAATGCAGCAAGAGGGGCGTACCCCATTTACAATCGAAGTGAGGCTAAAAATACAGCAACTATATAGGCTAAGCCACCGCAACAATAAGACCGGACAACAAGCAGCATTACAAAAAGCAACAATTCCAAGTGTAATCCCGGAGAGCCCACCCCTAAGAACAGGAAACAAAGATTTGTTAAAACACAGGAAGAAAAAAGGTGCAAGACCCAGAAACAGCCCACCCCATGAAGAGGAAAGAACCCTCCCAAAGCCGGAAAAGAGCAATAGGGACCATAGAACAAAACAAGCTAAAATAACAAACCCCCCCCCACACCCACCACCCTGCACCCCTGTAATGGGTACGGCCCAACCCACTAACAGCGTGCCTGTCGCCCCGGAACTGCCCCACAGTAGGGAAAAGTATAATGTGAAATATAGTTAAAGAAGAGGTAAAGAGAGAAGATAAGATGGAGGAGGAAGACAACCAACATATGTATTCTCAGCCGCCCAACCCCGGACCCCCGAACCGATGTAATACCAACGTTCATCCCAGTCAATGTATCGCCTGTCCGTCACAATCCCAGCAGTGCAAGCAACAGTAATCAAGGAAACGTCCTCATCCTTGCCCCCTTCGATCAGGTGCGTCGACGAAGTCCAGCTGTGCAGACGCCATCTTAGATGAGTTAAGCGTACGGGAAGGCCACAAAAGAACGGGGTGCTGTCCAACAAAGTTTGTCCAAACCAACGTTGTACGTCCAGGAACGGGACAGAGAGAAGCAACGCAGAGCAGCAATCTCCCGAGGCCGGCTGGCCAGAACAGTAGCAGCAGCTCCAGGAAAGGGCGGGGAGTCACGCCATCATACCACAAAGGAGTTGCCGGACATGGTGTCCGGAGACGAGTCCCCAGCCACTGCACGAATCCACGAACACCAGACCTCTGCACGACCATTGTGGTCAACACCGCGGCGGTAGCAAGACCCCGCTCCTCCGACGCCTTCGTAAACACCCGGATAGGTAGTCCACTGCAATCGGACACAGGGTGCGGCGCAGTGCCCCGCACTCGAGAACAAGCACGGCCAGTCGAGGGCACATCCAGTAGAATAGCATCCAGCCGGCCCCCCAGGTCCTGGGCATTATCGTGCAGGGCATCCCGCAAAGCACCCAGAGCGCCCAGGATATCGCTGGTCACCAGCGGCGCCCCCGGAAGAAAGGATGCAGCACTCGACTCCACCCGGGGCTCACAGGCATGTAATGGCCCTCGAAGCCGACCGCCAGCACCCTCCGCGATCAGCCGGTCACCCCGCCGACGCCCTTCATGGCACAACCGGGCCAGAGGCGCAGGAACAGCAGACTCCATTCCGTCACCACACACAGCGCTGATCAATGCCGGCAATTACCTGGACCTTCAAGAGCGGCCCAGGGTCAGTAAATACAAGTGCCGAGTGTGCGACATACAAAATGGCTCCCACCACGGCGTAGGGAGAGATGAAAGAACTGTCCGGGTCTTCCACGGGCTGGGGTGATGATACAATGTATCCCGCGCAGCAGCAATACCCTCCAAGCGTGCAGACTCACGGAACAGAGGAGATCTCTGCAGCGGGAAGCGCAGTGCGGCAACCCCTCTCCGGCCGTCCGACTTCCCCCAGCCTTCGATGGCCGCCGTTGTTGTGACCGGGGCTGGCCGTCCCTCACGTACAAAGACCCGGTCTCACCGCCATTAGGAGCCGGGGAAGAAGCGAGGACATTTCACCACCTCCGCCGCTGGAAGCACGCCGGGGAACACACCATTGGGATCGGAGTCGCCTCCCCGTCCTGAAAACTCGGCTCACATACAGGATAGATTACAGGATAGATTGCAATGCGGGAGGAAAGCGAGAGGGTCGGCGGAGCCGAGGGTTTAAGCGGCCATCATGGTTGCCGGCTAAGCTCCTCCCTGTTTAGGGGATTGTTAGTTGTGAAGGTAGGTGCCCCTCACTGCAGGCATTGTTAGTGGGTGCGGACAACAGAGGCCTTATCAAAGAATTGTATAAGGCATCTTCTAGAGAAAGAGAACAGCTTGACTCCCCTTCATATAGTAAATGGGTGTCACTACTGGGGACCTCACTGTCGCCGGAGATGTGGAAGTTTGCTGTGTTCTCACAGGTCGGCTAACAGCGAACTGTAACCTCCGCGTCATCCATTTCAAATATCTGCACCAGCCATATTATACCCCAGTACAATTGATGCAGTTTGGTCTCCGGGAGAGCTCTTGATGTGTTCGCTGTGGACAGATGGATGCAGACTTCTTACATCTTGCATGGATCTGCAAGGGTATATACAGCTTCTGGGGAAAAGTTACAGGACTGCTCATGGGGGTGGTTTTGGAGGCTGTGCAATGTACCCATGAGGTTTGCCTAATAGGGTGGATTAAGAATTTAAAGCCATGTAATCGTAGATTGGTGGCGGTCTCAACCTTATTGGCCAATAGAGCTGTGGCACATTGCTGGGACTCAAGACTCACCCCATTTCTGAACAAGTGGGTCCATGACCTGCTATATTGTAAAGAGCAACTCGAGACTTATGCTGAGGAATTGCCCGAACCTTCCCGTCCTATTGGATAACGGTTGTTGCAATATGATGCTTTCGCTGTGTCGATTCTTGGGACTGTCATTTACTGTCATACTGCTGTACGGGATGAGATGCTCTGCTGGGGTCCTGATTTTCCTCTCCCAGTACCTTAGAGTTTGCGGGATTGGAGGATGGTGTGTACTTGTTGCCCGCCTTTGCCTACTGTGTGAGGTCCTGCTATGTTTTTCTTATGCAAGCTGATTAATAAACAATTTATTTTAAAACTATTGACATTTATCATTTTACATACTGACTTTTTCAATTGCTGAGTATATCAATTGGGAGACCATGGCACATCACAACTTTAGCTGCAAAATTAGTGTCTAATGAAATGATTTTGTCTACATTCTCATGTATGGCATATTAAACAACAGCAATCTTCTTTGGCAATTGTAGAGCCTCTATCAAATCCAGAAGTCCTGGCCCATTGCTGATAGGGGTGGCAGAGGATTCCAAGAAACTCCTTTGTAGCCATTATTGGATAAGGTCCAGGACCATTCCAAAACCCTATTGACTGTCTGTGTAGAACATAACATTCAATCCATTGCTAACACAGCATGGGCTTGCAATTGTGATCTATTTTGCTGCTTGTGCTAAGTTATATTTTTTCATGTATAATGCTTTCACAATATATAATATTGTACAAAATACAGATGCTGCTAGAAGAGTTCCATAATGTTGTCTCACACAAAAATCATTGACAAATAAAAAATAAAAAATGCATTGGGTCACTTCATCCCCTCATGTTCTGCTGCATGTGGACTGCAGGTAATAGAAATAACTTTATTGCATGATTTAAAAAAAAGTTTGTAATTTACAAAAGATAAAATTCTATGCATTAAAAGAAAAATAGAACCCCAGTCCTTTATAGTAAAAGACCCCATGGCCCCCATATTGTCAGAGCTCTCTTGTGGATACACTACCACTGTTACGTTGATAATGATCCTTTAGGGGCATTTTTGAATGTGTCCAAGATTAAATATTGAGTCCCAGAGTGAGCCAGCCTGTGTGCTGAGCCCCTTTAGACAGTTCATTTGGTGGCTCTGATAATTTTTCATTTGTCTGGATGCCTGCGAGGAGGATCTACCAGTTATTTTTGAGATCCAGGAAGCTGCGCCTCTGGTGGGGGTAACTGTTGATGGATCCCCTCCCCTAGTTTTTTTGCAGCGCGATCCATAAACATTACTAGTGCACAGATTACATTGGTATTCCGTGGGTCAAAACATGTCAGTACTGCGGCTCTGCATGATCTGACCTCATTGGTGTTCCAGCATCTCCGTAGAAGGGACCTTCTTTCCTTTAGCAGGGTTGGACACAGGCACAGGATATGTATTATATCTTCCCTTTGGTTGCTACAAAGCCAACAGTGTTCCTGGGCATTGGTTTCTTTTCCATTTGGGTAGGTGGCATGAGAATTGATCACTCCCATTCTTAATTTTAAGAAACAAAGTTTAGTGCATGCGGTAAATGGAAGGTTTGATACCTCTGAGGCGTCAGCTGACAGTAAGATATGAGGGTCATCCAGCCATGACTTCTTCTTGCAAGACATGCCTTATCTTCTATTGAGGAGAGTTTTTTTGTGCTTTTTTTGCTAGCCTTTTGAATTCGTATTGGCTGACATGTAGGTCCCAAACTTCATTCAGGCCTAGAGTTTTCATCCCTCTCTCCCAATAATCATGCCCTGCTCTCCATCGTTTTGTGTTCAGGCTGGACCATAGGTGTTGCGCTGGTCTGCCTTCTTTTGACGACCTCAGTTTGTGGCAGCTTGCTAAGAAGCTCATCAGTCTGGCCAGTGATTGGTTGCAAATGCCCAGTTCCAGCCTAATTTGGGCAGGTGACGTGTATGATGGTAACTAGAACACTGTTCTGCAGATTTTTGCAATGATTTTGTCTAATTGGCCACTATCCAATCTTTTTAGCACCTTACTTCCATACGTTAATGTAGGAATGACTTACACTTGTGCTGCCTGCAATGTTGGGGTGAATGTTGGACCGAATAGCTTCTTATGAATAGAGCTGAGTGCGAAGGCTAGTGCTGCTCCCTTCTTTTTTTGCTCTTCGAAGTGGGTTTTGTATCTTCCGTTGTTGTTGAAGAGAACTCCTAAGTACTTGTGGCAGTTGGATTCTACAATGCTTTCGGAATTTAGGAACCATGCCAGCTTCATGGGCCTTCCCGGGCATACCGTCAAGATTTTAGTTTTCTTATTGTTTATCTGGAGCTCATTCTTGTTTGAGTATTCGGCAGTAGTGTCCATGAGTCTTTGTAAGCCGATCTTTGTGTTAGTTAGGAGAACCACGTCGTCAGCGTATAGGAGACGTGACAGCTGGAAACTGCCTAGTTTGGGAGCATGAGAGTTTACCTTATGTAAGGCTTCCGTAAAATTCGATAAAAATAAGTTTAAAAGTGTAGGGGCCAGGACCCATCCTTATTTTAGTCCTTTCGTTGTTAAAATTGGGTGAGACAGTCTAGAGCCATCCCCAATCTTGATCCTGACCCATGCGCCCTGGTGCAGTAGCCGTATGGCTCTTAGAAGGCCATTGGGATGTTCAATCTGGAGAGCTTCAGCCAAAGCTTGGCCCTGTTGACCTTGTCAAACGCGGCTTTGTAGTCTATGAATCCCATGTAAAACAGACTAGTGCTAGTCTCTGCCTGGTCTATCAAACAGGAGAGAGTCATAAGATTGACCGAAGTGCCAGTGTCACTTGTAAAACCGGTTTGGTTTGGATTCAGTGTTTGTCGGCCCATGCCCAAAGTGATTGAGCAAAATCCCCGCAAAGTACTTCGCTTCATTATCGATAAGGGCGACTAATCGATAATTCCCTGGAGATTTTTGTCCCCACCTTTGAACATTGGCGCAAGAATCGATCCTTGCCAAGAGGTTGGAATGGTGTTCTTTTGTAAGATGGAAGTGAAGAGTGGAGTTAACTTCGAAGCCCAGAAGGCCGGATCCTCCTTGAACAAGGCTGGAGGGATGCCTCCTGGACCTAGAGCTCCATCTTTCCGACCCTTTTTGATCTCCTTTTTAATTTGGTCCTCCGGGACTATGCTATGTTCAATGCTGCTAAGATGATTTAGTCTCTCTGTTTGCTTTTCTATTGTTGGACATTTGCGGGGAAGCTCTTCCATGGTAGCATTTTGATGAGTCGCTCTGGAGGCAAGTTTGCCACTTTTGGAGCTTTGCTGCCCTCTGCGCCAGAAGCCTGGTCGGGAGTGTTATCTTGTTACACATTGAAGTGGCTATACAAAAAGGAGTACCACTCGGACGCCAGTATGTTTGACGAAGCAGCTTTCGGGACATTCCTTCCAAGACTATTGATGGTACGCCAGAACCCTGCGGAGTTATTTGACCTTATGTCTTGATATAATTTGGCCCAAAAGGAATTCCAGTGAGCCCTGCGATGTTCTCTTTTTGCTGTCTTCAGGTGGTTGCGGGCTTCTCTCAGTTTGATTATTGTTGGTGGGTCCATTGGCTTTATTTTTAATTCTCGCCATAGCCGATTCCTGATTCTTTTCGCTGATCGTATCGTGGGATTCCAAGAGGTCGGCTGTAGCGTACCATTTGGTTTTGCATGCATTGTTGGTTTTGCGTGTCTGTCTGTCAGTTTTGATGCAAAGGTTGTCCAGTATGCAATTTGGTCATCGGTTGTCCTACTGGTTCTCTCAAAGATGTGTTTTGCCTGCATTGCGACCCGCTGTAGTTTGTTGACCGAACACTTGATTAATTTTAGATTGATCGTGTAGCCATCAAAAGCTGGAGCCCTTGCCACTGCATGTAGCGCCAATTTCGTGCTAAGCAATATTTCTTGAGGGCTGTGATCGCTTTCTGCTCTACTGCCGAAACTGAAGCCTAATATTTGATGCAGGAGGGAAAGGCTAACAAAGGTGTAATCAATTAAGGATGCGCCATTTTTCGATAGGTGTGTGAGGCCGGGTGGCTTGTCTGGAAGAAAGCACCCATTGAGGGCTCTAAGACCAAGGTGTTCCAGGTTTCCTTGTAGGGAGCGTCCCATCGGGTCTCCCTTACGCCATCCGGGAAGGTCCTGTGGTGGTATGACACAGACGCTTTCCTGTGACTTTGGGGCATATTACCAAGCAATAGCGATAATTATCGCTATTGCTTGGTTAGAGACAAATTTTACCGCTGAGCTGCGGCGATTTTTATCGCAGATAAACCATGGTATTACCAAGGTTTATCGCAAATGCGATAAAAAATGGCCGCAATGCATGAATATCGCTGAAAAGTCAGCGATATTCATGCATTACCGAGCTAATGCTCTTAGCCATGTTATCCACCTCCCATTGGATAACATGGCTAAGAACTGCTCAGGGCAGGTGTTAGCTTTTGGAGATATTCGCGCTTAGCGCGAATATCTCCAAAAGTTGGTAATAGGAGATAGCGATGTTAGCGACTGTTTCCAGTCGCTAACATCTTGGCACGCCCACTTTGCATGTCATTAGTGATAAATATCACTGACATGCAAAGTGGGGCCCAAGATGGTCGCTATCTCCTACTAGCTGTCGCTAACTGGTGTTAGCGACAGCTAGGTAATAGGGAGATAATTTTATCTCCGCTTTCTTGGCTTTTAAAGCCAAAAAAGCGGAGATAAACCCCCTTGATAATATGCCCCTTAGTTACCGTGGGGCATATTACCAACAACTAGTGATAATTTTTGTCTCTAACTTGTTTAGAGACAAAAATTATCGCCGCACATCGGCGATTTTTATCGCAGATAAACCTTGCTATTAGCAAGGTTTATCGCAAATGCGATAAAAAACGGCCGCAATGCATGAATATCGCTGAAAAGTCAGCGATATTCATGCATTATCGAGCAAATGCTCTTAGCCATGTTATCCACCTCCCATTGGATAACATGGTGAAGAACTGCTCAGGGCAGGTGTTAGCTTTTGGAGATATTCGCGCTTAGCGCGAATATCTCCAAAAGTTGGTAATAGGAGATAGCGATGTTAGCGACTGTTTCCAGTCGCTAACATCTTGGCACGCCCACTTTGCATGTCATTAGTGATAAATATCACTGACATGCAAAGCGGGGCCCAAGATTATCGCTATCTCCTATTAGCTGTCACTAACTGGTGTTAGCGACAGCTTGGTAATAGGGAGATAATTTTATCTCCGCTTTCTTGGCTTTTAAAGCCAAAAAAGCGGAGATAAACCCCTTGATAATATACCCCCTTGTTTTTCTGTAGGTAAGACATTAGCCACATGTTGAAATCACCAGATAGTATTATATCTGCATTCAAAAATCCAGATTTCGTTCCTAATACTGATGCTGTCACCTCACCTGAAAAGGTTTTCCTGGACACTGAGTTTGGGCGAACATAAGCATTCATCAAATTGATGAACCTGGACTGGCCTTTATTGGTGCTAAAAGAGATTCCCTCAGACTGAAGGAAATGGGAAGGGCTCGTGAGGTCCCATGAGGTGATTGCATTTGTTATTGATATGTAAATTGCTAAGCCGCTGCTGCCTCATCCCGAAGATTTCAATTTCAGGGCTGGAATACGGTGAATTTTAAACCCTTCTAATTGCTGCGGCTCCACGAGCCATGGCTCTTGTAGCAGTATGATCTCAAATGATCGTAAATAGGAGATTGTTGCTTTGTCCCCCAGTTTGTTTGATAGCCCATTAATGTTCCAAGAGCAAATCCATGCATGTGGACTGAAAACACGCACCCTTCTCTTTCATGACGAAATAAAAAAACATATTTCTTGCCATTTGGCATTCCTAAAGTAGAGGTGGTACACAAACTGTGTCTGCGCCAGGAAGGCTTACATATGTTCACTCACCTAAGATGGTAGATCCCTCACATCAGAGTGAACCAGCCATAGTAAAGGCTCTGCAATCAGGGAACAAGGCTTGTGTCAAGGCTACAGTAAACTTATGTTTATGCTGCTACCAACATGCCATTAATATTTTGGGCTAACACCATGTTGTAGGATTTGGGAAAGGATTAAAGGATTTTCCATATACCCATGTGGGATTCTTCTCCAAATGAGATTCTCTTTAGGAATCTCAAAGCAAACACATACTGACTATCCTAATGAAGCGTATTTGAGAGAAGTTCTAGACACAAATTTTAAATGACTTAGCTTCTTTTGGAATTTGAAACAATATTACTGCTGGTTTTGGCACCACAGGGCAACAATGAATCACTGTATCATTCATTTTGTGCAGGTCCTGTACGCCGGCTCCTAGCACTCCAGATACAATGCACTGCTCAGTCATTTTATCAAGAAGAAGTGCAATCCTGTCTTCTACTACATGAGTAAGTTTGTAGGGATGCACTGCATGTGATTTTATGTGGATCTGCACTGGCTGTGCAGTTTTGATCAACGCACTTTCTTTTCCTGAAAAATCCCAAACCTCCTTTTTCACAGTATGTCTTAAATCTGGAGGCGGATCATCTTCTGTGAGAACTGGAAACATTTCACTTCTTGCTTTTTGGGTTTAAAACTGAATCCAAATCATCTATCTGAATACCACCACCATTCAGTGTGCAGTAAATTACACATTTTAATTTTCACAAGAGATCATGCTCCATCAAATTAACTCAACTTGCCTCATTGATTATGAATCCAGTGTCTTTGTTCTCTGGTATTTGCAGGGCAGAAAACGAGCAGATGAGCATCTGTCTCCTGGGCTGCTCCTCAGGCCGGACAAGGTGCACTACTTTCTGGGTGAGACCTCCATTTACAGATGAAGGATACAAGTGGCAGAGAACCCAGCTGTAATTTTATATACAAGGATCTGGTAAATGGTCAGTTGATCTCGTCCAAGTACGTTTCAAGCCTTGGCTCAGAATTGTGGAACAACAAAAATAGGCTACCACTACTAGTGGATGCCAATACCTTCCTCCACCCATTAGTCCAGAAAGCATCTTCGACACAGAAGAAGAAATTATGCTCTCTGGGCATTGCCAAAGATCTGAAGCCCCAATGCAAAAAGAGATAGCTTAACGTAGCTTAGCCACTACAATGTTTTAACACACCTTTTAATATTGTAACAATCATTACAATACACATAAGCCACAATTTCATCCAGCAATTTTGCCTGCCAAAGCATACATTTTGCTGAGTATGCATACTAATATCCAGATGCAATCCCATTGCACAAGCCAAAACAAACCCGGAAACCCCTTCTTTTATGGGGGCTTCAACTCAACTGTATTGTCTTCAGATTTGCATCAATTTCCCATAATAAGAAGGCACTGATCCACTTGGATTTCGTTTTACTCACATGAGCCTTGACCACTTTACTTGCTTCTGAGTAACCTTTGTTTTTAAATATTAAAAACCTGATTTTATTTCTACATAACAATTTAAGGCAGCTTAATGAACGGGGTTTCTCTGTGAAGTTCTTCTTCTGGACTCTTAACTATAGTCCTACATTCATTCCAAAAATCTCGAGGTGCAATAACTGAAAATAAATCATCTAAATCTGTTTGAAGCACTTTTGAAATGGTGATATATGCCAAATGATCGTGGCAAACAGCTTTTCCATCTATTTTGCTCAGAGACTTTATTATGCCACACACGTTTCAGTCTGAAATCTCCGTATTCTTCTTTTTCTGTTTTATCCTATCCTTTTTCCTTCGCTTCCGCCTTACCTTATAATTATAGCAGTTCGTAGGTACACAGAAACGGTTTTAATATATCCTCCCTAGCAATGTGAATGTTGTTCCCAGATAACCATATTTACTGAAATGTCAAAAAAATAGTAATTTGAAACATGTTTCTTATAATGTTTAACTTCATTGTAGATTGTTTAAAAAGCCCCTTGATGGTAATTTCCTGACGAAGACACTTGTTGTCGAAACGCGTAGAGAAGAATTCGTCATTACCTCATTTGCACCATTTTTAAATATTTTTTTATATAATTTGTTGTCTATGCAATGTACTTTTATTATGTATAAATATTTTGTATGTAAAACTTTTTTATTCATATGTATATGATAATTATTAAAACGTTAAGAATTTTCTAAAAACTAATACTATTTTGCTGTTTCATGTCAGTTTCAGTTGTCTGGGTCTCATCACATTGTTTATCTAGGTTGCTTGCCTGGGTGTGTTATTTTCAATAGATAATCCTCCATATACCACTTCTGGGGCTCCTCTCTGAGCTTGACCAAGCTACATGCACAAATGCTCCACCCTGCACTTCTTTCAATGCAACCACTTCAAACACAGAAATAATCTCACTCACTTGTTTCTTTATGCTACTCTTTTTCAACATTTCAGGCTTAGCAGATAGTTCCTTGAGAATTTCTAATAATTATTTAAGAATTCATTAGCTTATTCTCTGGCAACTGATATACAAAATGGACAATCAAACTCACCACAGGACATCTTGAGTGCTTCCAATCACACCAAGATAGGCTATTGACCAGCAGTAACCCACCCTTAGAGTCAGTGTGTCTATTTTCAAACACAAAAGAATAAACAACACAACCCAGATTAGTTAATACACAGTTAGACTATTAAGGATTTCATATGACTTTTACCAATAGGATGTTAATCTATAATCTGAAGTGATGCCAAAAGCATTTTTAGCAGACAACCTTAATATATTGTCTCAAGATATTGGCTTTCCATTAATGTAGTACATAAATGCAAAAGCCTTTGCACATAGGTTACGTGAAATCATAATGGGACACATGCAGCAAGCATTTTACCACTTGCAGATGCGACCTGTAAAATGCTTTTTCCGATGCATTAAAGGCATTGCATTTGCAAAATAGGTAATCACAATTTTTGCGACTATGCATTTAGTATTTGCAAATTGCGAACAACTTCACGTTGATGATAATTTAAGAATCCTTTGAAAAATGCACAAAAGTGCATTTTTCAAAGTGCCATGTGCCACACACACATGCCCTTAGGGCATATATGTGTGCCACATGTGCACACTTGATTAGAGAGCCTTAGGCCCCATGGCACCCTTGCAATCGCATTATCAATTTGCAATTACCAATTTGTTAATCGCAAATTGCAAATATATTCCCATTTATTCCTATGGGAACATTTTAAGAAATAACAAAATACATAAATGAAACAAATCCAATCAGTAAAGCCTGAGATATGCAAGACTAAAGCTTTCAGTGTAAATAGATCCAAAATGAAAAAGTGCCAACTGTGGTTATCTGGTTGCACCGGTCCGGAAGTCACAAGTTTAGGCAAACTATGAAGGAGAACAGGCCAGCTTGAGGAACCAAGTTAGGACTGCAGAACTAAGTACCTCAAATCCTGGTGTGCAGCCTGTGTGGCATTGCTTTGCGAGACTTCGCATAATCCGGCATTGGTTCAAGGAAGCTTTGCAGTGAGGTTTTATGGGGCTTTCCACTGGTTTTGTTGAGCAGTGCATCGTAGTTTGGCGGTACTTTAAGTCACTCTGTGTATGTTCCAATTAGGATGGCAGCTGTGAGGTGAGGCTTTGCTTTGCTCGGCATTGATTCCATGAAGCTGACAGTTTTGCGGTGAGGCTTTGTGGGGCTTCATGTTGCTTTGCATTAGTTTAAATACGGATCATAGCTGAGCTTTGCAGAGCACCTTTTGGCCCACTTTCAAGGGTCAAGGGGCTAGTTTCAAGGTTGTTGGCATCTTCTGCCCCTGAGTATCTAGAGAGGAGGACATCTAACTAGACCTTGGTGTCACTCTGATGGTCCTGGATTCAACAGATGACGTTCTAATCCTTTGCACACAGGCAAGAGTGCAGTAGGCAGCAGGTCAGAACAGCTAAGGAGCAGCCCTTCCGAGCAGCAGTCCAGCAGAATGTCAATCCTTTTCGCAGTACAGTAGTCCTTCTCAATGGCAGAGTCCACAGATCCAGAAGTGTACTGATGAGCTACTGTCTGGGGTCCAATATTTATACATGGGCCTTCCATTGAAGTGGGAGACGCTTCTAGAGGTATCCCTTTGACGTTCACAGGCATCCTGCCTTCCCTGCCCTGGCTCCAGACCAACTACAGGGGTTATGCAAACCTTTTTGTGGAGGCAGGACACAACTTATTCCAGTGTAAGTGGGGCTGTGCTCAGCCTCACCCTCACATCTTACCAGTTATGGCCCATCCAGACACACCTAAACTCTCTATTGTGTGTGACAGTTTTAGGAATGCAAGTCTCTTGTTGGCAGAGGTAGGTACCTTTGTCCAAATAGCAACCCTTGCTTCTAGTCAGAGTAAGGAGGATACACACCTTAGATAACGCCTGCTCACCCCCTGGGTAGATTGGCACGTGCAGAAAGACTTATCCCTAAGGCAATGTGTAAATATTTGTACTCAAAACACACAGTAATACAGTCATAACACCACAAATGGCCACCACACCAGTTTAGAAAAATAAAGTATCTTTATCTGAACTAAACAAGACAAAAACTACAAGAATCCAACATACATGTACTAAGAATATGACTTTAAAAAGATTTCAAACACCTTGAACCATAGAAAACTATGGATGCTTGATTTCTCCCAAAGTACCTGTAGTTGTGAGAAAATGCGCAATGCTAAACAGCTGCAGAAATGGGAAGCGTCGAAAAACAAAGAGACACGTCAGATCCTGAGACCATGGGGAGGTGATGCAACAGTTCTGCTACACGCAGGAGAAGTGATGCGTTAATACCACTCTGTAGGGGGAGTGAAGCATCGATTCATAGATGGTTCTGGTCTGTGGGTGATGCGTCGGGAAAACTTGCTGCACCGGTACAATGAGTGGAAATCCCGGATGCGGCGACGGTCAATGCGGCGGTGTCGAGTGGCCCTGAGTCGGTCTCTTCAGCCACGAACCCTCGATGTATCAGTTCTTGCATAAGTGACAGGTGCTGTGTCGATTTCCGCAGTGGCGATGCTTGGAATTCTTCTTACACTGCAGTGTTGTATTGGAAAAACTGCGCAAGAAGAGCTATGAGTCGCTTTTCTTTTGCTTTTCCAGTTCCTAACAGCAGGAACAACAGAGTCACAGGCACCTCTTGGCAGGCAGGTCAGAACTCCCGGCAGGGAAGTTCAAGGGTACTGGAGCCGAAGTCTTTGTGTCCCTGAGACTTCAGAACAGGAGACTAGCATACACAGGCCCCTGGAGATCTTCCTCAAGCAGCGACACAGCACACAACAACTTTTCCTTGGCAGATCAGCTACAGCAGGCCAACCCCAGACAGCACACAGCAAAGGGGCAGTATCTCTCCTCAATTTCACCTTCTCCTTGGCAAAGGTTCCGCTTGATTCCAGATGTAGTCTAAAGTTCAAGGGCTTTAGGTCTAATACTTATACCCCAAAATGTCTTTGTTCTTTTTGTGCAATAGTCTCTGAGCCCAGTCCAAACCAGTTCTATCCTCACTGGTGTAGTATGACCATAGGGGGTGGAGACAGCATTGTGCAAGGGAGATAGGCCCTATTCAGGTGCAAGGAAATCTCCATCCAGTACTCTAAATTCAGCTAAGGTCTATTCAGCTCTGCTCTGAGTCATTCAGGAAGAAACAGGCACACCTCAACCCCCCCAGTGGCTTTCCATCGTGCATGACCATCCACAGCCCCTGTCACTCCAAACTCAGGCAGTCAATACACAAACAGGCAGACGCACACAGAATGGTCCAAAAAGAAAGTGCCTACTTTCTAAAATTGACATTTTCAAACACACAATTTAAAAACTATATTTGCTAAAAGATGTGTTATTAAATCCTGAGTTCAGAGAGCCTAAACTTCAATTCTCTATCTTATCCCAATGGGAAGTTATATTTATAAGATGTTATAAATAAATCCCGTTCTATCCTGTGGGACAAGATAGCCTTTCAATAGTAAAAAACTAAATGTCAGTATTTTACTATCAGGACGTGTCACACACACCAATACATGTCCTACCTTTTGCATACATTGCACCCTGCCCAGGGGGGTACCTTGGGCCTACCATTGAGGTGCCTTATATGTTGAAAGAGGGAAGGTTAGGGGCTGGCAAGTGGGTGCACTTGCCAAGTTGACATGGCAGGTAACAACTGCATGCAGACACTGCAGTGGCAGGACTGAGACATATTTTCAGTGCTACTTATGTGGGTGGCACAATCAGTGCTGCAGGCCCAAAGGAGTAGTATTTGATCTACAGACCAGACCCACTTCAGTTCACTTTATTAGGGAGAACCAATTGTAACAACAATTTACACGGGGAGCATATGCACTTTAGCACTGATTAGCAGTGGTAAAGTGCCCAGAAGCCTATAGCCAGCAACAACAGGTCAGGAAAACATAGGAGGAAGAAGCTAAATGTTTGGGGATAACCCTGTTAAAAGGGCCAAGTCCAACAAACTATCTAGGAGGAATACACAAAGCTCAACTGCAGGCAGGCCACAGGCAATAAATAGCTAAGGCATGAAAAGGCTGGCTTTCTGAAAGTGACATTGTCAAAATTGTAATCCCGAATTTTACTTCACCATGAGAGAGGATTTTACATTATGATTCCAAAGACATCAAACATGAACTGCTTATCTGCTCCCATTTAGAAATGATCATGTATTAAATGTAATAAGATAACTCCAAAATTATCCTATGAGTTAAGCAGGCCTTGAAGTAGTGAAAACAAATGTAAGAGTTTTTCACTACCAGGACATGTAAAACTAAAATATAAACGTATTAATTCACTGCTTCCTGCCCCCTGGGCTGTTCAGGGCTGACCCTAGGAGTCACTTACATGCATTAAATATGAAGGTGTGGGCTGGGCAAAAGGTATGTTTTGCCTGGTCAAAATGGTAGTTTAAGACTGCACACACAGGATTCAATAGCAAGAGTAAGACATATTTAATGAGATACTTAAGTGTGTAGCACAATCAATGGTGCAAGCCACATAGTAGCATTGATTTACAGGCCCTGGGCATAGGTGCTCGCACTTTTATTAGGACTTACAAGTACATTAAATATGCCAATTGGGTATAAGCCAGTTCTACCATGTTTAAATGAGAGAATACAAGCACTTAGCACTGTTTAGCAGTGGTAAAGTGTGCAGTCCTTAAAGCCCACAAGAACTGGTTCAGAAAACAGGAGGGTGAAGGTGAAACGTTTTGGGATGACCCCACAGAAAGGGTCAAATCCAACAGATAGATACATTTTATTCAGTTTCAGAAAGTTATACAATGAAATGAAACCCATTTTGACTATTTTATGAAAAGGAAAAGAAGAGAAACACGCACAGAAGAAACTTGCTCATGCAATTTTAAAAGCCATATTTGTTTCGGCACCTTTAAAATGAGAGTGAGTGGAAAGAGAAAAATGCTAAGTAGATTAAATGTATGGCCTACTTATGCTAACGTAACTTATACACATGTAAATAAATATTATTTTCTAATTTATAAAAAAGCTTTAATACAGCTAAAAATGGAATAAGCGCTAACATGTATTTCTATCAGATTCCCTGAATGTGTACAAATGAAAATTAACCTGTAAATACTGGGAGATTTGGCAGGGTCCCTCATTAGAAATAAGGATGACCATCAACTCGAGCTCATGTGGTAGAGTGTCGTAGATAAAACTAAAGTCATGGGCGTCTACCCATAAACAATCAGCAGAATCGAACCTGTTTTTAGACTTGGCCAATAACTATACATTATCCGTGGGTGAATTACCTGGGATAACCAATGTAAAATCAGTTCCACCCTTCACCTATGAGCTGTCATTGGCAAACCTTCCCCTTCTACCCACCTTTACTACTATATTCAAAGTTGGGTAACTCCCACATAAGCAAAGTGTTTCATGGGGATGTTTCTGGCTTGGTGGAATCCAGCCCTAACCAGCTTCAAAATAATGTGTCCTTGAGGTGAAGGTACGAATTTGGTTGAAGGAAGTTGCCACCCTGCTACTGCAAAACTCAAGCAAACAAGCACGCATGAGTTAAGCTTGCAAAGAAACTGTTAAGATGTGATTAAATGACTCCTACAGGACACTTAAATATAATAAGTAGTCTACACCCAATGCTTGTGTGCTCAAATTCCACCAGGAGATATGTAGTTTTTATTAGTTATTTGTTATTGGGAGCATGCCTCTTTTCTAGATATGTAACTGTGATTGTGAGAGCTGGAAAGGCAATTGCAAAAAATAAGGATAATTTAAAGTCTGACAACACTACGAAATGACTGCTGCTTTAAGGCAAACAGCAGTGGTTACAGTTCCCTTCGTAGTGAAATGGCAATTAAATTGAAAAGGTGCAGCTGCGACAGGGGAGAGGCCTGTGATCCAGGCTTCAAGGCTGTCCAGAACATCCTGTATTCCGTTCTAATTACATGGAGATTTGAGGATTCTGAAATGTCATCAGTTCACTTTTCTACCTAGGAGCACTTTGGGTATCCTAAATGTTGATTGAAGTAGAAGGCTCACTGGTTGAGGACTGTCAGAAAGAACGGAACATGCTTCTAAAGTCAGTGACACTTTACAAGGCAGATACTAGGCTCGCTTTTGTAAAATCATACATTACGAGTGTACAGCAAAACTTAGTAAACTATGAATAGCTTGAGTCGAATAGAACTCATGCATTTCTCTGACAATGCAGTTAGCTATCCATGGCATAAAATGTTTCTGTGACTGTCTTCTGTCGGGAAAGATCACGACTACCACAACATTCACGTTATACTCCTAGTTTCCTTAACCCTTCGAGTGCTGATTCTTTGCATAGCAACTAATACATTGAGGAAGGATACAAATTTTAGGTTTTTTTTTGCCTCCAAAATAGTTGTCCAGGTGATTTTTTCTTTCCTGTCACACCATGTCCATTTGCCACATTTACGATCGGTTTATTTTTATGAAAGTTTATGAGGTTAGACAGGTGTGGAAGGTCCTTGCAAATATTTGTCAATTGTCAAACAGTTACAGTTTTGTGGGTGTTACCTGCAATTGCAATGTCTATTCTCTTTTCTCTACTGGGAGCAATAGCTCAAGAATGGAAGCTAACAAAGGTGAACTACTGAAACTTGCCAAAAGTTTGTATGTTCGCTTTCGACTGCGGTTTGGACTGAGACACACATAATATTTTTCTGTCCAGAGTGCCTTGGGTCTCACCGCAAATAGATCCGCCCAATATGTCGAAACTTGAGATTGACTAGATATCTGTCAGGCCAGAACATTTTTAAAACGGATACATCTCCTGTAAATGTCTTTGCTGTAAATACATATTTACAGGCCGTTAGGTATAAGCATTAGGTATAGGCGAAGCAAAATTATAGTAGTACTAATCTAGTGATTTATGCTTATATTTTGAATATTCCCATATTTTATATTTGTATACTATTTTATCTTTTCGGATTTTTATGAGATTTAAAAAACTGCTGATCTTTCTGCTCTTTTGCATTCCGCTTAGGGCTGTTCTCGCACTGACGGGTTACAGGGATGATTGTGTATCTACTAAGATTTTTACGGTTGAACAGAGTTTTAAAATGATAAACTGACATGGACATGTGCTGCTTTATATGTTCACTAGCAGCCCGTCCCAACGTTGTCCGGGTATGAAATAGAATGTGTGTAATGTGTGTATTCAGATACGGTCATTCGCGTGTTCCCCCGCTTGAGGCCCAGCTGCAGCCCTGGTTGATGGTAGCAGGCCCGTGTCCCCCCGCTTAAGGCCCAGCTGCAGCCCTCGTTCATGTTAGCAGGCGCATGTAATTAGTGTAATGATCCGCCGCCTGAGCCTGGCTACAGCCCTAGCTGATGTTAGCAGGCGCGTGTAATTTGGTTTCATTTGATAGTTCAGTAACAGCGCGCATGAGAGGCTGCAGTAATTGTCCCCGCAGACACGCTCAGTCGCATGTGCCCCTGCTTGAGGGCCAGCGGCGACCGTCTAACAATTAGAATTGTGTGAGTCTTGAATGATTGTTTCCTGCTGTTCTTATTTTTGCATGACCCACACCAACGCTCTTTGGCCCCGAATGCTTTTTAGACGCACCCAGGCCAAGCCACACACTGCATTCGGCCCTTTCAGACGCACCCAGGCCAAGGCACACACTGCATTCGGCACCCCCAGTATGTGTGAGACAAGGGACAGTCCCCCAAGGGAGTCTTGCGAATGGTTACTTACCACGCTTCGAGGTGAACGCCTTTGTGACGCCCCCAGCACACGGCCACAGCAGACGATCTGATTAATGTACGACCCAGATGGCATGAAGTGCGAAACGTAGCACATGCCCCCAGCGTTTGTCACGCCCCCAGCGTGCCACTTGATGTGGCGCAATTGCGTAATTGGCGCTTCACATGGCATCAAGGGTGGACACACGCCCACAGCGCGGACACCCACCCACAGCGTTTGTCACGGCCCCAGCGTGTCACACCCCCAGCGTGCCCCGTGATGCGGCGCAATTACGACTCACATGGCATGAAGGGCGGAACGTACCACACGCCGCTAGCGTTTGTCACGTCCCCAGCACACGCCTACAGCAGAACGCAGACACGCCCACAAGGGACTACTTTGCTGGCACGGTTCTTTTACCTTTTAAATGTATATGGTGGCTGTCTGCATAGCCCATGTCCTTCTGCTGCAACTGCCCTTTCCAACGCTGTATTGGGTGTTGTGATTGGTGCTGTGGTTACTGAGATTACCCGCCTCAAAGGTTTGGGCTCTCTCTTTATAATATTAGTATGGATATGGATATATATATATATATATATATTAACTGAAAAAACCATAGGTTATACACCATATATAGTTAGGAATTAGCATTTAAAAAACCTTATTTTACTCACACAAAACCATTGAAATTCCATATATAGTTAGTTGCACTAACTATATATCGCGCACCCGCAATCCACTGCTGATGATGTCACATATTACATCATTCATGACATGGTCAGTGACATCACTGATGACATCACTGATGACATCTCAAATGACATCACTGATGATATCACTGATGACATCTCATTTGACATCTCAAATGACATCACTGATAACATCATCCAGTGACTGTGTGTTTCTGTAAAGTTTAAATATGTTTGATATATTGAAGAATGAGTGGATGTATAAGTATCTGGATGAAGGATTTAGTAGGTGCGTGACTGACTGTATGAGTGAGTGAATAAATGTGTCGTACTAAATGCATGGGTTAGTGACTAAACTGTCTGAATGTGTGCATCAGTATGTCTGTTGTGATGTAAACTGCTGCATGTGTTGATCATTAGCTATACGAGAGGCTATATGTGTTATTGATTGGTTGCCCAAGTATTTGTATGGGAGATTGAGTTTGTGTGGGGGTGGCTGGGAGGTGTGTGACTCTGTGCATAGATGTGTGAGCAGTTGATTCACTAGGTGTATGAGTTCAAGAGTGCATGTGGAAACACCTGTATGGGCGGTTGACTGTGTGCATGAGTGTATTGGTGAGTGAATGGATATCTCAGTGCTACATGTCAAAGTAAGTACATATGTAAAACAAAGTACATGTGAGAGTTGGCATATATAAATAACTGTGCATGAGAGCTAGTGAATGTGTGAGTGGCTGTATGGATCATTGTGAACTTGTATCAGGGATTGTATAAGAGAGTAAATATGTGTTAGTATATGTTTGAATAAGTAAGGTGTTTATAACTGTATAGTTGAGGAAATGGAGGTGAGATTGTTTCGTGGCATGACTGACTAGGTGTGTGAGTAACTCCATGGATGAGTGACAGTGTGTGAGTGTCTGTATACACTGAGTGTATCTAAGGTTATATTAGAGTCTGAAGAGGTTTATCGTATTAGCACAAGAATGATGTCAAATGAGATGTCATCAGTGATGTCATCAGTGATGTCATTTGAGATGTCATCAGTGATGTCATCAGTGATGTCACTGACCATGTCATGAATGATGTAATATGTGACATCATCAGCAGTGGATTGCGGGTGCGCGATATATAGTTAGTGCAACTAACTATATATGGAATTTCAATGGTTTTGTGTGAGTAAAATAAGGTTTTTTAAATGCTAATTCCTAACTATATATGGTGTATAACCTATGGTTTTTTCAGTGAATTTTCAAGGTTTTTTAAATGCTAATTCCTAACTATATATGGTCTCTAACCTATGGTTTTTTCAGTGAATTTCAATGGTTTTTTAATAGCAAATATCATAAGCTGTCGAATGTCAAGTACGTGGTAAGTAAAAACATTTTCGTGTTTATGCACACTGATCTGCTTTGAATGCTGCCCCCCCTCATTTCTATTAGGAATACTCTCTCTTTGCAGATAGTGAAGGGAAGTTACCGCAGGCCTTTGCCCCCGTTGTAATCCGTCGTGCCTGCTTCTCTCTCCATTTGATTGATTGTTATCCAAGCATTTACTGTTTTAGAATTGGTTCTCTTTGGTTCATTCTCTATTTACAAACAAGCACAGAGTCGCAATACTCTGTTTAGTCTTAGCAGATAGTGAAAAAACGTGTAAAAAAACAAAAGGGATCGAGCAAAATCAGTAGGCCACTAATGGGATCTCTTTTTGACCTCGCTAAAATAGAAACATTAGGAACAACCCCTCATGAGAAATACGAAACTAGTGAGATGAACTGAACTCCACACCATGATGGCTGCAAGACAGCTCGGCTCCGCAACCCACCCCGCCCAAAATAACGATAAACTCTATGCAAATATTACAAATATATACAACACACCAGCAAAGTAACAGGGTAAAACATTTTATTAAATAACTATTTACATAACTATTTTATACTTTTTGTTGCCCGATCCGGCTAGCTCAATCGATCGAGCATGAAACTCATGCACTCTGATAGTTCAAAGTTTTGAGGAGTGCTTGTTAGACTGTCTGAAGCTTATTTGCACCTGCTACAGCTTCACTATTCTCAATGTAAGTGGGGGCTGTTTGAGGACGTGACTGCATTTGAAAACAATGTGATGCGGTGCCTCCCTGAAACGCTTGACGGAGGCCCCCGAGGGACGGTGTGATGGCGCGGACTCGGAGGGGGCGCTTGGCTCCGGCCCCCTCCCCAAGTCGTGTTGCCCTGGTGTGGGCTGAGATCCCCCCCGACATAGGTGGCCGGCTCCCGGGGTTAAGCGGAACTTTTTGCCTTTTGGTGACTCTTCCATTCTGGACCTTGTCCCACAATCCGTTTGACCTGAAGACACGCTGTAGTGGGGCGCCCCTTTACCGTTTCAGTTGGCATTCCGCCCGCTTTTGCTACACTGTGCCTCTTCCGCTATTCAGCTGTTTACTGCCCGCTCTTGCGACTACAGCGTTTCGCTCACCATGTAGTTGAGTTGCTCCCGCTCTTGCGGTGCAGCGATAGGCGGCTGCCACAGGACTCTCAAAATGGCGGCCGGCTCTTCAGATTTGGGCGTGGTCCACTAAAATGGCCCTGCGACACCTTGGAACTCGGAGGCTTGTCTGCTAGGGCTTGGGCTCCATTCTCGAAAGCGTCCCCTCAGCCTTGAAGATTCTACAAAAGTCTTGGGGGCCCCCGACTCCCGCAGGCTTCTGGTGGGGACCGGCTGCCATGATTGCTCGTGGAATGGCCACGACGGAGCTACGAGATGGTGGTGCCCTCATGCTGACGCCAGCTTCAGTCTGAAACATCCAGAAACACTGTAGACTATCAATTCGATCAGTTCCGGTAGCGCCCCAACGTGACCCGGTAGAGAAGAACTTGCCCTCCCCTCTTTGACTGATGGTTCTTGTTGCCTGTCCCTTCTGTTGTCATTTAACAGAACTATTTAGCCTGCTGAAAGGGGTTGTGTTCCGATCGCTGGTTGGTGGAGACATTTTGACTATATTCTGGACCTGCGTTGTCGCGTAATGCGTCATATGACGCGCCGCGTTAGCGCATCCGGAAGTGCTCCGATGCGCGAAGCGCAGCTTCCCGGAAGCGATCCGGGGCGCGGCGCGCAGCGCGTAACATAAGCATAACAGGTCATGTGACTTGTTAATAAAACTTTTCATTGGTTCATTTTACTTTTCTTATTCTAATAATGAAAGGCTTGGTCATATGACCTAAAAATTACACTTTTTATTACTTTCGAACATTATTTTTTCTTAAACATATATGTTATAATGTTCCAGGCTAATGTACTTTCCCGGAAAATTTACAACTGTCCTGCAAGTAAAATATATTCCTTTTTCGACAAAAAGGGCGTTTCTTCGACCCATGACGGAGCCGTTGAGCAAAAGAGGCTCGGCCTGCTGTCTTAGTCGCCGATACGCCTGAATATCAGAATCTTATCGCTCACTTTATGTTGCAGGAGTAGAAAACACAACAGCCCTTGACCATTTATCTTTACTGCGTACCTGCGTATTATACCTTTTACCCTTCATGTAATTGGACTGCTTTATTTCACTTGCCTTTTACTGATTCGAAAACAGTGACTATTATTAAAAACTTTACCAATGTAAATACTACTACCATGTTTTCTTTTAAAAACCTTTATTGTGAAAATGTCAGTATACAAATACGGGGCTATAACCACGTGGGCCGGCCACGGAGCAAACTGTAATCGTATATGATGAGGAGACATTTACACTGTAGAGGAACGTAACGGGCAGGCCATTAGGTTGCAAGAACTAAGGTGTCTAACAGTTGCGGAATCGGTGGACGTACATTTTATAATTAAAAAATGACAGGGCCAGTTACAATAAAATTATCTAGATATACATTTGCGGGCAAGTACCATGGGTGACGTTAATTCGAACTTTCAATAGTACAGTAATCAATAACACATCAGAACTTAATATCAATAGGGATGTCGAAATATTCAATCAATTCTCGTCCCCGCCCGCCATGTGCTTCAAAACTGCATACGTATCTCGTGATATCAAGGTTGTGCAACCAGTACACAACAAGGAGTTACGAGTCCCATTTATTCCGGCGCCATTTTGGGCGAGGACGGGCAGGTCCAGGATATAGTCAAAATGTCTCCACCAACCATCGACTATGATGATGTTCATATGCTGTATTTATTAGAGTAACACTCATCTGTCCAAATGAAATTTATTTGCCACAATTACCATAACTATATTTTTTTTCGGTTCCTCTGGAGAGTACATCGTGGCAGATGAGGCAGGTAACGTACCGGGCATTTACCTTTTTTGCATGTAGAGGAAAGGAAAAAAAATTCGAGCGTCCGAGTTCTAAGGTGTCCCAGGGCCATTTTAGTGGACCAGGCCCAAATCCAAAGAACAGGCCGCCATTTTGAGAGTCCTGTTGCAGCCGCCTGTTGCTGTAGCAGCAAGAGCGGGCTAAACTCAGCTAGACGGCGCTCCATTGAAGTAACATAGACTTGCTGAGGATCTTTCATCTTTTCAACACACACCAGTGCGGCAACTTGCTAGACACCACCTCGGTGCCATCCTGATCTCTGCGCCCCACTGCAGATGAAGTGCCTCCACATGGAGGGAGAGACTCGTTTGCGCCGCCTCCCCCCCGCTTCTCAGAACTCTCAACTATGACACCACCTCGGTGCCATCCGGATCTTGACGCCTTGTGCTGGTTCCGGCCTATTCACACATCGGTCCGCTACTGACGCCACCTCACAGGCCAACGGGGCGCCCCACGCCGACTTTCGGCGCAGCATTGTAGGATGGCCACACCAGTGCGGCAACTTGCTGGACACCACCTCGGTGCCATCCAGATCTCGGCGCGTTGTGCTGCCTTCGGCCTATTCGCCGCAAGTGCGCACGCAACTCAGCTGCATAGCAAGTGAAACACCAAGGGGCGCCCCACTGCAGCCGAGGAACCTCCATCTTGGGGGCGACGCACAGCATCACATTGCTTTCCAATGCAGTCAGATCCTCAAACAGCCCCCACTGACTGACGCAAACTCACAGGCCAACGGGGCGCCCCACGCTGACTTTCGGCGCAGCATTGTAGGATGGCCACACCAGTGCGGCAACTTGCTGGACACCACCTCGGTGCCATCCGGATCTTGGCGCATTGTGCTGCCTTCGGCCTATTCGCACATCGGTCCGCTACTGACGCCGCCTCATCTTGGGGGCGATGCACAGCATCACATTGCTTACCAATGCAGTCAGATCCTCAAACAGCCCCCACTGACTGACGCGAACTCACAGGCCAACGGGGCGCCCCACACCGACTTTCGGCGCAGCATTGTAGGATGGCCACACCAGTGCGGCAACTTGCTGGACACCACCTCGGTGCCATCCGGATCTTGGCGCGTTGTGCTGCCTTTGGCCTATTCGCACATCGGTCCACTACTGACGCCGCCTCACGTGCCAACGGATTTTCTACGCTTTTTATAGCCCTATGCCGCATAACAGGTCATGTGACTTGTTTATAAAACTTTTCATTGGTTCATTTTACTTTTGGTTTCCTAATGATGGAAGGCTTGATCATATGACCTAAAAATACACTTTTCATTGGATTAAAACATTTTTTTTTCCCAAACGATGAAAGCCCCACCTTGTTTCTGGATGTTTCAGACTGAAGCTGGCGTCAGCATGAAAGCACCACCATCTCGTAGCTCCGTCGTGGTCATTCCGCGAGCAATCATGGCAGCCGCTCCCCACCGGAAGCCTGCAGGAGTCGGTGGCCCCCATGACTTTTGTAGAATCTTCAAGGCTGAGGGGACGCTTTCGAGAATGGGGTCCAAGACCTAGCAGACAAGGGTCCGAGTTCCAAGGTGTCCCAGGGCCATTTCAGTGGAGCAGGCCCAAAAAGGAAAGAGCCTGCCGCCATTTTGAGAGTCCTGTGGCAGCCGCCTATCGCTGCACCGCAAGAGTGGGCGCAACTCAGCTGAATGGCGGATTTTGGCACAGTGTACCAAAAGCGGACGGAATGGCAACTGAAACGGTAAAGGGGCGCCCCACTACAGCAGACGAGCCTCCACCTGGGGAGGCCCGTTCACGCCACCTCACCCCCGCCCCCCCGGGGCGCCCCACGCCGTTATTCAGAGCAGCATTGTAGGATACCAAAACCAGTGCGGCAACTTACTGGACATCACCTGGGTGCCATCCACATCTCAGCGCGTTCTGCTGCCTTGGGACTATCCGCACAACAGACCGCTACTGACAAGGCCTCCCCCCGCACCCCCCGGGACGCACCACGGAATGGCAACTGAAACGGTAAAGGGGCGCCCCACTACAGCAGACGAGCCTCCACCTGGGGAGGCCCGTTCACGCCGCCGAACCCCCCCCACCCCCCCGGGGCGCCCCACGCCGTTATTCGGAGCAGCATTGTAGGATACCAAAACCAGTGCGGCAACTTACTGGACATCACCTGGGTGCCATCCACATCTCAGCGCGTTCTGCTGCCTTGGGACTATTCGCACAACAGACCGCTACTGACGAGGTCTCCCCCCGGGACGCCCCACGCCGTTTTTCGGAGCTGCATTGTAGGATACCAAAAACCAGTGCGGCACCCAGGTAACATCACCTGGGTGCCGTCCAGAACTCAGCACGTTGTGCTGCCTTGGGACTATTCGCACAAAACTCAGCTACTGACCATTGTTGTTTCTTTTTTCTAAAATTTTTTTAAATGTATTTACTGTTTTTGTTGCGTTGTATATATTTATAAGTTATTAAAGTTTTATAATCCTACTACTTTGTTGGAGTGCTATATATTTTTAATGTGACACATAATTGTAAAAACTTTGATGTACAAAGAGGCATCCCTGGAATCTTCCGCTTCAGGCTCGGTCCCCTCCCCAATCACAATACAAGATGGTTTTCAGATAGTAGGAACGCGTGTGGTGTGACGGATCTCATCGGGTGGGGGCCTTGATCTACTGTAACTCCTTTGAAGAGGGGTGATTCTTTACAGCTGGGGCCATAAACTACATCTGCATGGCTAGGTGATAGCCTGGGACCGGCCTGGACAATCGGACACAGAGGAAGAGGAGTGTCAGAGGGTGCGGTAGTGAATAGGGCGAAAGGGAGGTTGCGGGCGGGCACAGGGTGTGATTCTCAAGGAAGAGCAGCGCAGATGGGGGGAGGTTTATTGCCCATGCATAAGACAGAGAGCGGGGGTGACCAGTGCCTGGGGGAGATGCTTGCGAGGGTGGGGAGCCATGCTAAGGATCGACAGCGTGCAGAGAGTGGGTCTGGTCAAGGCATCTAAAATGGCTGCCGTGCACGACAAAAGTGTGGCATTTGAAAAAAGGCAAGATGGCGCAGACAATGTTTATCAACACTTCCTGATTTCCTTCGAATCGAACGTTAACAGACGTTATCTCTCCCACACTACCGGTCCCCCTGGGCTTAAACGCCGAGATGGTAGAGACTGCATCCCGTGGAGATAGGCCAAGACGTCACTCAGTCAAAAAAAAAAAAGTCTATAAACATACAATAAGTTAAAAGTCAATCATTCTTGTTTCCTTGTAGTACGCTCCCCAGTCCGCTTTCCGTTACGCGTACCGGGCACACCCCACGAAAAAATACGTTTTTTTTTTTTTTTTGCCTTTTAAAGCCTCCACATCAAACCTAGGGGGTCAGGGAGGATCTACTATGCCCCCTTATGGTCATTTGCCCCTTCGCTTTGGCCTCCTCTTGTCTCTCGATCCTACCGAGAGACAAGATGGCGGCCGCTACGGACTGTTTGGAATGTTTACAGACACCGGAGAGCCAATCAGCTTCGCATCGCAATGCTCCGTAACGCGAAAAGTACGCGAACCGGATCGCTGCACGGAGCGCTGTTACAGATATATATCTTTTTTTGAACGTTAATTTCTCAAAATCCACTGGAGCACATATATTGAGACCTAGCAAAGGCACATCGGGCTACCAGTCCCTACAATTTTGCCAAGTTTCGTGCAAATCCATTTAGCCGTTCGGGCTAAAAGTGAGGCCAACCGCCCTATGGAAATTAACATGGAAAAAACGCGTTTTGGGACCCCCCTTTTTTCTCGACCCCCCCTTGACAAAACCCCCCCAAATTTTTAGTGGCTGCTCTGAAACAAAATGTTCCATTTTCCTGAAAATTTCAGCCAATTCCGTCCACAAACGCCAAAGTTATTAGACATAGAATTTTCAAAAATCCCATAGAGAAAAAATCCTAACTATATATACCTACTGGCGACCGCCAGTAGGTAATATATATATATATATATATATATATATATATATATATATATATATATATATATATATATTCACTGAAAAAACCATAGGTTATAGACCATATATAGTTAGGAATTAGCATTTAAGAAACCTTTTTTTTACTCACACAAAACCATTGAAATTCCATATATAGTTAGTTGTACTAACTATATATCGCACACCCGCAATCCACTGCTGATCATGTCACATATTACATCATTCATGACATGGTCAGTGACATCACTGATGACATCACTGATGACATCTCAAATGACATCACTGATGACATCATTGATGACATCTCAAATGACATCACTGATGACATCACTGATGACATCTCAAATGACATCATTGATGATATCACTGATGACATCACTGATGACATCATTGATGAAATCTCAAATGACATCACCGATGACATCACTGATGACATCACTGATCACATCTCAAAAGACATCACTGATGACATCACTGATGACATTATTCATGTGATAATACGATGAATCTCTTCAGACTCTAATAAAAACTTAGATACACTCAGTGTAAACAGACACTCACAGACTGTCACTCATCCATGGAGTTACTCACACACCTAGTCAGTCATGTAAAGAATCAATCACACCTCCATTTCCTCAACTATACAGTTATACACACCTTACTTATTCAAACATATACTAACACATATTTACTCTCTTATACAATCCCTGATACAAGTTCACAATGATCCATACAGCCACTCACATATTCACTGGCTCTTATGCATAGTTATTTATATATGTCAACTCTCACATGTACTGTTTTTTACATATGTACTTACTTTGACATGTAGCACTGAGATATCCATTCACTCACCAATACACTTATGCACACAGTCAACCGCCCATACAGCTGTTTCCACATGCACTTTTGAACCCATACATCTAGTGAATCAACTGCTCACACATCTATGCACAGAGTCATACACCTCCCAGCCACCCACACACACACTCAGTCTCCCATACAAATACTTGGGCAACCAATCAATAACCCATATAGTTACTCATATAGCTATTGATCAACACATGCAGCAGTTTACAGAACAACAGACATAATGATGCACAAATTAAGACAGTTTAGTCACTAACCCATGCACTCAGTGAGACACATTTAATCACTCACTCATACAGTCAGTCATGCACCTACTAAATCCTTCATCCAGACACTTATACATCCACTGATTCTTCAATATGTAAGACATATTTTAACCTTACAGAAACATACAGTCACTGGATGTTGTCATCAGTGATGTCATCAGTGATGTCATTTGAGATGTCATCAGTGATGTCATCAGTGATGTCATTTGAGATGTCATCAGTGATGTCATCAGTGATGTCACTGACCATGTCATGAATGATGTATTATGTGACATGATCAGCAGTGGATTGCGGGTGCGCGATATATAGTTAGTACAACTAACTATATATGGAATTTCAATGGTTTTGTGTGAGTAAAAAAAAGGTTTCTTAATTGCTAATTCCTAACTATAATAGCAAATATCAAAAGCTTTAAAATGTATTCTTCTTTAAATCAAAAAATATATTTTATATGTTTATTAATAAAAAAAATTATGTATTTTTTTTCATTATTTTTTTTTGTTTCGCTCCCGGTCCGCGAACTGGGTCGCTTCCCGTTAGCTCAAAATGGTGCCGCGACCCGGTCAGCGAACCGGTAAACGTTCCGTTTGCGCAACTGCCGCGTTAGAAAACAACATCGTGACGCGTCGCGTCAGCGTGACGTATCGCGTTGTCGCGTGAAACGTCATATGACGCGCCGCGTTAGCGTACCCGGAAGTGAACCGGTACGCGAACGAACCGCGAAGCACCGCTTCCTGGAAGCGATCCGGGACACGGCCCAAAGCGCGTAACGTAAACACAACAGGTCATGTGACTTGTTAATAACACTTTTCATTGGTTCATTTCACTTTTAGTTTCATAATGATGTAAGACTAGGTCATGTGACCTAAAAGTAACACTTTTCATTGGTTTAGAACTATTGTTTTTCCCAAATGATGAAAACCCCTCCTTCTTTCCTCACTCTGACTTTCATCTTTGTGAGAGGAAGACCTTTTGTGATCACTGAGCAATGGCTTCATTAGTAGCTTCAGCTGGTGCTTCCCCACCACCTCCACCACCTCCAAGGAAGAGAGGACCACCTGCTGAAGTTATCATTCAGCAAGAGGAGGCAGAAGAGGAAGAAGAGGAAGAGCAGGAAGAGAGGCAGTTTTTGCGTGAGGTGCCCAGGAGGTCTCATGTCAAAGAAAATTATATTTGGCAATTTTTTAAATTTCCCCAGGGCCAAAAAAAAGTCAATGCCCGGTACGTAACTTGCCTTATATGTAAAGAACGTCTGTCCAGAGGGACAGATAAAAAATATAGTTCTGGGAATTATACAATGCATCGCCATATGCAGAGGTGGCACCCTATCAACTACAGTGCTGCGCAGTTACGTGACCAGCAAGATAATCCCCCTTCTATGGCCAGAAGATCAGTTGTACAGGAAGTGACGGGACCAGAGGCGAGGGAGATGGTCCCAAATATACAAATGAGGTTCGGGGAAGTGAAACAAGTGTGTGTGCGTTGTAACCAATTCATTTGCTACAGAGAAAGTAGCATCACTCTGATCAACAGAGCTATCGACAATCATGATTGTCCGAAACGCCCCAGAGAATAAATTCTTTTTTTTTTGTTGCTCCTGTTGAGCCCTTTATAATGAATCGTTTTCGTTTCCCCCACCCAAAAAAACCCCCAAAAAAATATAAAACCGTTCAAAAAATGTTCAGAAAAATAATAAAAAAAATATAAAACAACAAAAACAATAAAAAAAAGTTCTTATCAGAACTACCTCCCCTTTATAAAAAAATTGGTAGAATATTTAGCACTCTGCCAACCTCTATTTCTTTTGGTTCGCTTCCCGGTTCGCTCGGCGGTACGCGAACCGGGAGCGAACCAAAAAAAAAAAAAGAAGAGTAAGTATAAGGGAAGGAAACAGAGAGTAATGTTAAAAGAAAGACAGCTATAGGGACTAAACCAAAGATACTGTTTAATAGATCTATTTACCGAAGAAAAGATGGAAGAGGGTATAATTGAGAAAAACAAAATAGATAAGGAAGTGAAAGAAAAAAAAGGAGAGTAGAGAATGTGACTGAATGACTAAATTAAGATTAAAACATTGGAATAACAGAGAGAAAAAACACAATGCAGAAAAGAAGAAGTAACAGAAAAGGAATGATTGAAACAGCAACGAAATGTAAATAACATAGGGGCATATTATCAACATAGGCGATAAAAGTTTTGCTGCTTTTATCGGCAGAAATCTGACGCTAAAGACGCTTTTGCAGCAGTTTTCTGCCGATAATGACTGCTTTTATCGGCAGAAAACTGGTGCTAAAGCCGCTTTTGCGGAAGAAAACTGCCGCTAAAGCTACTTTTGCGGCAGTTTTCTGCTGATAAAAGCAGCGATAATTTTATTGCCTGTGTTGATAATATGCCCCTTAGTGTGCTTGAACAACAGAGAGAAAGCATAATGAACAAGTAGTGAAAGAGTGATCAGTCAGAGACAGTAAGAGTAATAGAGATGGAGTGAGTGAACAAGAGTGAGGAAGTATGAGAAGAGAGGGACTGACAAAAATAGTGGAAGGAGTAGAGTAAGTAAGTAATAGAGAAAGGAATGAGGAAAGTAGCAAAGGCAGGAAAGTGAGGGTTAAAGAAATGAAGTAGTGAAACTAATAGAAGTTAAATGTGATAGAAATGTAACGAAAAGAGTACAAAACATTTACCTTATAATTGTCGTTAACTTAGTCACTTGTTATTTTTATACTTTCAATCTGTGAAAGAGAGAACAAACATTTGAAAAATATTAAAACATGTATTTAAAAATTAGAAAAGACAAGGGAAAAGATTGAAGGACAAACAGTTTTTCAACAACTTTGACACTTACAGAAACCTCTGCTTCTCCATGCCCCTACACAGTCCTAAAAATATACATTTTAAACTAACAGTATCTTGATGCAGATGAAGTGAGGCCTATCTTGCAACATGGTCCATCTTTTGCACTGCTGCTGTCTCACAAAAGTGATGCAACAGCAGCGCAAAAGAGGTGCACAGCCATCATAAAACTGTCCCTAACATTTTAAATGATTGTTTCAGGATGCCAATAAGGTGTGTCCTATCCAGAGGTTTGTTTGAGGTGAGGCCTACTCAGGGTTGCAGATGAAATTTACGCTTGTTGAAGAGTACAGAGGAGATAATACATATCCATGTCTACCAATGAAGTGAGTCATGTCCACTTCACTCTTGAACAAAGGCCAGACCTCCTCTGTTTCCTTGGACAGGCCTAAACTTGATTTGCACAATGTGATGTGTAATGTTAGGAAACACAGGTGATGTAATTGAAAAACGTGCAATTTCTTTTGCTCATTTCACAATCACATCAATTGTGTTTCCTTTGCTTAGGTATCTCATTGTGCAGATGTAGTCCAGCATATGAAAGAGTACCCAGAAGTGCAGCACTGCATGCAACAACTTTGACACTTACTGAAGCCTCAGCTTCTGCATGCCCCCTACACAGTCCTAATTATATACATTTTAAACTGACGGTATCTTGCTGGAGATGAACTGAGGCCTATCTTGCAACATGGTGCATCTTTTACACTGCTGCTGCGTCACAAAAGTGACGGAACAGCGACGCAAAAGAGGTGTATAGCCATCATAAATCTGCACTTAACATTTTAAATGATTGTTTCTAGATGCTGATAAGGTGTGGCCTATCCAGAGATTTGTTTCAGGTAAGTCCTACTCAGGGTTGCAGATGAAATTTAGGCTTGTTGAAGAGTATAGAAGAGATAATACATGTGCAGGCCTAACAACGGAGTGAGTCATGTCCACTGCACTCTTGAACAAATGTGAGACCTCCTCTGTCTCCTGGAACAGGCCTAAACCTCTTCTACACAATGTGATGTGTAATGTTAGGAAACACAGGTAATTTAATTGAAAAACGTGCAATTTTTTTTGCTCATTCCACAGTCACATCACCTGTGTTTCCTTTGCTTAGGTATCTCATTGTTTAGATGTAGTCTATCATATGAAAGACTACGTAGAATGTGAGCACTGTATGCAACAACTTTGACACTTATAGAAGCCTCAGCTTTTCAATGCCTACTACACAGTTCTAAATGTATATCATAAATACAAAAAGTACAGAATTAATTATACAAACATGTTAAATGGTTTATTTTTGCTGTTCTCAGAATTTATCAAATTTCACTAAAAATAGTGACTTGAAGGTATTCATCATATAACAGCGGGGAAAAAAAAACACAATCAAAATGATTGTGTTTAAAAAACCCATATAACATAACCAAACAGAAATCAGAACTCCTGAAAAGTAACTTACTTTCCATGACGTCGAAGGATATCCTATGAACAGCTTACACTCTGTTGTGCTGCTATTATTTTCAGCCCGCCACTTTCTGAAAGAAAAGCTCCATCGTTTTGAAAAATATGTTACATACAATAAATGACTTCTCGCTCTCTACCGCACGTTTCCACAAGGCCAAATCGTGTAAGAGCCATTTATAACTCTTGGAATTCTTCTAAGCAAATCCCGTCATTTTGTATTTCCGCAACTTTCAGAAAGAAAACGTTCAAGTTCACTTTCACAATCCAGGACTAGTAATATCTTACCCTTCTTGCTCACTCATGTTCTACATTTCCTATGACACTGATACTGCTTACTATGAAGCAGACTTACACTACCTCTATGAGTACTACAATTATTTAATTCTCTACATCACTTTTAATCACAAAGCAATATAAAACAGTAGATAAAATTATATCAACCCCTAGAATCATTATACGCCAGTTACCTACCCTAAATTCTCTTTTCTGAAAACAGAAAGTAAGAATATTTTTAAATAAAAAGGCAACATTGTATCGTAGTCAAATGGGAATAATTTCCGAAACAGCAAATTTTTTTACATTTTCAATAAGCTGTGTAATAAGCGGATCTGTCAAATGACCATCATGCCATATAATAGCTGCAGTTACAAATGTTCTTCCTAAAATCAACGACTGTGTAGCCACAACATTTGTAATTAAAGTTGAAGACTTACTTTCATCAGGTTTATATAGTTGGATTTTCAAAATGACATTATAATCAAAAGTTTGGACCAATAATCTAGACAGCATTGCAGACTTACATTCCCTCTACTCCATGTTTTGATTGGCTGCTTGAATTAGCTTATAAAAAGAAACAGTTTTTCTGAACTCATACAAAGTGCAGTTATTTTTCCATGACGTCAAGTGTTATGGTAAGAACACCGTTTGCTTTGGGAAATACTCTGTTGTCCTTCAACTAATCTCTGCCCACCACTTTCTGTAAGAAAATCTTCTTTTTTTCCAGGAACTATTTAAAACTCAAAAATAACTTTTGACTCTGTACTACACTTATCCTCAAGGCCAAATCGTGTAGGAGCCATTAGAACCTCTTGAAATTCCTCAGAGCAAATCCTGAGATTCCTTCCCTAAAATTTTGGTTTTAAAAACACCAGGTAAGAATTTTTAAGGTCAAAAGGCAATTTTTTTTTAAAGTTAAAACAGAATCATTGCAGAATGACCAGCGATTTCTAGACTTTAAATAAGCTGTGTAATGTCCTGATGTTATTGAAGGACCGTCATGATATATAATTGCTGCAGTTACAAAAGTCCTTCCTGATATTGACAACTGTGAAGCCACAAAATTTTTAATTAAAGTTGTCAATTTTGTTCCATCAGGCCTACATCGTTGGAACATTAAAATGACATACTGGCCATATGTTCGTATAAATAATGTGGACAACATTTCAGACTTACATTGGCTACACTCCATGTTGTGATCGGCTGCTTTTACTAGCTTATTAAAGGACACTGATTTACTGTCTGGCAAAGTTAAATATATAAATCTTTCGGAGTCTACACTAGTAGTACTTGATACCCTACAGTTCTCGCAGTCATGCTGCCATTGATAAGAAAGCCCAAACAGGTGATCTACATCTACACCTTCAGCATGCAATACATCAAGCATATACATTAAAAACTCCTGACAATCTTGCTGAATATTTTGAGAGAATTGTGTTTGACCTGAACATCTGTCTAACAGATTTCGAATTTCAGACACACTTTCTATTTTTGTTCTATCAGTGCTACATTTCTCTAACACAGAATTTAACACACTGCAAAATCAGAATTGACCAAAATCTCTTCTTTTACATTTTCTAGAGAAAACAAAACATTAACCACTACATTAGCATAGCAGTTGACACCAGAACTGTTTTCAAATTGAAAACCAACAACATCTTCAACAGAATCCTTTTTCTTTCTGCTTATAATTTCAGGTTCATCGACTTTTCGTCTTTTTGCTACAACCTCCCTACTATTGGTCACATTTCTTCATTTCCGGCCTACCACACGTTTCTCTCAAACAAAGGATATTGAGGCAAATGTGGCGCATACTCTCTTCTTAACCTATTGTATTCCTTAACACAATCTAGATCCACACAAATGTTTGTGACATCACACTCAATCAAGTACAATCCCGATAAAGTTCTAACTCGTGACAATGCCACATATGCCATACCCTCCTTGAACACAGAACTGCCAATATTCACCAATGCACTGTCTACACTTAAACCTTGCGATTTATGGATTGTCACCGCATATGCCAAGCAAACAGGAAACTGCTTACGGCGAACATATAAGTCTTTTACAAGCAAAAATCTAGCAGAACAACAACCAATTAGCTGTACTTCCTCAATGCCATCAAATTTAATTTTTAAAAATTCAATTCCATCTCTATTTCTGTATTTCACAAAATCAACAACATTACCCATTGATCCATTTACCAGACCTCTTTCAACATGTAAATTCCTTCTTAAAATTATACGGCAGTTTAAGCACACATTCAGAGTCTTTTCAAAACCTGCAGTTTTAGATATAGAGGAGGTCAAGAGCCTGGGCATATGGCTCGAAAAAGACCTGAGCTTCAGGTCACAGGCCAAAAAAACGGCAGGAATCTGCTTCGGGCTCCTCAGGGCCTGCAGAAAGGTCTTCCCTCTGCTTCCCTCCACATCCAAGAAACTGCTGATTCAGGGCCTCATTCTGGCGAGGCTTGACTACTGCAACGCAATCTACCTGGGTGCCCCCGAAGCCACACTCAATACCCTGCAGAAAATTCAAAACGCCGCAGCCCACCTACTTACTGATACCCCCGTCAGATCCTCGGCAAAACCAGCCCTGAAGCTCCTGCACTGGCTCCCAGTCAGGGAAAGGGTTGTGTTCAAGGCCCTTTGTCTGGCCCATAAGACTCTGCATGACAAAGTCCCACCCCTCCTCAAGGATCTCATCATCCCTTATAATGCGAATAGGGCCCTCCGTTCTAGCGGAGAGAATTTCAATACGGTCCCCAGAGTCAAAAAAGCCCGGTCCGGAGGACGTCGCTTCTCGGTCCACACGGCCAAACACTGGAACAACCTTCCCCGAAGACTGAGAACTGAACCTAACCTTCTCCAATTCAGGAAGGCACTGAAGACCTTTCTCTACCCTTAAACCCATAACCCCTTCCGACTCTGCCCACTCCTGAGTTCTGGTTCTAGCGCTGGGATGCCCGAGGGTTACTACGCGCTCTACAAAACCTTAAAATAAATAAATAAATAAATAGTCTTCTCTAATGAATCCAATTTTGTTTTCAAATTCTCAGACAACATAATTGTTGATCCCATATGCTCTACTCTGTCAATAGCTTCCAGTTTCACAATCTCTTGGTTTTCTAAATGCAACATTTTGTTGTTGAAGATGGCACATTCTGCAAGAGTTGGCATCAAACATATTCCTGATTTCTTCTCAGTAATTTTCTGAAAAATATTCTCAGGCACAACGTCTTGTTCTGGATATAAATTTGACAGTAATCGTGCATGTAAAGCTTCTTTCCCATGCTCGGTCACTTTTCCAATTCTAACATCTTGTAGAATATTCTTGTAATCTTCATCATTCGCCTGACGCATATTTTCATGCAGTTCAGCATAATTGAAGTTTAACCATATATTGACGTTGCCAATGCTCCCTAGGCACTTCCTGGTATCTTCATGCGTGAGCATTTTGAACACAGGTTGTCCTTTCACTGGTGTCAGCTGCAGAAGATCTCCGAAAACAATGATGTGTTTGCCACCAAATAACACATCATACTCTGTTTTAAGAACTTCTTGCATTCTCAAATGCACAAAGGCAAGCATGACATTAGAAACCATGCTTACTTCGTCAATGATAAGAAGTTTCATTTTCCTCAAGACTCTTGAAACTTCACAACAAGCATCTCCAGATAACTTGTGGTATTGTAATTTGTTATCATGCTCCACTGGCAGCATCAGTAGACGATGCAAAGTAATACCTTTAATGTTATGTGCTGCCAGTCTAGTTGGAGCGGTGACAACACAAGACAGTGATGACTCAGTCCTTTCCTGCAAATAACATGAAATTGCTTTAATGAGGAAACTTTTTCCAGTTCCCGCTTCTCCATTCACGTACAGTCGGACAGGCTTCAACGACGTACATGAGCACTCTTTCTTCTCATGACTTAATCCATGATCAATTTGCTTGGTAACTTCGTCATATATTTTCCTCTGCTCAACGTTGAGTTGTCTTTCCAAGTCTTCTAAGTTAACCACATCCTCCTGAGCATGTGCCATGGCTCTTTCCACTTCATTCATAGCAGTGGCAGCTTCATTTTCGATAACAGGTCCTCCTAGTGAATCCTGACTCAAGGAAACAGAACTCTGACTGTCCTGAGAACTGTCTCTGGCAATCTCGACTGCAATCGTTGCTTCCTGCTCGATTTCCGCATTCAACATTTCTAGATATTTGGGAAAAGCAGGACATTCTATGGTCTCCTTGGCGGCAGTGAAAGAGTCTTCGTAACAGAGGAAATCTCAAAGCAGTTCCTCTTCTGCACGCCAAGGCTTGAAAAGTTGCAAAAGTGCTAAATAAAAAAACTCCCTTTTTTCAGGAGATTCGCCACTCAATTTTCGATGGTTTACCAAGTGGCATTTTCTTTGCTTGACCAGACATCCCTCACTTCCAATTACAGCATACACTCCTTTATCAATATCTTCTTTGATGTTCCTCTTGAATATGTAATTTTGTAGAACCTCATACAGACAAACATTCTCGAGGTGACTGCTTCGATTTGGATAATATGTATCCAACATGTTGGTCTTCAAAATATCGGTACTGTTTGTCTCCTTTTCCGCCAAATACTCAATTTCCCGCACAGGTTTCAGAACTCGATTACGCGTTGCAGCAAGACCAAGACTCGCCCAAACGATACTCCTAGATTTGGCATAGAGACTTGCTGAAGACAACCGGTCAGAACATTCGTAAGCTCCGATTTCTCGATGCGACAACATCTTCAGACTGAAACTGTACAACTTCTTACTGAGGCTCTTTTCATGGGAAATGTCCTCCCACATATCCTTCAATTCTGTCTTTTCTTTTTTGGTGATGTAAGATGTCACATACCGAGCCACAGCCATACAGTTATCAGCCACAAACTGTATATCCATGTTAGCATTCCACATGGACAAAATCACTGGGTTGTAGTCGTTGATGTACTTGGACTCTTCGTTCCTTTTCAAATTGTATGTGTTTTTAGGTGATTTCTTCATCACATTATGTCGCAGTGAAGACATCAAACTGTTCACTCTTCCTTTAGAAATCACCGGTCGTGGAAAGGCGAAACGACATTTGGTGTAGAACTTGTCCTTGTTTCTGAATTTACGACGACAGTACTTTCCGCAATGATGGCTTTGGAAGCGTAGAACTTGTTCTCTTAGGCTTTTGTCCTCCTTTGCATTTGGAACAGCACATGTAGAATACTGTTCTATGAAACTCATCACTAAGTCTTCTGGATCCGTTCCAAATTTAGGTGCATCCTTGATCCACAGCAGCATATGTATATGAGGAGCACCTCTTGCTTGGTACTCCTTTCTCCAGAAGAAATCCAACACCTCTCCAAGAGGTTGATTTCTCTTGTTCATGATGAAAGACATCATAGCTTCAAATCTATGATTGAAGTACCTGCATACATTCACTGGATCCAAAGAGCACAGTTCTCCGGGTGTCTTGAATTCGATATTTTCAATGTTTCCATTTGCCTCTCGTAGAAATTCAAGTATGTCTTCCCAGCCATACTCGGCACAGCTCAGAGTGAGGAACCATGTGGGAGTTCCTAATTTCCTCAGCATACATTTTAAATCACCATGACGACGGTACCAGTACTCATTAGTACCACGCTGACACGCCATGAGATTAATCAGGTGACAATCCAAAATACTGTCTTGGACATTGACTTTATCCATAAAGTCACTTGCCGAGATGTTTTGCATCTGTATACCACTTTTCAAGATGTGGTTCACTGCATATGACAGTCCAGACAGATCGCTTTCAAACAGTAGATGAAACAAATAGGGAATGCATTGTCGAAACCTAGCATCTTCTGCATACAATCGTAAAGTCCGGTATTCAGAAGCAGGAATTTGATGAGGTCGCTCATCATATCTTCCTCCTTGACCTGTTGGAAATAGCTGTGGGAAACACCGAGCTTCCAAACTTTCCTCCCAAACACTAATGGGACTTCCTTTGGCTTGTTTCATTTGAAACAACTCAATAGCATTCCCCATGACTTCCTTGGAATGCAAAGGATGAACACTATAATGTTCATATATTTCTTCATTTTTAGAGGCTTCTACTTTCTCAATTTGACCAGCACACAAATCGCTATCCTCTTCCTCACTTACTTCCTCTTCTGCAACATATACATTCTTATAATACTTATTATTTTTTTTCAAATACAATGTTGCCTTTTTGACTTTCCTAACATCCACTAAATCATGCCATATTTTCTTATTCTTTGTCGGAACCCCATTAACTAAAATAACCAGAGGTTCCTCTTCCACTTTTTCTACTCCATTTGTGTTAATGTTTTTCTTCAAATCTAGAGGCAAATAAACAACTCTTCCCTTTAATCCTCTCTGTAAATCTGATGGAGGCAATTTCCCTGTCTTTGGCTCCATTCTTACAATAGCCTGAAAGGAATGGATACTTTGAATCAAAATAGATTCATAAGTATTTAAATCCTTCAATTCAGAAGGAATCTCAACCAATTCCAGATTATTATGAACCGCTCTAGCAGGCATCTGGTTTTGATTTAATTTGTTACAACAATAAGTACACACACGTTGATCCGATCCCAAATCAAAACAATTTTCTACCATCAAGTATGTTGCGAAATCCTTCCATTCACTATTATTTTCCCTTTCACTTTTTGCATATAAATCCACTAACTTAGTCTGATTCTTATAATAAGTGCGTCGACAACACACACAAGTGAAATTAGGCCTCTCACTTGATTTCACCTGAAACGTGGCAATTTCCTTCTGAAAATTATCTGTACTGGAAACCTGTACACTATCTTCCACATTACCCTCTTCTTCTGGGTCAATTTCAACATTCTACTCTTTACTTCCAAAGTAACAAAACTCAATTTCTTCACAAATATTTTTCACATCTATTTCAGAACCATGCAAAAGAGCAGCACATAATTGTTTAAGCATAATTGCTGGACTCTTGGCATAATACAACATTCTAACTAATTTCCTCACTTTATTATGATGCACTGCTAGCATCCTGAAATGATGAAAAACACTCTGGCATACTCTCCTGGAAATACAAGCCAGTGAATGACCATGCAAACCTGTCACTTCTCTCACTCTGCAAGGATCTAATTCTTGCAACAACATCATTTTCTGCTTCAAACTTTTCTTATTAAATGTCCGTACAAAATCACAAAGCAAATTGATGGAATCCTGTCGTACACTGCAAATACTACTACACTTCCAGGTGTACACAGGACCCTTAGGACATCTTCCTAAAACCTCATTACCTAACACCTCTTCTGTCTCTGTTGTCACAAGTTTTTCTTTTTCAACTGGACAACCATCTTTCACCTCATAAGCTCGACCATTGGTGTCAACTGCATGCACCAAATTATTATCCTGGAAATAACTCTCCTCATTAAAAAATGCCTCACAACTTGAACTATGCATCCATTCTCCGGAAAAAACTTCACAAAAATTACTACGATTAACTATTCTCTTCCATCTACTATTTCTTTTGAAATCATAAATTGCCTTGTTTAGCTTCCTAACTCTATTGATTATCAAAATAAATAACTTTCGTTTAATTTCAAATGCCTGATCAATAACTTCCTCAACTTTTTTTTTCTCTTATAAAAAACCACTTTCTGTTGACCTTTCTTAATATTTTTTAACAAATTGCCAATTATCCTGTTGCGGAACATTCGTTTACGAATGTCCCTAAACTGTTGTTTCCTTCTACTATTATGCACAGAGTTATCTCTTGCTCTAGCAGTAACATTTTTGATTGGCCTTTCCTTTCCGTTTAAATTGCTTCTCTTTTTCTGGACTAAAACATTTTCTGTAGTACTACTTTTTTTTTTACAAATGTTTCTTATGAATGATTTCGTGGTCTTACCCGGTGCTTTCTTGGTGACTTGACGATTTTTTATTGTAGAGGACTGCTGCATTAATTGATGAACCTGCTGTCTTTGACGTTTTGTAGCCTTTTTGATTCTATCCTTAGTCGGCATTCTCAAAATTTGAAATGATCTGCAGTTGAATCTGTGGTAAAATATAATAAAAAATGTTATTAACCACTATTACCAAACAGTAAATCAATAACAGTCATCAAAAACTTAACACACTACTTGACATTTTTACATAGAATATTTTTTAGTGCTTTGGCAAATTTAGAATACACAAATAGCAGAAAAGAAATGGAATGCTTCTACATTTTACCTGTGCTGTTTTATATGTGAATCTGATCTAATTTTATGAGCATATTTTAATATTTTATTGAAGACACTACACATAACCTGTTTTTGAAGGTGTGTTTAATTTTAAATGAAACGGTTTACATTTTTACTTTTTATTTATTGTAAATTTTAAAAATAAATGTTTATAGTTCCAAAGGGTCAAGCAGGTCAGCTTCCCACCCTATGTCATACAATTCTGACAAATCGGCATCCTCATCATGTTCTTCATCATCCTCAGGATTTAAATCATCCAAGGGATCTACTTCCACTGATGTTTCAATCACAATTTCAATGATAATGTCGAGATCATCAATTTGGCGGGCAAGATGGCCGCTGGTAGTCTGTAGGGAGAGGACGCGCTCTCCCTTCGCTCCCTGAAGCTGATTGTGGATGAAAGGTGATACGGCCTTAAGTGGATTGCTGACGGCGGTTCTTGTGCTTCATGCGGTGGTTATGAGATAAAGGAGACGAACAAGGAAATGATAACGAGTGCGACGGATTTCGTTGTAATTCTACCTGTAACGGAGGACAGGCTGCTCACGAAGGCAGTAACCTCTCTGACTCTGGGAACAGTGTTGGCGTGGACACTGGTTCACACGCATCAGCTGATGTTGAAAGTGTATGGTTGGAGGCGGGGTCGGAGGCAGCAGCAGCAGCGGCAGCGTTATCGACAGCAGAGATTTGCGGCGGCTCCGTCCAGGCTTTGGAGCTCAATGGCCCCGAAGATTACTAGAGCCCTGAGGGAGGAGAAAGGTGTCTGGAGCGAGACAGATGCTACGGCTGCCAATTTGCGAGCGAAAAGGCTGATGCGGACTCAGGAGGAGCGCGAGGAGCAGCGCACCGCTGATCAGGGGAAGAAAGCAACAAAAAGTAAGGAGACTGGGAATGCAGGGGAAAAAAGTAAGAAAAAGGAAACGAGCAAGGCGGCTTCTACAAATAAAGGAAAATTGTTGGAGCAGGGAAATTTAAGGCAGCCCTCAGTTTCCGAGGCATTTTTTCCTGTTTCTGTCTCTGCTGTTTCTGCTGTTAATTCTCGTGGGATGTCAGCTATCATTGCGTCCCCTGCAGACCTCGCAGACCCAGTCCCTACCCCTGAGGTGTGTCTAGTAAATGTTGGCTCTCCCGCTGTTCAGGCTGTGGCGGAGAATCCTGAGTTAAATACGCCAGTACCTGTCAGTGAGAATGTTCATATGGGTATTGAGCCGTCGGAAGGAGGAATGGCACAGGAGCAGGGGGAAGACTCTAGAGAGGCTGCTGCCCAGGTAAAACAGCCCAACAACGCAATTGACATTGACATTGATATTGACATTGTTGAAAGGCTGGGTCAACAGGGACATGGAAACGAGAAGGAAATGGTAAGCGATATTGGCAATGTTGACAATAGTAGCCTGCCGGCTGAGGAAAAGACCCCATCCGTGGGATCGGCCCCAGATAAGACTTTGGCGGTAACAGAGGCATCAACACAGGCGTTAAGAGAAGAACAACATAGTGTCAATATGTATGAAGTCTCCCTTCCTAATCTGATTCCTACTACGGGGGAGGCTATTATTGGTCCTATTGTGAACAGTCTGGTTGAACTGGGAGTTAATGGGGGCATTAATGATAGTCTAACTGTCCCACTGGCTTTACCTGGTTCTCCGACGGATGAATGTTTCTTTTTTGTAAATGAGGGGGAGGAGGAGGATGAAGATGTGGGGGCGGAAGGAGGAAGGGGGAGTGAATTAGAGTCGGAGGACTCTTCTAATGATGAGGAGGTGGCGAGTGATCGGACGATGTCAGGTCTGGTAACAGAAACAGTAGCTACATCAGGCTCTGGAGAGGGGTCAGAGCAAGAGCTGTCTGCAAAACATAAATCTAAAGTTTTGACAAAAAAAAGGAGAAAACCAAAGGGCACTATGAGCCCTGCAATCACCAATGTTGCAAAGAGACTTGATTGGGATTACTCAGCCACGTCACAGATGTATCAAGAGGGGGCTGGGGGGCTAGGTGGAAATTTGGGTACTTCAGGGGTTCTTGAACAAAGACCTAGACAAAGTCAATGCGAAAATCAGAGTCAGAGTCAGGGCTGTTCACAGGGGGAAGCTTCACCAATGGGGTTTGGAATAATGTTCTCAATGTTGAAGCAAATTCAAACTGAGGCAAGGGTGGAAAGTCGTAGAGCCAGACAGGAAAGCAAAAAGATACAAGGCTCCCTTCGAAAAGTGAACAAAATCTATGCAGACTTGGCAGGGAGAGTTACGGAGGTGGAAGAAAGAACTGGGGTTCTGGAGGATGAAATGAAGGATTGGAAGGAATTCAGACAGGAGCAAGAGAAGACTAATAGTGAGGTGTTATGGAAGCTGGAAGATTTTGAGAACAGGCAGCGGAGAAACAATATTAGGCTTTTGGGTATTGCGGAAGGAAGAGAAGGGCCTATGTTATAGAGCTTCTCAAGGGTGCATTTCCTGATTCAAAAGGCTGGGATTGGGAATCAGAGATCCAACGCGCTCATAGATTTCCATTTACCCAGAGGAAGGGCGATGTCTCAAATAAGCCTAGAGCAATACTAATATATGTGGGTAATTATCTACTGAGGGAGGAAATAATGGCGAAGGCAAAGCCGCAGGCTAAGTGTAGGTATAAGGATGTTGAATTTTTTGCTAGGCCAGACTTCTGCCATACTACGGTAGAACGCAGGTGGAGATTGCGGGAGCTAATATCACCATTTCAAAAAATTGGCTCTGAGGCATATCTAATGTTCCCGAGTAGACTAAAGGTGGTAAAGGATGGGCAGTTCAAAATGTTCTACTCTGAGATTAAGGCGGCTGAGTTCCTGTCATGGTTAAGAGAAAGGAATCCACAGAAACAAACAGAATCTCAGACACAGGCCGATAGGGATCAAGTGGTAGCCTTGGTAGCCAAAAGAAAATAAAAGAAAATATGCATATGTCTGTATGAAATAGAGAAGAAGCACAAAGAATATGGAACTGTACTGTATGGAAAATGTGAAAATGTGTATATAGGCATGATGTAAGGCCTTCACCTTGTTTGTTTAAAGTAGATTAAAGGGCAGGGGGGGGGAGCGTGGTGGTCCCATGCAGACACAGCTGTCACACATAGGTCCTAAGGACCTATTTGCCTGTAGGGGGGGTGGGACAGTCGGGGTGGGGGTTCAGGGGGGGGGAAACGGGGGGGGTGAGGAACATCAAATAAGCTGTAGTCATAGTAGAGGGGGAGTAATTTGTAATACATGGATCAATAACATAGGAAAAATATATGAGCTATATATGGCTGTGAGTCCAATATGTAGTACTATGTATCAGTTTGGTATTTGTAAAGTGAACGGTAAATTACCTAAAAAACCAGGATGAATACTCGAATAATGACGTGGAATGTGTGTGGCCTCGATGACAGAATAAAAAGGCAGAAAGTGGCTGTTTTGATTAAAAGTTTAAGATTAGATTTTCTTATACTCCAGGAGACTCATATACAGGCATCCGAAATTAAGCTGCTTGACCAGTTAGGTCTTACTGTCATAGCATACTCCAGGCAGGGGGCAAGGAATAGGGGGGTTGCTGTAATGGCAAGACAAATAAACATTACTACTAGGAAAAAATGGGAGGATGTTTGGGGTAGGTGGGCCTTAATAGAATGTTTGATAGGGGGACGATGGGTAACCCTTGGCTCTATTTATGGGTCTACAGGGGATGACTCGGAAATCTTTGAGGAGATTGATATTGAATTGGCGACCTGGGCTCCATATGTGGTAACAGGAGGGGATTTTAATATCAATGGAGCAGGGGGACTGGGTTTGGGGTTAGGACCTCCAGTTAAATTTAAAGGTAGGAAGAGAAAAGTGTTTCAAGCAGTTTGTTCCTTAGCAAGGAATAATGGGCTATTGGACGTTTGGGATACTCTTAAGCCAGGTCAAGTTGGCTATACTTACTACTCAGCACCACATAGAGTAAGCGCAAGATTAGACTACTTCTTAATCAGTAGCCAAGGCATTGATGCTGCAGATATTGAGAGACTGCCAAGAATATTAGCGGATCATAATCCCCTAATTGTCACCTTAAAGGGATTGGTTGGGGTAAGGAAGGTCTCAGAGTGGACATTAGAAAAGGCATTGTTGGAGGATGAGGCATATACTCAACACATGAAGAGCTGGATAATAGAATTTATGTCAATAAATAGGCATACAGCGCCTGTAGGGATAGTATGGGATTGCTTTAAGGCAGGAGTGAGGGGAGAGACTATCAGCTTTGGGGCTAGGAGAAGGAAACAGGAGAAAGAAAGAAATGATGCTTTGAGGAGGGAATTATTGCTAGCAGAGGAAGAATTAAGCAACAGACTAGACCAGACTATAGACGCAGGCGTAAGTGATCCTGTATATATGAAGCTTGCGAAATTGAGAATGGAAGCAGAAGAATCTATAGCAGTGAAGGCGGCTAAACAATATGCGGTGAATAGGGAGAACTGCTATGAGATGAGCGAAAGGGTTGATAAAATGTTAGCAATAAGAACAAGGCAAAAGGTATCACTTGGAGAGATAAAGGCAATAAAAGATAGCTCAGGAGGGATTGTAACAAATGTCCAACAAATTAGAGAAGTCTTCAGGAGTTTTTATACGAATTTATACCATGAAAATGATATAAAAGATCCCGAAGATATTAGGGAGTATTTGAATCATTATGATGGGGGACAGTTGGATGAAATAGAGAAACAGAGGATTGATAACCCATTAGATGAAGAGGAAATAAAAGGAGCTTTGAACAGTTTACCTTCTGGAAAGGCGGCCAGACCTGATAAGATTCCGCTAGAATTTTATAAGGTGTTCTGGGAGGAGATAGGGGAAGATATGGTACATATTATGAAACAGACACAGAAGGGAATGTCAACACCAACTACCTGGGCAGGGGCAGAAATAGTAGTTATCTTAAAGAAAGGAAAGATACCAACAGATCCAGGGTCGTATAGACCAATTACCCTTATGAACACTGACACAAAGGTCTATTCAAAGGCACTGGCAATAAGACTGGCCAGTGTAATAACACCTTTAGTCACTGTTAGTCAACATGGTTTTATACCTGGACGCGGGACCACGCATCATATACGGAAACTAATAACCCTTATGGATAAAACGGAGGTTAGTGGGGAACCGCTCGCGGCATTATTTTTGGATGCTGAAAAAGCATTTGACCGCGTATCATGGATATATTTGTGGAGTGTTCTGGAAAAAATGGGGTTCGGAAATGGCTTTCTCACAGCGATAAAGGCTCTGTATAGTGCTCCAGTTGCTACAATTAGAATTAATTCAGGAACAACAGAAAAAGTAGTAATCAATAGGGGGACTAGGCAGGGATGCCCGTGCTCCCCGCTACTTTTTGCAATATATTTAGATCCGTTAATTCGGAGGCTAGAAGCAAACGGGAGCATACCCCCAGTTGCCACACCTAGGGGGGACTGTAAGATACTGGCTTATGCCGATGACGTGGCTGTTGTAACACCAGTACCCACAGAGGCTATAAGATATGTGGAACAGGAGGCTAATGAATTTGGGAAAGTGTCAGGATATTCCTTGAATACTGGAAAAACACAAATCATAAAGAATAGTAATACTAATTGCCAGGATCCACGGGTGGTACAGAAAGGAACGTATTTGGGCATAACTATAACCTCAGAACTGGGAAAGCTAGTAGAGCTAAATATAGACCCCATCATACGAAAAGTGGGGATAGAGCTAGATAGACTGAACAATCTACATTTTACACTGGTAGGCAGAGTAAACATCATAAAAATGCTAATATTGCCTAAGTTCTTATATCTCTTTAGGACAATCCCTCTATGGTTTGATAACCTGTGGTTTAAAAAGATCGAACGAGTGATTAACAGCTTTATTTGGTCCAAAGGTAAAACCAGGAGAGCAGCAAGATTTATGGCACTTCCACGAGAAAGAGGAGGATGGGCATTACCGGACTTAAAATCTTACTATTGGGCTGCAGCCTTGCAATATATGGTAGGATTAATAGGTGGAGCAGAAGCGGAAGGAGAAGATCATTTGGGTTCACTAGCAATATATGGCATATTGATGGGAGAAGAAGTTAAAAATATTTTTTTGAAAAATTTTGATACAGCTTATTTTAAAAGAACACGTTTTAAGACTATTTTGGGTGCACATAACATTTGGAAGGTCTTCATTAAGAAATTTGGATTGGGGAAATTTAATAGATACACGAGGATGAATGAGAATACGTTATTCCCTGAAGATATATTTTCTGACTCAGTGTATACAGAATGGCATCAAAAAGGGATAATAAAAGTTGGGGATTTGATGGCTCCACAGGGGATGAAACAATTTGCAAATTTACAGACGAAATATGATTTGTCAACAAGACACTTCTTCAAATACTTACAAGTAAGAAGTTTCCTACAAAATAAAAGGGGGGGATCGAGAGGATTTGAGAAAAACAATATACTAGAGATAATACATAATGGAGTAGACTGCACAATTAAAAGGTTTTACGCTGAGCTAATTGACTCTAAAACAGATGATATGGCTAAGTGGGGGGAAAGTTGGTCGGAGAAGTTGGGCATAGAGCAGGAATGCTTTAATATATCATTAGAATTAGGAAAGAATATTCTATGCTCTGCGTCTTTACAGGCTCAGCATTATAAAACCATCTACCGGTTATACTACACTCCAGCGAAACTTGCACAATGGGGGGCGACTACCGGTATAAACTGCCCTAGGTGTAAAAGTTTAGAGGCAGATGTTATTCATATGTTTGCAACATGCCCATGTCTACTGACAACATTGAAGGAGATAGAAATGTTTTTACAAAGGGCATTGAAATTATCTACTAGTTTAACACCTGTTACTATTTTGCTGGGGGTAGACCTGGGCAATGAACATGAGAAGGTCAATTATTTTATCTTTGTCGCCATGGCAGTCTATAGATTATGTATTGCTTCAGCATGGTTAGAGCAATCGGCGCCAGTATTTCAGCAATGGTTAGCCAAGCTATTAAGTATATATAATCTAGAAAACGCGATTTACTCAAGAAGAGGAAAGCGTGCAAGGAAACTAGGATTGGAAATCTGGGAGCCAATAATGAAATGGAAGGAAGAAGTGTGAACTGTATATATAATGTATATAATCTGTATATAATGTAAATAGTGTAGAAAATGGTACAAGAATCATCAGGATGTAAGGGAGGTGAAAGAGTCTTAATAAGAACTAAAATGATGTATAATATGTTTAATTACAATAAGTAAGATTTACGAATTGATGTTTTTGTGTTAAGTTTGGTTGTTGTAAATATGTATTATGAGGAAGGAATTTTTTTACTTCTTTTGTTTTTGTTAAGATCTAATGTGCCATATGCTGGGCATAATGCAAGAGTACGCACTAATTCCTTTTCTTTATATTTTTATGGTTTAAGCATTATGGATGTATCCTTGTTAATTGTTCCTCGCCCCCTCTGGGTTCCAGAAGGGGGAATAAGTGTTAAAATTTGTCAATAAAAAGATTTAAAAAAAAAAAAAAAGATAATGTCGAGATCAACAGATTGATCATTATCACTCATGCTTGATGTTGTCGTTATCTTTAAAGAAAGAGAACAACAATGAGATGTTGCAGAGTAAGAGACAAATCTCAGAGACTATAATAGTAAAATTGTTTAACAAGAGTAACATTTTGCAGCTAATATTTAGCCATGTCCAGTGATGCTGAGGAGGTGAGGCCTATGTCCAAGTTTTCAGTAAACAGGACTCATCTCTTCTTAACCTTGGATAACCCTCACCGACTCTGTGTCCCCTGCTCATACTTAAATGTAAAGGGGCAGATTTATGTTAACTGGCGCATCCCCATGGATGCACCAGTTAATGTGCACCGCTGCTCTGCCACCCATAGTGTGCCGCATTTACAATGTGGAGCACCATTGAGCAAAAACAGCACAGATGCGTCACGCATCTGTGCCGCAAAAGCAGCACATTGCAGGAATCACGTCATAAGCGCGACATGTCTACTGCAATGCACAGGAGGAAGCCTCACATTGCATGGTGCATCACTTCTTATGCCTGTTTCAAACAGGCGTAAGGATTTGATTCAGCAATGCTATAAAGCTGACTCAGTGAAATCTTCTAAATTTCACTGTGTTAGTTTTACAGGGCTTTCATGCAAATTAATGCATACCTTGCAACAAAACACCTATATGAAAACTGACGCAGGTTTCATGTGGCACAGGACTTTACAGCATGACACATCTGCCTAGATGCATCAAGTTGTAAATATGTTGCCACATAGCAAATCTTTTGCACCGCCGCTGCGTCACAAAAGTGAAGCACAGTGACGCAAAAGAGGCATACACCTATCATAAATCTGTCCCTAACATTTTAAATGATTGATTCAGGATGACGATAAGGTGTGGCCTATCCAGAGGTTTGTTTAAGGTGAGGCCTACTCAGGGTTGCAGATGAAATTTACGCTTGTTGAAGAGTACAGAGGAGATAATACATGTGAAAGCCTACCAATGAAGTAAGTCATGTCCACTTCACTCTTGAACAAAGGCCAGACCTCTTCTGTGTCCGTGGACAGACCTAAACCTCATCTGCACAATGTCATTCGTAAACTTAGGAAACACAGGTGATGTAATTGAAAAATGTGGAGTTTCTTTTCCTCATTTCACAATCACATCACCTATGTTTCCTTTGCTTAGGTATCTCACAGTGCAGATGGACTCTAGCATATCAAAGAGTACACAGAAGTTGAGCAGTGTATACAACAATTTTGACATTTACAGAAGATTCAGCTTCTTATCTTGTTGGAGATGAAATGAGGCCTGTCTTGCAACATGGTGCATGTTTTGCATCACTGCTGCATCGGTTTCATGTGGCACGGGACTTTACAGCATGACACACCTGCCTAGATGCATCAAGTTGTAAATATGTCGCCACATAGCAAATCTTTTGCACCGCCGCTGCGTCACAAAAGTGACGCACAGTGACGCAAAAGAGGCATACACCTATCATAATTCTGTCCCTAACATTTTAAATGATTGATTCAGGATGACGATAAGGTGTGGCCTATCCAGAGGTTTGTTTAAGGTGAGGCCTACTCAGGGTTGCAGATGAAATTTACGCTTGTTGAAGAGTACAGAGGAGATAATACATATGAAGGCCTACCAATGAAGTAAGTCATGTCCACTTCACTCTTGAACAAAGGCCAGACCTCTTCTGTGTCCGTGGACAGGCCTAAACCTCATCTGCACAATGTCATTCGTAAACTTAGGAAACACAGGTAATGTAATTGAAAAATGTGGAGTTTATTTTCCTCATTTCACAATCACATCACCTGTGTTTCCTTTGCTTAGGTATCTCATAGTGCAGATGGACTCTAGCATATCAAAGAGTACACATAAGTTGAGCAGTGTATACAACAATTTTGACATTTACAGAAGATTCAGCTTCTTATCTTGTTGGAGATGAAATGAGGCCTGTCTTGCAACATGGTGCATCTTTTGCATCACTGCTGCATCGGTTTCATGTGGCATGGGACTTTACAGCATGACACATCTGCCTAGATGCATCAAGTTATAAATATGTCGCCACATAGCAAATCTTTTGCACCGCCGCTGCGTCACAAAAGTGACGCACAGTGACGCAAAAGAGTCATACACCTATCATAAATCTGTCCCTAACATTTTAAATGATTGATTCAGCATGACGATAAGGTGTGGCCTATCCAGAGGTTTGTTTAAGGTGAGGCCTACTCAGGGTTGCAGATGAAATTTACGCTTGTTGAAGAGTACAGAGGAGATAATACATGTGAAAGCCTACCAATGAAGTAAGTCATGTCCACTTCACTCTTGAACAAAGGCCAGACCTCTTCTGTGTCCGTGGACAGACCTAAACCTAATCTGCACAATGTCATTCGTAAACTTAGAAAACACAGGTGATGTAATTGAAAAATGTGGAGTTTCTTTTCCTCATTTCACAATCACATCACCTGTGTTTCCTTTGCTTAGGTATCTCATAGTGCAGATGGAGTCTAGCATATCAAAGACTACGCAGAAGGTGAGAACTGTATGGAACATGGCTATGTAAGTCAAATAATCAAAATCTAAATTTGCCAAGCACACATGGGGGCGTATTTACAAGGACCTTGCACCACAGGGAAATGTCTTTAATTAAAATGGGAAAAATAACATCAGAGAGACTCAAAGGCCTTATAAATATGCCCCAAGCAACCTATGAAGCTCTAGCATTACATATCAAGAAACCTAATTGATTTCAAAAATCGTTTTTAAACACATCATCTAAATCAATTATATACCTACATTCATCGGGAAGTGACTTAAAATGCCATAAGACACATGAAAGCGTTTTTTTAAGCCCTTGCTCCATTTTTAGATCACTTTTAACATGGCTATGTTAGTCAAATAATCAAGATCTAAATTTGCCAAACACAGATGGGGGCATATTTACAAGGACCTTGCACCACAGGGAAAGGTCTTAAATTAAAATGGGAAAAATAACATCAGAGAGACACAAAGGCCTTATAAATATGCCCCAAGCAACCTATGAAGCTCTAGCATTACATATCAAGAAACCTAATTGATTTCAAAAATCATTTTTAAACACATCATCTAAATCAATTATATACCTACATTCATCGGGAATTGACTTAAAATGGCCTAAGACACATGAAAGCGTTTTTTTTAAGGCCCTTGCAACATTTTTGGGTCACTTTTAACATGGCTATGTTAGTCAAAGAATTAAAATCAAAATTTGCCAAGCACAGATGGGGGCATATTTACAAGGACCTTGCACCACAGAGAAAGGTCTTAAATTAAAATGTGAAAAAAAACATCAGAGAGACTCAAAGACCTTATAAATATGCCCCAAGCAACCTATGAATCTCTAGCAGTACATATCCAGAAACCTAATTGTTTTCTTAAATCGTTTTTAAACACAACATCTAAATCAATTATATACCTACATTCATGAGGAAGTGAGTTAAAATACCCTAAGACACATGAACGCATTTTTGTAAGACCCTTGCACTATTTTAGCGTCACTTTTAACATGACTATGTAACACAAAGAAACAAAATCTATTTGTAAAACACTTGACACAAATCAAAATTTTAAATACACAACTTTCTTCATAATGTTCTCCCTAAACCATACTATTCTCTATCTAAATTAAATGAATCTTTTCTCACCTTAGCAAATACTTAATGAGTTTCAAAACAGTCTCAGAAACACACCAAATTGTCTTTAGCAGAGCAAAAGGTACGCACTCCAGAGTCTGCAGCTATAAAAAGCACAGAAAAGCTGTAATTCATCACACATATCTCTCATGTCACCCAATCAAAACTCTTCCCTCACTTTTTTCAAATCAACACCCTTCCCCCCTCTACCCTTTCTGCCTTTTTTGCATAGCAACCACCTCCTGAAAGACCTCTCATGTTTGCAAGTTCACACAACAATGTTTCAATTGAACTCTGAACTCTCACCTGCATATCCAGTGCAATCTTTCATAAAATGATTTTTTTTTGACCATTCAAATTACATCTTTCAAAGAACTCATCCATGCACCCTAACTTTCTGTTTTCAGCAATCAATATCCACCAATCACTGCTACTGCTTCATTAACACAGAAACTCCACAGTTTTTTTCATTTTAAACTCTTATTTTTTCAACTCCCATTTCATTGCCACACTTCATCTGACTGCAGCAGAACCTCCTCTCACCATGTTTTCTGTCTGGATTGTTGGACATAGTTACATCTACTGTGCTCAGAGGTATGCTGATAACAGAAATGTACCTAACCTCAATTTACAAGATGTGGAAATTAAGTGGTTTGGCCACAGAGGATTAAAATGTCACCAATTGATACCATTGGTGAAAACCTTTATGCATTTGCCTAAACCTGACCTGTTAATTGTGCACTGTGGAGGAAATAACTTGGGCACTTTGACTGGGGTAGGTCTGGAAATGCTTTTAAAGGACAACTTTGAGCAATTGATGGCACTTTTTCCTCAAACAACCTTGGAATATTCAAATATATGCCAAAGACAGAAATGGAGGTGGTCGAACCAATTTTGTCCACAAATTGAGAAATCGAGGAAGCATGTAAACAAATCTGTTTCAGCTTACATGAGAGACCATGGAATGGGCTCCATCTACAACAATAACTTACGTTACTACATGCAAGATATCTACAGAGGAGATGGAGTTCACTTCTCAGATGAAGGGAACAGAATTTTCATTCTGAATTTAAAACTGTGCATTGGTACCTACTTATAAGTACCTAAATGTACTATAAACCCAAAAGCTCTTCTCAGAGCTACCCTACATCTGATCACTCACAATTATTATTTTACTCTAACTTTTTTCACTAATTTTCAACAAAGTACGCTCCCCGGAGCGCTACCCGGTACGCAAACCGGAAGCTAACCGCGCGAATTTTTTTTTAAAAATGATTTTTTTTCACACATATGGGCCTCCTCAGCCACCCTCAGAAAACCTAGGGGGTCAAAATACGTCTACCGTGCCCCCTTCTACCCATTCTGAACATTATTTGCCCTCCATCTTGTATCTTAATTCGACCGAAACACAAAATGGTGGACTCCCGTAATGCTGCCGGTTCGCGTACCGGGGAGCTCACCGGGAAGCGCTCCATTAAAAAAGGTGGGAAAGTAATTTACAGAAGAAACCCTGGAGACACTTTCACCAAATATAGATTAGCTCATACTACATACCAATCCCTACCATTTTCACACATTTGGTTGGAATTCCATTTAGCCATTTAGCCTGTAGACCTCTCTAAATACCCTGAGGTAAATTACTTCACAAAACACATCTGAAGTGTTGGAATTGACAACCAATTAAAATGTTACTTTCATTTTCTACTTTTTTTACCTGACATTTGATTGGTTATGTACCTGAATATATATAAAAAAAGAGAGAGAAACACAGCCATTTTGACTACTACTTCCTGAACTACATTGCAAGATCATTTTCACTCACAACTTAAACTTGTTTTTAAAAGGTAAGATAATATTTTATAAATTTGAAAACATTTTCAGATAGTTATATACTATCTCTCTGTAAGAGTTAGACATTGAGAAAGGCTTGTTTATTATAATTATGGATTGATTTAGGTTTCTGTGGTATTATTATGAATTTACATAGACTTTCTCACAGGCACTTTTTAATAGTACTACTTCATGCCTCAAAAGTACCTGTCTGAACTTAAACCCAACAGTGCCCTATCTCTACTGATATATTTATTTTTTATTCAAATTTCAGCACAAAAATGCAAGGAGAACAGAACGTTTCCTTTGAAATTGTCCTAGACATGAATAATGAGGAAATAATTGAACCCATTGACTTGGAATTCATGGATGAATCACGAGACCATGAACTTCTACAATGTGTAGAATCTGTGGATCATTTACTTCATTATGATGACGGTCAAATGTGGGAAGTTATGTTCACTCAACAAGAGGACATATCGGACAGTCAAATGTTAGACGTTCTATTACATTTTGAAAAAGAATCAGAAAAAATAAAATTATATTTAATATAAAAAAATTGTTTGAGTCTTTAATCATTTTTATATGTAATTCATAAACTAGTACCAAATTGATTATAATGTAAAGTCAGACTTATAGTATAATGTGCACATTTCAAAAAATGAATTTATATTTAATAATCATAAATACTGCTACTTAAATAACAAAAAAAACAAAAAAAACAACAAAAAGAACAATCAATAAACATACAATATTTCAAAATATCATAGTATATCATTCTTTTTTCCTTATAGTACGCTCCCCGGACCGCTTCCCGGTGGGCGTACCGGGCGCTCCCCACGCAAAAAAACAAAAAAATCTTTTTTTTTTTTTTGTTTGCCCCGCGGGGCCCTTTTAAAGCCTCCACATCAAACCTAGGGGGTCAGGGAGGATCTACTATGCCCCCTTATGGTCATTTCCCCCTTTGTTTTGGCCTCCTCTTGTCTCTCGATCCTACCGAGACACAAGATGGCAGCCGCTCCGGACTGTTTAGAATGTTGACAGACACCGGAGAGCCAATCAGCTTCTCTTCGCGAAGTTCCGTTACGCGTCAGGTACGCGAACCGGGGCGCTGCCCGGAGCGCGCTTACAGATATATATATTTTTTTCAACGTTAATTTCTCAAAATCCACTGGAGCACATATATTGAGACCTAGCAAAGGCACATCGGGCTACCAGTCCCTACAATTTTGCCAAGTTTCGTGCAAATCCATTCAGCCGTTCGGGCTAAAAGTGAGGCCAACCGCCCTATGGAAATTAACATGGGAAAAATGCGTTTTGGGACCCCCCTTTTTTCTCGGCCCCCCCTTGACAAACCCCCCCCAAATTTTCAGGTGCTGCTCAGAAACAAAATGTTCCATTTTCCTGAAAGTTTCAGCCAATTCCGTCCACAAACGCCAAAGTTATTAGACATAGAATTTTCAAAAATCCCATAGAGAAAAAATCCTAACTATATATACCTACTGGCGACCGCCATATATATATATATATTACCTACTGGCGGTCGCCAGTAGGTATATATAGTTAGGATTTTTTCTCTATGGGATTTTTGAAAATTCTATGTCTAATAACTTTGGCGTTTGTGGACGGAATTGGCTGAAATTTTCAGGAAAATGGCACATTTTGTTTCTGAGCAGCCCTTGAAAATTTGGGGGAGGGTTCGTCAAGGGGGGGCCGAGAAAAAAGGGGGGGTCCCAAAACGTGTTTTTAACATTGAGTTTTCCATAGGGCGGTTGGCCTCACTTTTAGCCCGAACGGCTGAATGGATTTGCACGAAACTTGGCAAAATTGTAGGGACTGGTATGCCGATGTGCCTTTTGTAGGTCTCAATATATGTGCTCCAGTGGATTTTGAGAAATTAACGTTCAAAAAAAGATATATATCTGTAACAGCGGACCGGGCAGCGCTCCGGTTCGCGGACTTTTCGCGTTACGGAGCTTTGTGAAGCGAAGCTGATTGGTTCTCCGGCGTCTGTAAACATTCCAAACAGTCCGTAGCGGCCGCCATCTTGTCTCTCGGTAGGATCGAGAGACAAGAGGAGGCCAAAGCGAAGGGGCAAATGACCATAAGGGGGCATAGTAGATCCTCCCTGACCCCCTAGGTTTGATGTGGAGGTTTTAAAAGGGCCCCGCGGGGCAAAAAAAAATAAAAATATTAATAATCGAACGGCTGAATGGATTTGCACGAAACTTGGGGAAATTGTAGGTACTGGTAGCCCGATGTGCCTTTGCTAGGTCTTAATATATGTGCTCCAGTGGATTTTGAGAAATTAACGTTCAAAAAAAGATATATATCTGTAACAGCGCTCCGGTTCGCGGACTTTTCGCATTACGGAGCTTTGTGAAGCGAAGCTGATTGGTTCTCCGGCGTCTGTAAACATTCCAAACAGTCCGTAGCGGCCGCCATCTTGTCTCTCGGTAGGATCGAGAGACCAGAGGAGGCCAAAGCGAAGGGGCAAATGACCATAAGGGGGCATAGTAGATCCTCCCTGACCCCCTAGGTTTGATGTGGAGGCTTTAAAAGGGCCTCGCAGGGCAAAAAAAAAAAATATCGTTTTTTTAGTTCTTTTGCGTGGGGAGCGCCCGGTTCGCGAACCGGGAAGCGTTCTGGGGAGCGTACTTTCTTGAAAATTAGTGAAAAAAGTTAGAGTAAAATAATAATTGTGAGTGATCAGATGTAGGGTAGCTCTGAGAAGAGCTTTTGGGTTTATGGTACATTTAGGTACTTATAAGTAGGTACCAATGCACAGTCTTAAATTCAGAATGAAAATTCTGTTGCCCTCATCTGAGAAGTGAACTCCATCTCCTCAGTAGATATCTTGCATGTAGTAACGCAAGTTATTGTTGTACAAGGAGCCCATTCCATGGTCTCTCATTTAAGCTGAAACAGATTTGTTTACATGCTTCCTCGACTTCTCAATTTGTGGACAAAATTGGTTCGACCACCTCCATTTCTGTCTTTGGCATATATTTGAATATACCAAGGCAGTCTGAGGAAAAAGTGCCATCAATTGCTCAAAGGTGTCCTTTAAAAGCATTTCCAGACCTACCCCAGTCAAAGTGCCCAAGTCATTACCTCCACAGTGCACAATTAACAGGTCAGGTTTTGGCAAATGCATAAAGGTTTTCACCAATGGTATCAATTGGTGACATTTTAATCCTCTGTGGCCAAACCACTTAATTTCCACATCTTGTAAATTGAGGTTAGGTAAATTCCTGTTTTCAGCGTACCTCTGAGCCCAATAGATGTAACTATGTCCAACAATCCAGACAGAAAACATGGCGAGAGAAGGTTCTGCTGCAGTCAGATGAAGTGTGGCAATGAAATGGCAGTTGAAAAAATGAGAGTTTAAAGTGAAAAAAACTGTGGAGTTTCTGTGTTAATGAAGCAGTAACAGTGATTGGTGGATTTTGATTGCTGAAAACAGAAAGTTAGGGTGCATGGATGAGTTCGTTGAAAGATGTATTTTGAGTGGCGAAGAAAAAATCATTAAATGGAAGAATGCACTGGATATGCAGGTGCACTGAGAGTTCAGAGTTCAATTGCAACATTGTTGTGTGAACTTGCAAACACCAGAGGTCTTGCAAGAGGTGGTTGCTATGCAAAAAAGCAGAGAGGGCAGAGGGGGGAAGGGTTTTGATTTGAAAAAAAGTGAGGGAAGAGTTTTGATTGGGTGACATGAGAGATATGTGTGAAGAATTACAGCATTTCTGTGCTTTTGATAGCTGCAGACTCTGGAGTGCATACCTTTTGCTCTGCTGAAGACAAATTGGTGTGTTTCTGAGACTGTTTTGAAACTCAAAGTATTTGCTAAGGTGAGCAAAGATTTCTTTAATTTAGATAGAAAATAGTGTGCTTTAAGGAGAAAATTATGAAGAAAGTTGTGTTTTTCAAATGTTGCTTTGTCTCAAGTGTTTTACAAATAGATTTTGTTTCTTTGAGAAATTGTAATTGGAGAAAATGTGAAGTATTAGTACTGACAGGGTTTTTATGTGCATAGGAGCTGTGGAGTGTTTTCAAATTATGATTTGTAAATCGTTTTTGAGGAAAAGGAATGGTTTTAATACTTATGACAAGGACATAATGGTGTATGCTTCTTTATAAGGCAATTGAGTGTCTCTGATGTTATTTTTCCCATTTTAATGTAAGACGTTTCCCTGTGGAGCAAATTGCTTGTAAATATGCTCCCACCTGTGCATGGCAAATTTAGATTTTGAATGTTTGCGTTACATAGGCATGTTAAAGGTGACCGAAACATGCTGCAAAGGCAATCAAAAAACGCTTTCATGTGTCTTAAGAACATTTTAAGTCATTTCCCCATGTGGAGTGTTTTCAAATTATGAGTTGAAAATCGTTTTTGAGGTAAAGGAATGTTTTCAAAATTTATGTGCGCCATATGCCCCCAAATTTCTTTTTCAGGGGTGCAGCAGGGTGTTCTTGAGACACCCCTGCACCCTCGGAAAAATTCGTAATTTGCGATGAGGTAATTGCTAATCGCAAATTGCACCTTCATTCGTATGGGCCTCCTGCTCCATGGAAATGAATGGGTAATTTGTAATTAGCAAATAGCTCATCGCAAACTAGGAATGGTAAAGAATCGCTATTTATTCCTTAAAGTTCGCTATTTAGGAAATGCAAAAAACTTTGATGATACATATGGCGGTTCATCTCTAACAAGATAAGAAGCATAGGGATAGATTTATGATGACTGGCGCATGACCAGGGATGTGCCAGTCATCCTGCGCTGCTGTTCCGACACCCATGGTGTGCTGCATTTACAATGCGGCGCATCATGGGGCAAAAACAGCACAGATGCGTGACGTATCTGTGCCGTAAAGGTGGCGCATTGCTGGAGTTGTATCGCAAGTGTGATGAAGCTCCAGCAAGGCTCAGGGGTGACCCTGTCGCAGGGTTTCTGTTCTCACACAGAACTGTGCACAGAGGATTGGAACCTCGGCGAATTAGGGTGTTCCAAAACTCACCTTAGTAATCAAAAACCCCTTAGCAAGCTAGGTACAGTGTCACATTGGATATAACAAACTCTCAATGTTTAGACAATCCAGAATATGAACTTATAGTACCTCAGGATACGTGGAACTCATGAACACTCGGTCGTTATATATTTCTTAGAAACCAGAACATGGAGTTAAGAAGAACACATGTGTATTTGAAATGTTTATTTACTAATGCCGTCTTCTCAGGCGTAGTATCTTAGATAATACAAGTACACATATTATCAGTAGCAAAATTACCAGCATAGTTACTAGTACATAAAAAGCGAATGGTGACAGTATGTTAACATGCTGTAAATGAATAAGAGTTAGCAACACTTATAAGCAGCCGCGGGCCGTGGAGGGAGTTACGGTGGGGCAGGGAGGCGGGGAGGGGGAGGGGCAGGGTGGAGAGGGCTCCACCCTGCCCCTCCCCCTCCCCGCCTCCCTGCCCCACCGTAACTCCCTCCACGGCCCGCGGCTGCTTATATCTCACCCTCCCTAATACACATATTATATTATTTGCTAAGAAGGTCTCTTTGTGTTGCTTTAGGGCGTGCCCATACTTTAGTGTCTTAGATTTGAAGGAATCACATCAGCATACACCAGCTCTTTCTTCATGTGAACCGCATCAAGTGTTGTGTATGTGTGTTCGGCAAAGCAATATAAAACCCGCCTCATGCCCAGAATTGGCAGAAGCTGCACTTATGTTATGAATATGAAGTCGTGGAGATCAGACCTCATAACAATTCTGTATCGTGTTGTTCTTGAAACTTCAGCACTCGCTGTACAGATATAGTTTAACAAGCAAAGCAGATAGTAGAGCAATAACATATTATTCTCATGTAAACCACGATGAACTACTAGGTTGAAAGCTAAAGCAACAACTAAGTGTCGTGTGCAGAAGTTGAAAAAAAGGAAAAATGGCGTTTAAACCGGTAATGAGCCCATGCTAACTTAACACGGTGTAAAGATATCCAGGATCTAGATGACACCTCCCCATGATCCGGAAACGAACTGAATAAGATAATAGAAGTGCCATCTCATGAGAGCAGATTGCAACTTTATATGTGGACGGTCCGCAAGGTAAAACATTAAAAACTAGGAAAATTTAATGCTAAAGAAAAATAAAACAGCCAACTACTTTATCGAGGCTTAAGCCAATAGGCAAGCTAAATAATAAAAACTTGACAAATAAGTCAATGAATTGTCAATGAAATGCTAGTACTCAGCATATCAAACATGAAAAAGGTCTATGACATAACTGTGTATGCAAAATAAGCTGCAACAGCCTCCAATAGGAAGTCACCGTCTTCATCCGAAAAGAGTTCAGCCATCCAATTTAAAAGCGGAAAAGAACATACGTGCTCTCCCAGCACCGGATCCTCTATCACCATCAGAGGACAGCTCGGTGGGTTTTCAAGAAAGCTCTGTTCCAAGAAAGACTGTGTTGCCGCCAGTAAATTCCAGGGACCAATTAGTCCATGCATCAATGCCACAGCCATAATCCTTTCGCCAGGACAAACCAACTCGTGAGTAATGATAGGACTCATCAGCTGATTAAAGTCGACGTCAGGAGAAACCGGTCCGCAGAGACACAAATCAATGGCCCAATCGAAATCACAGGTCAGGCAGTGAAATACAGGCTGGACACAGGTGAAGTAGGAGAACCGAAAAGATAATCCATATGCCGTGCTTAATATCGCCAACGGCATTGTGCCATAATATTCAAGCATGCGATTGCGGAACAGCGTCAGCAGCTGCAGGGCGGGAGCTTGCACAGGAGGGACATCCATATTTAAAAATGTAAAAAAGCACAAGAGCGTCCGCTGCTAATGCAAGTAAAAATGGGAATCCACCAAGCACAGTGGAAAAAATAGAATGAAAGAAAGCAGGGATGACTCCAAAGATTTTCTCAAATGAAGTCACGAGACCACTGGTAACAACTTTAAAAAAGTGCGCCAGGCCCTTTGTGGAGGACGCGTTAAAGATAGTCCGAACCATGTCGCTGAAATGCAAAGGCGAATCAGTATTTAAAAGGGTCTGCACCTCTGTACGGGTGTTCGCTATGTGAAGCACGAAAGTTTCACGGGCCGAACTCAAGGCCACCTCTCTCTGAGACAAAAGAGCTCTTATTCTTGCCATGCCGTTGAAATCTGCTCCCAAGGTTGGTATTTGTGGCCAGATTGAAAACTCCCTATGTTCATGTGTGGGAGGAAATAGAACATTTCTGCAGCAAATAACCCGTTCACTTACTGTTACGATAAAAGGAATACTTTTAATTAACCCAGAACAATCTTCATTATTGAGCATCAAATAACTACCATTTTCCAACAACTTGAACGTGGGGATGATAGCAGGAACTGGCGTGCCTTGCAACACGCAAGCCATATTTGGTCGGTGTTTGTTGCATGAACCGTGTAACTGTATGTGCCTACATATTAGTGAATGATCTGGCGTCTCAGTGCATTCCTCTCCATTCAGATAAACTTTTTGATCATCTTTGAAACATCTGTATGTGTATGGAAGCGACCAGACCTCATGAAGAAAACCACTACCTAAAGGTTCATAACGACCTATTGGTATATATTTCATACAATTTGAAAACTTATATAAAGCAAAAGGCAGCGTTATTAAACCGTGGATAAGGCACGTTGCCAAAGCAGCCAACCTTTTGGATTTATACTGGAAATGTTAAAGGAAGAATTATGGAGTAGGGCCTGTAAATCTTTAATGGACAACCGAGTAAAATTACTCCAACCATCATATTCCTCTAACTCCGGGATAGTAGGGGTGTTTAATTTTTTAGAAGTAGCCAATCCAAAGCATTTGGTCTGGGAAATTGTTTCATTCACAAACAACATATGATTTGGGATGAGACATGCACGGTGCAAAGCCTCAGTGCCTTGTACCTGCCAGGTTCGTGAACCCCAAACTGATGTAGATCCTGGATATCTTTACACTGTGTTAAGTTAGCATGGGCTCATTACTGGTTTAAACGCCATTTTTCCTTTTTTGCAACTTCTGCACACGACACTTAGTTGTTGCTTTAGCTTTCAGCCTACCTGCGTCAAGATCTATGCCTGCTTCAAGCAGGCGCAGGGTTTTGATGCAGCTTTGTCCTATCTGATTGTAAATGCGGCACACCATGGGTGGCAGAGCAGCGGTGCACGTTAACTGGTGCATCCCTGGGGATGTGCTAGTTAATATAAATCTGCCCCTTTACATTTAATTATGTGCAGGGGACACAGAGTCGGTGAGGTTTATCCAAGGTTAAGAAGAGATGAGTCCTGTTCAGTGAAAAATTGGAGATAGGCTTCACCTCCTCACAGCCGCGGGCCGTGGAGGGAGTTACGGTGGGGCAGGGAGGCGGGGAGGGGGAGGGGCAGGTTGGAGGGACCTAAAAACTGGCATATGGATAATTGCAGGTAAGTACATAATTTAATTATTTAAACGATGCTGTGCGCGCTACGAAATTCGTTTGAATAATTAAATTGTGTACTTACCTGCAATTATTCATATGCCAGTTTTTAGGTCCCTCCACCCTGCCCCTCCCCCTACCCGCCTCCCTGCTCCACCGTAACTCCCTCCACGGCCCGCGGCTGCCTCCTCAGCATCGTTGGACATGGTTAAATAATAGCTGCAAAATGTTACTCTTGTTAAACAATTTTACTATTATAATCTCTGAGATTTGTCTCTTACTCTGCAACATCTCATTGTTGTTATCTTTCTTTAAAGATAAAGACAACATCAACATGAGCGACAATCAGCAATCAGTTGATTTCGACCTCATCATTGAACTCGTAATTGAAACATCAGTGGATGTTGATCCCTTGGATGATTTCAATCCTGAGGATGAAGAAGAACGTGATGAGGATGCAGATTTGTCAGAATTGTATGACATAGGATGGGAAGCTGACGTGCTTGAGCCTATGGAACTATAAACATTTATTTTATAAATTTATAATAATTAAGAAGTAAATATTTAAACCGTTTAATTTAAAAATAAAGACACCTTCAAAAACAGGTTATGTGTAGTGTCTTCAATAAAATATTAAAATATGGTCATAAAATTAGATCAGATTCATATATAAAACAGCACAGGTAAAATGAATATAAATTCCATTTCTTTTCTGCTATTTCTGTATTCTAAATTTGCCATGTACAAAAAAATGTTCTATGTAAAAATGTTAAGTAATGTGTTAAGTTTTTGATGACTGTTATTAATTTACTGTTGGGTAATAGTGGTTAATAACATTTTTTATTATATTTTACCACAGATTCAACTGCAGATCATTTCAAGATTTCAGCATGCCAACCAAAGAAAGAGTGAGAAAGGCTGCAAAACGTCAAAGACAGCAGGTGAATGAAAAAAAGCAGCAGTCCTCTAACAAAAGATTTGTCAAGTCACCAAGAAAGCACCGGGTAAGAGTACAAAAACATTCATAAGAAATATCTGTAGTAAAAAAAATATTACTACAGAAAATGTTTCAGTCCAGAAAAGGAGAAGCAATTCAAACGGTAAGGAAAGGCCAATGAAAAATGTTACTGCTAGAGTAAGAGATAACTCTATGCATGAAAGTAGAAGGAAACAACAGTTTAGGGACATTCGTAAACGAATGTTCCGCAACAGGATAATTGGCAATTTGTTAAAAAATATTAAGAAAGGTCAACAGAAAGTGGTTTTTTATGAGAGAAAAAAAATAGTTGAGAAAGTTATTGATCAGGCATTTGAAATTAAACGTAAGTTATTTATTTTGACAATCAATAGAATTAGGAAGCTAAACAAGGCAATTTATGATTTCAAAAGAAATAGTAGATGGAAGAGAATAGTTAATCGTAGTAATTTTTGTGAAGTTTTTTCTGGAGATTGGATGCATAGTTCAAGCTCTGAGGCATTTTTTAATGAGGAGAGTTATTTCCAGGATAATGATTTGGTGCATGCAGGTGACACCAGTGGTCGAGCTTATGAAGTGAAAGATGGTTGTCCAGTTGAAAAAGAAAAACTTGTGACAACAGAGATAGAAGAGGTGTTAGGTAATGAGGTTTTAGGGAGACGTTCTAAGGGTCCTGTGTACACCTGGAAGTGTAGTAGTATTTGCAGTGCACGACAGGATTCCATCAATTTGCTTTGTGATTTTATACGGTCATTTAATAAGAAAAGTTTGAAGCAGAAAATGAAGTTGTTGCAAGAATTAGATCCTTGCAGAGTGAGAGAAGTGATAGGTTTGCATGGTCATTCACTGGCTTGTCTTTCCAGGAGAGTATGCCAGAGTGTTTTTCATCATTTCAGGATGCTAGCAGTGCATCATAATAAAGTGAGGAAATTAGTTAGAATGTTGTATTATGCTAAGAGTCCAGCAATTATGCTTAAACAATTATGCGCTGCTCTTTTGCATGGTTCTGAAATAGATGTGAAGAATATATGTGAAGAAATTGAGTTTTGTTACTTTGGAAGTAAAGAGGAGAATGTTGAAATTGACCAAGAAGAAGAGAGTAATGTGGAAGATAGTGTACAGGTTTCCAGTACAGATAATTTCCAGAGGGAAATTGCGACGTTTGAGGTGAAATCAAGTGAGAGGCCAAATTTCACTTGTGTGTGTTGTCGACGCACTTATTATAAGAATCAGACTAAGTTAGTGGATTTATATGGAAAAAGTGAAAGGGAAAATAATAGTGAATGGAAGGATTTTACAACATACTTGATGGTAGAAAATTGTTTTGATTTTGGATTGGATCAACGTGTGTGTACTTATTGTTGTAACAAATTAAATCAAAACCAGATGCCTGCTAGAGCAGTTCATAATAATCTGGAATTGGTTGAGATTCCTTCTGAATTGAATGATTTAAATACTTATGAATCTATTTTGATTCAAAGTATCCATCCCTTTCAGGCTATTGTAAGAATGGAGCCAAAGACAGGGAAATTGCCTCCATCAGATTTACAGAGAGGATTAAAGGGAAGAGTTGTTTATTTGCCTCTAGATTTGAAGAAAAACATTAACACAATTGGAGTAGAAAAAGTGGAAGAGGAACCTCTTGTTATCTTAGTTAATGGGGTTCCGACAAAGAATAAGAAAATATGGCAAGATTTAGTAGATGTTAGGAAAGTCAAAAGGGCAACATTGTATTTGAAAAAATATAATAAATACTATAAAAATGTATATGTTGCAGAAGAGGAAGTAAGTGAGGAAGAGGATAGCGATTTGTGTGCTGGTCAAATTGAGAAAGTAGAACCCTGTACTAGTGAAGAAATATATGAACATTATAGTGTTCATCCTTTGCATTCCAAGGAAGTCATGGGGAATGCTATTGAGTTGTTTCAAATGAAACAAGAGAAAGGGAGTCCCATTAGTGTTTGGGAGGAAAGTTTGGAAGCTCGGTGTTTCCCACAGCTTTTTCCAACAGGTCAGGGAGGAAGATATGATGAGCGACCTCATCAAATTCCTGCTTCTGAATACCGGACTTTGCGATTGTATGCAGGAGATCCTAGGTTTCGACAATGCATTCCTTATTTGTTTCATCTCCTGTTTGAAAGCGATCTGTCTGGACTGTCATATGCAGTGAACCACATCTTGAAAAGTGGTATACACATGCAAAACATCTCGGCAAGTGACTTTATGGATAAAGTCAATGTCCAAGACAGTATTTTGGATTCTCACCTGATTAATCTCATGGCGTGTCAGCGTGGTACTAATGAGTACTGGTACCGTCGTCATGGTGATTTAAAATGTATGCTGAGAAACTTAGGAACTCCCACATGGTTCCTCACTTTGAGCTGTGCTGAGTATGGTTGGGAAGACTTACTTGAATTTCTACGAGAGGCAAATGCTAACGTAGAAAACATTGAATTCAAGACACCCGGAGAACTGTGCTCTTTGGATCCAGTCAATGTATGTAGGTACTTCAATCATAGATTTGAAGGTATGATGTCTTTCATCATGAATAAGAAGAATCCACCTCTTGGAGAGGTGTTGGATTTCTTCTGGAGGAAGGAGTACCAAGCAAGAGGTGCTCCTCATATACATATGTTGCTGTGGATCAAGGATGCACCTAAATTTGGAACGGATGCAGAAGACTCAGTGATGAGTTTCATAGAACAGTATTCTACGTGTGCTGTTCCAAACGCAAAGGAGAAAAAAAGCCTAAGAGAAAAAGTTCTACGTTTCCAAAGCCATCGATGTGGAAAGTACTGTCATCGTAAATTCCGGAACAAAGACAAGTTCTACACCAAATGTCGTTTCGGCTTTCCACGACCGGTGATTTCTAAAGGAAGAGTGAACAGTTTGATGTCTTCGCTGCGACATAATGTGATGAAGAAATCACCTAAAAACACATACAATTTGAAGAGGAACGAAGAGTCTAAGTACATCAACGACTACAACCCGGTGATTTTGTCCATGTGGAATGCTAACATGGATATACAGTTTGTGGCTGATAACTGTATGGCTGTGGCTCGGTATGTGACATCTTACATCACCATAAAAGAGAAGACAGAATTGAAGGATATGTGGGAGGACATTTCCCATGAAAAGAGCCTCAGCAAGAAGTTGTACAGTTTCAGTCTGAAGATGTTGTCGCATCGAGAAATCGGAGCTTACGAATGTCCTGACCGGTTGTCTTCAGCAAGTCTCTATGCCAAGTCCAGGAGTATCGTTTGGGCGAGTGTTGGTCTTGCTGCAACGCGTAATCGAGTTCTCAAACCTGTGCGGGAAATTGAGTATTTGGCGGAAAAGGAGCCAAACAGTACCGACATTTTGAAGACCAACATGTTGGATACATATTATCCAAATCGAAGCAGTCACCTCGAGAATGTTTATCTGTATGAGGTTCTGCAAAATTACATATTCAAGAGGAACATCAAAGAAGATACTGAGAAAGGAGTGTATGCTGTAATAGGAAGTGAGGGATGTCTGGTCAAGCAAAGAAAATGCCACTTGATAAACCATCGAAAATTGAGTGGCGAATCTCCTGAAAAAAAGGAGTTTTTCTATTTAGCACTGTTGCAACTTTTTAAGCCTTGGCGTGCAGAAGAGGAACTGCTTGGAGATTTCCTTTGTTACGAAGACTCTTTCAATGCTGCCAAGGAGACCATAGAATGTCCTGCTTTTCCCAAATATGTAGAAATGTTGAATGTGGAAATTGAGCAGGAAGCAACGATTGCAGCCGAGATTGCCAGAGACAGTTCTCAGGACAGTCAGAGTTCTGCTTCATTGAGTCAGGATCCACTAGGAGGACCTCTTATCGAAAATGAAGCTGCCACTGCTATGAATGAAGTGGAAAGAGCCATGGCACATGCTCAGGAGGATGCGGTTAACTTAGAAGAGTTGGAAAGACAACTCAACGTTGAGCAGAGGAAAATATATGACGAACTTTCCATGCAAATTGATCATGGATTAAGCCATGACAAGAAAGAGTGCTCATGTACGTCGTTGAAGCCTGTCCGACTGTACGTGAGTGGAGAAGCGGGAACTGAAAAAAGTTTCCTTATTAAAGCAATTTCATGTTATTTGCAGGAAAGGACAGAGTCATCGCTGTCTTGTGTTGTCACCGCTCCAACTGGACTGGCAGCACATAACATTAAAGGGATTACTTTACATCGTTTACTGATGCTGCCAGTGGAGCATGACAACAAATTAGAATATCACAAGCTATCTGGAGATGCTTGTTTTGAAGTTTCAAGAGTCTTGAGGAAAATGAAACTTCTTATCATTGACGAAGTAAGCATGGTTTCCAATGTCATGCTTGCCTTTGTGCATTTGAGAATGCAAGAAGTTCTCAAAACAGAGTATGATGTGTTATTTGGTGGCAAACACATCATTGTTTTCGGAGATCTTCTGCAGCTGACACCAGTGAAAGGGCAACCTGTGTTCAAAATGCTCACGCATGAAGATACCAGGAAGTGCTTAGGGAGCATTGGCAACGTCAATATATGGTTAAACTTCAATTATGCTGAACTGCATGAAAATATGCATCAGGCAAAGGATGAAGTTTACAAGACTATTCTACAAGATGTTAGAATTGGAAAAGTGACCGAGCATGGGAAAGAAGCTTTACATGCACGATTACTGACAAATTTATATCCAGACGAAGATGTTGTGCCTGAGAATATTTTTCAGAAAATTACTGAGAAAAAATCTGGAATATGTTTGATGCCAACTCTTGCAGAATGTGCCAAATTCAACAACAAAATGTTGCATTTAGAAAAGCAAGAGATTGTGAAACTGGAAGCTATTGACAGAGTAGAGCATATGGGATCAACAATTATTTTGTCTGAGAATCTGAAAACAAAATTGGATTCATTAGAGAAGAGTATATCTAAAACTGCAGGTTTTGAAAAGACTCTGAATGTGTGCTTGAACTGCCGTATAATTTTAAGAAGGAATTTACATGTTGAAAGAGGTCTGGTAAATGGATCAATGGGTATTGTTGTTGATTTTGTGAAATACAGAAATAGAGATGGAATTGAATTTTTAAAAATTAAATTTGATGGCATTGAGGAAGTACAGCTAATTGGTCGTTGTTCTGCTAGATTTTTGCTTGTAAAAGACTTATATGTTCGTCGTAAGCAGTTTCCTGTTTGCTTGGCATATGCGGTGACAATCCATAAATCGCAAGGTTTAAGTGTAGACTGTGCATTGGTGAATATTGGCACTTATGTGTTCAAGGAGGGTATGGCATATGTGGCATTGTCACGAGTTAGAACATTATCGGGATTGTACTTGATTGAGTGTGATGTCACAAACATTTGTGCGGATCTAGATTGTATTAAGGAATACAATAGGTTAAGAAGAGAGTATGCGCCACATTTGCCTCAGTATCCTTTGTTTGAGAAACGTGTGGTAGGCCGGAAACGAAGAAATGTGACCAATACTGGGGAGGTTGTAGCAAAAAGACGAAAAGTCGATGAACCTGAAATTATAAGCAGAAACAAAAAGGATTCTGTTGAAGATGTTGTTGGTTTTCAATTTGAAAACAGTTCTGGTGTCAACTGCTATGCTAATGTAGTGGTTAATGTTTTGTTTTCTCTAGAAAATGTAAAAGAAGAGATTGTGGTCAATTCTGATCAAAGATTTTGCAGTTTGTTAAATTCTGTGTTAGAGAAATGTAGCACTGATAGAACAAACATAGAAAGTGTGTCTGAAATTTGAAATCTGTTAGACAGATGTTCAGGCCAAACACAATTCTCTCAAAATAGTCAGCAAGATTGTCAGGAGTTTTTAATGTATATGCTTGATGTATTGCATGATGAAGGTGTAGATGTAGATCACCTGTTTGGGCTTTCTTATCAATGGCAGCATGACTGCGAGAACTGTAGGGTATCAAGTACTACTAGTGTAGACTCAGAAAGATTTATATATTTAACTTTGCCAGACAGTAAATCAGTCTCTTTTAATAAGCTAGTAAAAGCAGCTGATCACAACATGGAGTGTAGCCAATGTAAATCTGAAATGATGTCCACATTATTTATACGAACATATGGCCAGTATGTCATTTTAATGTTCCAACGATGTAGGCCTGATGGAACAAAATTGACAACTTTAATTAAAAATTTTATGGCTTCACAGTTGTCAATATCAGGAAGGACTTTTGTAACTGTAGCAATTATATATCATGATGGTCCTTCAATAACATCAGGACATTGCACAGCTTATTTAAAGTGTAGAAATGGCTGGTCATTCTGCAATGATTCTGTTTTAATTTTTTTTAAAAAATTGCCGTATGACCTTAAAAACTCTTACCTGGTGTTTTTAAAAACAAAATTTTAGGGAAAGAATCTCGGGATGTGCTCTGAGGAATTTCAAGAAGTTCTAATGGCTCCTACACGATTTGGCCTTGAGGATAAGTGTAGTACAGAGACATAACTTCTTACCATAACACTGGACGTCATGGAGAAATACGTGCACTTTGAATGAGTTCAGAAAAACTGTTTCTTTTTATAAGCTAATTGAAGCAGCCAATCAAAACATGGAGTAGAGGGAATGTAAGTCTGCAATGCTGTCTACTGTTTTACATTGCTTTGTGATTAAAAGTGATGTAGAGAATTAAATAATTGTACTAGTCATAAAGGTAGTGTAAGTCTGCTTCATAGTAAGCAGTTGTTGTATAACTCCTATATATCCCTATATCGTGTTAAGTTAGCATAGGTACGTTTGAGATTTAAACGCCATTTTTCCTTTCTTGCAACTTCTGCACACGACCCTCATTTGTTGACTTAGCTTTCAACCTAGTAGTTTGCCGTGGTGAATGTGAGAATAATATGTTATTGCTCTGATATCTGCTTTGTTTAATAAAACATGTCTGCACGGAGAGTGCTGAAGTTTCAGGAGCAACACGATATGGAATTGTTATGAGGTCTGATCTCCACGCCTTCATAGTCATAACACAAGTGCAGCCTTTGCCAACTTGGGCTTGAGGCGGGATTGATATTGCTTTGCACGAGAATTGTTAACACACTTGATGCGGTGCACATGCAGAGAGAGCTGGTGTATGCTGATGTGATTCCTTCATGCTAGGACACTAAGGTATGGGCCCGCCCTAAAACAACCCAAAGAGACCTTCTTAGATAATAATATAATATATGTGTTAGGGAGGGTGAGATATAAGTGTTGTTAACTCTTATTCATTACAGCATGTTAACATGCTGTCACCATTCGCTTTTTATGTCTTAGTAACTATGCTGATAATTTTGCTACTGATAATAAGTATACTTGTATTATCAAAGATACTGCGCCTGAGAAGACGGCATTAGTAAATAAACATTTCAAATGCACATGTGTCTTCTTTACTCCATGTTCTGGTTTGTAATGATAATATAACGAAAGAGTGTTCATGAGTCCCACGTACCCTGAGGTACTGTAAGTTCATGTTCTGGTTTGTCTAAACATTGGGTGTTTGATATGTCCAATGAGACACTGTAGCTAGCTCGGTAAGGGGTGAGTTGGTTGCTAAGGTAAGTTTTGGGACACCCTAATTTGCCGAGGTTCCACTCCTCTGTGCACAGTTCTGTGTGAGTACAGAAACCCTGCAACATGGCGCCCAACGGTTTCGGTGGTCTTATATCATGACGCTCGAGTAGTTTATCATTCATGCCTTAACCCCTTCACATCCGTTTCCGGAAAACGGGGTGTTGGTGAAACCTACCTGTTTTTTGAAATAGGTCTTTATTCAAGCTTGATTCTTACTTAAACGGTTTCTTTGAATTACTACCCAGTTGTGCTACAAAGTATTCTTTGTGTTTTCTTGTTTCCAATTCTGTAATGGCGGCAGCGGTGGCTATTGCGCAGCATAGTCGCGTAGCGGTACGCAACCATCTTCAGACGTACCAGGTCCCAGTAGATGGGATGGCTGTGATTTTCGTGGTAAGTGCAGATCCGGCGTTTCCTTACGAGTTGTTTTACTCTTGGGTTACGTTTCCGGCTGTGGACGCTAATTCTGGTTTGTTCCACTCCTACACCGCCTCGGATGTCCCGGCTGAATATACGCCATACAGGGCATTGGAAATACCTATTGATCATTGGCAGCATCGAGTTTGGTTTGATGGCGCCCTCCCCCACTCTTTGTCCCGTGCGAGGTTAGGTCCACTCTCGATTCCAGGTACGAATTGGCCTGCATTGGGTGGCTTTACCCCGCACCCGAATCACGGGGCTTGTACCCTGGCAGAAATTCGCAGGCTTCATGTAGTTTCCATTTCCGTGATTCGTGCTTTAGTGCAATACATCGGTCGACATCTTCCTGGTGGTCCCCAGGGGGGTGCGGCCGCTCCCATGGAACGAGGCGGAATGCGTCTCAATCCAGTGATGGTAAATTCGGTTTTTGGTGCGCGTCCTGTTGACAACGATGACTTCCCATTCTGGCTAGCGGAGAAGTTTGATCAACTGGAGGCGGTTTTTCCGAATTCTACTCCTGCTGATAAACATAGAATGTTGACGATTACTCTACCGAAGGATATTACTCCTGAACTTGCTGACTGTGACAGCTGGGGAAAAACATTTGCGGCAGTTTATACAAGGTGCTTCGGCACCCCGTCTATGACTGCCCTGCCTGAAATCGTTCGACGTGTTCAGAATGATCACGGTCCAGAGGCAGCGGTTGAATTGGGTATGCGCCTGTGTGGTTCTTTTGAGATTGTAAGTGATCTCATTCTCTCCAATGTTAAAGGAGATGCAGTTAACTTTCAGGTGTCGAATGCTTTGGCTGCTCTGCCCGATGCCGACAAACCCCGCCAGTTAGCAAAGATTGTGGTGGCCGCTTATAAAACGATTGGCCGCACAAGTAGAGGTCTGAAATATTTTCCAGTGAAGGAGAAAAAACAACCACAGGGGCAATCTGCAGTGACAGATGCCCAGCCAAAGTCCAAGAAACAAAATTGGCCTAAAAAACAGACACAGGGGAAGCAGACAATGCAGACTCAGGGTTCTTTTCCTGCAATACAAGCTCCTGCGCCATCCGAAAAAGTTTATGATTTGCGCGACCGCGCGATGATTAAATCACCTGATCGTTTTCAGGGTTCTGATCAACGCTCTCCTCGTTCCTTTCAGGACACATCGGCCCAGAAAACCGGTGGAGGAGGAGGGGGTGGACGTGGACGTGGTGGCCAACAAGGACGTGGTCAGTCCCGCCAGACGGACGGCGCAGTGAAGCAGGAGGATTCTACGCCTCGGCGTCCGCAGTTTGCGAAAAAGAAAGTCGCAGCCTTAACAGCGCATCGATATGCCACAGATAGTGAGAACGCGGCTTCGGAATCTGACGTGGGCTCTGACCTTGCTGGACAGCGCGGCGGAGATAACCATAGTCAGAGAGGCGCTGCGTCCACTACTGAGGGTGACAGCGACTGAAGTCTACGTTGTGATAGAAACAGCGGATACGAGACTTGCTCCCCCTGAAAGACTATATGAAATTGTCCTGTTAATTGAAGGTGACATACAGCGTACCGTTAAAGGTGTATTTTGGGAGAATCTGTCTTCTACATATGATATTTTACTTTCGGAGGCTGACTGGCCCCCACCTTTTGTGCTCGCGGCGCCGCGAGGGGAGGAGGTAATCCTACCCAGTTTCGCGAACACTGTCTCGAAAGAGCATGCGCAGCATTTTGCAGAAGAGTGGGCTCGGGCTCTCGCGCCGGCTCTGTACCGTAACCAATGTGGTTGGGATAAATTGTCGCCTTGCCACGAAATTCCGTTGCGGTCTCAGCCGCAGCCTCAACCTCAATATCCCATTCGGCGTGAAGCAAAATCTTCCGTCGCGGAAATCCTTGAACAATTGGAATATCAGGGAGTTATTGAAACGTGTGTGTCACCGATGAATAATCCCCTTTTTACTGTGAATAAACCTGACGGATCATATCGTTTGGTTTTGGATTACCGGCATTTGAACTCGCATTGCCGTAACTGTGCAGTACAGAATACCCACGGCTCTGCCCTAGTGGATAGTCTCGTGCGTAAGCGTTTCAAGACAACGCTTGACATATCCAATGGTTTTTATGCCCACAGATTGGACAGCTTTAGCTCCCAATGGACCAGTTTTACAAGCGCTGGAGTCCAAAAGCAATTCCGGCGTCTTCCAATGGGCTACAAGAATAGTCCTGGTGTATTTACCGCTCGAATTGTCTCTATTCTGGAGGCACTCGACCCTGATGCTTTTTCATATGTGGATGACATATATCTCACAGACGACGATATTTGGGAGCATCTGTGTCGTGTGAATTCTCTTGTTTGCAACTTCGCAGACATGGGTTACAAATTCAACTTTGCAAAATCGCACATTGCTGAACACACAGTGTTGTTTTTGGGCTATGAGCTCAACAATGAAGGTAGAGGTTTGGCTCCTCACTTCTTGGAGAAGTGCGCACAATTGCGCGCACCAACAACTCTGAAAAAATTACAATCCTTACTGGGCTTTTTGAATTTCGGCAGAACTTACATTCCGGAATATGCCCAACGTATCAAGCCTTTGTATGCTTTGATACAACCAACTTTCTCAAAATCATGCTGGCTGCCTGAGCATTCAGCCATTTTGCAATCCTTGCAGGCTGATCTGCTCGCTTCTAAATATTTACTGACTCGTGATAACCACACCAACCTGGTCATAAGAATAATTCCTGGGACGGTGGGTTTCACGTACCTCACTTTTAATGAAGGTGACACTGTACCTATTGCTTACAAGTCACACTTGTACACCTCGGCTGAGATGCGGTTTCCCACCATAGAAAAGGTTTTAACTGCTGTACAGATGGCTATTCTAAAGGAACGAGCTCTGTCGCAGGGGAAGCGCATGCTAGTGGTAACACCCTGTCCTCATTTAGAGGCAGTCACGAAAGCCAGTGTACCAAATTCAAAGGCTTTGCACCCTCGGTGGATACAGTGGGCTGCGTCATTGTCATCCGCAGATGTCATGTTTATTTTTGACGCTTCCTTACGGTCGCAGGAGTACTTGCAGTATGAATTCGTTCATCCTGCTCCTCTGGCGATGCGACCTTTGGAAGACTTCCATTGCATCATTTACACTGATGGGTCGGCGCAGGTTGCGCATGGCTCTAAACATGCCTACGTTTCCGCATGCGCCATTGTGGTCGGTGCTATGTTGAATGATGAGTTCATTTCCAGGGAGGTACACACGTTGCCCCTGGGCGATTGCACCGCACAATTGGCAGAGCTTCGTGCTCTCTTACTAGCTTTGGAGTACGCAGATCCAAGTGTTACTACTCTGATTGTAAGTGATTCTTACTACTGTGTCCAGTCTTACAATGAAAACTTGTTCTTTTGGATTCAAAATGATTTTCATGATTCCAAGGGTAGCACAATAAAACATAAAATGTTCTGGGTTCGAGTGGCAGAGCTTAAGGCTATGTTGCCACTCGTTTATGTGATTCATACTCTCGGTCATCAGCGCGTGGGAGTTCACGCTGTTGGCAACTCGCTTGCTGATGAAGCGGCGAAATCAGCAGTATCTACATACTTAGTTGCAGCAGTTACTAGGTCTAAAACCAAGATTGATAGCGACATCTTGGCAGCGATTGCTGCCTCTGAGAAGGGAAGTAAACATCCTCCGGGATTCCCTTCGAAGTATAAATACCACTTAAGTCCCGAAAAGGTTCCTTTTGTGACAATTCCTGATGTTGGGGAACGGCTGATTCCCAACTCGGATCGCAGAGCAGACTTGATTACAGCGGCACATGAAGGTGTGGCGTCTGCGCATGCGGGCGTCTCGGCCACTGTAACTCAATTACAATTACGTTTCTGGTGGCGGGGACTGTACAAACAGACGCGTGATTATGTCCTTCTGTGTGACATATGCCAGCAGATTAAACCTTCAACTGCTACGCGTCCGCCTCAGACTCAGTTGTACATTTCTAATAAACCACTAGGCTGTGTTTATTTAGATCACTGCGGTCCATTTTCATCTGATACTGCGTATAAATACATCTTAGTAGCAGTTGACTCATGCACACGCTTTGTGTGGGTATGGCCACATCGCAGCGCTGATTCCCGGACTGTCATCAGAGATTTGCGTATCTTTATAGGGATTTTTGCCTGTGGTACCTTCCATTCGGATCAGGGTCCGGCTTTCGCCTCTAAGGCGTATAAGGATGCCATGACTTCGATGGGGGTCCAAGTCAAGTTTTCGTCACCCTACAGACCCGAGGGTAATAGTGTAGTTGAACGAATGAACCGTGATTTAAAGCAATCTTTGACAGCCCGAGTTATAGGCACTGGCAGAAACTGGCTGGCTCACCTCTATGGCGTGCAGCGTGCTCTTAATAATCTCCCTAGAAGGTCTCTGGGTGGGCGGACCCCATACGAAATGCTCTTTGGCATCAAGATGTTCGTCCCTGACCTTGACGGTCTAGACTCGGTGGTTCGCGCCACTTCCTTTGACGCAGATGAACATTGCAATGTTTTACAGAATCTACAAAAGACGAGAGACACTCTTGCAAAGGAACATTTGCCCTCCACATCGGATGATGCGTTGCAGATCCCGGTAGTTGGCTGGCTACCCCAAGTTGGAGAACTGGTTCGAGAGAAGATCGACAACAAGAAAGAGTTTGGTCCCTCCTATCGAGCTCCGGTCCCAGTGCTTGGAGTGAAGGGCACAAGAACAGTCATTTTACCACCACTTCCAGGTCGTAAGGAAAACAGGTTTATTTCTATTGACAATGTCAAGATACACAGAGTGGCCGATTCTTCTTAGCATGACACCGGCTGTTTCCTGTCCTTCCATTGTGAGAAATTCAATTATGCCCACTGCTTCTAATAATGAACCTGAGGTGGCCATCGAATTACCTGCTGTTTCCAGTCCATTATTGAATAATTTACCAGGAACTAACCTTGATGAGACAGACTATACATACCCCACTGATTTGTCCATGCCTGACCTGCAAGCTCGTTTAGCCACGGAATCCAGATTTTCATTTGACTCTGCTTCCCTTGCCTCGAAAAAACCCTCTAAAATTGCAGTATATGCTAGCCTGTTTAAAAAACATTTTTTGATACCTCCTTGGATATACATTTGGCTGGTCCTTTTTTCAGTTTACCTTTTTATGTCAATTGGTTTTGTGTTTTATTTTTTTCGCATTATGAATGGACACTATGTCGAGGAGAGAACTTGCATTACTCATTTGAATGGAACTTTGGCCCCACTTTCCTCTTCACATTCTACACACAGATTAAAAAGAGACTTGACTTTGGTTAACATCACAGCGTGGCCTGTTCTGGATGGAATCGCGTGGGATGCAGTTCGTTTTCAGATACATGGTCCAACGGAAGTCGTTAATGTCCCTAATGTACTAAGAGTTAATATGGGGGATGTGGTGAAACAAAACATTCGTTCTGATGATTGGGATGTTGATGCTGTGGAAAGTTTGTTTTCTGATTTGAAATATTATGCTGCTTTTGATGCTGAGGATTTATATTTAGAATCTGCTAATTATGGTGAATTGTTCTGTTACCAACATTATGGCAATCACTTCTTACACAAGACATCTTCCCGAAGGGATGCGGTTAATTTTACTCAGTGGGAACATTGCCCAGCACCAACACAAGGGAGTTCAGAAACGTTTCTTAAAAAGTATACTTATTTCACTGACTTTAATCAGTCCAATCCCGAGTCCTTTTATTTTAAATTTCACAAACAGCCACTGTCCAAGGTTCGACTTACAAATACAAAATTGTTATATTCAAAGGCCTTCCTGGATCAATTAGTTACTGGAGGGTATGAGATATGGAAGGATACCATAGACCTTAAATCAGTTTGGGGCTCAAGGGCCTGGCAGGTACAAGGCACTGAGGCTTTGCACCGTGCATGTCTCATCCCAAATCATATGTGGTTTTTAAATGAAACCATTTCCCAGACCACGTGCTTTGGATTGGCTACATCTAAAAGGTTAAACACCCCGTCTTTCCCGGAGTTGGAGGAATATGAGAATTGGAGTAATTTTACTAAATTGTCCATTAGAGATATACAGGCTCTGCTTCTGAATTCCTCCTTTAACATTTCCAGTATGAATCCCAAGGGTTGGCTGCTTTGGCACCGTGGTGCTGATTCTTGCCAAAAGAGATTTTTAAATATAACTGACGGTTTTAAGACTGTTAGATCTGATCCCCGTTTTGATTTGAGTCATACTGTCACCTCTTACTCAGTTGGCAAGTTGTGTCAAGCTTGGCTGAAACATTCAACTTTACCTGCGGTTAAGTATCACCTTTCCAAACTGAATGCAGACGTGGATTTGAATGATTTCATTAAGGGCCCAGCTAGTGGCAGGTCTAAAAGGTGGTTATATGGTGTTTACAATGAAATTTGGAAACTCTCACAGATTGAGGCTGCTTCACGCCTTAGGGCTATTGATCAGGCAAATCTTGAGAAAGTGCTTGCAGTGGTTGACAATAGCATTAACGTGCTTTCCTCTAGAATTTACACATTAGATAATATTGTGTCGTCTGTTGTTGATATTGTGCATGATGAAGTGTCTGTATTATACCATGGTCAAAATCAATTACGTTCAATCATGCAGTTTGCATGGACACTACAGACTCTAAAAATGGGTAAAGTTCCCTGGGGATACATGAACGTTTCCTCTTTATTTGCACCGTTTAATTTGACAGACAAACAACGCTTGCTTTCAATGCGTGATGCTTCCTTTTCTATGCTCCATATTGAAAGATTGGAATCTTTACCTTTTTCTGTGGCAGAGACCACTGCTGCTACGTGGCTTATCCACGGTTTAATAACGCTGCCGTTTGCTTTGTATAAGTTTTCAAATTGTATGAAATATGTGCCAATAGGTCGTTTTGAACCCTTAGGTAGCGGTTTTCTTCATGAGGTCTGGTCACTCCCATACACATACAGATGTTTCAAGGATGAACAAGAGGTTTATCTAACAGGGGATGAGTGTACTGAGACGCCAGATCATTCTTTAATGTGTAGACACATACAGTTACACGGTTCATGTAACAGGGACAGACCGAATATGGCTTGCGTTTTACAGGGCACGCCAGTTCCTGCTATCATCCCCACGTTTAAATTGTTAGAGAATGGTAGTTATTTAATGCTCAATAATGAAAACTGCTGTGGTTTAATTAAAGGTATAGCTTTCATAGTAACGGTTAGTGAGCGAGTTATTTGCTGCAGAAATGTTCTTTATCCTCCCACACGTGAACATAGGGAGTCTTCCATTTGGCCACAGATACCGACCTTGGGAGCAGAATTCAGCGGCATGGCTAGAATAAGAGCTCTATTGTCCCAGAAAGAGGTGGCCTTGAGCTCGGCCCGTGAAACTTTCGTGCTTCACATTGCTAACACCCGCACGGAGGTTCAGGCTCTTTTAAACACTGATTTGCCCTTGCATTTCGGAGCCATGGTCCGTTCTATCTTTAACGCATCCTCCACAACGGGCCTAGCACATTTTTTTAAAGTTGTTAGCGGTGGTCTCGTGACTTCCTTTGAGAAGATATTTGGAGTCATCCCTGCATTCTTCCATTCTATTTTTTCATCCTTATTTGGAGGGTTCCCGTTTTTTCTTGCATTAGCGGCTGGCGCATTGGTGGTTTTCTGCCTTTTTAAATATGGATGCCCTTCCTGTGCAAGACCACGCACGGCTACTACTGACGCGGTTTCGCAACCGCATGCTTGATTACTATGGCACACTGCCGTTAGCGACTCTAAGCACGGCGTTTGGATTATCTTTTCGGTTCTCCTATTTCACCTGTGTCCAGCCTGTATTTCGCTGTCTGACCTGTGATTTCCTTTGGGCCATTGATTTGTGTCTCTGCGGACCAGCATCTTCTGACGTCGATTTTGATCAACTGATGAGTCCTATCATTGCTCACGAGTTGGTTTGTTCTGACGAAAGGGTTATGGCCTTGGCGGTGGCACATGGACTAATGGGTCCCTGGGATGTGTTGTCGGCAGCGCAGAATTTCTGGGAACTAAGTTTTCTTGAGAACCCACCGAGCTGTCCTCTGATGGTTATAGAGGATCCGGTGCTGGAAGATCACGTATGTTCCTTTCATCTTTTAAATTGGATGGCTGAACTGTTTTCTGATGAGGACAGTGACTTCCTCCTGGAGGCTGTTGCAGCTTACTTTTCATATACGGTCTTATCATAGACACTGCCTCAAATTGACATGCTGATTGATAGCATTTCCTTGATTTTATTGACTTTTGGTCAAGACATTTTATTTTTTGCTTGCCTATTGGCTTGAGCCACAGTATATTTGTGGGCTATTTTTTTAGCATTAATTTTTATAATTGAATCTTTATTCATGCTCGTTTATAAATGGATTCTGCTCTCATGTGATGGCACTTCTGTTACCTTATTTAGTCCGTTCTCGGATCATGGGGGGGTGTTGTATAACTCCTATATATCCCTATATCGTGTTAAGTTAGCATAGGTACGTTTGAGATTTAAACGCCATTTTTCCTTTCTTGCAACTTCTGCACACGACCCTCATTTGTTGACTTAGCTTTCAACCTAGTAGTTTGCCGTGGTGAATGTGAGAATAATATGTTATTGCTCTGATATCTGCTTTGTTTAATAAAACATGTCTGCACGGAGAGTGCTGAAGTTTCAGGAGCAACACGATATGGAATTGTTATGAGGTCTGATCTCCACGCCTTCATAGTCATAACACAAGTGCAGCCTTTGCCAACTTGGGCTTGAGGCGGGATTGATATTGCTTTGCACGAGAATTGTTAACACACTTGATGCGGTGCACATGCAGAGAGAGCTGGTGTATGCTGATGTGATTCCTTCATGCTAGGACACTAAGGTATGGGCCCGCCCTAAAACAACCCAAAGAGACCTTCTTAGATAATAATATAATATATGTGTTAGGGAGGGTGAGATATAAGTGTTGTTAACTCTTATTCATTACAGCATGTTAACATGCTGTCACCATTCGCTTTTTATGTCTTAGTAACTATGCTGATAATTTTGCTACTGATAATAAGTATACTTGTATTATCAAAGATACTGCGCCTGAGAAGACGGCATTAGTAAATAAACATTTCAAATGCACATGTGTCTTCTTTACTCCATGTTCTGGTTTGTAATGATAATATAACGAAAGAGTGTTCATGAGTCCCACGTACCCTGAGGTACTGTAAGTTCATGTTCTGGTTTGTCTAAACATTGGGTGTTTGATATGTCCAATGAGACACTGTAGCTAGCTCGGTAAGGGGTGAGTTGGTTGCTAAGGTAAGTTTTGGGACACCCTAATTTGCCGAGGTTCCACTCCTCTGTGCACAGTTCTGTGTGAGTACAGAAACCCTGCAACACAGTATCAGTGTGATAGGAAATGTAGAACATGATTGAGCAAGAAGGGGAAGATATTACTAGTCCAGGATTGTGAAAATGATCTTCAACATTTTAATTGTGAAAGTTGCGGAAATAGAACATGACGGGATTGGCTTAAAAGAATTCTAAAAGTTATAAATGGCTCAGACACGATTTGGCCTTGTGGAAACGTGTGGTAGAGAGCGAGAAGTCATTTATTGTATGTAACATGTTTTTGAAAACGATGGAGGTTTTCTTTCAGAAAGTGGCGGGTTGAAAGTAATAACAGCACAACAGAGTGTAAGCTGTTTATAGGACATCCTTGGCCGTCATGGAAAGTAAGTTAACTTTAAGGAGTTCTGAATTCTGATTTGTTATGTTGTATGGGTTTTTTAAACACAATCATTTTGATTGAGTTTTTTTTTCCCCGCTGTTATATGATGAATACCTTCAAGTCACTGTTTTAGTGAAATTTGATACATTCTGAGAACAGCAAAAATAAACCATTTAACATGTATAATTAATTCTGTTCTGTTTGCATTTATGATGTACATGTAGAACTGTGTAGGAGGCATGGAGAAGGTGAGGCTTCTGTAAGTGTCAAAGTTGTTGCATACAGTGCTCATATTCTACGTAGTCTTTTATATTTCATTACTTTCACTGTTTCTGACTGATCTAAAAAATTTTTTTTAAAAAGAACAGTAAGTATAAGGGAAGGAAACAGACAGTTATGTTAAAAGAAAGACAGCTATAGGGAATAAACTAGGGATACTGTTACCCGCAATCCTCTGCTGATGATGTCACTGAGCATGTCATGAATGATGTAATATGTGACATCATCAGCAGTGGATTACGGGTAATAGTATCTCTAGTTTACTCCCCTATAGCTGTCTTTCTTTTAACATAACTGTCTGTTTCCTTCCCTTATACTTACTGTTCTTTTTAAAAAAAAAAAAATTTTGGTTCGCTTCCGGTTCGCTTACCGGCGAGCGAACTGGGAAGCGAACTAAGAGAAATAGAGGTTGGCACAATTCCAAATATTGTACCAATTTTTTAATAACGGGGAGGTAGTTCTGAAAAGAACTTTTTTTTTTATTGTTTTTGTTGTTTTATATTTTTTTATTATTTTTCTGAATTTTTTTTTACTTTTTTTGAATTTTTCTGAACAGTTTTATATTTTTTTGGTTTTTTTTTCGGAGGGGGCACCGAAAACGATTCATTGTAAAGGGCTCAACAGGAGCAACAAAAAAAAAAAAGAATTTATTATTTGGGGCGTTTCGTACAAACTTGCATATGATAGTCAATAGCTCTGTTGATCAGAGTGATGCTACTTTCTCTGTAGCAAATGAATCCACTGCAATGTACGCAGACTTGTTTTACTTCACCAAATCTCATTTGTATATTTGGCACCATCTCCCTGCCCTCTGGTCCCGTTACTTCCGGTACAACAGATCTTCTGGCCATAATAGGGAGATTATCTAGGTCGTTACGAAACTATGCAGCACTGTAGTTGTTAGGATGCCACCTAGTCATATGGCGATGCATTGTGTAGTTTCCGAAACTGTATTTTTTGTCGGTCCCTCTGGACAGTCTATCTTGACATATAAGGCAAGTTACGTATCTTGCATTTACTTTTTTCTGACCTTTGGGAATTTTAAAAAATTGCCAAATGAAGTTTTCTTTCCGGTGAGACGTCCTGGGCTCCTCAGGCAAAAACTGCCTCTCTTCGTGCTCTTCCTCCTCTTCCTCTTCTTCCTCTTCTTGCTGAATTATAACTTCAGCAGGTGGTCCTCTCTTCCTTGGATGTGGTGGAGGTGGTGGGGAAGCACCAGCTGAAGCTACTAAAGAAGCCATTGCTCACTGGTAACAAAGGGTCTTTCTCTCACAATGATGAAAGTCAGAGTGAGGAAAGAAGGAGGGATTTTCATCATTTGGGAAAAACAATAGTTCTCAACCAATGAAAAGTGTTCATTTTAGATTATATGACCTAGTCTTACATCATTAGGAAACCAAAAGTGAAATGAACCAATGAAAAGTGTTATTACCAAGTCACATGACCTGCTGTGTTTACGTTACGCGCTTTGCACCGCCTCCCGGTTTGCTTCCAGAAACCTGCGCTTTGCGCCTCGGTAAGCGTACCAGTTCGCTAACGTAGCACGTCATATGACGTATCACGTGACAACGCGAAACGTCATGCGGACGGGAGGCGTCACGATGTTGTTTTCTAACGCGGCAGTTGCGGTAAAGGAACGTTTACCGGCTCGCGGTCTATTTCGCGGCATCAAGGTCAGCTAACGGGAAGCTTCCCGATTCGCGAAGCGGGAACGAAGAAAAAAAAATATTTAAATTTTTTTTTATTAATAAACATATAAAATATATTTTTGGATTTAAAGAAGAATACATTTTACAGCTACAGATATTAGCTGTTAAAAAACCAATGAAATTCACTGAAAAAACCATAGGTTATAGACCATATATAGTTAGGAATTAGCATTTACAAAACCTTGAAAATTCACTGAAAAAACCATAGGTTATAGACCATATATAGTTAGGAATTAGCATTTACAAAATCTTGAAAATTCACTGACCATGTCATGAATGATGTAATATGTGACATCATCAGCAGTGGATTGCGGGTGCGCGATATATAGTTAGTGCAACTAACTATATATGGAATTTCAATGGTTTTGTGTGAGTAAAATAAGGTTTTTTAAATGCTAATTCCTAACTATATATGGTCTATAACCTATGGTTTTTTCAGTGAATTTTCAAGGTTTTGTAAATGCTAATTCCTAACTATATATGGTCTATAACCTATGGTTTTTTCAGTGAATTTTCAAGGTTTTGTAAATGCTAATTCCTAACTATATATGGTCTATAACCTATGGTTTTTTCAGTGAATATATATATATATATATATATATATATATATATATTAATGTATATATATATAAATATATTAATGTATATTTATATATATATATATATATATATATATATTACCTACTGGCAGTCGCCAGTAGGTTGTTATAGTTAGGATTGGCTACCATAGGAAATCCACAATATTCTATTGGGAATAACTCTGGCACCGGTTGAGGAATTTGTGTGTATTTTTCCAAAATTTTGGCCAGCTCTGCTGTGCTCCTTCCCTAAAAGTTTTGGGGGGATTCGTGAAGTGGGGGCTGAGAAAAAAGGGGGGTCCCAAAACGTGTTTTCCCCATGTTAATTTCCATAGGACGGTCTGACAAGTCTACATCCCGTACCGCTGAATGGAATAACGCCAAACTTGGCAAAATTGTAGGGACTGGTACGCAGATGTGCCTTTGCTATATTTGCTGATAATTGCTCTAGTGTTTTTTTTTAAAATTAACTAGGTTTTCTGTGGGGGGCCCAGAAGGACCCTGAAGGGCAAAAAAACGTTTTTTTTTTTATTTTCGCGGGGTAAGCGCTGGGTGCGCTCCCAGGTGCGCTCTCCGGTACGCGCACTCTGAGCGCACCACGGGGAAAAACAGTGTAAAAAAATAGAGTAAATAAATTATGTAGAGTGTTTAGAGGTAAGTTAGCTCATTCTTTCTGACCCCTTAGTCTGTCACTCCTCTTCTATCACACTCACTCCCTATAACACAGCCACACTCCCTCACTTATGTTTCTTTCCTCTCTCACTCAGGGCCTTATTTATGAGAAATGATGCATCGCTGCGTGAAAGCAGCGATGCATCACTTCTCAGTGCGCTCTCCTTGAGACATTCCTGATGCGTCATATTTAATGTATGATGTATCATGACGCAAGGAGTTACAGATACGTCCGTATTTCTGACGTATCTGTAAGCGCAAAAGTGACGCATTGCTGGAGTGTGTCACAAAAGTGACGCAACTCCAGCAATGCATCCTTTCACATGGGGCAAGCCCCATGTGAAAGGGCCTGCGTCAGTCTTACGCCTGCTGTGAGGCAGGCGCAAGATTTTGTCGCAACGGCATCCTAAAAGTGACGCATTGAAATCTCATAGATTTCACTGTGTCACTTCTACGACCCTTCCTTTCGTCAATACGCCCCCTTTGCATACATTATACCTGGCGCAGGTATAATGTGGCGCAGGGGGTTACAAAGTGACACATCTACCTAGATGCGTCACTTTGTAAATATGACTCAACAAGGCGCTTTTTTTACACCACTGGTGTGTCACAAAAAGTGACGCACCGGCGGCGTAAAAGTGACGCATGGCCTCATAAATGAGGCCCTCTGTCTTCTAATCTTACTTTTTCTTTCACTTTCTCTGTCTCTTCACTCCCTTGCTCACCTTGTCTCACACTCACCTGCATTTATCCAGTCTGTATCTCCACTCTTTCCTAAACATCACTGCTCTTTTCTTACCCTTGCACACCCCCGTCCTTTACTACATTTTCTTCATTTATCCTCATTCCCCAAGTTCACTCTCGTTCTCCTCACTCACCTCCCACACTCACCTTCTTTCAGTCCCCCTACTTAACTTACCTTCCCCCCTCGTCCCTTTCTTTGCTTTCTCACTCATTTTCCTCTCCTCTCTCACTGCACTCAACTTCAGTTACTCTTTTTCATTTTTTTAAGAATACAGCTCTTTTTTGAGAATTGGAGGTAGTTCTTAAAAGAACTTTTTTTTTCTTCTTTTTTCTTTTTTTTCAACAAAAACAAAAACAGGGAATGGGAAACTGCTCAACAGGAGCAAATACAAATTATCAAAATTAGGGCTGGGGACGGCAGCGGTGGTTCTCTAATGCTCGAACAATGATCATAATACTTTGTTCCCCGTAACAAAGTATTTATTTATTTATTTATGCATTTTTATATAGCGTGGACTTTACCCGAAGGCGTCAGAGCGCTTCACAATAGGAACACAAATGATATACGATGAGAACATTACACAGGAACCGATTACAAAAGTAGACGTTACGTTACACAAGGTAAAAGTGACAATTGTGGGCAAATAAAACACATGAGGTAGTAAAAATTGTGAGCAACCAAAAATACATGAGGTAGTAAAGAGTGCAGAAGAGGAAAAAGTGACAAGTGTGCAGGATATAAGAGAAAACAAGGTATAGTTTGAGGTAAAATACTGCAATATGAGCTAGACACTCAGGCACAAGAACAAGCGTTACGTAGGCAAAGGTGGCACTTGTGCAAGTATCAAAGGCAAAAACATGTGAGAGGTAGCAAACCGTGTGTTACAAGGGCCAAGTGGTGTGTGCATGTTACAAACGGGTACCAAACACAAGTACATGGAAAATACTGCATAAAAAAAAGGCAAGCATTCCAACCACAAGAACACACTGGGAAAGCACTTCCATGGTCATGGAGAGTAGAGTTTTCAGTAGTGGGAGGTCTTCCTTCAAATAACAAAGAGGACGTGAATTACTTTTGGAGGTGTCTCTGGAGGAGAAGAACTTTGAGGTCTCTTTTGAAGGCCTGGGAGGAGGCGGTAGTCCAGAGCTGAGGCGGTAAGGAGTTCCAGATTCTCACTGCGTTGCCTGAAAAGGATTGGGCCATCGTTCTTTCCTTTTTGAAAGTGGGAGGTTCAAGCAGTAGGTTCTCCGCATTGCGTGAAGGTCTAGAGCCTCCAGAGAGTTTCAGTTTATTCGCCAGGTAGCGAGGAGAGGAGGAGTGCAAGGCTTTGTGGGTGATACAAGCGGTCTTGTAGATAGCTCTAGCCTCGAAGGGAAGCCAGCGGAGGGTGGATAACATCGGTGTGATGTGATCGCTTCTTTTGGCCCCATAAATGAACCGAGCTGCTGAATGGAAAACAGACTTAAGTGGGGACAGGTGAGATTTGGGGAGGGCAGTAAGAAGAGAGTTGCAGTAGTCTAGTCTGGAGAGGACCAGCGATTGCACCAGGGTTATAAGGTCCTGCTCCGGGAAGAAGCGACGGATTCCCAAAAGAAGGCGCAGTTGGTATCGAGCAGATTTTGCAATGGAATTGATGTGGGGAGTTAGATTGAGTTTTTTGTCTAGTATGACACCAAGGGATTTTGCCCTGTCAACAATGATGGATTTATTGTTTAGTAGATTCATCTGATCCATCCATGATTGAACCGGGGGAGGAGAGAGTGAGGAGGAGAAGAGGATGAATTCAGTTTTGGAGGGATTCAGAATCAGTTGATGAGTTGACATCCAGTTTTCAATGGAGTCGAGAGTAGAACTTAGGATGGAGAGATCGTGAGTGGAGGCAACCTTGAGGTAGAGTTGAGTGTTGTCTGCATAGAGATGATAGTGAATCCCGGATTTGCTCAGGAGATTTCCCAGTGGATCTAAATAGAGATTGAACAATGTGGGTGCAAGTATAGAGCCTTGGGTAACACCTTGACCTACCGCCACAGGAGAAGAAAGACTGTTCGCTATTTTGATCATTTGAGATCTGTCCGAGAGGAATGATGCAAACCATTTAAGCACAGTGCCCTCCATGCCCATTCTCTGTTGAAGAATATTGAGGAGGGTATTGTGATTGACAGTGTCAAAGGCTGCAGACAGGTCAAGGAGAATTAGAAGACAGGACCCCCCTGAATCGAGTATCCTCAGCGCGTCATCAACCACTTGCAGTAGGGCTGTTTCAGTGCTGCAGTTTTGGATGAATCCGGATTGACAGTTGTCAAGGAGATCATTGTCCTTGATATGACGAAAGAGTTGTTTTGCTACACATCTTTCTGTGATCTTCGCAAGAAAGGGAAGGTTATTGATGGGGCGGAAGTTGTTGAGGTCATTCGCATCAGCAGTGAGTTTTTTAAGCAGAGGGGTGACCTGCCCAGTTTTGAAGGAGACAGGAAGGGAGCCTTGCCAGAGGGAGAGGTTGATCAGAGTGGTCCAATAGGAAAGGGAATGGGTATAGAAGTCAATGGCAATGGCACTGGGGATAGGGTCAAGAGAGTGATTGGAGGGCTTTGTTTTGCATATGCACTTGAGAAGGGCATCCTCAGATATGTGGTCAAAGCTCTGCCAAATGGATAAGGATTTGGGCTCCTCCTGAGGGGTAGGATGAGCGACCTGATCCACAAGTGATTTCACTTTTTCATCGAAGAAAATAGCGAAATCCGCTTCTCTCTTTGTAGAATCCTCCACCTTGGAGGTTGGGGGAGAGCAGCTAGGAATCTTGATGAGATCGAATCATTTTTTGGGTCTATTTTTGACAGAGTCAAGGAGGGTTTTGAAGTGCGCCGCTTTCTCAAGGAAGATGTGTTTGTGGTACTTGCTGAGCGAAGCATGGCCACATAGACAGTGGAGGGCACTTGCCTCCATTGTTTCTCCGGGAATCTTAGCTGCTTCCTTTCCTCATAAAGGGATTTGTTGAACCAAGGTGCAGAGGGAGTGAGCCTTGTCATTTTGCTTTTGAGTGGAGCGACGTTATTAATTTCAGCTGCAAGAACTGTGAGACATTGGGAGGTGAGATCGTCAACAGATAGGTTCGGGTCTAGCCTTGGAAGTGATGACAAAGCTGATTAACAGAGGGGACCGACATCAATATTTTTGACGTCACGGAACCAGGAGATGGCGCTCTTGGGTTGGCCAAGAGTTATAGAGTGTGAAAGTTGAAGAGAGAATGGGACGAGGAGGTGGTCAGACCAATCTACATGAATTGGGGTAGTGGTAGAAAGCATGCCTGCTTTAGAAATAACAAGGTCCAGGATTGCACCCTTAGAGTGTGTTGATTCAGAACAGTGTTGAATAAGATCGTTTGCAGAGAGGAAGGTGGCCAGTGAGTTCGCAGAGGAGTCTTGCGGTACGCCCCAGTGGAGATTGAAGTCACCGACGAAGGTCTGATTGACACTTTGCGAGTATTGGTCGCTGATGAAGTCAGTTAGATCTTCCATAAACGAGGGGCCACTACGGGGCGGGCAGTAAATGACATGGAATCTGAGGGGTGAACGGTGTTGCAATTGAAGCGCAAGTGAAAGGCATTCAAAGGTGTGGGAGGAGCTGATAGGAGAAGCCTTAAGTTGGAGGGCGTTTCTAAAGATGACTGCAACACCTCCCCCCGTGTTGTTGTCAGCTCTGTCATTCCTCAATATAGAATAGCCTGTGGGTAATAGGAGATCAAACATAGAGTAAGAGGTATCTTTGAAGCAGGTCTCTGTGAGGAAGAGCATGTCAATATTGTAAAGGGTGATGGTATCGGAGATTTCAAGTTTGTGTTTTACTGCAGATCTGCAGTTGTGAAGCATAAAGCGCAGCTCTGTCAAGACTATTTTGGTGACGGGGGCACTTGGGCTCTGAAGGGTGATCGGGATATTGTACTTATGCGGAGGTGCTCGGGAGGGTTTAGGTGGATGCTTTGTTCTGACAGAGGTGATGGTCGGAATAGTGTAGATAGTGGGGTTGCTAGGGTATGCCGGATGAAGAGGGGTGGCGTTCAAGGGCTTGTGTGAGTTAACTAAGTTTGCAGACGATAGGTTGAGCTTGGCTGTAATGGGGTGAGGGGGCGAGGTGCATCTCGTGGGGAGTTGGGAAGGAGTAGAGATGCATGGAGGGGTGGAGATCTTAGAGCATAAAAGTGAAATGGCAGCTGTAAGCTGGGAGATGGAGGTGATAAGAGAGCCTAGCATATTTTCCAGTGAGAATGAGGCAGAGCACGGAAGGTTGGGTGGCTCGATTGAAACAAGGGGGGGTGGAACTGGTGGTGGAGGGCAGGGAGAGGTGGGGGGACCGGAGGTAAGTTGGGGTGTGGTGTTCACAGATGGGGAAAGGTGGAGGTTGAGAGCGGGAGTTAGTGAGTTGGAGGTTAAGGGGGAGTTGTCCTTGTTGGAAATTGCAAGAGGGAGAGGAGTTAAGGACAAATTTAGGGGGAGAAGGGTGCGGAACACGGCAGTAGGGATGAAGGAGAGGGGAGGCCTGTGTGGAGTCATGGGAATGTGGGAGGTTTGGGAGGAAAAGAGGTGCGGTGGTTGTGGAGGTCCTGTCAGTTAGGAGAGGCGGCTTTGAGGGAACGGGCATTTGGCAGAGTGAGGGGGGTTGAGAGAAAGGGAAGTTGAGGAAAGGAGGTTATTCTGCTGGGCTTGAGGGAGGGAAATGGAAGGGGTTACTAGGAGGGGAAAGGGAGTAGTGCAGCAGTACTGGAGGAGTAGGAGGGAGGAGAGAGATGCAGTGGGATTGTGGAGAAAATGGGGTGCATAATGAGGGATGGAAGGAGGGATAAGGGGAGCATATGGAAAGTTCATTGGGGGAGAGGTGGACTAAAAAGGGGGGTGATGGGGAGGAATATGGGGGAGGAGAGGAGATTGGAGTATCGGGATGGTGCAGATGGGACGAGGAGCGTATTAGCTAGTGGTAAGGCTGAAGTAATGTAGGAGGGGACATACTGTGAGGGGGGAGGAATATGAGAGGAGGTCACAAGGGAGGGGGAGGGAAGAGGGCCGACCTGTGCTTTTCGAGGGTGCAGCCAATTGGAGTGAGGTGGGGTCGGCGTAGGAGAAAGGGAGTAATGGGTGGAGCTGGAAGGAGAGTCAAGGGGAAACCCGGTTGCAGAGGAGGGGAGTAAGGAGGGGAAGAGGAGGTCAAAGAGCGAGAGGCAGGTGTCTTTGCCTTGGATCATGACAGTACCGTTGTTATAGAGTGAGATAGTGAGGTAACCTTTGAAGCGCGCAGAGGGGGAAATTTTTAGTTGATTCCCATAAGGGATAGAGGAGGAGGAGGTGACGTTAAGGGAATTGTGAAAGCTGTTGGACCACGAGGGGGTGTCGTGGGTGAAGAAAATGAAATCGTTTTTAAGCCTCCCAAGACTACTATTGTAAAATTGGTCAACCAAAAGGGAGTCCGGGAAACGTTCAATAGTGTTATGCTTCAGTCGTTTTATTGTAGCTTTAGTCTGGTCAGGAGGATAAATGATTCTGTAGCAATTTGATCCAGACTTAACTCGCGAGGTAGCCATGTTGGGAGAATGAGGCGGAGGAGGGTGGGGGGAAATGAGAGGAGTGTTACTGGGAAAGCGGAGGTGAGGAGAAAAAGAAGGACAAAAAGGGGGCGCATAATCCAGACGTTTAAGGTGGGAAAACCGAGCTAAAGAGCCGTCCGGGAAGTGAGGTGGGTATTTGTTGGGCCCTTCATCTAGGAGTAAAAGGTGCCACCTGACACTCGAAAAAAGTAGGGCATCACAATGTTTGCATTTGATGGAGGCCTCATTAAAAACAGGCTGAATATTTGGGATCAGCTGCTCTGGTCGCCCCCTCACCGATGCAGTTGCTCCTCCAGTTGAAGTAGAGGCACCATCTCTTGGAGCCTCTCGTGCCAGAGCCCGGACACTCTCCCGGCATAGTTCTGGGGTGCCTCCTCTTACCAAAACTGTACTTCCTTCTGGGGTCTCCTCTGGAAAGTACAGTATGGCAGATCTTGCACTCCACCTTTGGAGCATTTACTTTTTTATGTCCCTCAGGAATATCAAAACATTTCCAGATGAAATGTTCTTTCACCTTCGGCTGAGGAACGAATGAAAATTCTTATTTTAAGGTCACATGACTTGACGCGCTTACGCTACGCGCACCAGAGCGCTTCCGGGGGCGCTCACGAGGCGTGAACGTAGGCACTTCCGGGGGCACTTACGCGGCGCGAACGTAGGCGCTTCCGGGGGCGCTTACGAGGCGCGCCTGAGTGACGTTTTGGTAGCTTTACGAAAATGCAAAATCATTTTCATTCGAAAAATCAAAAAATACTACTTTATAAGTATTGTACAGAATGTCTTGCAATATTATTTAGTTTTCATACATATTTTTTTCTACGAATGCAGAAATAGCGCTCTCGCTGCGCTCTTGGGAGAGCTTACCGGTGCGCGCACCCTGAGCGCTCTAAGACAAAATGGTACGGGTAAGCTTACCGGTGCGCGCACCCTGAGCGCACCAGGAAAAAATTATTAAAAAAAAATATATACATTGAACAAATATATATATATTTTTAATATAATTACTAGATGTAAAAAACAGCTAATAAAAAAAAAGACGTAGGTTACAAAGTCGATATACAAAGGATTTAGCTTTTACAAAACTATGAAATTCACTGAAAAAACCATAGGTTTCACAAACGTTATAGTTAGGAATTACCATTTAAAAAACCTTTGAAATTCACTGAAAAAACCATAGGTTTCACACTTGTTATAGTTAGGAATTAGCATTTAAAAAACCTTTGAAATTCACTGAAAAAACCATAGGTTTCACACCAGTTATAATTAGCTGAACAATTTACTCATACAAAACCATTGAAATTCCCACGTTATAGTTAGTTGGACTCACTATAACTCGCGCTCCTGCAATCCACTGCTGATGATGTCACATATTACATCATTCATGACATGGTCAGTGACATCACTGATGACATCACTGATGACATCTCAAATGACATCACTGATGACATCACTGATGACATCTCAAATGACATCACTGATGACATCACTAATGACATCATCCATGTGATAATATGATGCACCTCCTCACAATCTAATCAAACCTTTGATACACCCAGTGTTAAATACAAACTACCATTCCTGAAATTATTGACGCACCAATACCAGTAACTACATACGCACTCACTGATTTCTAGGTCTACACACACATCCACTCATTCACCCATACAATCACTCATACATACAGTCACTCATCAATAGAACACTAATATATCCACTCATACACCTATACAGACACTCACACACTGACAATCATCCACAGAGTTAATCACACACTTAGTCAGTTATGCAAAGAATCAATCACACTCCCATTTCCTCAACTACACAGTTTTACACACTAAACGTTACTTATTCAAACATATACTAACACATATTTACTCTCTTTTACAATCACTGATACAAGTACACATTGATCCATACAGTCACTTACGAAATCACAGGCTCTCATGTATAGTCATTTACATATGCCAACTCTCACATGCACTGTGTTTTACATATGTACTTACTTGGACATGGAACACTGAGATAGCCATTCACTCACCAACACACCCATGTACACAGTCAACCTCCCATACAGCTCTTTCCAAATGCACTCTTGAACCCATATACCAAGTGAATCAACTGCTCACACATATATGCACAGACTCACACACCTCCAAACCACACACACACACACACACACCCTCACATACAAATACTTAGGCAACCAATCAATAACCCATATAGCCAATCATATAGCTACTGATCAACACATGCAGCAGCTTACACAACAACAGACATACTGATGCATACATTCAGACAGTTTAGTCACTAACAAATGCATTCAGTAAGATACAGTTAATCACTTACTCATACAGTCAGTCACGCACCTACTATATCCTTCATCCAGACACTCATACATCCACTCATTCTTCAATATATAAAACATATTTTTACTTTTCAGAAACACACATTCACTGGATGATGTCATCAGTGATGTCATTTGAGATGTCATCAGTGAAGTCATCAGTGATGTCATTTGAGATGTCATCAGTGATGTCATCAGTGATGTCACTGACCATGTCATGAATGATGTAATATGTGACATCATCAGCAGTGGATTGGGGGCGCGCGAGTTATAGTGAGTCCAACTAACTATAACGTGGGAATTTCAATGGTTTTGTATGAGTAAAATGTTCAGCTAACTATAACTGGTGTGAAACCTATGTTTTTTTCAGTGAATATATATTTATATATAGCAGCCCGTCCCGACGTTGTCCGGGTATGAATTGCTGCCCGCCAGTGGTATATTGTTTTGTAGGATTTCGTTTTGATAGCATTTCTTATTTGTGACAGGCCTGTGAAACGCTCCGATTCACAGTGCACTGCTGATGCACTTAAGAGTGCACGTTCAGTAGTGTGTGAACTCGAGTTTCCCTACATTATTTTTCCTTGCAATACTATATAGCGCAAACTCGACAACATGGCATGAGCACAATTTACATTACAGAAGAACACATTCATTTGTGGTAGGCACGGGGAGACAAAGCGATGTGCCTGGAATCACAGGATGTTGAGCTGATGCCGAGATTCGAACATAGCTCCCCAGCTCTAAAGTTCGCAATTCTAGAACTTGTGGTGGGAGGTGTGTCTAAAAGTGTATGTCGGTGCTGGCCATCAATGAGAGAGACCTGTGCATTTTTCAATTGGGTGGTGAAAAAATATAAGTATGTTGCTGGAGATGTGGGCCGCCGTGCCACCAATGTACTTATCGGGGGGAAGGGTAAACACCCATTACTCCGCAACTTTCTTTCCGCATACCATCACTCCGCATACTTTCATTACGAAAGTACCATGACTCCGCAATGCCATTATAATGCATGGCATTACATTTTATATGCTTTTACCACGCATACATTTACAACGAAATTCGTTGTAAATGCATGAATGGTAAAAACATTTTTTTTTTAAATGTTTGGATAAGGTAAGTATGGGTATACGGGTATATGTTTTGGGGTACTGAGGTATATGTTTTGGGGTGTTTGGGTATTTTAAGGGTTCAGATATAGTTTTGGGTTATGGGGTACAGGGTTAGTTTTAGGGTTTAGGGATAGGTATGGGTTTTGGGGTACAGGGGTATTTTTAGGGTTGAGGGGTAGGTTTGGGTTTTGGGGTACAGGGATATTTTAAGGGTTCAGGGCTAGGTTTGGGTTTTGGGGTACGGGGTATTTTTAGGGTTCAGGGCTAGGTTTGGGTTTTGGGGTACAGGGGTATTTTAAAGGTTCAGGGCTAGGTTTGGGTTTTGGGGTATAGGGGTATTTTTAGGGCTCAGGGGTAGGTTTGGGTTTTGGGTACAGGGGTATTTTAAGGGTTGAGGCTAGGTTTGGGTTTTGGAATACAGGGGTATTTTAGGGTTCAGGGCTAGGATTGGGTTTTGGGGTACATGGTTATTTTTAGGGTTCAGGGTTAGGTTTGGGTTTGGGGGTACAGGGGTATTTTAAGGGTTCAGGGCTAGGTTTGGGTTTTGGGGTATAGGGGTATTTTTAGGGTTATGGGGTAGGTTTGGGTTGTGGGGTACAGGGTTTGGGTTTTGGGGTACAGGGGTATTTTAAGGGTTCAGGGCTAGGTTTGGGTTTTGGGGTATAGGGGTATTTTTAGGGTTCAGGGGTAGGTTTGGGTTTAGAGGTACAGGGGTATTTTAAGGGTTCAGGGCTAGGTTTGGGTTTTGGGGTACATGGGTATTTTTAGGGTTCAGGGCTAGGTTTGGGTTTTGGGGTACAGGGGTATTTTAGAGTTCAGGGGTAGGTTTGGGTTTAGGGGTACAGGGTTATTTTTAGGGTTCAGGGCTAGGTTTGGGTTTTGGGGTACAGGGGTATTTTTAGGGTTCAGGGCTAGGTTTGGGTTTTGGGGTACAGGGGTATTTTAGGGTTCAGGGGTAGGTTTGGGTTTTGGGGTACAGGGTTATTTTTAGGGTTCAGGGCTAGGTTTGGGTTTTGGGGTACAGGGGTATTTTAGCGTTCAGGGGTGGTTTTGGGGTACAGTGGTATTTTTAGGGTTCAGGGCTAGGTTTGGGTTTTGGGGTACAGGGGTACATTTAGGGTTCAGGGGTAGATTTGGGTTTTGAGGTACAGGGGTATTTATAGGGTTCAGGGCTAGGTTTGGGTTTTGGGGTACAGGGGTATTTTTAGGGTTTAGGGATAGGTTTGGGTTTTGGGGTACAGGGTATATTTATAGGGTTAAGATGGGTTAATGTTTAAGGGTGTTAGGGTATTTTAAGGAGTAAGGGTGGGTTATGATTATGGGGTGCAGGGGTATTTAAAGGGAGCAGGGTGGGATTAGCACACGATATGAGACATGGCATGAAGGGCGGAACGTACCACATGCTCCCAGCGTTTGTCACGCCCCCAGCACACGCCCACAGCACAACGCAGACACGCCCACAAGGGACTACTTTGCTGGCACGGTTCTTTTACCTTTTTAATGTATATGGTGGGCGTCTGCATATCCTATGTCCTTCTGCTGCAACTGCCCTTTCCAACGCTGTATTGGGTGTTGTGATTGGTGCTGATGTTCCTGAGATTACCCGCCTCAAAGGTTTGGGCTCTCTCTTTATTATATTAGTATAGATATTGTGATACCCCTCGGTTTTTTTTCGCAAGAATTTGCAGCGCTCTCTTGCCGGTTCGTAAATCCCCGCAGCAGAACCACGCCGCATTTAAATCCACAACCAATTCCCCCAGCTGGGAGAAAACGGGACAAACTCGCATTTGTCTTCACTAATGTGCTTTTTTATTTAACCCTCACAGCATGGAGTTTCTCAAGCAGGCAGGCACAAATCTACGCGTTTCGGGATAGCATATCCTTTGTTCACGATCAATTTGGCTCCAGGCTCTCAGTCTCAATATAGTGAGTCACAGTATTACATCATTTCCTGTTTGATGTTATTTTGGCCCTCGGCCTTCTGGATCATGTAGTTTTTTGCAATTTTTGTAATACTTTTTTTATCCGTCTGCATAGCCTATGTCCTTCTGCTGCAACTGTCCTTTTCAACGCCGTATTGGGTGTTGTGATTGGTGCTGTGGTTACTGAGATTACCCACCTCAAAGGTTTGGGCTCTCTCTTTATAATATTAGTATGGATATTTCATATATATGTTATTGTATTGTGCATGTATACTTTGATGGTTCATGGAAACCAAATAAAATACTACTACTACTACTGAAACGTGCTAATGACGGCTCTCTCAACAAACATAACACTCTGTCTGAATTGAAGCAGTGAAAAGTGCATCTGTTCTGGTTTTTGTAGGTAATCGCCATTAAGGCCACATCCATCCAATCTTGATGGCTCTTTTCTCTCTTCTGAATGTATCGTCCTGCGTGTTTAATGTAACATGACTAACGTATGAAGCCACACACCTCCATACAATATGTTTGCTATCCCTGCTTAATTGGAGCCTGTGATTACAGGTGAGGTCCACAGGCTCAAATTACTGGGGACCAGCACATACATGTTTTACTCAACAGACTTTGATCCAGAACAAGGCAGACAAAAACATAAAATGAGGAAAGGAGGAGGAAGAAAAGGATGAAAAAGTAGTAGCAAAGGGTGCAGTCAGGGATAGAAAATAACCTGCAAGCATCCTGTTCTTCGATAGAGTTGGTCACAGACTTCTGAGCAAAATTTTAAACACCAATACTTACTGCTTTGCAAATTATGCACCAGCACATATTGTTTTGTAAATTAAGCACTGTTGCTCTTTGAGTGACAAGACATACTTCTCTGATTATTTTTTTCAATAATTTTCTTTTTCCAAATACAAACAAAATATTGCAAATTAGAAAGGCAGGTCAGCAGTTATTCATCATTAGTAGACAAGACATACTTCTCTGATGCTTCTAAAGCACGTTTCTTTCAGAATAAACCTTGCCTGGAAATCCTTCTGTTAAAATAAAGATCTCACAAACTTTCTCAGGAAAAGTTCCCATAAGCTTCCCTTACAAACTAACATTTTACTCCGGCTTTAACCTAGTTCTGCCCATATTCATACATCTTCGTAGTTTGCACTCATCTCTAAATAATTGACATCTTTAACTTGGTCAAACAAAATGGCTCAAAATCTATCAATTTGTTAAGCCTTTATTAGAACACACTACAGAAACAAGCTGGTTACTGTGTTAATAGAGAATGTTACATTGGACACTATTTTAGGGACTTTTGAATATTCAGTTTTAATGGAAGTCATCTGCACAATCATCAAGTCCATTTCTGATCTTTATGTAAAATATTAAATTATATATATCTCTAAATTTGAACATCTGTTGTAAGCAGTCCAACTATTATCAACAACTGGCATTTAGTTAAAAGGCAAAACAACATAGATCATATGATGGGTAATGCTGTAAATTAAAGAGTAAGCCTTTGAAAGTGAGGAGTATGCCACTGGCAACAATTAGCTGACGTTGTGATCAGCAAAGAGTAGTCATAAGGAAACAGCCATTACAATGCAGCTGTTACCATGGAGAGCCTTTAACACGCATGCGTTACAATGGATACACTGTGTCAATGAATCGCCTTTACCACACATTTTTATACAACGAATATGTTTTTACCATGCATGCCTTTACAATGAATTAACATTGTAAAGGTATGAACGGTAAGGGCATATCTGTGGTGCTGGTGGTAAGGGAATATGCGTGGTGGTAATGGCACCAGCTTGGTAAAGGCTGTCAGCGTCTTTAGAGGAAATGAAGAAACCCTTACACTTCTACTTGATGACCTGTGCTGTGCCTGAGAAGAGCTGTGCGATGCCTGAGAAGAGCTGCCTCGTCGTTGTGAAGAGGTAAGGGGGATTGGGCCTGGGGCAGGAGGTGAAAAAAAGGCTGGGGATTAGGGTATCGCAGGGGTCCAGTTTTAGGGCTCAGGACAGGGGACAGGTATTTTAACAAGAGCTTGAGAGGGAGGGGGTCATGCTGCAATCTTCTGTTATGGCTCAAGGCAGGGATCGCAATTTTTTTCAAAAGCCTGGGGGACAGAGGGCAGTCACACTGGAGTCTAGATTTTGGATTGGGTCAAGAGTCGGTATTTTTAACAAGGGCTGAGGAAATAGAGGGGTGCACTGGGACTGGACAAGTTTTAGGGCCCAAGACAGGGGTCAGCTATTTTGAATGAGTTCATGGGGGTCACGCTGGGGTTTAGTTTTTGGGTGTGGTGCAGGGTTCGGGTATTTTAACAAGGGCTGGGGGCACGGGAGTGGTAATGCTGAGGTCTAGTTTTAGGGCTCAGGTCAGGAAGTGTGCATTTTTAACAAGGGGTGGGGTGGAGGGGTGAACCTGGAGTCTAGGTTTAATGCTCAGGGCAGGGGTTGGGTATTTTTCAAAAGGACCGGGGCGGTCAGGGAAAACCTTTACCACTCATAAGCCTTTAGAATACATGCCTTTACAATGAAATTCATTGAAAAGCCATGCAGGTAAAGGCATCTTTGCAGTAGAAAAATGTGTGGTAAAGGTTAATCATGGTAAAGGCATGCATTGAAACAGAATGTGTTGTTCCATCATGCATCCATAGTCAGATCTCATCTAGGGTACAAAGCTACAAATATAGCATTTTGTGACTCCTATTTTTGTGAATCAAACATGCATGCAAATTGGTAACTGCTAACATATTTGTATGTACCAAGGATGCAGCAGAATACTGAATGACTTTGAATCGTATTCATAAAACACGAAATTACTTTGGGCGCGATTACAAGTTTCGGTGGTGCACAGGCACACGGTATGTCACTGCCATGTCCCTGCACCACAGAAACGCAGCGCCGCCTGCCCATCAGATTGCGAGTTTAAAGTGGTCTGGTGGGCAGGCAGGTGGCCTGGCAGTCACAGGGCCATGCCTCTTTCAAATGCCATGGTGCCTTTGAAAAATGCACCGCAATGGGAACGCAACACAAGGTTCCTGCACGGCATGGACTTGAAAGTCACAGATGTATGCTCCTCTAACAGATCTCCTTTAAAAGAATGCATCAAATAAAAACTTTAAATATCTCTCCTTCAAGGATCTTGAGGTTTTTAAGTGTCTAAAACACACAATTGTACTAAAACCAATACTACTATCTCCTGACTCCTCTAAAACATTTAAGTACCAACCAATGCTTCTGACCTGGGTTTTGGAGCTGTTGTGTCTCAAGAAATGGAAGCAGGTGAAGAGAAGCATATTCTTCACATTAGTCCAAAATTAGTCCCCAGTGACATATCACACCCAGTGATCAAAAAGGAAATTTTGGCCATCAAATGGGCCATTAAGCAGTTTAGATATTACCTGGAAAGAAGGCCTGCTGTTCTATTTACTGACAACACTCCCCTAAAATGGTTAAGTAGAAGCAAGGGTGCCAACTTTAGAGTGCTCAGATTGTTTCTTTCTGTCCAGACATTCCAATTTATTTGAGGTCTGACATCAAAAAGGAAAGGAACAGAGGAATGTTAATTTCCTGATGTCCACTTTACTCCGATCTGGAAAAACTTAAAGAGTGGGTATGTCACGATTTGGGTAAACGGGCAAAAATGAAGGATTTACCAGAACTCCCATGCTACTCTTCTCTGGCCGTGAAATGTTTACAACAGCATAAGAAAGGGGTTCAAAACAAAGGGCTGAATATAAGAACAAAAACAGGGAAATAAGTATTACTTTTACAGGGAGAAGCGATGAGCAAAGACAGCGAGGAAGGATCTAAGGAAAGGAAGGAAGTGGAAAAATGGTAGGAGTCAGGAGTCAAGGAGAAAGGGAAAAGAATGCCATCTGAGACGCTAGGAGGAGATAAGATGCTGACAGAATAGCTGCGAGGAGATTTGCGGATCGTAATGGTGAAAACTGGTAAGGCACAGTAAAGAAGAATGTTTTGGGAGATTTTTCATTCTGCACGAATTTTTTTCTTTCTTAATTTCCTTACTTTGATTTGAGGGTATTTGTTCAATAGAGGGGGATGACCAAACCTACGATGAGGAAAGCTAATTAAGACATACAGTATCAAAGAAAAAGGAACTTATAGGAATAGTTATTCTACCAACGTTTACTTTTAGTTTTGTTACTGCTATAGAAAAAAACTGAAACCAGACACAAATGTAGAATGATATAAGTTTGAAGAAGAAATCCAGTTAATTGTCCAAAATGAGAATAGTACCATTATACAGTGGTATGATGCTGGAATATGAATTTTCCTTAAAACAATGAAAGGACAAGAGGCATTTGGCAAAACAGGAACAAGTTGGTTTAATTAAACTCATTGGCAAGGAGAGCATCGACAGAGTCATGTCTGTAGACAGTCTCAGTGTACAGAAGTTTTGGGCTCATATATATACATTTTGTGGGTACAATAAGACACTTCGACATTCTTTGAAAAGCATCGTAGTCATACAAAACAAGTACAACCGTCTAATAAAGTGTACAAAGAAGGCTCTTGACTTCGAGGAGAGCTAGTGTGGGCCAGTGTGTGATTGTCCAGATGTCCAGTGTAGTGAGTGCATGATCACCTCATGAGGCTCAACTGGCTGATTGAAGGGTATCATTCTTTTTTAAAAAACTAGCTTTTAATTTGTTTTAAAAAGCTTTTGCACTTACCTTGGGCACTATTGCTGCACTTGCCTAAATGAGGTCCCCGGTCCAAAGTGGTTTCAACTTGCATGGAGTGATCGTAGGACAGTGGCAGTGCTTGGGTTCAAAACTTCTGGGTAGTTGGTTACTAAAGCTACATGGCAGCGCGGATGTGCAGCGGCTCGACTGGCTGATTGAAGGGTTTCAGTCTTTTTTTTAAAACTTGCTGTTAATTTGTTTTAAAAAGCTTTTGCATTAACCATGGGCACTACTGCTGCGTTTGTCTCCATACTGTCCTCTGTCCACTGCGGTTTCCGCTTGCGTGGAGAGACCGTAGGAGAGAGGTGGTGCTTGGGGAAATGATTTCTGGGTAGTTGGTTACGAAAGCCGTATGGCAGCATGGACGCGCACCAGACATGCACAGCGGGTGTTCCAAAGGTGCACCAAAGGTGTGCCAAAGGCAAGCCCGTCTGTGTCTGTATGCATCCGACCGGGGCCAGGGGCCATAACTCCTTCCCTTAAAGGTAAAATTGTATACTCCTCTTCCCAAATCCTAAGGTTATAGAATCTTGCTGAAGAAAACTGTTGCCATTCTATGCATTTATCTAATGGTGACTCATCATGCACTCACTGTTCCTTCAGGCTGTGTCCGGTCTTAGAGATGCAGTCGAATGTACATACTTCGTACACATACAAAATGTTTTTATTGAACTGTAGATCCTTACCTGAACACTCTGCTGAATTTAATATACTCCTGGAAGAGGAACAACCAGCTGTTTTATTTTCAACTGAAACCTGGCTCCACAAAGACTCTGAACCTGATCTGGTACAAACTTTCCCTCCTGATTATAATATCCAGCGTAAAGATCGTGATAGGAGGAACGGTGCAGGCCTTGCTTTTATCTTTAAAAGTATTTCTAATTGCTGTGTTGAGACTAACCTTATCTCTGACTGGGAAAGCTTATCTTTCGCTATTTCATTCTCTGCTACACTCACCTTTTCAGGAATTTCAATATATCGCTGCCAGGGGGTGTGAAATAGGAGCCTCTTTAGCAAGTTCCTCCACTAACGTCACCCTTTTAGGGGATTTTAATTTACACTTTGATGATCATAACAAAACTGATGCCTTGGACATTACTCAATACTTATTAATGATCCAATTAACACAAAAAGTTAAAGGCCCCATGCAAGAAAGGCCAGAATGTAGACCCTGTTCTAAACAACAACAATGAACTGTCAGTGAGTGTACCTATTCCTCTGCCCTGGTTGGATCATTCGCTGATTCCTATCTTTCTGAACTTTTTAAGACAACCCACAGTTACAGAATCTCTAAATAGTAAAGTCTGCCCTTGGTCTAAGCTTTCTGTGGAATCCAGGACCTCTGTGCTTAAAAATTCAAAGCTTAACCTAGATCTTCTTCCCATTTAGCCTTCGAAAAATTCACTTACTGGATAAAGTCCTCACTGGACACAATCCTCCCTGTTAAATCCAGCCTTACAAGGGTGATAGAAAAATTGTCTCCGTGGTTCTCGTGCAAACTCTGGTTACTCAAGCAAGCCTGTAAACAGATGGAGAGTCCATAAAACGTTATCAATCTGAAATAAAAAAGGCACAGGCACTTTCTTATGAAGGAAAAATTAGTTCAGAACCAAACAAACCCAGGGAAATCTTCCACATTGCAAAGAACCTCCTAGCACCCCCCCTGATGTCCCCTCTGATCACTGTAATGAACTTGCTGATTTTTTCCATGGAAACATTCATGACATATATAATGCATTCCCTGGAGCTCCATTTCCATGTGACCTTTACCATGAACAAGTCCCCGGATTACATTAAGCATTCGTTGGAGGAATTTCCGATTATGGATCCGGATACACTCTTGAAAATTTCTGCTCAAATAAAATTGGGTTCCCCCTTGATCGGGCACCTCCTCACATTCTACGTAAAATCAATGACATTGTACTCCCAGTTCTACTGGAAGTGGTAAATCTCTGTATTTCAACTGGCCAAGTTCCACCTCCTTGGAAACACGCCATGGTGAAAGCTCTACTCAAAAAGCCGCGTCTAAAACCCAGATGTCCTATCTCCTTGCTTCCTTGTTTCCTATGGTCTGCAAGGTCTTAGAAAAGTATGTCAATACGATTCTCTCCAAATTCTTAGAAATTCATAAACCTCTGCACTAATCCTAGACCAGTTTTTCTCCTCAGCATGGAACAGAAACCACTCTCCTTGCCGTAGTTGAAGAATCGAAGAAAATACTCAACCAAGGAGGAACAATTGCTATATCCTCCTTGATCTTACCTCTGCATTGGATATGGTCAACTTTGACATACTTCTTAACTGACTTAGTAATGTTGGTGTGTCAGGGAAAGCCATCACCTGACTCATAAATAGGACAACATTCCAAATTTTTGTGAGAGAAAAATCTTCTAGGACCCTTTCACTCAGTAGTAGAGTGCCCCAAAGCTCGTCACTGAGCCCCACTCTATTTAATGTGTACATGAGAACACTTGCTGAGATTATCTTGCCATATGGGATTAAAATGTTCACATATGCTGATGATAGTCAGCTGGTAGTAGCCCATAACCATCCCCAGAATTCTCCATGTGACCTGGAATCTTGTCTTGAGGCGGTGATGCAACAATCCTGTCTCAGGCTCACTGGAGAAAAACAGAAATAATGCTCCTAGGCAACTCTCCTATTATTGATTTTAAGCAGGTGTGACGAATCTGCCTTGGACCTGCCCTGGCCCCTAAATCTAAGATTAAAAGTCTAGGCGCTAGATGTAGGTAAATTGGATTTACCGATTCATAAATACCGAATTTTGCCGATTCGGTATTTATGATTCGGTAAATCCAATGCAGGTAAAAAATCGCTAAAAAATACCCAATCGGTAGGATTCGGTATTTACCGGATCAGTATTTACCGATTCGGTAATTGCCATTGCCTTGAGGCCCATAGGAAGCAATGGCAATTACCGAATCGGTAAATACCGATAAGGTAAAATTACCGAATTGTCAAGGGGGACAGGGTGTCACTTTGACACCCTGTTGCACCCCTGATTCTGGCTTGTGTGCCGAGCCATGTGACACACATACAGATGTGCATGTACACAGGAATTCGTTATTTACCATGAAATAGTATTTCATGGTAAATAACGAATTCTTAAGGGCCTGTGGCACTATTTTAAGCGCCACCTACATCTAGATATACCGATTCTGTAAATTTACAGATTCGGTATTTTACCGAATCGGTAAATTTACAGAATCGGTAAATTTACAGAATCGTTAAAATTTGGGCCCCCTACATCTCAAAAACCAAATACCGGTCGGTAACGGCCAAAATAGGCCGTTACCTACCGGTATTTGGTGTCCTACATCGGGCCCTAGGTGTCTTGCTGGACAAATCGCTCAGATTTGACCATCAAGCAGTGGAAATAACAGGAGCAACTATGGTATTCGTAGACTGGTTTGGAAAGTTCTACCTCTCCTTCCCATGGGGGCTAGGAGAATCATGGTCCAAGCTTTGGTCCTCTCTTGTTTGGACTACCGCAACTCCCTATATCTGGGAGCACCTAAATCCGCAATAAGGAAACGTCAAGTTGTCCAGAATTGTGCCATTTAACTGCTACTTAATATCCCTAAAACTCAGTATGCTAAGCCTGTTCTGAAGACCTTACACTGGTCTGCCATTTCGGAAAGAATAACATTTAAATCCCTGTGTATAGCCCACAAGACTCTTTGGGGGAAAGGCCCCTCAATCAATAGCTCTCTCCTCACCTTTTTTAGCGCCAAGAAATTCTTTTGCTCTGCTAACTTGAACTGAGCCACTATTCCCAAAACCAGAAGGAGGAGGAGTGGGGGCAGTTCTTTTTCCCACAACAGAGCTAGACTCTGGAATACCCATCCCCTGCACCTTTGTTCAGACACTCACAATCTCTCTTTTTGAAAGCTTCTAAAAAACTTGGCTGTTTCAGAATATCACCCAGTGAATGAGTCACCAAATACTCTCCCTGTCTTGGCTGCTGGGGCTGGGATGCCTTAGGGCAGCTATGCGCTCAATACATGTTTACTAATAACAAATGTTTACTAATAATAATAATAATAATAATATCCTGATTGGCTAAGTGTTCCTAACTCATGTGGCATCTAACTTTGTGGTATTTTAGGAATGTGCTGCTTCGGCGAAACGTGTTTTATTGGGGCCAATCTCCTCCGTCCTGCTTGTGATGTGACTACCTATCTATGGTATTGATCAGGGTTTACCCTTGTTATGTTTTATAGGGTACCCAAAAAAGGCCCAAGTATTATCCTAACCTTTCACCTACATTTACGGTACCATTACACAACATAACAGGTTTTGTTATTGACTTTTTACCTAGTAAATTGCTGCATAAATAGTTGTGTGGTGTTCCCAAAAACTAGCCTCATTAATTATGCATGGAGAGTCTCTGAATCACAGCAGGATTACCATATTCTGCTTAATATGTATAAGGGTCATCCCTTCCATCATCCTCGGCTGACATGACACAGCAAGGTACAATCCCCTGAGGGTACCTTTTGGGTATACATATACCATATACATACCATATGTTTGCCAAGGCAAGCAGAGGAGATAGACTTCCATGCTGCCACATTGACGCAAGATGCTGAGGTTATTGCACACAGATACTCCAGCTCGCAGTGGTGTGACATCCCTCGCGGTGTGTCCATCTCAAGACCAAGACGGGGTCCCACAGTCTCTCACTTTCAGGTAATGGGGTTGACTTCAGCCAAAGGGGAAATCTTGGCTCCATACCTACATAAATGCTAGGTACACATAGGTACATCTAGATAGGGTTGCATCTTAGGAGTACACTTTAATACTGTCATGTGTTTTTATACCTATCTGTATTCATTGTTTTAGCACTAGGGTAGAAATCTACTATCCATTTCCTCAATTCATGCTTATAATCCTCTGTTTCTGTCTTATGGTTATTTAGCAAACCTATTTTACACTAGAATGATGCTGGTTCAATAAATGCTTATTGAAAACATCCTCACTGTTTATTCTGTATATCACCTTGATACAAAGTGAGCACGAATGAATGAGTAGAAAGTACTGTACTATTTCCACGATCCCTGATGGGACAGGATTGTCATGTTCGATAGTCGTCAAGAACTATTCTCTCCTTGGTAAGAGGAGTTTACGGTGGGACTGTGTGATGGCTGGTATACAGTCAAACATATACTGTGGGGGTGTCAGGAATCAGTTTGGACACCAATCCCACAGTTTATGTTGTCTAAACACACAGACCCTTTATAGGTTTAAAGGAACTACACGACATGGTTGGTTTGGTACTTATTTAACGGTCAAATCTGAGTAGTCCAGTCGTGTTTTCTAAAAGACCCCTACTCACATTTACCCAGAGCCGTCTGGAGTGGGAAGGGAAAATCCACCACAGTTGAGTAGGCATATCCCAAGAATTGGCTGTAGGTTTATTCAAGCTTGATGGACAAATAGTTCTTATTGTGCAAACCCCATATCTCAGTTTCCTTGACACCTTGTCAACAATGGCTGATAAAGATCTTGGTGCACCAGTAGAGGAAGGAGAACAATAAGGCAAAACAAACATTTCAGAAAATGTCAAAACTGCCCTTACTTTAAAACTAGCAGAGCATGGAGTCACAGCTAGGGGTTGGACAGTAGCATTCATAAATGAGGCACACAAATCATATAAAACTGAGGTATTCTATTCATGGGTTAAATTCCCACAAGCAGCTGCAAGCACAAATTCCATTCATTCTTACATTGAAGATGAAACACCAGAGGAATACTGTCCATTTTAGGACATTGAAATTCTGCTAACCTACCAGGAGCACATAAAGTGGTTTAAAGGTGCACTCCCACACAAAAAAGATAAAGTTAGACTTGGTCCGCTCGGTGGAGATGGATTGACTTGGCTGGTCCTAGCAGCTTACACAACGCACCCAGACATTGACATAATCCCAGTAGCAGACTTACATCCGCTACACAAATAAATAATAAAACTTTACAGAAACCTGAAACAGTTCGTTATGAGAACATTCGCACTTGAGCCAACAAGGGCCACACCAGCAGGACAAATTCAGGGATCTACAACTAAAAAATAACCCCACAAACTCTACAGGCGGTTATGGGTAAAATGCCTACTAGACATGAGCAAATGCCATTCTGGATAGCTCAGAAAATAACACAGTTCCACACACAAGCCCTCAAGAAATACATAGAATGGTAAAAATCTGCTTGCCAATGGGGATAGCTCCCCAGATAAAGGATTGTATCTCTTTAATAGCAGTAATACCAGATGTATTAAAACAGATACCAAATGGTTATGGAGCAGAACCTGCTCTGAACTTAGGGATGAAATTGTTAGGAAATGTTGCCCAGGTATCAACTATAATCTTATCAAACATAAAAGGGGAGGCAGCAGCAGTGGCAGTATGCCAACGCCTGAGGGATTTCAGTCCTTTGCAAAAGGAGCGTGAATTACCTCAAATTATCTAAGATACCTATACCAAATTAGGTGGAGATAGTTTGGGAGCTAGAGCAACAAAACCTCAACTCATGGGTGATCCTGAAAATGATAACAGCAAGCAAGCACCTGATTCTTCCAAAAAGAAATGGGATAATAAAAAAGAAAAGAATAGAGAGAATAGATCACAATCAAGGAGTGGGTCTCCTCAACAGGAGCCGTTCAAAAGGAGATACAACTTTAGGAATCATGATAACAATAAAAAACCTGACAGGTATCAGGATACTGATACACGTTCCTCTCGTTCCTTTCTGGGATCATCTAAAAACTCCAAGAGGGAAGGACGGTCAGAACACAGAGAAGAGGAACGGAAAAAGTCCAGAGACACACAGTGTACTTCGTACTATAATATCAAAAAAGAAGATAAACCAAAATCAAAACCTCAATTTAAAAAGAAGAAGGTAGCAGGTCTTAAAGTGACATGCCCAGAATTCTGAAGACTCTACTTCTGAACAGGTAATGGGCTCTAACAGTGCTAGACAGTGCAGCAGAAGTAACAATAGCTTACCAGAACCTCGTGGGATTTCTGGTGACAGCGGAGTACAAGGAACACATCACAGTGAAAACTCCTGAAACAAGGGTAAGTGTCCCACATTGGTTACATGCGATTACACTCCAAATGGAGGGGAACAAACCCAGAAAAATTAAGGGTCTCTTTTGGGAGAACCTGACTTTTGGCTATGACATCCATTTGGCCCAAAATTATTGGCCACCTGAGATTGTTATTTTACTGGCTTTTTCTGACCTTGTTCTAATATTCTTAAAACGTACATATTCGCAGGAGTGGGTGGTAGCAAATACTCCAACAGGTCAGGTCACCATGTAATCCCAGTAAAAACTATTACAACTCTGTAGAGACAGTACCCTATTAAACAAGAAGCGAAGATACAGGTCAGGGAGATCTTAGATCTACTTGAATACCAAGGTCTAATAGAAACTTGCACCTCTCCAATGAATAATCTTTTGTTTCCTGAATTTTCAATTAGCGATTGGACACAGGAACACACAGATATCGTTTGTTCATTACAAACTGACATGCTAGCTTCAAAACACCTACACACAAATGTAAATACCACAAATTTGTTGATCCGTGTAATAGCTAGTCAATCAGGGTACACTTTCCTAACCTTCGATGAAGGCAAAACAGTACTGATGCATACAAATCACACTTATACTCAAATCTTGAAATGCGTTTTACTTCAACAGAGAAGATTCTGACAGCAGTACAGACTGCTGTAGTGAGAGAAAGATCACTGGCTCAGGGGAAACAAATAAATGACGTAACTCCAGTACCAGCCTTAGAGGCTGTTACAAAAGCTAGCGTTCTGAACACTAAAGCTTTACATCCAAGATGGATACAATGTGCTAATTCTCTCACTGCAACAGATGTAGATTACAAAGTTGATTCTACACTAAAAATGCAAACATTTCTGCAATACGAACAATAATATCCTCTTCCACATAAAATATTGCCTCTAGATCAGTATGAATACATTATTTCCACTGACGGTTCTGCTCAGGCTGCCATAGGTAGTAAACAACAAGACAGTGCAGCTTGAGCGATTGTGTAAGGACGTATGCAGAACGGCAAGTTCCATCCTAGTAGAACGACAACGCATTCTGCATGGCACAGCTGGCAGAATTAAAACCCTATTACTGGCACTAATACAAACGGATCGGGAATTCCCTACACTTATAGTGTGCGATTTATTTTACTGTGTCCAGTCGTTCAATTAATATCTTCACTATTAGACTCAGAATGGCTTTAAAGTCGCAAAAGGTTGCACAATAAAGTAACCCTGAGCGTAGTTCGTGTAGTAGCGCTACGCATAGCTACGTGAAGTGCACTTCGCAATACGCAAGCTACGAGTAGCTACGTAAACTGCGTAATGCACTGTGCAAAATGCTGTTTGCAATGATTGCACAGTGCCGGATGTTTGTCCGCACTGTGCAAACAGTGCAAACCACAATTTGCACAGTGCAAGTGGTCGTTTTCTGCCAGCAGCTTTCTCAATGCGGACTGGTAGTTTCTCATCGCGAGCGGTCGCGAGCATACGCGACCACTCGCAATGAGAAACCTGACCTCCCTGAGTTGAGAATCTCACCGGGAGGTTTATTTTCCATGCTCTCGATCAGCAACTTGATGTTGCTGATCGCGAATGAGTAAAAAGTCTCACTGGGATGTCATTTTGCTTGCTCGCGGTCGGCAACTTCACGTTGAGGACTGCGAGCAAGAAAAAAATGACAGCTACACCACGCTACGCCTGTTTGCATTGTGTTACATGCAATTTGGACATGCGAAGTAGCTCTAACTTCACAAAGTACTCAAGCGTAGCGTAGCACTTTGCCCAGGGTGACAATAAAGCACGCAATGCTTTGGGAACAAGTGGTAAAGTTGAAAAATTACTTGCCGAAAGCTCACTCTGAGTCATCAACGTGATGGTGTTCATATTGAAGGGAATTCATTGGCTGATAAAGCCACAGAAGGAGTAGTACAAACTGCTGCCATATCTGCAATCACTCGTTATAGCACGAGAATAATTTAAGCCATCTTACAGTAAGCCTGTACCTGTCCTAGGTGTTGAACGAACAAGAACAGTACTTCTTCTGCCTCTTGCCGGGAAAACAGAGATGCGATGCATCTCAATTGATCTGATCAAAACACAGTATGTGGCCGATCCTGAATAGAAGGCCACATGGGCTCCTGGGTAGCCGCTGCTCTCCTCTCACTACCATGAAGGAAGTTCAGACAGAAAGACTTATTACACTTGAACAGTCTACAATTCAAAGCAACGGAGTATCCAACAATGAAATTGAACTCGTTCCGATTGAAATTAAACAACAAAACACAAATGAATCACTGATATCAATTTGGCCTAACACCAACATCTACATCAGTATGTCTCTACAGGAGACAAAACCTTCTTAGCTACCAAAGATAGATCGTACTGCATTGGGCTACTTCATCAATTTCGATACATTTTCTCTGGATCCAAATGAAACTGAGTCACCACACGCTCCAGTTTCCCAAAAAATACAACTTCAAGATTTCAATTATTTTTTTAAATATCTAGTTTCACCATGGCTACAGCTCTGGATATTCACTGGTATACTGATCCTACTTTTCTGGATAGGTTTAGAAACTGTCTTTTCCTTGATCGTCAGCTGACACTATCTCCCAGAGCAGTATCAAAAGTGAACTTGGATTGAAACCTCATACGTCATCTCAATAGTGAACAAAGAGACCTATCCTAGGTGAACATTACAGGAGTTCCAGTTCGTGACGAAATATTTTGGGATACAGTTTCCTATGATGTATTTGGTCCCTCTGAAATTTTGAAAATACCACACATATTCAACATTTCTTTAAATGATATCATTACCTCCAGTACATACTTTTGAAACTGTGAATGATACTTTGTCTAATTTAGAACCGTCTGCAGCATTTTCAACAAATGAAATGTTTGATGACTCTTCTGATTTTAAAGAAACGTACTGTTATCAACATTATGGTCATCACTTTTTACATACGAGGGCACTATATAATGTTTTTGTATACCACCAACGGGAACATTGCCCAACACCACCGAAATGTAGTTCACAAACATTTGCATAAAAGTTTGCTTATTTTGTCTGGATTCAGTATATCTGATCCACGCTCATATTGTTATATGCTTGCACCTTCATCTGCAAAGAAAAATATGCTCACTAACACAAAAAAGACAACTGTCTGAATGGGGTTTCGGCTTATGGAAAGACATTATAGACATTAAATCGGTCTGGGGGACTAAAGAAGGGCAGGTTCAGGGAATTAAGGCACTAGTTGGAGCTTGCCTCTAACCGCAACAATTGATTTTCTCAAACAACACTGTGCAACAGACTTCCTGTCTTGGGTTATCCAAGATTAAAGACTAGAACACACCTCTCATTTCCTCATCCAGTTGGAAGGGATGGTTAGTTTGGCCTATCAACACAAATAGATGTCATTCAAGATTCAAAGGTACCGCCAAAGTGTTTAGTATCCATAGGCCTGATGTACACTATGTACAACAAGAACATCCAGGGGTGGTGACATCATACAGTGTTTGGAAGATATGCCTAGATACCTCAACACTGTCCCAGGTGTAACAACACTTGTCCCTACTGCCAGATGACATGGATCTCAGGGATTTTTTACTAGGTCCCCGAAAGCAGCATCAGAAATGCTTCTTGTATGCTACTTACACCAAAATTTGGAAAATCTATCAACAGGAAGCTGCAAAGAGATTACGTGAAATTGACAGAATGAACTTAAAGAAGGCCTTGGCTGTCATAGACAATGGCATGACCACACTAACATCTAGGATTTATTCACTGGGCAACATTGCATCTTCTGCTATAAATATGAAGGAACAGGATCTGTCCATCTTACAATACAGACAATCACTGTTGCGTTCTATTATGTTATTAATCTGGAGGCTACAATCACTGCACTCTGGGTATGTTCCCAGGAGATATATCAACAGTATGTCTCTGTTTTCTGCATATAATTTGACTAAAAAGCAGACTCTATAGTACAATGAATTGCAAAATATTCAATGCTGCGCATTAAAAACCTAGACCAATTACCTTTCACCATGGCAGAGTTTAATTCATGGCCATATAGCGTTACCAGTAACAACTTTCCAGCTTCAATATTGCCTACAACACCACCAGGTAGGCAGGTAGGCAGGTATGAAGCAATGGGTAGGGAATTCATCCATGAATCTTGTTAATTAACATATAGATTTAGATGCAGAAACGGGGACACTGAGGTGTTTCTCAGCGGTACAGACTGAGAGAATTTTTTGAGTGGATCTCTCATTTGCCAGGACATTATCCTTCATGGGTATTGTGATGGTTCAATTGCTAACTTATTCTGTCATTTGAAAGGTTCCCCAGCTGTCGTGAATAATTCAGTGTTCAGGCTGCTCTCGAATGGAAGTTATTTAATTCAGGATGAACAAGGTTGCAGTGGGATGCTTCTGGGCATCATGTATCTTGTCACTGTCAGTTCCTGGGTTACTTGTAGTATGCAATTATTGGTTGCACTGACCCACACAGTCAGGGAGGCATTGTTATGGTCTTTGTTGAATGTTTCCTTTATACGATTTGATATTCTGAGCCGAATGAACGCCTTGCTTTTACAGAATGATGTGCCCTTAATCGCATTGCTGCTGCCGGAATTCCCCCGTGGTGCAGGGTAATTCCGCATGTGCACGGTTCTGATGGCCCGGACGTCCTTCTCACATGCCCACCGTGACGTCAGACGGCCGGGGGCCATACGGTGCACGGAAGAGGTTAACCTCAGCCTAATAGACTTTTGATCTCTAGGTTGCAAGGTCCTCTGCTGAATTACAGGCATTGGTACTGACTAACTGCCCTTTCCACTGCGGAGAAATGGTACAGCGTATATTTAACATGTCTGATACGAAGGGTATAGTACACCTATTTAAGACCATAGGTTCTGGACTGTTAAGCACCTTTCAGACAGTCTTCGGAGTGATTCGAGCTTTCATGCAGTCCGTATTCTGAAGCATTTTTGGAGGGCTTTGACTTATCCTGGTAGCAGTAGTCGGTATCCTGATTTAATTTTTTCTGCTAAGCAATGGACATCCCAGTCACCAAGACAATGGAAAAGATGCTCTTGGAATGACATTACCATGAACGCATGGTACTCCATCTTGGCACACCTCAACTTTGGGAGCTAAGCAAATCTATTTTCTCATTGTTTGACCAGTCTGGATTGACTGTGCTCTGCCTGTCCATTGCTGCTTGTTCTGCAGCAATGAATATGTGTTGATTCTCTGTCTAACACGTCTATCGGTTAGGCCACTGGACATGGATGCATTGCTGGACCTGTTAACGGCCCACATACTGAAGTGTCCCCAGCGTATTCCGATGTTGATCCACCATGGGATGCTTCAGCTCCTTTTAGACTGTAAACAGGCTCTGCTACAGACACACAGGCTTTGGATATTACAAATGCTCCTCCAGCATTGGCTATGGGAACTGAGGGAGATCATCTTTGCTCAATTAACCTGATCTGTGAGGTGTTACAGGGACCGTCATCTGCGAAGGAAATCAGCTGTCATGCTGCATCTCCATCACAGGACACATAAACATTTGGCTCTCCGTGTGCTTGGAGGAATTTGCCCTTTTTCCAAAACAACTGAAATTGGAATTTTAAACAAAATGTTTCTTTTCTATACTCTTATTGAGCTCCATGGCTTTCAGATGTACTCAGTGGCTCAAACTTTATATATGAACATATTTTAAAGGACTATCAGAGTTTACATTTTAGAAATGTTATGAATTATTTGAAGATTTATTAAACACCTTTTTAACAATGTTTAAATGTTTGAGTAGAAGGGCAGACAGTATACTATGTTTTAGTATACTGTCTGGTTGGATATGTACTGGGTGTTATGTTTCATAGGGTACCCCAATATAGGCCCAAGTATTCTCCTAACCTTTCACCTACATTTACTGTACCATTACACTACATAATGGATTTTGTTTGTGACCTTTAACCTAGATAAGCACTGCATAAAATGTTGTCTGCTTTTCTCTGAAAACTAGCTTAATTAATCATGAGATTCTCAGAATCACAGCAGGATTACTATCTTCTGGATAATAACTACATATAAGGGTCACCCCTTCTGTCATCCTTGACAGACATGACACTGCAAGGTAGAATCCCCTGAGGGAACCTTTTGGGTATATATACTCCATATCTCTGCCTAGGCAAGCAGAGAAGAAAGACTTTCATGCTGACACACTAACGTGAGACGCTGAGGTTCCTGCACGCAGACACTCCAGCACGCAGTGGTCTCACAGCCCTTGCGGGGTATCCATCTCGATACCAAGATGAGGTCCCACGGTCTCACACTTTAGGTAATTGGGTTGGTTTCAGCCTAGGGGGATTCTTGGCTCTACACCCACATACATGCTAGGTACACTTAGATACATGTAGTTAGGGTTTATTTATTTATTTATTTTTGACATTTTTAAAGCGCACTGTTACCCAGAGGTGTCCTGGCGCTGGGTGATCACTAGTATACGTGTGTTGAGGGATTAGTGTGTAAAGAGCCATGTCTTAAGGGCTCTCCTGAATGACAGCAGATCAGGACTCTGTCTGAGGCTCAGCGGCAGCGCGTTCCAGGACTTTGCAGCTCCCAGGGAGAAGCTCCTGTCCCCCAGCGAGCTTTCCTGACTCTAGGGACTGCAACCAGCCACTGCTCAGCCGACTTTAAGGATCTTGCAGACTTGTACCACTGGACGAGCTGTTTCATACAATGGGGGCCTAGACCATACAATGCCTTGAAGATCACGCAGAGCGCTTTAAAAACTATTCTTTTACGTACTGGTAGCCAGTGTAGCTTCACCAGATCCTGTGTTACCGAGGCAAACTTGGGTGTCCCCGTGATCAGGCGGGCTGCTGCATTCTGCAGAATTTGGAGTTTGTTTAGCAACCCCTGTTGGGCATTCAGCAGGAGGCCGTTGCAGTAATCCAGTCGGTACATCACCAGTCCTGTTACGACTGTCTTCCTATGTTCGTCCGCCAGAAACGGCAGGACTATCCAAATGGTTTTTAGAACAAAGTGGGTTGTTGAGGATAGTGCGTTAATTTGTGGCCTGAAGGACAGAGAGTCGTCCATTAGTACCCCCAGGTTTTTGACCTTTGCCACCGGCGAAGGGGGGGGTCCCCATTTCCTCTGGCCACCATCGTGGGGACCAGAAGTTGTCTCTGGACCCAAATAGCAGCACTTCCGTCTTTGCTGAGTTGAGTTTAAGGCAGTTTTCTGCCATCCAAATACTGACCTCCCGCATGCAACCTCTGAACCTGTCAGCTGTACTTTCTGTTTCACCCGGGAGCAACGACACCACTAGGAGTACACTTTATCACTGTCATGTATATTTATACCTGTCTGTATTCATTGTTTTAGCACTATAGTAAGAATCTACCATCCAATTTATTATATTGGTGGTTATAATCACTTCCATCTGTTTCTGTCTTATGGTTGTTTCAACACACCTATGTTACACTAGAATGAGGCTGGTTCATTAAATGCTTATTGGAAATATCGCCACCGTTTATTCTGTGTATCTCTATGAGACAAAGTGAGCACGAGTGACCGAGCAAAAAGTACTGTACTGTTTCCACAATCCCTGATAGGACAGGGTTGTCATGTTCGATAGTTGCCAAGAACTGGTCTCTCCTTGGTAAGAGGAGTTTACAGTGGCACTATGAGCTAGCTGGTATAATGCCTAACATACCTGGTGGGGTGTCTGGAATCAGTCTGGACACCAATCCCACAGTTTATGTTTGCTAAATGTGCAGATTCTCTATAGGTTTATTGGAACTACATGACACCCTGGGGGGCACGTTTGTCTTTGAGCTAATTGTAGCCCCACCTTTGACCTGTTAATCAATAGGCTTGGGTTTGGTTCGCAGGGCCTGTCTCACGATGCATCTCTGACTTGGGGTTGATGAGGATGTCATCTCGGATGAATCTGACAGCATTTATATGAGTTTGTGAGTGTATGCATCTGTAACAAAGCAGTCATTCGTATAACATTTACCAATATTCACATAATTATATGTACTGTTGTTATTTCGTACATCAACAATGCATTCAGTGAGATTGATGTCATTATGCATGCATATGTTACAGTGTACATCGACGTTGGATTTAATGGTATTAGCATCACTGTGCATGCATACATTACAGCGTATGTCGATATTGCATTTATTGGTACTGACACTGCTATGCATGCACACCTCAGGGTGTACATTGCTATCTTATTTATCAATCTCAACAGGTCCTGAAATCCCTGGCAGGTACCTAACTCAGTGATACTCAGAAGATAAGACTAAGAAGAAAAGACAATAAAGAACAGATAAAGTAGATTTAGAAAGAAGAACTCCCATTGTTATGAAAAAAAGATAGAGAAAAGGAATTAGAAATATTTAAAATATAGAGGAGAATATTTATCTTTTGTTTCCTTCTTTTGCTGAGGACCCTGGATGGGATGGTCTCCTGTTGGAAGAATAGTACAAAGTAAGAAAAGAAATAACTTCAATCAAGACCTTCACTCTTAAACGTCTCAGAAAATTAACAACTATAAATACTGGACTTCCCTGACACTGAATGTTAGACGTCAATATTCATAAAGTAAATAAAAAAGGTCGTACTACATACCTTCTGAAGAGTGGTCCTCTATTGACCATAAAGATAAATTCAAAGGAGGCCTGCTAAAATGATACCAGTAGATGCTTCCTGGCCATCGTCGAACAAGGATACAACTTCAAGCTAAGTGGACTAAGTCTACTTTGCCATTTCCCATGCACAAGGAATGGAGTACCAGCTTTTGACATTGATTCTTTTCACAGGAAAGGACAATATCTGCTGGGGTGAATTTCCCTAACCTCACCCTAGGTATCGCACACAATCCATGTGGGAATTTTGTTTTATTAGTTTTCATTCTATTGCATTCCATTGTATTAATATTAAAGGTTGTACAATGGATTGGTATTTTGGCTATCATTGGGACTGAACGAGTGTGGTGACCCCGATGATATGATCCAGAGTTATATGTGTAGTGGAACAATGCAGAAAGTCAGTTGAGAGTAAGTTTCACTGGGGAGCTACACAAAATACCTAGTGATGATTGATTGGATTCTTGGAATAATGAGACCACGCACTAATTGGTCCCAGATGAAAGAGTGTATCAGGTCCATATTATTTGAATTATTGGATTATTAACACCACACACGAGTTGGTCCGATATTTCATGTTCTTTTCCATACATTCATTTTTGTTTAGTTTCCTTGTGAAAATGTAAATCTATATATGTCTGCATATAAATGTATCCTAATTATTTACTCATCAAAGATATTTTCATCATTTTCATAAATGTTCCTCCCTTTCAATGCCAAGGTTGTAGAGAAGTACTGCCTGGCTGCAGATGTAGTTTTGCCACCTGTCGCTACTAAGTATAAGTTGAATTGTTGTTTTTTTATGCTTCCATGAAAGAAGTGTTTCTTTTGCCTTTTAGACAAGCAGTGGAAGCTGGTAAACACTGTGTGCTGTCATCTTAACTCTTCCGCATTAAACACAATGGAGTAACAAAGCAAATTAAACTTTAATATGCGAGCTCCTTCTAGAGTACGTGTTGTTTTCACCCCAAATACATTGGGCACACACCTAATAGATCTCTTTAGCCACAAAAGGGATTGTACCCTTTTTGGAGAAAAGGACAACTGGCTGACATTTATCACTCCTCTTCTGTTGATTTGTGCTTTGTTAGATAGGCAGTGATAATAGTCAGATAAATCAGATCAGAGAATCACTTACCAACAGGTGATACTTTAGAAGTGTATGAATATTTATTAAGCAGTATTAGTCTACAATTCATTTGTATAAGTACACCCCTTGCTGGGAGTGTGTGTGATTCTGATTGGGAGGCATTATTTTTGGACCTTCATCTGCCTAGATTTTCAATCAAGAGGCTGAAAATCAAATGTAGCTCAGGAAAGCCACATAACCCAATGGACTACTGTTAGATCTGTTATCCTTAGGGTCATCTTCCCGTCAGACATTTTATTTTGTTGGCATTAGGATTCTATGCACTTTACCACTACTAACCAGTGCAAAAGTGTGTGTAATCTCTCCTTTAACCACTTCGACGCTAATGACAAAGCCAGCTCGTCATGGGCGTTACCTGCCCTGCGCTCATGACGAGCTGGCTTTGTCACAAACAAGCCATTTACTACTTTTTCAGCGCACAGCAGGTAAACGCGGTAGCGCTGAAGCAGTTAAACATTGTGAAATTGGCTTACACCAAATTGGCACATTCAATTTACTTAGTAAGTCCCTAGTAAAGTGGTACTAGATGTACACAGGGTCTGTAAATTAAATGCTACCGGTGGGCCTGCAGTACTGACTGTACCACCCACTTAAGCAGCCTTATAAAACATGTCTGCAGCCTTTGTTTGCATTTTAAGCTGCCTTTTTGATCTGGCAAACTGAACCTATTTCCAAGCCTATACCCTCGTCTTTAATTATATAAGTCACCCCCAGGGTGCGCCCTGACAGTCCAAAGGGCACAGTGAAAAGTATTTAAAAAGTAGGACATACTTTTTATTTTACATGTCCTGGTAGTGAAACATTCTTACATTTGTTTTTCACTACAGCAAAGGTCTACCACTGCTAATGCATACCAATGGGGTTACGGTATTACATTTATTAATCTGTAACCTTTAAATGGAAACAGGCAACTCATTCTTTTCGGCGTTTCTGGAATTGTAATGAAAAATTATACCTTATGGTGAAGTCAGATTTTAAATTACAATTTAGAAAATGGCACTTTTAGAAAGATTACCATTTTCCTGCCTCAGCTCTTTGGCGTCTTCAGCCTGTCTCTGGATCACCTTACTAGGTATAGGTGGCAGTCGGGCATTGTGTATTCCACCTAGACATTCCTGGCAAAAATAAACCTATTTCCAAGCCTAAACCCTTAATTCATATACATCACCCCCAGGGTATGCCCTGGACAGTCCAAATGGCACAAAGCACATGGAAACAGGCAACTCATTCATTTTTGTTGTCTTTGGAATTGTAATGAAAAATCCTAACTCATGGTGATGTCAGATTTTAAATTACAATTTTGAAAATGCCACTTTTAGAAAGGTTACCATTGTCCTTCCTTAGGCATTTAGTGTATCAGCCTGTCTCTGGGTCACCTTACAAGTAGAGGTGGCAGTTGGGCATTGTGTATTCCTCCTAGACAGTCACTCACAATAGGGATCTTAGATTCGCCATTACTGGCAGGATGGAAGGAAGAAGCTGGGCACATCCCTACTTACACTTGAATATGTTTTATCTTGACTTCACACAATCGACTGCATACCCAATTTAATTATTCTGGAGCCTGGACAAGGCAGGGCATCTGTGCACTTCAAAGGCAAGCCTCTGGAAAATTCTCCAATTTCAAAGGCAGAACTGAGTATAAATATTGGACCCCAGACACCAAATCTTCAGTACACTTCTGGACCTGTGGATACTCTGACTGTAAGAAGGACAGCTGTGATACTGAGAGGACTGCCACTCTGCTAAGCTGCTTCTTTGAAGGCCAGCTACCCTGCTGTGCTGGCCTTCTGCTTGCTGCCCTCTTGCCTGGGTGAGAAAGACTGGACCTGCATCTGTTGAACCCAGTATGCCAGAGTGACTCCAAGGGCTAGTTGCCTGGCATCCTGACTTGGGCCTCAAATCCAGCACCTGGACTCTTCCATCTGTGAGTCTACCCTTCACATGTTGCCCCTCAAGTCCTGAGCTCTTGGAAGTTGGCCTAATGTGCTCTGCCAGCTCCAGTGAATCCAGTAAAACCAACATATCTCCTCTACTGTGCAGCACAAACTCGAGCCGAATGGATGCACTGCTGCTGTCCGAAAGGTCAGTTGCCCTGACATGCTGGCCTGATGCTGCTACACTCTTGCCTGGGTGAGAAGGGCTGGACCTGAATCTAGTAAACACAGGGCTATTTGACTGGCCTCCTGACTTGAGCCTCAAGAATAGGAGGCTCTAACAACTTCAACCCCAGCACCAGCATTCTGCCATCTGTGAGTCTACCCTGCCAAGTGGTGCCAAGTGGTGCCACTCCAGTTCTAGACTATTGGAAGTGAGCTTAATGTGCTCTGCCAGCCTCTGTGGATCCAGCAGAACTGACACGTCTCCTCTGCTGTGTGGCACAACTCTGAGCAGAATAAATGCATCGCTGCTGCTGTATGGGTCGCCTCCATTGTGAAGACGTGCCTCATCAAGACCACAGCTGTGTTTGGCACAGGCCCTCGCATTCCTTGTTAACGGCAGCCTCAACAAGGAAGCCATGTTCATCATCACAACCTCAGAGGCTCCTTTGAACCAATGAATCGTCCTGACTGCACAATGCATCCTTGATGCAAGCCATAGTTGACGGGTCCTTTAACGATGATGAAAGACCTTGCACCGCAGCCTTCCCACATCTCAGAACAGATGCAATTCTTTGGCTGCACAACCCATTTTCTATGCTGACCCTCGTAACAGTCCTCAAACCAGGATTTAAGGGACTTTGTTCAGTGGGCCTAACTGGGTCCCTGTAGCTATCCAACGCTCCATGTCCATCATGACCAGAAACTCACTGTTAGTGCTATATGTTTTTTGACGCCATTTTCACTGAAATCTTTTTAAATTTCAAATCTCTCTTTCGACTGATCGGAATTCTGTTTTTTTAGCCTTGTTTTATTTATTAAAAATTGCTCTATTTTACTAATGTGGTGTGCAATCCTTTTTATGACGTGTCTTCAACATAATACTTTACATATTGCCGCTGAGTTAGGCCTGACTGCTCTATGTCAAGCAACCAGAGGGTTGAGCACAAGCTTATTTAGGGTTGGCATTTTCCTCGGCCTGATAAGAATTGTGGTTGCTGACCTGGGCTTGCACCCTTGTCAACTAGTAATCTAATTTCTTACATTGATCAGTGGGGAGAATATGGACTTCTCTTTGTGCTGTGCCATACAGTGATTTAGTGTACAATACATCCCACATCTGAGACCACTTTGAGTTTAAAGTAGCTTTGGTTGGCCTTATTGCATGTTCTAATTTCTCTCTCTGACTGTTGTACCTGAATTGACCTCCATAAGTTTTGAGTTTGAGCTATGTAACATGGAGTCCAACATTGTGGCCCAGTTCAAGGTGTTCTGTAAAGAAAGGGGACTTCCAGCTAAGAGCACCAACAAGGAGGTGGAGCCCCAAAATATGCTGATGGTCTAGCGGAAGCTCACCAGTCAGTCTTTTAAGCCACAAATGAGGATGATGAGATTGAAGGGCTTGGAGAAAACCTTTCCAAGGTGTCACCTGAGGTTCAAGTAGACAACCTAACCTGAACTTGCAGTGGAGCCCCCTTCCATGGCGAGGATCAGTATGGCGTCCCGCAGGCTGTCCCCAATGGAACTGGCAGAAAAGGAAGAGGAGATAAAGTTCAAGTTGCAGATGGCCCAGTTAAGAATGGAGGAGAATAAGGTTGGGAGGGCCTTGGAAAAGAACAAGTTGTTACCGGCTCATAAATTGAGTCTGAAGGAGATGGACCTCAAGGCACGGCAATGGTGGTGACCACATTTCTACAATGTCCTCTGGAGACAAGAGGGTCCATATTCCCAAAGGTGTGGTGACTGTCTTTGTTGTTGTGGGGGATCACATTGACAAGTGATCTAAGGTCTGTGAGATTGCTTTACACAGGATCCCTTAGGTGTATTGGGGGCTATTCTGTGGAAGTATATCCCTAGCAAAAGGAATGACACCCTACTGGCCCTAGAGAAGGGGGACCGAATGAGATATGGGGAAAGAAGCCCTTGTTAGCATGTATGGGCTGACGACAAAGAAGGATAGGCAGAAGATTAGAGACAATTTGGAATTGGTCCACCAGACAAAGTGCATCATGTTGATTTTTGGGGGAAAGCACTGGATGGCTGAGTGAAGGGCATAGACGTACAGGGTTATTAGGGGCTGTACAATTTCATTGCAAAGAAGCAAATGTTCAGTCTTTGTTTTGCAAATCTGCACCAACACTGGATAAGCACCAGGGCCCACAAGAATGTATCTCTGGGATATCACTATAATGGTCAACAGGCTGTCCACTAGGCCCAGGCAGTAAACTTCACTCTGGTCAAGGAGTTTGCAGAATTCGGACAACCTGCTCTCCACGGAGGAATGCGGAGTTACTGAATACTACCTTTCGGGTATGAAGCAGAGGTTTTTTTCTGTTTGTGTCCTCAAGTTCTGTTTTTGAGTTTAAAGAGCTTCATTGAAGCAAATAGGAACAAGGGTACAACATTACAACAGCGATAATAAGGAATTACAAGAGATAGCATACAATACATATAAGCATTGTAAAATGAAAACCTAATATGACTACTATTGTCTAGAAGTAAAACCAAAAGCTAGGAACAATAATGAAGAGTTATGTACCATAGCAAATTAGCATTTTTTTTAAATTGCAATTATATATATAGACAAGATAGAGAGAGAGAAAAAAAGAAAGAACGAAAAAGTAAAAGTAATTAACAAATAGTCAACATCTTACCAAATATTATAAGTAGATACATCCATTAACGAGCACTATAAGCTTACAAATAATAAGATGATAGAAAGATATTATCTTTATACAAACAGTATAAGAAGAATACAACACAATACTCATGGTTGCTGAAAAACAAAAGTACTGTCTTTGTTGGGAGGATTAATTGTTGGTGAGTAGAGACCAAAATGTTTCTTTTCGAAGGAGTTGGTGAGAGGTAGTGGCAGACACTCTGTCCAGCCTATGATGGTAACAGAGAAGGTTCCGCCAACCAGAAAAAGAGACCTTAGTGGCATCCTTTCAGTTAGATATAATAACCTGAAGGGCAATGGCAAGTAGATAATCTACAAATGTAACAACTTGTGAGTACCAAACCAATTTGCATTGTTACTTCCTAAAAATATGCAGTAAATATCAAAAGATAAATTAATGGAGCAAATGGAGGAGATTGATTTACATACCTTTGTCTAAAAAGAGTAAATACTAGGACAAAGAAAGACGAATCTAAATATGTTCCAGAAGTGTTTGTACAGGACCTACAATTAGGGGAATGCACAGAACTGTACTTGGAAATAGATATTGGGGTTATACAACCTCTGATAAAAGTAATAAAGTGTAGTGCTAGCATTGCATGAGGTATGTTGTATTTGTGTCCAGTTGGAGTTCCTTGTGTGTTCCAAAACAATACCCTGCAAATATGATTCCCATTGAAGTGACTTTTTAATCTTGATACAAGTGGGAAGAGAAAAATGAAGATATTGTAGATATCATTGGCTGGAAGGGGGTAGATAATGGATCTAATGGGGTGACTAGTGAAGAAGAAGGAGAGCTAGAGAGAAGAGAAAACTGTTGGGAGAAGAGCATTCTTAAAGAATGATACCGAAGAAAGGGGGAATCGGGCACACTAAATTTAGATTGTACTTCCTGAGGGGATAGAAGGTGTGTACCGTGGACTAGATGTTTAACTTGAATTATCCCTTTAGCCACCCAATCTCTCTGAAAAATAGTACGATTAGAAAGTTTAATGGACCTGTTATGACATATAAGGGAATCCAGGAACATTTGCAAAGGCGAAAGAGATTTGTCAAGAACCGGATTAAAAGACGATATAAATTGTGAGATGGTTAGGGATTTAAAAACCTGAGGAAAACGGGAAAAATTGGCTAGCGAGGAAAAGGGAAAGGGAATGAATCAAAGATTCCTCCGTTCTATGCCATACCAATAGGAAGGGTGTTTCTGAAGGAGATAAATATGGTAAAACCTGACAAATTGGAAAGGAGGAGTGATACTGTCAGAAATTTGGGAAGTTGACACCTCCCGGATCTTTAGGTGCAGACAAACAAGACAAAGAGATACGAGATTTCCGTTTATTCCAGAGAAACTTACTTATTATACTATTGGGAGTTTTAAAGAACGTTAATGGGAGCCTCACTGGTAACATGAACATATAAAAGTTAATAACAGGGAGCATCATCATTTTGATTGTGTCCAATCTACCCCACCAAGATAAAAATAATGGAGATCATTTCTCTGCCATGTGAGTCACCTTTAATCAAACTTTCTCCAATTTAAGTTGGATCTTTTTAACAATTGAAGAAGAATATTTGCAATTGGTAGTCCATTAGAAACCTGTTCCTTAAAACATATATTTTGGTTGGTTGGTTGATTGCTTTATTTCGATATGCATATATCATAAAAGCATTACAAAAAAAACGAAAAGTAAAACAGCATGTCGAAAATGTGACTGTACATTAAGAATAAAAGGAATAAAAGCACAATTGATTAGAATAAATTATCTAAGACACAATTAAATTGATACGGACAGTCTTTTTAGTCGAATCAACCAAGCCCATTTTAAAAACTTGGAAACAGCACAAACAATGGGGGGGCTGTATTGGTTAATAGAATCCGGAGGGCGACCATATACTGGCGAGTGCCCAGTTCTCTGCAAATTGGTTTAATCCATCGTGATCTAGGGCGCCCATAGTCCGGACATTCGAATAGGAAATGTGGCACAGTCTCTGGTTTATCAGAGCATAGGGCACAGTAACGTGATGCTGACTGCGACTTATTCCACCTGGAACAAAGGTCGGCAAGAGGTAGAGTTCCTAATCGAAATTTAATGTACAAAGACCGGTCCATATTTTAGGTAATACTTGTTTAGTGGGAGTACCTCAGATTTAGAAAAATTTAACTTATAACCCGACAGGGCGGCGTATGTAGAAAGGATGAAAGTGAACATGGGTAAAGAGATGATGAGAACAGAGATATTTAACAAACTATCATCAGAATAAGCTGTGAACCTGATTTCAATGGATTTGTATGTAAATAAGGAAGAATGTTGTAAAGAGTGAAGGAAGGGGTCAAGAGATATTATAAAACGTAAAGGTGAAAGAGGGCAGCCTTGTCAAGTGCCCCTGTGGAGGGTAAAATAAGAGGATTGAGATCCATTAACAAAAACCGAAGTGGTAGGTGAAGTTTAGTTCAAACTAACAAGAAGCAGGATACCAGGACCAAAACCATGCCATTTGAGTGCCCGTATCATGAAAATCCTGTGAATGCGGTCAAAGGTTTTCTCGGCATCTAGGGTGATGGCAGCAACAGGTAAGGAACTCTTAGATGCAAGATGAATAATGTTTAAAAAAGTTCTTGAATTATCTGGCAGTGTTCTTCCTTTGACAAACCCCATCTGTTCAGAGCTGATCAAATCTGGAATTCCCTGATTAATATGAAGAGCCAACACCTTAACAAACTTTCTGCAATCTAAATGTATTAAAGAGATAATTTTCACAAGATGAAAGATCTTTATCCTTCTTTGGGAATAAACAAATCATGGCTTTTAGAAAAGAGCCACAAGCCTCATTATGGGACATAAACTACTGATAAGGAGATAAAAGATGAGGGAGAAGATTCTGTGCGAAGCAATGGTAGAATTCAGCAGTAAAGCCATCGGGACCAGGGGCCTTAACTTTGGGTAACTGAGATAAAGTTAACTTGATCACAGAGAGGGACATGTCTTTATCTAAAAAGGAGGAATCATAGGAAGGGGGTAAGCAAGGAGGGAACGAACCAAAAAAAGAATCCAAAGCAGTGTCAATTATAGAAGATACAGGAGTATATAGGTTCTTGTAAAAATCTGTGAAACATTTCAATATCTCCTCATCTTTTAAATGATTACCACCATTATCATCAATGATATTTACTATTTTAGATTTTTGAGATTTGACTTTCAGATAGTTCACTAGCAATTTACCAGCTCTATTTTACCCACCATAGAATTTAGAATTAATTTTTAGTAACATCCCGGAGGCTTCTTCCGTTGATTTCCTATTAAAATTTTATTTGGCTTGGACTAATTTTTTAAGAGTAACAACAGCATTAGAAGAAAAGATAAGTATGTTCAAGTTGTTTAATAGAAGATAGTAAGGAAGGTGATTTCTTGAGAAGTTGTTTCTTTGTAGTAGCCACATAGTCAATAATAAATCCTCTGGCTGTGGATTTAAAAGCGTCCCAAGTTGTGTAAAAAGATATGTCAGGATTGGTATTAATGAGAAAAAATTCTGAGAAAAAATCCTTGAAGCGCCCAATGAAAATGGGGTCTTTGAGTAAATAATTATTAAAACGCCATCTATGGGGTTTGGAGGGCTCAGAGGAAAGGTCTAAAATAATTAAGACAGGGGCATTATCAGAGATAAGAATGGATCCAATTCCAGCATGAGTTAAATTAGTGAGAAGGTGAGGACTCAAAAAGATGTAAACAATTCTAGATTTAGAGATATGTGTAGGAGAATAAAAGGAGAATTCCAAACTATCCAGATTGTATATCCTCTGAGCATCTACCAAACCTCTTGAACGAATAGTACATGCAAAGGTGTTTTGTATTTTATTGGGTATATATCTAGAAGTGGATTTCCTGTCACTGCAGGGGACCATAATATGATTGCAATGCCCACCCACTAGTAATTTGGAATTAGGCAGGATTGGAGAACATGCAACATGGACTGCCAAAACTGTGAATCAATGCCAGTGGGACCATAGATGTTAAGGAGAGAAAAAGGGGAACCATTTATAACTAGGTGAAGAAGAAGCCATTTGCCATCTGCATCCCTCTCCTCCTTTTCTATAGTAAGGTAAAGAGACTAATGAAATAAAGTCACAATTCTGTTTTTTCTGTCCTTAGCTAGGGGACAGTACACATGACCCACCTGGTGCTTCTTGAGAGAAGTAATATTTTCATTTAGATGGTTTTTATGTAGCATAGAAATTTTATAATGTAATAGATAGATGTGTAAGAACCCTTTGTCTCTTGGAGGGGTTACGCAGACGCTTCACATTCCAAGACACAATGCAAACATTATCAGTCATAATGAGAAGGGAGAAGCAATAAACACAACCGTGAGCATTCTAAAATTGGTAAAACTAAGAATTCAGTATGCTAAATTATTAAATGAACTAGCAAAAAAGTGTGCAATAAGAATACATGGAAGAAAAGGATTTCAAAGGGATAAAAAACAAGGTAGGAGAACTAGAAGGAAATGGTCTGAGATAATACATTGGAGAAAAAAGAATGGGAGGAAGAACACAAAATTTAAAAAGAGAAGAAGAGAGAAGAAACAGGAATAGTGTAGGGAAAGAAAAAGAAGAGAGAAATTATATAAAGAGAGAAATTGACAGGAAGCCAAAAGACTTCAGTCAAGAAGAGCAGAGTGTAATTCCAGACTGAAAAGAACAACATGAGGAAGTGGGGAAGCGTAAAAAGAATACAGATGAGAGAGTCAATGAAGTCAGAGAGAAACGACGAAGACCCCTAAATGAGTGAATAAAAAGAATATAGTAAGGAGCAGCAGCCAGGGACATATGATAGACAGAATTAACTTAAAGAGATGGATACTATAACAACAAAAATCAGATATGTACATACTTAACGGAGGGAGTAACACTTATCAACATGTGCGGAAGAACTATAAACACTAGGAGCGGGAGGGAGGAACAGGAAGGAAGGGACATCGTGGAGGGGTGTCTGTGCAAGACAAAAGACATCTGTTAAAAGAAACCAAATCATTAATAAGGAATGTTCACCTGACAGGAAAGACATAAAATAACCACAAATTCAACAAGTGGATAAAGGCACAAAAAATGAAAAGCAGCAGAGCCAGTAAATTAAGAGAGTTTCAGCAAAAAGGAAATAAATCTTGGTAGAAAAGTCAGTATCCATGTTTTCCCAAGGTCCATTTCTCCTCCTTTATGGCGAAGAATAAAACGCTGCAAGTCCTCCTGGAAATCATATGAATGAGTCCTTTCCTTGTAGTTGACAAGGATGCACAAGACCATCTCTGGCGTTCATGGAACGAAGAGCAGGGCGAAATGAAAGGAAATCCTTACGACGAGCGGCGGTGGCACGAGCCACGTCCTGGGAGAGAAAAACTCTTTGGCCAGACCACAACACCTGTTTTCTCTGCTTAGCTGCAGACAGAACCATTAACAGCTCAGTATATTTAAAAAAAAAGGACATTTATCCCTCTGGGGCGACTGACTGACGATGTAGAGGGGGACCCACCAAACCTGGGTCCAAGATGATGAGCACGTTGCATGTTAGGAGTGGCACCTTCCTTGAGGCCAACTATATTATGGATATGGTTTATAAGAAAAGCAAGCATGTCAGGCCCTTCTTCCCCCTCAGGAATACTGTAAATTCGAAGGTTGTTGTGCCTATTGCAGTTTTCCAAGTTCCCGTCTGTTGCCTAAGAAGAGCTATTTCTTTAGACATAGCTTCAACTTTAGGGAGCACATCCTGAGCATCACTGATCTTCTGCTCCACCACGGATACCCTTGACGCTAAATTAGACCATTTCTCTTCTAGGCTCTGAAGAATAGCATTGGTATCATTAACGAAGGGTTTCATAAGCTTTGTTTCCTCAATGAGGCCGTCGAACGTGATGGTAGGTGGGGATTTTGTAGGAGAACTGGGCTTCTTCTTTTGGTGTTTTGAAGCAGCAGTAGTGGAATCTTTGCTGAGGGAAGACATGGTTGCAGAGGGACCCTTCTGCCTGAAGAGGGAAGGTGATTCCATAAATATGTAAAAAGGATATACCACTGGAGTAGCACACCAAAAAATTCACTTGGTTAGCAGGAGCAAAATCAAAAACCTTGTTAAGTTCAACAAGGAGCCAAAACAGTATAATAGCCACTTGTATTTACTTTTGATTTCTCATTTCTCCCTTCTTTTTTTAAACAGAACAAATGAGAGGCCACCAATGATCCAGCAAAGCTGAAATGTTTTGCAAATTGGATACGTTTGGCCAATATATGTCCAGAAAGTAGAGCGGACCAGTTTTCAGCAAGGACTAAGGCATGACCAGGCATTTACAAATCACTGCTATTCACCGCCGCATCCCACTGCACACAAAATGGCGTCCGAAACTGAGGAGAACGTGACTCGGGGGAATACTAGGGCAAAAAAATACTTGTGGTACGGAAAGATAACAGCTACCTGTGCCCCCACGTCAGCGCTCCAATATTCCTCACTTCATTAAGCCTGAAGACAAGAACTGCTGCTCTGGCCAGAAAACGGTCTCAGTTGCAGGAGAATTGTGGCCATCTTGTGGCGGTTTAAGCCACGCCCCCTCAAGTTCTGTTTTGGCTCTCAACTGCGAGCGCCTAGAGACTCAAGCAACTTGCAAGAGTGCGTGTAACTTCTTGCACTGCCAGCAAGCTCCCGCGAGACTACGCACTCAATCGCATGGATTGTGGCCATGCCGGTTCCATTCTAATGCAGATTACAAACAGAGTGGTCAAGCAGCCTTTCTGCTGAAGATGCGGCTGAGAGGCTTTTGATGTGGATTTTCTTCTTAAACTGGCCAATGGAGTGTTTTTTTTGTGTGTGAAGCCTTTTTTAAAAACGTTTTCTTTTCAAACTGGAATGAAGTGCCTTTGAGACTCCAACTTCCTTTTCCTGTCTAGCAGGCCCCTCTCAGTGCTTTGAACCTCTCCTGGTTATTTTTCAATGGGATTTGGAGCTGGGAGTATTACTGTCCTTGTCTGCTGCATATATATCATTGGATCTAAGGACTTTGTATATGAGATTGCAAAAGTACGTTGAAAAACTGGTGTTGAAGGGTGTTATTTGTTTGATTAGGGTGTGCACTTGGATGTATGTGTACTTTTCTTTGATTTTAAATAATACATTCTGGTGGGTGGCCGGCAGTTTCAGCAGGGGCCCACTTATTTTTTAATGTAATTTTTCATATTTTGTACAGTTCACTACATTTTTTCCAATTTTTTAACTGCATGTGCAAATATTCTTTTAATTCACTATGTTGCTCGGTCTGCCAATGTGCCTGCCAGCCAGTAGGCCCAGTACTAGTTATGGGTGTATTAAACAAATGTTTCTGAATTGAAACATCATTTAAGCCACGGATGGCATTGGATTCATTTGCAAAATGTGTTTTGTGGGTTATTTCACATTTTTTTCTCATATGGTGTATAGGTGGGTTCATTATATTTGATGCCTTTGGAGGATGTGTTTTGTAACATTTTGTTTATGGCATTATTGAATTAATACTCTGTTTTCTGTGTTACCAATCTATGCCTCCTTTTTCTGGCCAGTGTGTGATTGTGTATTTTACCACATGCCATCATTTGCCTTTGTAACCCATGCCATGCCATGTGGTCAGGTGCAATTTTCTGTAGTCAGTGTCCATAGACCTGGATGTATTACTTTGTTTTCCAGGCCGCCTGCTTGTTCTTGTAACCATATGGCTGGAGGCCATTTTGTGTAGCCAGCAAGTGTGCTTTTTTCATAGGCCTGCATGTCTTCTTTGGTGTGGCCATGGCATTTTACTGGCTTTTGTTATTGTGACCATGTGGCTGGCAGCGATTTTGTGTAGGCAGTCAGTGTGCTTTTGCCATAGGCATGAATGTGTTCTTTGTTGCTGCTATGCCTCCTTGCTTGCTGTTTGACCATGTTGTCGGTGGCAATTTTGTGTAGGCAGCCAGGGTGCTTTTGCCATATCCCTGCAAGTATTCCTTGTTTTCCAGGCCACCTTCTTTTTGTTGTAACTATGTGGCTGGTGGCTATTTTACGTAGGTAGCCAGTGTGCTTTTGCCATAGGCGTGCATGTTATTTGTTTGTAGCCATGCCTCCATGCTGGTGGTTGTTGTTTTTTCTAATGTACATTTTCTTATTTTATACTAGGAAAAATGTTGAACAGTTTAGTACATTCACTCCATGTGTTTTAATACATGTGCAATATTCTTTTAGTTCACAATGTGTCTAGTCTGCCAATGTGCCTTCCTGCCAGGAGGCCCAGTACTAGACATGGGTGCATGAAAGAACTGTTTCTGTGGTGTCTGTTGTATTTAAAAATCATTTAGGCCATGGATGGCATTGGATTAAAATACAAAAACTTGTTTTTTTGTAGTATTTCATGATTTTTCCCCCTGCGGATTGTATACGTGGGGTAATTCTTTGAACAATGTGTGTTGTTATAATCATTTTTAGCCCTGTTAAATTTTAGTTTTGGCATTGCTGAATTAATATGTCTGCAGGACTTGGGCCTGAAGAAAGTTTTAAGAGTGTTCGGCGGCATGCAACCGTGGACATGTTCGCCTGCTGTGAAAATCTTGGAGGACAATGACAGCAAGGTGTATGAATGGTTGCAACCCAGAGGTCTCCAAATTGGATTTGTTGCCACAGACAATGGCAGTAACATAGTCAAGGCCATCTCAGACAGAGGCTTCTTCAGTGACCTGTGTTTGGCCCATTGCATCAACCTGGTGGTGCAAGACATCTTCAAAATAGAAGACAACATATAGAAAGTGTGGGAAAGATCTTTTGACCCTCAATACAAATCTGAGAACACCGTGGATGAAACATATTGAAGTAATAACACATAGAATAGGCATGAGCGAGCTATGGTCAGGCCGACTCAATAGTAAAAGGAGATGCCTTAAGAGTAAAACAGCCTTATTGGGAGGCAGTTTTAGTCCAAACATGGGAAGTGCACCTGATGAATACCCTCACAGACAAGTTCCTGAACCACAAGAGAACACCAAGGTTCGAACCATACATGAACAGGATACACCCATACCAGTCAAAATGTTTGTATGTGCAATATAGATGCGGGGTTCAACCCTTAAGATCACACACAACTAAATGGGCCAATGTACCTCTCCAGTCCGATTCCTGACAGTGTCCAAATGTAGAGGAAATGGAGACCCATTGTATGTTATTCTCTCCTCTATACAGGAAGGCCTGGAAAAAATGTTTGTTTGCCGCAAGTAATCTCATGGGTGTGAGTCATTACTGGGGAGCAGCGATACTCTTTAAGAGATCTACCAGAGAACTTTTACCATTTAAGGTCTCCCAGTATTTACACATTGCCTGGGTACTAAGGAATAAGGCCCTTCTCAAACCCAAAGAATGATAGAGAATTCGACAAGCACAAGCCCTGCAAGGATACTTTGTGTCCCCGCCGGTCTTGTTCCTAACTACCTACATTTTGATCCATCTTCTTATCTACCAAACTAATGACCATGATGTGATGTTTATATTTTCCCCGTATAGCCCTCCTTGACTGCCCTTTTGCACATCCCCCCGTTGTAAATATATGAATTCTCCTTCACTGGTGGAAGTGCTAAAGGCTGTGTTTATATTTTAGAGATTGTTTGAACCTGTTGGACTTGGCCCTTTTAGCAGGTTCACCCCTGAACTTTTTGGCCCTAAGCTCTGACATGGTGGTAGTGATTTGTGGCCTTTAGCACTGTGGCCCAGTGTAAAGTGGGTGCACTCTCTGAGTGCATGTGGTGAGATTGGCCTGCCCTCCAATAGGAATGCATGGGGGATATGTGTATCCATTGTAATTCCTGGAGGAGTGCAGGGGCGAGTTTAGTATGTATGAACTTGTGAGAATAAATGCGGCACAATGGTGTGCAGATTTATGGTGACTGGTGGAGAAATGACACTTTTAAAAGTTGGCATTTCTATGTACTGTGTGTCTTCCTGCCTGATGTGAATTGCATGTCCGGCTTGTGATTGACAGGTGCTGGATGACGTGGGTGGCTCCAGGAGACAGGGTGAGTCTGCCCAGTGGTGAATAGAGAGATCTGCATGCAGATGGGAGGGAGGAGTTGTATCTGGTACCTGAATAGGGCTGCACCTTCCCTCCATAATGCTGGCTCTGTCTCCTTGGGTGCGTCTGATCCCTGAGCCCCCACCTGACAAAGGAGAGAGGAGCTGAACAAAACAAAGTGCTTCAAGTCCTTCCTAAACCAGTTCTGACTGGTATCCCCAAGCCCTGTGCTATGACACAAGGGAATTTTCTAATATAAATATAGGGGCTGTGACCCCATGTAAATGTTCACTTCTTGGTCCAGAGGGCTGCCTGGGCATGCTGCTGCTAGGGCCTAGGGGGGCCGCCATGAGCGCTTGCCTCCCTGGGCCCTGCATTGCCCCCTTTTTCATCTAAGAACTGATGCCTTTTTACTGAAGGACCTTTGCCTGCTACTGGGGCTGTATTATATTTAAGAACAAGTGGACCCAAAGAATATCAACAAGGGACCTTGGGAATTAGTACATTAAAGCAACAGTGGTCCCTTACAAGCGTGGGAATATAGTCAATAAATATAGACAAAATCGTATCTATATCGAAGTGACTTGCCCAGCCGGGCAGAGGTTGAGTATTCACTTTTCAAACAATGTCAAACAACTTATACATACAATATACAAGGCGGGGCACAAGCCTGTACCCAGCTTGACACAATATGAATAGAAAGGGAGAAAAACAACGCAGGGAACAAACAAAGGGCTTTTAGGCAGAGGATTGGCGTTCTGTTATCCTGTTATTTGCACAATGTGGAGATATAAGACAGAACATTACTTGCACCTTTACACTTTTTAGGAGGGCAATAAGGTTTTTTCATTTGTATAAGGTGCATACATATGTCGACGGCGTTTCAATCCGTTTAACACAATATACGGATCATCATCAGCACATGTGATAAATGCCTAACAGTTAGAAACCTCAATTGCCTACGGAAAAAGAGGGAGAAGGAAAATACAGGGAGAATAATTAAAGACAAACTTTGAGATTACGGGGATTCTAGAAGCTACACGTAAGGGGTTGTGAAGTGAGGAGCGGCAAACATTGGTGATGAGCCATCGATGTAGCAAGGAATAATGAATTAGGGTGAGGGGCTGCAACTAGGTGAAGATCCAGAAGAGGAGTTGGTCTGAGAAAGCAATGAGCTATGGTGAAGTCAAAACCTGAATGGGAGGCGGACCTGTGGCCAAGGGCAGACCAGTGAATCTGATAACTTGTAGAGGAGTGCGCATACATAGTAAAATGCGGGTGAATTATCGTGGTAGGCGGAGTGCGAGCGGCGTGATCAAGGGATGTCAGGCTGATCAGTATAAAGCAACATGAGGGGTGTCCCCAATAATTAAAAAGGACAAAAAAGTTCCAACAATAGAACCAGCCAAAGAACATACACCCACAGAACAGCTATTTACCTTCAATTATTTATTTTTCATAATAGTTCCAACTAGTTTTCATATTTTAATAATCATAGAAAAAAATCATTTTAGTCATATAATTACATGTAGACTTTCATGTTCTTAAAATTGTAAACAAGAAGAGAACAACACCAGCTCCAACTCACATTAGATAATATAAAAATGACAAGCTATTCAATCACTCCATCAGTCAACTCATAACTCACCTGCACACACCACATGCATTCAAACTCAAACAAAACAGTGTTCCTTCAAACATGTTAGGGAAAGTGCCGGCGCGCGGTTTCGGAACAGAAATGTTTAGAACGCAGGGCGCATATCATGAATACATAAATCAACACGGTCTCCTAGGATCCAAAATGTAATATAAGACCACTTTATAGTATCACATTTTCAATCGAGGCTGGCGTAGCATATCTGTGGGCGAGACAAAATCGAAAAAATATACCATTATTAAAAAAACTGACAGTAATTCCAGGTCGCAATAAAAAGCAAGGCAGTACTAAAAACACACACACTCACATTCATCAACTAGCACCCATCGGTGGAACAGATGGTTTGCGCCTCAAAAAGCGTCTTGAATGGAAACCAACAAGGTGTAAACAGAACCATCACCCAAGAAAAAGTCGAATAGGAGCAGAAAAGAACAGACCAAGATCCTTTCCAAAACACACCTCTGAGCATGATAAAATCAAGTACTCCTCTAGGATGAAAGGGGGAGTACACGGAATAGAGAGACTCCCAAAGGACGCGACTGTGGCAGAAGTAAAGATGACAATGATCAGTCTCCGCAGCTCTATACATGAGAAAAAGAGACAGGGCAAAAAGCTCATTGAAAATATAATATAGAATAGATTAAAGAGTGTAGCCATAATTCACTCTTGCAGTCTGTACCAGATAGGAGGGGGTCTAGATAAAGTCTGCGGAAATCCAATTTAAAATGGTGATAAGCACCAAAAATAGAATGACAAACCAGCATGAGACAAAAGTGCTCACCTATCGCTGATATCAAGTAGGGCTGGTAAAATAACGATCTCTGTCCAGCAGATACTGTTTTCGAAAGCTTTCACGTGGCTCAATAAATAATTAAAAAACCTGGACCAGGAAGCAGGATCCCTAAATACAGAGCACAACATATTAGGATGTATGTTCAAGTTCAAAGGAACAGACTGTAGTAACGTTGGAAATGGAACCAACCGACTATACACGGTGCGCCCACAAACTCAAAGATAAACCCCCATGTATGACATGCAGGACTAGTAAAGGGGGAAAAAAAATTAATTAGCTACGACCATATGATGAAAAAGAGAGTAAATCAATAAATTAGAAACCAGTGAGTAGCAAATGGCAGTATGCAAAGAAACGGAGACTATAAATACCCCAGAGGAGTTCTATAAATGAATAGAAACAGCATAGGGAAAATGAAAATACCTGACAATGTCCAGTAGGGCATATAGTATTCTTTGAAAGGTAGAGGAGAGAGAATAAAGGGCCCGGTGCTTCCTGGTGTATAGAGTCCTATAACATAAAGGACAAAGCTAGAAATTAGAATTCAGAACGTAAGCGCCTCAGTCACAAATCGAGTGGAAAAGAGACGGTGTAGACGAAAGGAGAGTTCGAAACTCGCTAACCTATCCAATCTCACAGCGCGTATGTAAAGTCCTCCAAATGGCGTCCGCCCCCCGGGGAATCCGGGAGAGGGAATACAGCGAGATCGTAATCCTCGCTCTGCCATAAGTACTTTACGGCAAAGGCCAAACACAATGCACCTGGGACCACACGTGATGCAGACGACTAGAGCGTAGACTAAATCAACACGGAAGTAGGAAGATGGCTATAATCCATGTAAGTGAAAAACACTCGAGTCAAGATAGAAACAGGGACAACACCGCATATAAGATAGCCAAAAATGTTGAATTTTTAAAGGGAATGAGAAAAAAAGCTATAACGAAAAAAAAGACGAGCTATCAATTGGGACCCGAGAAGGGAAAGTACCATAGACCTAGAAGACAGACTCACTAAAGAGGCAGCCATAATTGAAAATGCCTCAAAATATCAGGTCTAAATGGTAAAGACAAACGAGAAGAGTCTATTTTGGCATAAGAGGTTAAAAGCAAGTGCAGGCCTGACAGCACATAAAAAAAGTCAAAAAGAAACTAGAAGTAAAATATCAAAAAGAGTTCAGATGATCGCATTTTTCCATGGTAGGTGTTCGTTTAAACCCGAGACAGCCGTCTCAAGGGTAAAAATCCAGAAAACTTCCCTTTTGCGTCTGAGTGCATCTGTGTTACCATCGTTAGGACAATGTATGCGTTCCAAAATAAGCCATTTGAGATCCTCCATGGTAAGTTTCAGATCTTTCCAGTGGGCAACCAAAGGTGCCCCATTACGTTAATTTTTGATGGATGACTTATGTTCAGAGAAACGTCTCCTGAACTCTCTCCCTGTTTCTCCAACATATCCCTTGGAGCAGGGGCACAGCAGAAGATACACCACATTACTCGTTCGACAGTTCGTCATTTCCTTGAGTTGAATTTTTCTTTTACCCCACACAAGTTCAGGAGTAATCACCACATAGTCACAGGCGTGGCAGCCGCCACATCTATGGCTTCCAGTGATATGATTAGTGCCAGAGATATTTCTCTGACTGGAAGCTGAAGTCTCGGGAGGGGAAGCCTTAACTAGGACATTCCTCAAGTTTTTATTACGCCTAAAGAAAGGGGAAAATAGCTTTATCCAGTTTTTCAGCTGTCTTATCCATGTTAAGGATATGCCATTGAGAGTTAATGATAAATCTAAGTTTATCATTAAAGTTCGAATGTCTGGTGACAACTACAAGTTTATGCTCCTCATTCTTTTCTTTAGGGCTCAATAGGGCCTCACGATTAAAATATTTGGCCCTCTTGTAAGAATCCCTGATCAATCTATGAAGGTAGCCCCTCTCGAGGAACTTAGTTTTCAGTTGTGATGCATGAAATTCAAAATCAATCAGGCTGATCATACTGTAAAGAAGTGTGCATGCACAGTAATAACGCGGGTAAATTATCGTTGTAGGCGGAGTGAGAGCGGCGAGACAATGAGCTGGCAGGCTTACCGTTTGCAAGCCGGCCGGTATCTAAACAGCAAGGGTGGCTGCGAGTGCAGCAGAATATTCAATAGTGAGAGTTGAGCCTGTAAAATTAATAATAAGAACAATCATGACGGAGCGCACGTGGCTGGTGGAGCAAGGGCCGTGCAACTAATTAGGGAGGGGGGCTTACCGAATCGAGGATCCGGGAAGGAGCATCAGTATTGCTAGGTATAAGGCACAATCACTCTGGAAACGCGTTAGGGTACAGGAAACCAACATGTACATTGAAATTGTCTTGTGTCTATCTGAACCTAAACTGCTTTTATCTTATTTCACCCACTTTTCTCTCCGCAGTGTTATCCCGTCTGTGTTTACCATCACCACCCTAAGATGGCCGCTACATTCGCTATATCTCTCACCGCTCCTTGGTGCCTCATTAGTCACATGTCAAATAAACCAATCAGGAATGAGCACTCGCCTTAAGGAGGCACGGATAAACACGCCCGCAGTATCCATCACACTTGCGACTGAGCTGAGCACACGACAATTAACTAGTAAGTCCCAATCGCTGAATGCATGTTACAAACCCTCCCAAGGTCAGCTCAACTGATCTGACCTCCGCCTACATTGTGCTTTATTCCCCAGATCATTGTACCCTAACGCGTTTCCAGAGCGACTGTGCCTTATAACTGGCATTACTGACGTTTCTTCCCGGATCCTCGATTCGGTAAGCCCCCCGCCCTAATTAGTTGCGCGGCCCTTGCTCCACCAGCCACGTGCACACCTTCCTGATTGTTCTTATTATTAATTTTACAAGCTCAACTCTTGCTGCATCAAGGGGGCACTTTTGCTTTTCAGAGCCCCAGAGCGGGGCCCCCACATGCCAGAGCCTCTTTACATTCCCAGCTGCACCGCACCAACGCGGGCAGCTGCCACGGGGCCATATTTGCTTGGAACGCCCGGAGTGGGACTTAGAAGGGTACAGTGGTGCCGGGGTTCACTGTTACATCAGCTGCACCGCGAGAGTGTGAGCAGCTGCAATGTGGGGTGCTTTTGAGTTTAGAGCCCCAAGTGAGGGCTCACAGTGGTGCAGATCGGGGCACATTGTGGGTGCTCATTGTGTTGTGTGACGTTTTAGGCTCTGATTGAATTTTCTTGATTTATGCCCTTATGTAGGTATAATTCACATTGCCCATATATAGGCATAAGAAAGCAAGCCCTTATTTAGGCATTGCCCATGCTACCCAAATACAGGCATGTCTACTTCCATCTGTTCACTAAACGTCACAATGATTTCTTGGAAAACCAGCTTAAGCCGTTAGGGACTTCCCCTTGCTTGAATATTGATTTCTCCAAGAACTCAGTTAGTTAGTTAGTTTTACAATTAACAACTATTCCCCAGGCGTTCATTCATGACGTTCATATGCCCGACTTTACGTCAAACACGGCATTCCTAAACACCTTCAAGGTATTAATATACCTTCACTTGCTATAGCAAGATACGGTGGTTCGGAGCAGATCGAAGACCTACTTGCCAACGCAGTTCGCTACAGCAAGTGACGAAGGAAGCCGACTCTCCAGCTGACGCACTGATCAGGAAGCTGCCCTTCTCTGCTGAGAATCTAGCTCCCCTTGTTGTGAAATCGAGGCTCCGAGACAGAGGTACCAGACCTCCTTCAGTCTAAAGGTATGGAGTTGATTAGAACCTAGAGAAACCTTTGGTAGATTCTTGGCAAAAGCTAAACCTATGCAAAAGACAATACTTACTTCTTCCCACGTACTAGACTTAGGTTACGTACTTTTGGGGTAGAAGTATTTTAGAAGCACCAGTTGAGTATTTTAGTCTATGTTATTTATGTAAATATTTTTATATGGCTTAGAAACCATACAATGCTCTTACAGTATTATTTCATAATACTATTCTCGCTGTACGCTTTATACTTTGCATTCTGTCTAACAATTGTAGCAGTTCACCTCTCTTGCATGAGAATGAAGACTGTTCAATAAACCTTTTATTGAAAACACCCGTCTCACTATTTCTCTGAGTGAACTAGTTATCTATTATTTCCACGACCCTGAGAGATATATTCTTATTCTTGGGAAACAAAGTTGTCATGTTTATGCAGTTGTCAGAAACTAATCCCTTTTTGTGTATTCAAGAAAGTTTCTAGTTACCTCTGAGTTAGCTGGCACACACATATTTAAGTTTAGTATATTCGATAGAGACCTAGTGACTTAAGTCCTACGTCAAATCTATAGGATATATTATTCCAATGCGCAGAGCCTATTGGGAATATAGGAACCATACTACATGGCGCCCAACGTTTGGGAAGGCACTAATTTAACGCTACATACTAAAGTAACTCAGCCGTTCTTTTCTCAGACACCCTTTTTCCATAAATACTCCAATAGACGTCTAGAGTGGGTAAAGGGATAATATCCGCCAGAGCTGAGTAGGACGAAAAATCCTATGTATTAGTTTTTGTTTTTTTCAACGTTGAAGGATACAGTGTTCCAAAATATTGTGCACCTTATCTTTGTTTCCTTGAAGCTTGCTTTGCAGACTTTCATTAAACAAAAAATGACCGAAAACGGCTGCAATGCCAGAAACCGGTCCCCGGAAGCTTGTTTCCTTTCCAGTAAAGAATTGGCTTGGTAGTTTGGTCTGCCCTGTTCCCATGATGCACTGGGCCAGGGTCAGACTAATTTGCATGTAGCCAGGTTCTGAACTGGGATGGTGCAGTGAGCTAAAAAACGGTGATGGATCAAGCCCTGATCTTTTGACTGGGTAGGAGTGTTCTGCTTAATTCAGATACTCTGTCCATCACCACCCCCTTTTGAATCGTTTTGGCCACCACAAGTGTGGAAGGGTATGCTCAGATGTGAGTCCCTTGCTCACTGCACCATCAGGATTCAAGCAAGCCGGGCCGAAGACGGCTGTAATGCCAGAAACCGGTCCCCGGAAGCTTGTTTCCTTTCCAGTAAAGAATTGGCTTGGTAGTTTGGTCTGCCCTGTTCCCATGATGCACTCGGCCAGGGTCAGACTAATTTGCATGTAGCCAGGTTCTGAACTGGGATGGTGCAGTGAGCTAAAAAAACGGTGATGGATCAAGCCCTGATCTTTTGACTGGGTAGGAGTGTTCTGCTTAATTCAGATACTCTGTCCATCACCACCCCCTTTTGAATCGAAAACGAGGATAACACCTCGACTGGAGCTGCAGCTGATCCAGCCAATGCAGCTTTTAAGATAACAGGTTTTAATGAAAGAGACGAGGATGCCATAAGCTTTCCTGTACATTTAAGGAAGGCCATCACTATAAAACTTATACGAAATGGCCTATCAGCAAGAGGTGGTAGGGTAGTTTTTGTGATAGTGGCACATGAATATCACCAGACAGAGGTATTCTATTCATGGATAGTCTTCCCTGAAGCAAATCCAGTAACAAAAGTGTTTCACTTCTACAAAGAAGATGAACCACCAGAAGAATACATTCCTTTCAAGGATATTGCAATTCCACTAACTTACCAAGAGCATGTGCTCTGGTTTAAAGGTGACCTAAAACATATAAATCACATTACCAGGCTCAATCCACTAGGTAGACCAGGAGCAACATGGCTAGCTTTAGCCAACTACAGACCTCACCCTGACATTGAAGCAATGTCAGATGAACAATTACTTAGTAATATTCAAACTTTAAGAGAATCATATAGTTAGAGGTCTTTATTAAAAACACTCCTACTAAAAAGAAGTGGAAAAACACTAAACAAAGTTCTAAAGAGAAGCGTTCTCAATCTTGAGGTAGGTCTCCTCAAAAGGAGCCCTCTGAAAGGAGGTATAACCTCAGGAATAGGGATAATTTGTGAAATCCTGATAGATATCAGGACACTGATACACGTTCCTCTCGTACCTTTCAGACTTCATCACAGAAATCAGAAAGAAGAGGACGGTCAGAACACAAGGAAGAACGCGTGAAGTCCAAAGACGATCAACACGTTCATACAAACAAGAGTTACCACCAGAAGAGGAAGGGGGAGACAAAAATAAAACTAAGCAGATCTCACTTGCCTAGAAATACCAGGAAATACAGGCAGTGGTACACCATCAATGGTTGAGGCTCTGAGAGACACTGGAGCCAGCCAGAGAACTGTCAGATGTCATCTGGCCACCTTAGATAGTTCAGAATGTATCCCACCAAGTTGTTGCAGATGAAAACCATGAGAGTCACTATCCAGTGGCTCTGATTTCTTTTGAGTGGGAGTCTCTCAGGTTCCTGGAGGGTAGCCATCACTCCATCCATGCCTCTGGATTGTCTGCTTGGCAGTACCCTAAAGCACACCATCTGGAAGGAGGTGGAGCTTGTGTCCCACTTGGAGATGTTAAAGTTGCTTGAGTTGGTGAGCCTGATCACAGGGTCCATGGCTATATTAGAGGGTATTAAGGATGATCTGGAGCCTGGAAGAAAGGCCCAGGTGCCCGCCTAAAAGAGGAAAGGTAAGAGGCATGGGATACCTGTTCCAGAAACTCCTATGGCTGGGGAGTGGCTGAACCTGAGTGGGACGCCCCAGAGCCTACCGGGGAGGCTATCGTCACCCTGGGGAACCATATTTGAGCTGGCCAAGAAGAGGGTCCCACCAGGGAGGGGTTCTGTATGGAGTACCATACTCTAGAGGGGCTACTGCCAAAGGCCCAGGCGCCAGGTAACACCCCCGGTGATCACATGATTTACTGGAAGAATGGTCTCCTGAATAATGAGCCTAAAAAGATGTTGTTGGGTCCCCTAGTGCTACAGGCCTGGATGTATGACGTTACACCGCATACTTTCACAACGCATACCATTACAACGAAACTTTTACAACGCAGGATCCATTACAACGCATGCCATTACAACGTAGCTGCTATTACAACGCATGCCATTACAACGTAAGTATGCGTAACTATTTTTTTTTTATTAATTGGGATGTAATAGTAGTGTAAGTGTTGCATAGTGAAGGGGTTAAAATTACTATTCTAACTCCAGGGGGGCGTAATAGTAGGGTAAGTGTTGGATAGTGTAGGGGTTACAATTACTATTCTAACTCCAGGGGGGTGTAATTTTAGGGTAAGTGTTGGACGGTGTACGGGTTAAAATTAAATTAAATACTTACCCATACTTACATTGTAATGGCATGCATTGTAATAGCAGCTGTGTTGTAATGTCATGCGTTGTAATGGCATGCGTTGTAATAGATCCTGCGTTGTAATAGTTTTGTTGTAATGGTAGTGCGTTGTTATAGTTGCGTTGTAAAGGATGTTTCCCACAGGCCTTGCTACTGGAGCTGGCTCATGATGTACCCTTGGTGGGCAATCAGTGGCACCCTGACAAGTACAGCAGTTGCTGCTTGACCAGGGGTCACACCCCAAGCCAACCACCAACCCAATTTATTTCATTAGGGTTATATGAGAAAATAACCTGAAGAAGGAACTCACTTACAAAGTATTATGGTAGTACACCACATTTTCATCTCAATCTTCCACCCTGCACCACTTTTTTTTAGGTTTTAATAAAAGAGAAGAGCATTGTCACATGGTGTGAGGTCTTATAATAGTATTCACAAAAACACCTGTAATAGCTAATAAACTACACCTATCTAATCAATTTACCCACTAATATCAACATGGATTAGAAGGAAGGCCATGCTGTTACAAATCTATCAAGCACTATGAACACAACTCTGCCACAAGCCAAATTCATAAAGCTTGTGACTGTCAGAATGGTGCAGTATTCAACATCTCATAGTACAAAACTTTTCCATAACGTTGCAGAAATCTTTTCATATACCTAAAACTCTGGCAAGAGTTCTGTCTCTGGACTCTACTCAAAGCCCAGCAGGAGGTCAAATTTCAACCTAGTCTGAAATAGGCTAAGGCTTTAACAAATAACTTAAAATAGCCTCCAAAGCTATTGAAAGAGAAAAGAGACATGCTATGCAGAGAAACAACACAAGAACAAAATAAGAATAAATAAATGAAAAAGGAAACAAATAAAGTATATAGATCATTGATGGGTCATATTGTCACGGGAGAGGAGATGTGTTAATATAAACACGATAAATGGCATACATATACAACACCAATGTAAGAAAATTGCTCAACTTGGCTGGGTAAAAATAAAACAGCAAAAGGAAACGTATAAGGATGAAGTGGGAGGACACTTGTGCTGCTCGAAGTATTAGTATCATTCTTAAAAATGCAAATAAGGATTAGCCGTACCAGGTTTTGGCGGTATAGATTAAGTACCCTCAGTTTATAGAGCTTTGTTGTGAAGTAGTTATCTAAAGAGTCTCAGATAGGTCTGTATTGTGGTTCCTAGATAGCTTCTAGTGTTGCAGCAGAAGCCCACCCAGGCAGGAAGAGACCAAGCTCAAAGTCCTATTACTTGCAGTTATCCCGGCTGAACGATTACTACCTACCGTTTCTCGAATGTTATATAGCCTCTTTTTATTTATACACTATCCCTCTCTGGCCAGGCGACCACATTTAGTCTTGTTCTCACCCTTTTTCCAATTCCCCAAGTCAGATTTACTTCAGTGGTTAGATGTATTACTTTGTACATGGTCCTTGACTCCATGAGCGGTACAGCATTGTAAGTGGAAAGAAACCCCATGCCAGTTTCTAAATAAAATTATACTTAGTCTGGTACTATCAGTCAACGTGCAAGACATATTCAATTTCAGAAACACTCTACACCATTTATAAAGCTCGAACGTTAAAGGAAAACATTAGACACTGTTGGCGTTGCCTAGTTTAGCCTCAATCCTGAAAACATTAGCATCACTGCTTTTCACTATAACCATTATTTTAGGCCTCATGAAAAGTTACTGATTTCGAACTTAATGATTGCACCTTCTTGCACTGTCGTGGTTAACAAACACTTGCCATATAAGGAGATGACAAGAAAACGATGTTATATTATATATAGAAAAGAAAAAACACCATTGAAAAGTTAGGTGCTGGTTAATGTCCTCATTGCCAGAGAGAAAAATAAATCACACTTGATTAATCTAAAATAGTAAACCATGTTTGGTATTGTTATAATGTCGAAATAATCTAGCCTCTTGGGTTGAAGAATTATATTTCTGTCTTATGTATTGCCCGTCCTTGGATATGATTGCTCGATGTGACTTAACAAAACAATGCAAATTGTGGAGTCCCTTTTAATGCTATTAAGAAACATTGCGCGGTACGTATTTTCCCCACATCGTATTAAAATGAACTTGCATTTTAAATGCGAGTCTACTATGTAGATAAATAAGTGTTTCAGACAACACGCTTTCCCTTGCATTACCCATTTGTTATTTGCTCCTTTTAACAACAACTTTCTTTTACGTTTCATCGTTTTGATTTAAAACACTGTTTTGGAACAGTACAGTTCACTTTTAGCATGCCTAAAGTTACAAGCTTGGGTCTTGTTTACAGGTGCAGACACTATTTATGCTATGGAACGAAAGAAAGTTCTTATAATTTGCACTATTGTGATGGCAACACATTTGGGGCATATTTTCAAGCGGCTATGGCCGAGTTTTCAGAAAAGTCGCAATAAAATTACCGACCCATTCACAAACTGCTGCCAACAGTTTTCCGGCGATAACAGCAGCAAAAAACATTGCCACATATGACCCCGGCAACTATCGCTAATGAGATGCAGAGTAGGCGTTCCCGAGCAAAAACCAGTGACAACACCACTCCACAACATTCTCAACGGCCAGCCAAATCTGCGATAAGATCACAAAACCTGTGATAAAGCGCGTTAGCAGCAGAAAAGTAACACCTGCTCTGACCTGGTGTTAAGTTGGACGACAACCAACAGCAGCCAAGGGAGCACAGCCCAAAGACAATCATGAAGAACAACAGATGGCCCGAGTAACTGAACATGCAGCACGGAGTCCCAATAGGGCAACAACACCCACCGCCAACACACCCAGGACCCCAACCCCCCCATGCCGGGACCACCACAGAGGCAGCAAGGACAAAGACCCACAGGAAACACACCAGCCTCACAGACACAACACCAAAGGATGCCATTGCCCACTACAGACTCAAAAGGACAACCATCCTCCGCATCCTGAACATTATTGCCCAACAGGCCTATGAAACCAACACAGCGGACAACCAACATCCCACCCCACATAAAGCTTCTGGCTGTGATGCAGCTGTTGGCTTCTGGTACCCCCAACCAACATGCGCCACTGTCGGAGGAGTCTCACAGCTAGCCGCTTCTAAGTCCCGCACACCTGTCTGGGATACCATCATCAAGCTAGTACCCCAGTATCTATACGTCCACCACAATGGGCAGGATCCGCTGGAGACCAAGCAAGGACCATACGCCATAGCTGGATGCACGCATGTGTTGGGGGCAATCGACAGCACACATGTCCCACTTGTGCTCCCGGGTGACACAGCACACAATTACCTCAACAGAAAGCACACGTCTCGCATCAATGTGCAGGCAACATCCGAACACCGTGGAATCTATACTAACGTCATCGCCAAATACCCAGCCAGTATGCATGATTCCTTCATCTTCTGACAGTCCATCTTCCACCAGTGCTACCAGGATAGCACCAAGGGAAATGCACAGCCCCTTTGCAAGTTTAAAATGATTATCCCAAACACCTCAACTCCACAATCATTCAACTCACAACTCTGGCAGTGCACACATCACAAAATCACATAGAACATGCAAAACAACATGCCCACCCACCAGACATGACAGCACAACTTACTGTGGTACCTGGGCCAGCCATGTACATGAGCCATCAACGGCATGGCACCTCAGCCACACAATAACGGAATATGGGGAGAGGTTGGAACCAGGGATGTGTGAAGGAGGCAGGAGAACCATAATTGGAAAAGTACACAATGCCAAGAGTGGCGGCAATGTGCTGGACAGACCGCAGTATGCAGAACACACCCATATCCATGGCTACATACACGGCTGGAGTATGGAGTACAGTGGACAGTGGACGCAACTATGTCACCCCAGCCAGTGGGGGAGTACGTGGAAATGTTGCCAGTTATGTCCCCCCTGTAAGAGTGAGTGGAGTGGGATGGCCTGCGTACGTCAGGCCAGCATAGATGTGTTTATAAAAAGCACATAGCTCTGGGTGTCGTCCTCTTCCGGAATGCCCAGCGCCTCTCACCCCGCCACATGGCCGATGCTGTCCTTGTGAGCGTTGTTGCCTGCGATCCTGTGCACCTGCCGTACCCCGGTCTGCTGGACCCCGAAGCCGTCAGGCCCACCGCTGCACAGCCAGGCCACACTGATCACCTGCAGACACCGGCGTGTGTCAAGGATGGCCCACCATGTGCCGCTGCAAGCTCCAAGCCCGAGTTCCCCGACCCTAGCAGCCTCCTCAGACCATCACAGCCTCCACAACACAGGTCCGCTTTACTTCTTTCTCGTTGACGTAATCCACTGCTGCACCCAGCCTGCACAACGGTCAAGTAGTTCACACATTGGATGGGGGTCTTGATTACACCATGGCAGAGAACATCAATTATTGCAGATTTTATCTCACTATACCCCCATCGATGTGGTGCCACCAAATCTGTGAAAAGCTGTCCATCCACAGGTGACCGTGGGCCCACGAGGACTACCGCCCTCAGTCCACGCCACGTTCCAGTGGTTCGCACATGTGGGTCTGAGTCTTGATTTGTCAATGGCAGAGTTCATAGCATTGCATGCAAGGAGAGGTAATAATAAATAATAATAATAATCTTTATTTGGGTATAAAAAAATATTCTTAAAGAGAGCGCCAATGACAGTACACATTATAAAAACGAGAGAAGCAAAAGGCAATTAGACAACAGTGATTAAATCCAAATCTTCCAAATGGCGTTATGCAACATCTTATTACATATTGGTGTTAAAAAAAACAAAAACAAAAAACACAAAAGCTTTAACAGAACTTTAAAATATAGGAAGATTTTAGTACTATCAATAAGCAATATTGGGCTTAAAAACAGTCTAGTAGTCGGCGAATAACTACAAGTTCTGATAAAGTGAGATCAGATAAAAAGTAGCAGCAACAGTTCAATAGCAGTAGGATATGATAAAGTGCAATCAGATAAAAATAAAAAAAACAGTTTTAGCAGTTTAGGAATGTAGTGCAATTTAATTTAAACTATTGCTTGCAAAGTCGAAGCATACGTAAAATTATGGTATGCAAAGTGTATATAGGTTGTAAGGCCTATATTTAAAGCTGTGTTTTCGGGGCTTAAAGCTGCGATAATTACCTGTCTACAGGTCCAGATACCTAACCTATTCCACTCCTTTCTCAATTTGCATCTGCGCTGTGGCATGAGGGCAGGGCAAAGACAGACCACATGCTCCAAAGTTTCAGCCGTCTTGCCGCACCCTCTACACCATAAAACGTCTGATGTACGACGCCAGCAGGGCAAATCTTTTAGAAATTGCCAGTCACCCAGTCTAATAGCCATAAAGCTAAGTTTTAGGTACAGGGAGTAAGTGCAGGACAGGTAGGTGGCAGGAGCTAGCCGCCCATTAGAATTCATAATTGCCCATGCGTGTCTGCGTTTGGCAAAATGGGCTTTATCAATGATAAGAGAGCTCATTCTGACACATTTCTTGATGCTAGTTTTGAATGCTGTCGTACTGGGGTTGAGGGCCCAGAGCTCGCCCGCAGACATTTCGCGGATGGAATCCTTAAAAAGGCGACCATACGATCCCCCTGGATTTTTCTCGGTAATGTCTAACCAAGCTAGTGACTCTAATGAGCCAGAGTCTGCTTGTCTAAGTTTGTGACAAAGATTTAAGTACGAGCCGATGTTGGAGGCTTCGTAAATTTAATAAGCCCAGTTCTAATCTAATCTGGGCAGCAGAAGCATTTTTAGGCAAATGAAGAACTTTTTTATAAATTTTGGTCACGTGTTGGTTTAGATTTATGTTTAAATTACCCCTGAAAATCTCAATGCCATATGACAGGGTTGGTCCAATTTTAGCTCTCATAACTTCCATTAAAGGTGATAGACTTGGACCAGACAGATTTTTTGAGAGCTTAGAGAGGGTCACCAGTAGGGTCATGGCTTTTGCTGATATCTCATTGCGCTGTTTAACAAAGTTAACCCTAGAGTCAAAATTGACCCCTAAGTACTTGTATGTGCTTCCTATTGCAATACTCATGTTGTTATACAACCAGCCACCCCCGACCTTGCGTTTTCTTCCAAAGATAACCACTTGGGTTTTCTTTAGGTTGACCTCTAATTTGTTCCCGGTGGTGTAATTGTATAGTTTGTCCAGAAGTCTTTGCAATCCCACACGTGTAAGACTAAAAAGAACTAAGTCGTCAGCGTAGAGAAGGTTGCTTATAGGCAAGCCTCCCATCTTTGGTGGGTAACTGTTAATTTCTTCTAGGGCTGCCGGCAGATCTGCTATGAGCAGATTAAAAAGAAGAGGGGCCAGCACACATCCCTGTTTGACGCCTCTGGTAGTCATGATTTTCAGAGAGAGGTGTGTGCCGGACCCCAACTTTACTTGAACCCAAGTGTCCGAGTGTAACTGAATCATTGCCTCCAGGAGTTTTGCTGGTACCCCCCATTTCTTTAGCATTTCCCACAGGACAGCCCTGGGAACCCGGTCGAAGGCGGCTTTAAAATCAACAAAACAACAAAAAACAGCCCTGGATGTAGAACATACTCTATCAACAATTATGGACAATGTCAATAAGTTAGTCAGAGTGCCAGATTTGGCGGTGAAGCCGGTTTGATTCATTGGAATCAGGTTGTTCTGTTCCGCCCCTTCAAGAGAATGCCGGCGTAGTGCTTAGCCTCAATGTCTAAGAGAGAAATTAGTCTATAGTTATTTGGAGAGGTGTGGGAGCCTGATTTATAGATTGGATGGATTATTGCGCCGCGCCAAGAGTCCGGTATGATTGAGGTTCTAAGAGCAAAGTTGAAAAGGTTAGTTAAATGACCCGACCAAAATGCTATGTTTGATTTGAATAAGTTCTGTGGTAGGCCATTTGGACCCGGGGCTCCGTCCGATCTTGCTTTTGACAATACCTTAGTTACGATTTCCTGAGTGGTCTGCAGATCATCACTGCAGGGGTCTGAGCAGCCAGTGGGCCTACTCCAACTCTTACTCGGGCTTATTTCCGTCATGTTGGGGACGCATATTTCTGTAGGCACTTTTCACACAGGGGGCCTGAAGTGGTCTGTCAGAAAGGCGAACCAGCTGGCTTCCTGAATGTTAGCTGACCCGGAGCTGAATGGACTGGAATTGTGGCGATTGATTAAAGCACAGAATTTTCTTGCATTGTGGTTTTTGCACTCCCATATTAATTTGCACCAGAATTGACTTTGGTAAGATTGTTTATCCTTTTGTGTAGCCTGCCTAAATGATTTTTGAGCAGTTTTGTACACATTCAGGAGCTTGTTGTTTCCTGGGGATTTTGTAAGAGACCACAGGGCATTGTTTCTGGATTTCTTCAGCACCCTTGTTTCGCTTGAGATTGAAAACTGGCGAATAGAAGAATCCTTGTAGGGGAACTGTTTAGCTGGAAAGAGAGTTATCAATTGAGAGTAGAACGACGACCATGCAGCAGTTGGTGAAAGCGCCAGGTCAGTACCATCTGACATAAGAGCCAGACTTGCCTTCATGACGTTGGGGCTTATATCTTCACTCCATCTTAGGCGCTTCAGGTTTTCACTGTACATTCCTGTGCATGTTGTTGAAGCAGGTTTATGGAACTCTGGCTTTACGTTGAGGGTAATGGTCTGGGGACGATGGTCGCTTTCTGTCCGAGGGTGAATACTGAAGTTGCCCAGGTGTTTAAGCAGGACCGAATTGCAGATGGTGTAATCTAAATAGGATTGTTTGTGACCGTTAGTCCAGGACCATTTTGGTGGAGTATCTTCCGTGGATCTGCCATTCATTACCAGGAATCCGGCACTGCGCAGTTGCAGCACACAAAGTTCTCCCAGACCGCAGTAGGCTTGGTTTGGTGATTTGGACTGTGCCTCAGCCTCAGTGAATGCGAATGGACTAAGCCCTTCGTGGTCTTCTGTGTTGTCCTGAAAGAGGTTGGTGTTAAAGTCCCCTGAATCTATGCAGTCAGAGTTAGGTTGGTCCGCAGCCAGGTCGCACACAATTTTCATTAAGCGGATTAGATGGGCCTTTTTTGTGCGTGTACTCGGGTTAATGTAGATGTTAAGAAGTAGGAGTGGACGTTGTTTGCTCCATGTGTTGATTTTAACACCAAGTTGCCAGTCTTCGTCAAAGTTTAGTGGCAAAATCGGACCTTTTAAATTGTTTGAAACATAGATGGACAGGCCACCTTTCGGATGGCCGTAGGGACAGTCTCTAATTGCCAGTTTCCAAAATTCAATAAAGCCTGTCACAGGGCTGTTTTGGGTAGCCCAAGTTTCTTGAAGAACTATTGCAGTGTGCCCAAATATGACGGAGTGTGTCTCCAAGTTAGTAATTTTATGCTGGAGACCACTAATGTTCCATGAACACAATGTAAAAGAGCGATCTGGCTCAGGATTTGAGGAATTTACAAGTGGATGTGCTTGAGATGGTAGCTGGGCCAGGGCCTTACAGTTTGGAACTTGAGATGGTGCTTCACGTGGTCAATCTGTTTTCTTACAGGACAAGGCAGCCGGAAGCCATCCCCAATTCTGGGTTTTGTCAGGGTTAGGGTGTGCTTTTAAGGAAGTTGTGTTCACTTCTGTTGTTCCTAAAGCATTTTTTAAGATTGAATATGGCCTGGTGTTAGCACCAGATCTAGGGGATTCGGCTTTTAGCTGGGAAGCTGGATGGTTTAATAACGCTATGGGGTAGCCTGGAATGGAAAAGGGGAACATTTTGATGCCCCATTTCCGAAAGATAACCTTATTTTCCAGGAATGCTCGTGCCCAGGTGGTGGATCTGAATGTCACCAGAGTTACCTCAGAGGGTTGTGTGCCTCTTGGTTGAAGGAATTCAATGGACTCAATGTCGTCCGATCTAAGGGCCTCAAAACCCGGGGCGCCATTTGCTAATTTTAATATATTTGACCTATCAAGGATGTCATGCCGCCCTTTTGATTTATACTCAGGGGCAAAGAGTAGTTTGGAATCCTGTTGATCGCATTTAGGACCCTTGCTGCTTGAGCTATGGTTGGACTGAGTTATGTTATCGATTAAGAAACCTACATCTGATCTCCGTTGTAGTTGAGGAGGGTTTTGTGGGCCTCCGCTCAGAGTCTGGGTGTTTAAAGGTGAGGTTGGATTATTATTGTAGATTACTTTTGAAAGGATAGGTCCTGTGTTTAGTTTACCCAACCAGGGTGAGCTTGAGGGGAGAACTGTTTGGGGTTGGGTTGTCATTACTATGGACATTGATTGAGTTGGATCATTGGGTTTGACCCTTAAAATTTCAGAGGGGGGCTGAGGCTCCTGTGCCGCTGCTTCTACAGATGTGGTAAAACAATCTTGGCTGCGACAGGAGATCTGCTGACAGGCACTCAAAGTTGAGTCTCCCGTAGGTGGATTATGAAAATGGGTTGTTGACATCGATGATGATTGTGGGACACTTGGGACTTTTTTGTTGATGGCAGTTATGAACAGCGGAAATAGTTTTAACTGTTGGATTTGGTCTTAGTTTGTTCCTTTGTTTGCGCTGACGTTTACGCTCTCTCCTACTAATGCGAGGCGCGGGGGCAGGGAGTGCTTCAGGGTTAGGGATAACAACAGCGCCTGAGTTAACAGGCGCCCCTGCCACAATAGTGCTGGTGGGGTGTGCTTGCCCGTTTACAGCACCATTTTTTATGGCCCTGCTGGAATGGGAGAGCCTTTAGGGTGATGGAGGTTGTCTAGATGGCCGATCTGAGTTGTTAGGGGTTCTGATGCCCCGCTCAACCGAGTCCCGATTACGGGTTCAGACAGAGGGTTGGGTAATTCTGAGTTCAGAGTTGTGGCTTTTTGGGATCACTGGTGTGGACATTCGGATAGATTGCCTTCCTTCAGTTGCTTGACCTCACTTATGACGGTGGACAGGAAGGCTGGAAGTTTGGAGAGTGATTCAATAATGGGTGAGCAGCAACAGACCGACTGTACTAATTTTGAGGATGATTGCGCTCCTATAATTAAATTATTCAATTTATCCAATTTATTATCGATCCCTGCTGTGAACAGTGCTAAAGTGTTCAATAGATCAACCTGCGTGTCCAATTTGTCCGAATGCTAATTTAGAGCAGCGACTGTGGATTGAAAGGTTTGAAGTAATTGAGGCCAGATGCACGATTTTGTGGAGACATCTTGATGTGAATTTTTTTTTGGTGTTGGATTGGGTGAGTTTTGAGGGTTTTTGAAGAAAAAGGACAGGTCCGCTAACAATTGGTCATTTGGATCAGTTTTTTGTGACGATTTTAAAGGAGTTATTATTCCTGCTGATGTTGGGCACAAATGATTTTGGGGGTTTGTCAAGTCTGGGCTCCCCTCTAAAGCGCTAGATGCGTGTAATGTGGGGGAACTAAATGTCTCAAAGTTGGGGGCGGGCTCCTTTTGTGCGTGGATTTTTGGGAAAATAAAATGGGAGTGTGGCACTGGGATAGCCTCCGTAAGCACATCAGAGATTTGAGGTAGAGGTGTTGGAAGATTCTCTAATTGCTGTGGTTGCAGAACTTTAGGGCTTATGTTGTGAGTTGGGCTCACAGAGGATAATTGGCTGGCGCAGGCATCTTGCTTGTAAATGTCATGTGGAGGAACTAGCTGACTTAGTGAAGATTGATAGCTTGGTGAGGGGTTTTGAATAACCCTCACTAAGTCCTCTGAGATGATGTTCTGGTCGACAAATACAGACCCAAAAATGAACACATCCGCGGCAGGAGCAGGCTTATTAATTGATGTTGACGACATTTGTTGCGAATACGTGGTTGGCTCTGCATATAAATCTGCGTCGCAAGGCTTATTCACCTCTGAGGGTTGAGGGAGAGAAGGGAACTTAACCCCACCCGGGGCTTTTTTGAAATAGTCCAAAAGAGTGAAGGATTTTGAACCGTTCAGAGATGGTACACATGAGGGATGCGTACTGCTATTATTAGTGTTCCGCCATCCATTTAGTGGTGATTTTGGGACATTCAGTATGGCCGTGGCGGCCAATGGGCTCGTGTGGTCGGCAGGGGGGCGCTCGGCATCAGTTTCCGACTGTTTAGGTTTCTTCCGTTTTAGTGTAGAGGGAGCTTTTCTTGTTTTTCCAGATCTCATTCTTCTGTTGATGGACGGGGATGTCCAGAGTCAGTAAGGTTATAAACTAGGCCAAGAGGGGCTTCTTCAAGCGCTTTCTTTTTTACTGACAGCACTTGGGTGTAATTACTCAGTGCCACAAGAAACATGGAGGATCATGGAGGGCCGAGGTGACTCCAGAACAGGAATGCTGATCTTGTATTATCTTGACTTGCGTTATCATAGGCAGTGCGATCAAGTAGCCAGTGCTCGGTGCATGGGCACGCCCCCGCGCACTTGGTCCCTAAACAACCCCTCACCCATGGACGCCTATCCGCAGGTCCCAGCTGCTCCAGTCGCTTGTGGCCCGTGCTACGGCTCCTAAGCGCTCCCCCACAGGTGCGACACCACAGCTACCCAAGTACCGCTACTAGGTGGGGTCACATGTAGGGAGGGGGGCGAGTGAACCATCACGGCCCCGTTCCAACCGGGGAAGTGGGGCCAGCAGTGGTGGCAACAAGCTGAGGGGGTTGGAGGGGGCGGGGGAGCAGGACCAGAGCTGGAGAAGACCTTACCAGCGAACGCCCTGGACGGCTGAGCAACCGGGGGAGAGGGCAGCTAGGGGGGCGTGAGCCAGGCAAAACGGGGAAGCTAGGCGGGGACACGAGGCGGCCGGGACTGGGGTCCGGGGCCTGAGGCCTGAGGTGCGGTTACTAAATGGCACTAAGTGGCACGTTCCGAAGGACCCTACTAGGGACCTTCCCCTGCCAGAGGAGGAGGAGTGGTTCAGGATGATTCTAGAACAGGCAAGGACGGTTTAGCGGGGGAGCACAAGTGCGTCCGTGGGGGCAGTGAGATCTTGATTTAAGATCTTAGGAGCCGCTCAGGGGGCTCGCCAGAGCAGTTGCAATTCAGCAAAGCGCACAAAGCAGAGCAAGAGCAAACACCACCACCACTCGCCCCTCACTTGGGGGACTTATTTTGCCCCATATTCGCCGTCCTCACGCGTCACTACTCCAACTCCAACTTCCTCAGCGGGTCACCACTTACAGCAGCCCGCAGCCTGCACCTCGATCTCAGCCCACCACCCACCGTGGGTTACATGCAGCTAGCCACCTTGGTGCTGGCCCGTTACAGCCCGTAGCAGTCTCTGGCAGCTTTCCGCCCGCTGCACCGTTCGCCCAACTCCTCCCACAACCTGCAACCTCGCCCACCTGTGTCAGCTCGCTCTGAATGCACGCTACGCAAGAACCTCCGTCAGTCAGTAGTCCGGGGCCCATCAGTGCAGGTCTATTGATTCAAGGAGAGGTGTAAGAGGATGAAACGTTTCAGTCCAGAGGGTAAAAGGATCATCGTTACGGAGGTGTAAGAGCACTACCGACAACTGCCCTGGTGACACTAACTCTGCGCATCTCAAGCCAACAACACATGCCTGTGGGTCCCTGATGACCGCTGCTTCCAGCCTCCACTGCGGTCGAGTAGGTCACACATATGGGACTGAGTCTTGATTATACAATGTCTGAGTACACACATTAATGCAGAGGTTAAATCCCTATGCACCCTACGATGTGGTGCCATACCTAGCACGCGTGTCTGTGGGCCTTTAATGACTATGCCGTCAGCATACACCATGGTCCAGCAGGCCTCACGCCAATCCAATCCAGTCTGTACCAGGCAGGACACGTCATCATTGCTGACTGAACACCTGCTCAACTCAGGTGCTTTTGCCGAGGTCACCCACAAGTCACCCCCAAATGCCATGTCAATGTCGTGTGTTAGAGTTTCAGGAGGAGCTCACTGAACCACGCTGACTGGTGCCTCAGGCCTCCACTGCGGTCGAGTAGACCACACACTATTCAATTCAGTCTTGATTTATGTATGGCTGACTACATGTCATTGTACAGGCCTCAAAGCAGACTGCATCCCCTCTCAGCCCCGTTGCCACTAAGCCTGTTCCCCGACATTCATGGACACTCACTGGTCGTACATTGGTGGCATCTGAGGCTATGGAGTAGGGGATAGTTTCATCCTCAAGTAGATGATACCGAATTTTGTCTGATAACGAGGCTGTCGCTTGCCACCCCACTATTTGCTGCTTCTGGATAAAATCCAACCTTCCGCATCATGCCCTGGAGGACACCTTTCACTGTCCCCCACAACCCTCTGCCACATTCACCTTCAACGTAGATGAAGACCCGCCCAGTCCACGTGGCCCTACCTCAGTACACCGCAAGTCACCATTCCGTGGCAGGGTGCCTGTGCCGGCCGATGTGCATCCGGGGCCTTTAACTCCGTGCAGCTCAAGTCAGGGACCCTGTTTGATCCAATATTTGATGGCCTCTGAGAAGATGACCTTGGGGTAGTCAACGCCATGTGTCTCTGGCCCTGCGCTGTCCGCTGCCTCCGGCCTCATCTGCGTTCCACCAGGGCTCACACATCCAATTGAGTCCTGACTGGCCCAGTCGTGAAATCACCACAGGAGGCACACGCCACCATCGACCTGACCACCGATAATCGCCATCTTCCAAACTAAAAATAGTGGTCCTGACAGACTAACGGAGTTGCTCACACCTGTCGTGGATGCCATCATCTGCATGTTACCCTACTCCAGGTACCACTAACTCAGTGCACCTCATCCCATGGACCGTCACTGATTTACTTTTGTGCTGTGGAGTGGTTGCACAGCAATGTCACCTCAGGGAGTGTGGGAGACCTGAGACATTGATGTGGAAGATGATGCAGGTCTAACACACTCCACTGCGTCTGCATCAGGATTATCCTGAATGGACACAACCCTAGTCATTTTCATCACATGAGCACGCTCTGCTCTAGTGCCCCAACCTCAGTGAAGTGCAACTCACGGACACTTCTGTTTGTATGTTATGTGACCTCTGTACTTGCTCCGGCTCCCTCCATGTTGCTCAGTAGTTGACTCTGCTATTCAGTAATCTATGTTACGGTTGCACTGGTGTCAACCGTTTAAGTTGTTGCCAGCACCAACCACTCTGTGCTGTCTGGCTTGCACTCACCCGACATATTTCCAGCACAGGTGTCTCTGTACATGTGGCTCTGCATAATATCTGCGTGTGTCCCTGTGGTTGCGTTGTATGCATGAGGGCCCCGGGCCCTACGACATTACATTGTGCTGTGTACAGCGGATGCAGACAGGAACCACAGGCAGAGGGTTAGAGCTTTGACATGTATCTTTATTGTCACCCACTTAATCCATAAGGGGAGTGGACTGGGCTGTCATACACAGAGTCAACGTGGGTGTGGGACTGATATTTGTGTGCCCTGAAGTGTGGTTCTGTACTGGGAATGTGCATCTGCATGTGTCTCTATGGCAGTGTGGGTCTCCTTTGTGGGGTGTAGGTGATCCCTGAAGGATATTAGACACCCATGTATGTGATCTTGTTCGCCTTCAATGGGTTCAGAAACCAGCCGCACCTGTTCGGTCACCTCCTTTTGGCATTCTGACACCTGGTAATGGGATGCCATGTGTGGCTTGATGAAGTGTTGTGAGCCAGCCGTGCTGTGGGTGCTCTTTGCTGTGTGGTCTGTTGCAGGGTCTGTGTTTTCGTCTGAGTAGCTTGGCTGCCCTGTTCCTGGTGGTGGGTTGCGTGGGATGTCCATGGGCTGTTGCAGGATGTCGGTGTCGAAGGTGTGGTGGTCCTCTTCGGCATCATTGATGTGTCATCTTCTCTGCTCTGTTTGGGGTGTTGTGTGTCCCTTTTGCAATATTAAGGGGAGATGCATGTTGACATGTATGTTGTTGCATTGTTCTTGTTTACATGAAGACTGTATGACAATATACATTGTGAGTGTTTGGGAGGTGCAGGATTTCAATGCGGGACCATGTACATTTGGACTACATGACAGATGTGAGGTTGTAAGCGTACAATTGCATTTTAGCAGTTTCCATCTCTGTCAGATGTAGTAGTATAGTGTAGTTCCTATATTCCCAATAGGCTCTGCGCATCTGAATATTATATCCTATTGATATAACGTAGGACTTAGGTTAGTAGGTCTCTATCGAATGTGCTAAACTTAATTGTGAGTGCCAGCTAGCTCAGAGGTCACTAGAAACTCTCTCAAATACACAAGAAAGGATTAGCTTCCGATAACCGCATAAACATGACAACTTTGTTTCCATAGGACTGGAACAAATATCTTCAGAGTCGTGGAAACATTAGATAACTATTTTACTCAGTCAATCACGCATGCTTTGCTTTTACAGAGTTGCAGAAAAATAGTGAGACGGGCGTTTTCAATAAAAGGTTTATTGAACAGACTTCTTTCTCATGCAAGAAAGGTGAACTGCTACAATCATAAGACAGAATGCAAAGTATAATGCGTACAGCGAGAATAGTATTATAAATTAATACTGTAATAGCATTGTATGGTTTCTAAGCCACGGTTTCTGGTGTTTCGTCAGGGTGGTGGGGTGTTTCGTCAGGGTGGTGGCAGCTCCTGGCGTCACTGGGGGCTTACGAGGCTAAGGAACCACAGCGCGCTCTGTGTTGGCTCTTGCCACTCGCTACTCGCTATTCCTGCATTCCGCATTTGCTGTTCCCTGGCGCGCTGCACGATTAGGTGCAGGCGCCTTGTATATTTTAATAGAATGCTGCAACCTTTTAAACTTCTTGCATATGCTGATCTTGGCGCACTGTACGAATAGGTGCAGGCGCCTTGTATTGTTTTAAAATTGTTGATACTCTTGAACACTCTGTATTACTGTGGGCTTACCATCTCCTGTGGCTGCACACGCCCCGGTCCATCGGGGCTCCTCTGCCGTTGCATGCAGGGCAGCTCTTCCCCCACGGCTCTCTGTGCCGGTCGGGTGGAAAGCGGGCGCCATCTTGGGAGAGCCTGAAGGACATGGAGACCAGACTAGGCGGTCTAGTTGTCCGAGGCTCTCCCACATAAAGCGCACATGTGCTTCCGGAAGCGCAGCGGACGAGCGCAGCGGGCGCGACAATGGCGCGCCGAAGTTGCGCCAAAGTTAAGCCCGTCTGCGCCCGTCCGGGGCCAGGGGCACAACATTATGCTCGTTTTCTAACATACTCTTCTGCGCAATTGCGCACCCTCCAATGTCACTGGTCGCTCGACTCAGAGACATTGTCTCGTGTTCAAGCTCTTGGTATGGCCCATTCCCTGCCCCTTTTAAAGATCCCTCACCCCTCCATGACGGTGTCCTCCCCTTGCCCCTCTATCCCCATTTCCTCTCCCGTCACCTCTGTTCTCCTTTTGAACACAAGGTCTGCTGTCAAGCACCAAATAGAAATATTTGGTCTCTTGGATTCCAACTCTCCAGACCTTTTGTTTTTAACTGAAACATAGTATCGCCCGGATTCCTTACCCTGCGTCCTGGCGGCCCTCCCACCCCACTATTCTATGCTCCGTGCTGACCGACCGGAGGGGAGAGCGGGTGGCGGGGTAGCCTTGATTGCTCGCAAGAGACTCCATTACAAGACACTTGCATCGCCTGTAATACCAGCAGCCGATTGCCTTGTAGTGCGCTCTGTTTTCCTCAAGATTCCAATCACATGTGTGCTAATGTATCGGCCACCCCAGCCATCCCCTGGTTTTATCCCTGCTTTTCAGGACTTGCTGGCCACCTTGGCAGTCAATAGCGCCTCAGTCCTTGTTTTGGAGATTTTAATTTTTGGCCTAATGACCCTGCTGAGGACACTATGTCCAAAGACTTCACCCAATTGCTGCTTAGTCTTAACTTTACCCAGCACGTCCATGGGCCTACCCACAACCGGGGCCGCATCCTCGATCAGATATGGGCATTAAATATTCCAATTTCCGTCCCAACTATTTCTCCCTGCACATGGTCCGATCACTCCCTACTGGCCTTTTCTATGGACTTGAATCCCACAAAAACACCTCGCCTCCCCAAAAACACCTGGGCAAGGAACTGTAATTCGCTAATTATCACCTGCCCTGATTTATCGGGTTCGGCTCCACACTCCCAGGTTACCATCCTAGACCGCTGGCTTAGCAAAGCCTGCGATCTGGTGGCCCCTCTGAAATGGGTTACCATCAACCGCACCCACAATGCCAACAAGTGGTTCAGCCCTGGCCTTAAAACCAAGAAACTGGAGGTGCGATAGGCTGAACGAGCTTGGAGGTTAGCATACTGCCCGACCCGCAGACAACACTATATCACCACCCTTAGTGAATAAAAAAAAGACATCTTAGTAGCCAAGACAGAATACTTTTTGGGGCGTATTCTAGCTGCGGAAAGCCAGCAACGTGAGATTTTTGCCACTGTCCATGAGCTGGCCACCTTGGACAGAACTTTGCCTAAGATCCCCCCTTCTCAGGCCCTATGTGACTCACTCAATGAGTTCTTTATCGAGAAAGTAGTTTGCATTAGGGCAAATATTCTTCCCCCCTCGCCCACCTTCACTGACCCCCTACCGCCTGGCAATAACTTATCTCTTACGCACATTCCCGCACTGACTAGAGAATCCCTTCTCCCCCTACTTAGGCGTGTCAAGTCAGGCTCTCTAGCCGACATCTGCCCTGCCCGTATTCTCTGTCAGAGCTTTTCTGATTGCTCATCTCCTGCCCTCACCCTCCTGAATGATTCCCTCACACATGGCACTGTTCCTGCCCCCTTCAAAAACGCTACAATTATCCCTATACTAAAAAAGCCCGGGGCGGATCCTGCCTCCCCGGCAAACTACCGTCCTACATCCCTTCTTCCGTTCTTGGGAAAGGTCGCTGAGTACCATGTCACTCAGGTGCTTAGCTCTTTTATAGAGGACAGCAACTACCTTGCACCCTGCCAGGTGGGCTTTCGTCCTCGCCATTCCACAGAGAAGGTGATTATCTCGGTCATGGATCAACTCAGGGAGGGGCTCGATACTAACACCCCCCAGGCCCTTGTCCTCCTTGATTTGTCTGCCGCTTTTGACACGGTGGACCATTCTATTCTCCTGTCCCGTGTCAAGGTGGTGGGCATAGGGGGACCGATATTGGCCTGGATCGACTCCTTCCTGTCTGACCGTACGCAATCAGTCCACCTTGCCGAGCTCTCTGCCCCGCCCTGCAGGGTGCAATGCTTGTCCCCCAGGGATCCTCCCTCTTCCCTCTTTTGTTTAATCTTTACATCTTTCCCCTTATTTTTGCACTCCAACAAATGACGGTCACAGTGTACAACTACGCTGACGACCTTCAACTTATTTTTAATTTTTCTCCCCTGACTTCAGGTATCACTAGCTTCCAGTCAGTTATGCTGTTTATCCAGGATTGGATGAACGCGAACCATCTTAAGCTCAATCCGGAAAAAACAGAGTTGGTTCTGACTGGTGGCAGTGGTAACCCTTGGTCCCCCTCGTTCTGGCCCCCTTCCCTAGGTTTACCCCCGACTCCTTCACACTCAGTTAAAACCCTTGGCATCACACTTAACCATCATCTGACATTTCACTCCCATATTAGTTCTGTTGTTTCCTCCCGTTTCTTTACTCTGCGTATCATTAGGAAAATTTCTCGGTTTTTCTCTCCCCCTGCACTTAAACTCATCCTTATGGCCATGGTCCTATCTAAGATTGACTATGGAAACATCATCTACAATGGTGTCCCCGCTTACGCACTTCAACGCCTTCAACTGGTGCAGAACCAGGCAGCACCCCTGGTATATGGTCTATCTAAATCTCACCATTCCTCTCCCTTGCTCATTGCTTTACACTGGCTCCCTATTAGACAGCGGGCCCTTTTTAAACTAGGATGCCTTACATTTCAGGCCCGGGCGGGAGCGGCTCCTGCCTTTATAAACTCGGCCATCACTAATTACTGCCCTTTTCGAGATTTGCGCTCGTCCACCAAATCTCTTTTGGTTATCCCCCGTTTTAAGATGCAAAGATCAGGAGGTCAGAAATTTTCGGTCCTTGCTCCTACTTTTTGGAATGCTCTCTCGCCCCCTGTTAGACTTTCCTCCTCTTATATGGAGTTTTGCAAGGCCCTCAAAACTTTTCTGTTTCCACAAGCTTTTAGCCCCTAGCCCGCTGTGCCCTTCTGGCTCTGTAAAATAACCCCTAGCGCCAAGAAACTGCGTAGTGTATGTGCGCTCTATACATTTTTAAAAATTCAAAAAATTCAAATAAAAATATATACATAAATAACACAGGCTAAAATATAGAAACACTGGAGCTGAATTTCTCGGCAAAGGAGGACAGCTTCTTGTCAGTGCGTCATCTGGTGAGTCGGCTTCCTTCTGCACTTGCTGTAGCGAGCTGCGTCTGGCAAGTAGGTCATCGAACTGCACCGAACCACTGTGCTTTGCTATAGCAAGTGAAGGTACATTTAAACCTTGAAGGTGTTTAGGAATGCCAGCTTTGAAGTAAAGTCGGGCAGATGAACGTCATGGATAAACCCCTAAGGAATAGTTGTTCATGCATAATAATGAGTTTCTTGGAGACATCAATATCTAGGCTAGGGGAAGTCCCTTCTGCTTAAGAGTCTGGTTTTCCAATAAATTGTTGTGACATTGATGAACGGATGGAAGTAGCCATTCCTGTATTTGGGTAGCATGTTCTATGCCTAAATAACTGCTTGATTTCCATGCCTATATAAGGGAATTGTGAATTATACCTCTATAAGGGAATGGATCTGGAAAATTCATTCAGAATCTAAAACGCCATACAACAGTAGGCCTGTTTCTGACCCTGTTCGGACAAAGTTGTGTCCTCTGTTATGCACAGTTGTGTTTGCGCATTGTGCCACATTGTCGTCAAAGTGGGTGTGCTGTTCATGCTATGTGTGTTTGCTGGAGTGTGCTACGTGGAACATGGACTTGATCCTGGGTCATTGTGGGTGTTCAGTGTGGTAGGCTTCGTTGTGCATGTGGGCCATTGTGCCCATCTCTCCCCATCCCCTCAGTCCCTGGTTGTAAACCAACCTGTGGATGTTGTGTCAGGTCTTCCCGAGCTGGGACAGCACTCCTGACTCCTTGCACCGTCTCCACACTGATGACTGTGGCCTCCATTTCCTCCTGTGGTGCAGGACTCCCGTCTCCTGTTGTCGTTGCTGCCTTCCTGTTGGCAGTGGCTTTGTGCCTGGTTTAGGGTTTCACATCATGCAAGCACCTCATGGCCTCCTCCATTGGCCTCCTCGACACTCCGACTGCATTCCCAGTAGTCTAATTGTGGGCCAGTTGATGGTAGTGTTCAGTCATCTCCGTGACGCTCATCTGGTTTTCCTGCGGACTGCACCACTTCTTCTTCTCCCTCTTCTCCCTGGCCTTCCCCGACCCCATTGTTTCTTGCTGGTGGTCTGTGGGGTTTGTGGGGTTTACGTCGGCCTCTGTGCTTGGTCATGGTGCATCCATGTTGCTACGTGCTTTGGGTTGTTTCTGGTGTGTTGTATTTGTAGCTTTTATAGTGGATTTTTCTGCCAGACACGTGGGATTTGCAGGCAAATTTTTGCTGCTTTTTGTACTGGCTTGGCCTCATCGCAGGATTGTTTGCATTCGCGTTTTGCATTTTTGCGGCGTGGCACTGACTTTTACGCAGACATTTAACATGTTCTCTGGAGACTATTGCATGGTACCGCCGTGTTAAAGATACTTGGTTAATACGGTGTAATTTTCCCGCGATAGACTGTGATGTTGGGAGTTGCGTTAAGTAACTTTTGCGATGATTATCACATGCTCTTGAGAATATGCCCCAAAGAATGGGCAACATTAAGTCCCATAATCCTTGACATGTGTCCGCATGAACCGTACCTGGAAAGAACAATTATGTTGTGCCGAAGACTAACAATTTCAGTACTGAACGTGGGGAAGTGAGTGGATGGGTGTGTTGGGGGTAGACGATGCATAACTGAAAGAGGTACTCTCAGTGATGTTGGTGAGGGGGAAGCCAATCGACGAGGAAAGGTTGGTTAATGATGCGAATAGAACATGGCCCTCTAGAAGTAAATACATTATAAGCTGAATACCGGCTGATTGTTTTCATTATTAAAGTTTGCAAGAGAACATTAATGCAGGTCTACCCAGAGATCCTCAAACTAAATTCTATATTTTGACTTACTTCTGCTACTAGATGCCTTACTCTTCTCTCATTCCACTACCAAAAAGCTCTGATTATGGCTTGCATGGTGTGTATAGATTCCCCCTTTAACATTTAGGGCAGGGATATCCACCCTTTTTCTGTAATATGAGCTGCTTATGGCCCTTAAAATTCATCCCAAGCTACTGATACTTTGAGTCTTGTAATAGTGACAATATCAGACAAGATTACATTGGTTGCCACTATATGCAAGATTACCAGAAGTAATCACTACAGTGTATTAGGCAAGGTTGCCAGAATATTGAACGTTGCCAGCAGTAATGTAAAAAACACAAAAGGTAGCAATATTAGTAATAGGTTTCTCCAGTGCTGTATTATGTATCACTCTAATATAAGCAGTAAATATATTTTGAAAATTCAGACATTTTTCTTTAATTATTGGCTTATATTCTCTGAAAATATAAATGTATTCACCATCAAAAATGTCTAACTGAGTGGAATAGCCTTCTGCTTCAGCACACTATACCTAAATGTATTCCTGAAGGCATATTGATTAAGGTTTAAAGTCGCTTAGCGTAAGGTATCAAACAAGGACCACCAACAGTTTACAGCATACATGGCTTTTTCTGCCCTGCGGTTGGCTGAGGTTCTTCTCTGAATAAAATAACCACAGTGAATGTGAACCTTTTCAAAGAAATGTGTAAAACAAAAACGTGATGGGTGGAATATTTGAAGTCATTGTTTCCACTGCACTATATATTTCAGATCAACCTTCAGCTCGAATTGCCACACTATCTTCCTTCTGCAACCCCAGGTATGTATCAGCTTAGTTAGGCCTTGCCTTTGTAGTTATAGCTTCCTTTTTTCCTAATTTGGCAGGTTTTAAAGGCAGATAGTAGCTTGACAAATGTTCTCTTTTTGCTTTTGTGTAAATCCTATATTTGTACGTGGTTCACACAAGATCACCTATAGAGCCTGTGGCTGAGCAGGGTTTCAGTGAATAACAGACAGTGTGGGAATATGTGGTCAAGCTGCTATTTTGCTGACTTTGAAGCTGGGAACCAACATTCCTGCCCGTCCTTGAGAACATCACTTCATTTGCCTCTTTAGGGGTACCCAATTTAGTACAATATTGAATGCCTGCAGAGAATTAAGTTTGTAGTCATACCTATACAAAAAATCCTCTTTCCCTCACTTAAAGTTACATTTTTTGAGATTGCTCTCCATGTCAGTGGAGAGTCAAGACCAGTTTCACATTTTCTCCAGCTCTTTTAGACTCAGTTCATGAGTCAGAAGTAGTTTCTTCTCTGTTACGGCTCTTTCAGCTTCAACTCTCCTCTCCTCAGCTTCCAATTTCAATCTTGCCATCTCCAGCTTGATTTCTCTCTCCTCCCTTCCTCTCCCTCGTCTCCTCTGGGGATAAGCCATGGGCGAAGAAACTGCTTCCTTCTCTCACTGAGAGCTCAAATCCAGGTGTTTCTCCCTACTGCTGCTTGTGGTTCTTCGAAAGAGCCATGGTCAGGCTCCTCCAATCCTTTATTATTTTGGAAGCAGGCCTTTGCCAGGCCCTCAGTGCCTTTTGAAACTCCACCTTCCTGGTGGCTCTTTGGGTAGGTACCCCATCCCCTTGCAGAAGCTTTTTCAACCGGGCCACTGTATAATCTTCCAGCTTGGAAAGCTCAAACTCCATGGTTCCATTTGAAGAACCAGCCAGAGACATACTGTAGAAATTGAATTAACCCCTTGCCTTCTGGGGTAATCCCCCCACAGTGTGGGGGGGGGGGTCCGCGGCCCACCTGTGCTCATGACAAGCTCAGCTCATCATGACTCACAGCGGAGCTGCGCTCATGACAAGCTCAGCTCGTCATAGACCCGCCCCCTCATTAATTCTCCCACACAAGTGGGGAATTAGCGGAAAAATGAAAAATAAATTGAAATGTCTTGGATGTGGATGTGGATGTGTAATGTACACCTAGCTAGTGTATGGCCCTGCACAAGCACAAGTCATATCCTCATCGGTATTCACCAATGTTAGAAACTGAGGTTTCTAGTTGCCAGAGGTATGAACCCTGTCCAAGCAGGAACCACATTCCCAGTCAGGGGCCAACCTAAATGAACCTGTGCTCACTCTCTCGTAGCTTGACACAGAGCAATCAGGCTTAACTTAAGAGACAATGTGTAAAGTATTTGTGCAACAATTCATAAAACAACACAGTGAAAATACCACAAAAAGACTCCGCAACAGGTTAGCAAATTAGATTTCGATTGTATGAATAGAAACAAGACCATAATGACAAAAATCCATCAAGTAGAAGTCAAGATATGAGTTTTTTAAAGAATAATTGTAAAAATAGCGCTTGTAAGCAAACGCTTAATTGGGTTATCTAGTTGCTCTAGACTGAGCAAAGACAAAAGTTTAGGACGACTGTGATAGAGTGGAAGATGGATAGTGAGACCCACTATGGTCCACTAAATCAAAGTACCAAGATCGGGGATGCATCATCATGGACAAGGATGTGCAGCGCAGCCTAGGTGATGCGTCAGTGTTGAGCCACACAGTGAATTAGATGCATTGATTTTCTCCACGCAACTGCAGTGATGCATCGGTTCAAGTGCAAGCATTAGTTCTGATTGCAATGTGCAGTTACTGCTCACGCAGTAGGCGATGCATTGATTCAAAAAGCATTACGCTGATTCTGAGGACGATGCACTGGTTCTGCTCCACGCACCAAGGAGGAAGAACTGGTTTCTAGGGCAATGTGCCAGGTACACTCCCCACAGCAATGAGGATGTTTTGGTTTTGACTCACGCAAAAGAGAAGCTGCACCCGTTCCTATGACAATCTGTGGGTTCTGGATTGAGCAGCAACTTAGGCCTTACTGCCAATGGTCCAGGACTGGGGTGGCACCACTTCGCGGGGCAGACTCACAGCTAGCAGAGTCCAGGTGCATATGCAGGTATTTAAAGTCATGAAAATCCCTGAGACTTGGGAACAGAAGGAAGGCCAGCACGTCCTTGGAGTAACTCTGGGTTCAAGTGATGCAGGCCCAGTCCTTTTCAACCTGTCAGGAGAATAAAAGGAGGCAGAGCAGCTCAGCAAGGCAAGATTTCAGCAAAACAGTAGTCCAGCAGAGTAGCATTCCTTTCAGCAGCACAGCAGCCCTTCTTCCCGGCAGAGTAGTCACAGGTCACAAAGTGTACTGATTTGGTAGTGCAGAAGGTTCAGTACTTATACCCTGTGGTGCCTTTGAATTGGGGGAGATTTTGATGTAAGCTTTGAATTGTATAGAGGCTCCCCCTATCCTGCCATGGCTCCAGACGCACTACAGGGGGTAATAAATCCTTTGTGTGGGGGCAGAACACAGCCCTGTCAGGTGCAACTGACAGTTCCTCCCTTCCATCATGCTCAGGATGGCTAATCTGCATGCAAATGACCTCTCAGGCACCACTACCCTTCCTTTGTGTGTGACTGTCAAGAGGGAATGCAAGAAGCCAGCTGTCATCCGCCTCAGACCTCCATTCCAGAGACAAGATGAAGGCTCCAAATGGTTAAAGTAAGTAAATGCTAACCTTTCTAACAGTGTCATTTGCTAAACTGGAATTTAAAATCTAACTTCACCATGAGTAGTGATCGAAAATTTTCAATTGTGAGTTCAATCAAGCAATCAATCAGGTTTGTTAAAGCACACCTACTCACCTGCGAGCGTCTCAAGGCGCTGGGGGGGACTGCTCCTTTGACTGATGGGGTAATCCGAAGAGCCCGGCCTGGAGGTCCTTCCTGAACTGGAGCAGTGTAGGGACTTGCCAGAGGTGGAGGGAGGGAGGACATTTTAGACATTGGCTGAAAAGTAGGAGAACAACTTTTTTCCTGTTTAGGTCTTGTAAATGGGTGTCCCTTAGGTTGCATGGAAGGAGAGGCATTTGTTTAGGTATGCTGGTCTGATGTTGTGAAGGGCCGTGTATGCATGAGTGAGGAGTTTGAAGGTTATTCTTCTTTCCATGGGGAGCCAGTGGAGTTCTTGGAGCTGGCAGATGATGTGGTTGTGAAGAGGAATGTCTAGGATCAGTCTGGCTGCGGCGTTCTGGATGATCTGGAGTTTGCAAAGTAGTTTCTTGTTGATTCCGGCGTAGAGACCGTTGTTGTAGTCCAGTCTGCTACTGATGAGAGCGTGCATGACCGCTTTTCTGGATTCGGATGGGATCCATCTGAACGTCTGTGGAGGGTGTTGAAGCTGGCCGAGGATATGGTGTTGATCTGGTGGTTCATCATGAGCGATGTGTGTAGTATTATACCGAGGTTCTGTGCATGGTCTGTCTGGGTGGGGGGGTTTCTGAGGGCAAGGGGCCACAGCTGTCATCCCATGCTGAGGGGGTGGAGCAATGTATAAGGACTTCTGTTTTCACTAAGTTGAGTTTCATGCAGCTCTTCTTCATCCAGTTAGAGACGGCTTTCATCTCTTTTTGGAAGTTGTGTCTGGTGATGTTGGGTTCTTTTGTGAGGGAGAGGATGAGCTGGGTGTTGGCATATGAAACAATGTTTGGCCTGTGGTTTTTGAGGATGGTTGCGAGGGGGGCCATGTAGATGTTGAAGAGGGTGGGGTTGAGGGAGGATCCCTGGGGCCCTGCACATCTGGCCTCTGTTGGTTCCGAGAGTTAGGGCGGGAGTCTGACTCGCTGAGTTCTGCCAATGAGAAATGAGCATATCCAGTAAAGGGCCTTTCCGTGGATGCTGGTGTCCTGGAATCTGGTAGCTAGTGTTCAGTGGGGGATGGTGTCAAAGCAGCTAAGAGGTCCAGGAGGATTAGGGCTTCTGTTTGGCCCTGGTTAAGGAGAGAGCGGATGTCGTAGCTGGCGGTGAGTAGGGCAGTCTCGGTGCTGTGGTTGCTGCAAAATCTGGAATGGGAGATGTCCAGGACATTGTAGGCTTTGATGAAGTGTGCTAGCTGGATTCAGCGTGATCGGGGTGCCACACGCCGAACGGAGGATCATGAGAGGACTCCCTTTCTAAACAAGTTTGACGTCGGAATTTTTGGAGGGGACCCCGCTAGTCAAAGGGTTTGAAACGCGTCAACCTTGTGCATTTTTTAGACAAACAAACATATTCGAAATTAAGTTGGTGTTTGTGATGCACTGTAGCATGATTCTTTGTCTACTTTGGTGAAATTTTGGTGCATTGCTCTACTTGGTGTTCAAGTTTGATGTTGTTTGGCTGTGTGTGTTATGTTCCCTATTGTGTTCGGCCTTTCCAAAAACTGTGAGTGAATCTGGCTTAACCCTTAGGTGAACTTTTAAGTGTGTGGAGTTGGTTATGTCAAGCAAGCCCGGCTGAAGACGGCTGTAATGCCAGAAACCGGTCCTGGGAAGCTTGATTCCGGTCCAGGGAAGACATGGCTTGGCAGATCGGGCTGGACTGTTCCCATGAGGCACAGGGTCAGACTGATTTGCATATGGCCATGTCTGAACTGGGGTGGCGGAGTGAGCTAATGAACGTTGATGGATTAAACCCAGATCAGTTGACTGGGGGTGAGTGTTTGTATTGTCAACGCTCCGTCCATCACCACCTTTGGTTTTTCTTTGTTCGCCCTAAGTTGGCAGGGTATGCTCAGACGTGAGTCCCTTGCTCACTTTGCCACTGGAGTCAAGCAAGCCCGGCTGAAGACGGCTGTAATGCCAGAAAACGGTCCTGAGAAGCTTGATTCCTGTCCAGGGAAGACATGGCTTGGCAGTTCGGGCTGGACTGTTCCCATGAGGCACAGGGTCAGACTGATTTGCATATGGCCATGTCTGAACTGGGGTGGCGGAGTGAGCTAAAGAATGGTGATGGATTAAACCCAGATCAGATGACTGGGGGTGAGTGTTTGTATTGTCAACGCTTAGTCCATCACCAGCTTTGGTTTTTCTTTGTTCGCCCTAAGTTGGCAGGGTATGCTCAGACGTGAGTCCCTTGCTCACTTTGCCACTGGAGTCAAGCAGGCCCGGCTGAAGACGGCTGTAATGCCAGAAAACGGTCCTGGGAAGCTTGATTCAAGTCCAGGGAAGACATGGCTTGGCAGTGCGGGCTGTACTGTTCCCATGAGGCAGAGGGTCAGACTGATTTGCATATGGCCATGTCTGAACTGGGGTGGCGGAGTGAGCTAAAGAACGGTGATGGATTAAACCCAGATCAGTTGACTGGGGGTGAGTGTTTGTATTGTCAATGCTCCGTCCATCACCACCTTTGGTTTTTCTTTGTTCGCCCTAAGTTGGCAGGGTATGCTCAGACGTGAGTCCCTTGCTCACTTTGCCACTGGAGTCAAGCAAGCCCGGCTTGTGATGTATTCCTATAGGTACTGTATCGATTCCCCTATTCCTGACCCTGGTTTGGTTAATAATTAACTAGCAGCCATCCAACGGTGCAAAAACCGTTATCTGATTAAGCCACACCACGGCACAGAAGCGCGTTATCTGATTAGGTCATAACGCATGCCATCTAATTAGACAAGCGATATTCCTCCAGCCCCTGATAAGGCATACGGAGTTCTCAAAACAAATCAAACCTACAGCGACCTGGGAAATTCCCATAGCCATTGTTTTGATTTCACCGAGAACTTCAGTAAAGAATGTGCGAACAAACCAGTTCATATGACATCCTTATTGACGTATATATGTCCATCCTTACGTCAATCTCGGCACCTTTCAGGTATAAATATTACCGACATTGCCTTAAGCAAACACATGTGGTGGTGACGAGATTGGAGCAGCGAGACGTGCCGAGGAGCCCAGCAGAGAGCGAAGCCCACAGGCGCTGCCCCTCCTTCCTGACGCGCTGAGAACGAGACGCTGCCTTTCTCCTGCTGAGAAATCCAGCTCCGGCGCTTCCAAGCAGCCCTCGCAGGCAGCTGGAATATCAAGACCTGGGATAAGAGATACCAGCCCTCCACCATTCTAGATCTCAGGTACAGAACTGAATAACCCCTTGCAGAGAATTCTCGAGTCAGTCCCTTGGCAAAACAAACTTAACTTAAACTGCTACTTATCTACTTCCGCCCATGTATTAGGCTTAGGTCAGGTACACTGGGGTAGGCGTGGTTAGAAGCACCAGTTGAGTACGATTAGTCAAATGTATATATGTATGTATCTATTTTATCCATTTTAAAGTATCATATGGCTCAGAAACCATATCAATGCTTTTACAGTATTATTTTATAATTCTGTCTTTACTGTATGCACTTTACTTAACTATAAGTATTGCAATAATAGCGATTCCTTTCTCTTGTATGAGAAAAGAGACTGATCAATAAACACCATTCTTTATTGAACACGCCCGTCTCTTCCTTTTCTCTACAATCTGGTGAAACTAAGAATGCACTGAACTGACTGAGTAAAATAAGTTGTCTTTTGTTTTCACACGACTCTAGAGATACACTCTTGATTAGGGGAGAGCAAAGTTGTCATGTTCTATGGTTGTCAGAAACTAAATCCCTTCTTGTCTATCCAGGGAGGTTAAAATCCTCCTTGCCTATTCGAGAAAGTTTCTAGTGAACTCTGAGCTAGCTGGCAAACACAAAACTTTAAGTCTAATATCGTCGGTAGAAGACCTAGTTAACCTCTGCCCAGGTCTATACTATTGAAGATATTATTCCAATGCGCAGAGCCTATTGGGATAATAGGAACTACACTACAGGCTGAAGACGGCTGTAATGCCAGAAACGGTCCTGAGAAGCTTGATTCCTGTCCAGGGAAGACATGGCTTGGCAGTTCGGGCTGGACTGTTCCCATGAGGCACAGGGTCAGACTGATTTGCAAATGGCCATGTCTGAACTGGGGTGGCGGAGTGAGCTAAAGAACGGTGATGGATTAAACCCAGATCAGATGACTGGGGTGAGTGTTTGCATTGTCAACGCTTAGTCCATCACCAGCTTTGTTTTTTCTTTGTTCGCCCTAAGTTGGCAGGGTATGCTCAGACGTGAGTCCCTTGCTCACTTTGCCACTGGAGTCAAGCAGGCCCGGCTGAAGACGGCTGTAATGCCAGAAAACGGTCCTGGGAAGCTTGATTCAAGTCCAGGGAAGACATGGCTTGGCAGTGCGGGCTGTACTGTTCCCATGAGGCAGAGGGTCAGACTGATTTGCATATGGCCATGTCTGAACTGGGGTGGCGGAGTGAGCTAAAGAACGGTGATGGATTAAACCCAGATCAGTTGACTGGGGGTGAGTGTTTGTATTGTCAATGCTCCGTCCATCACCACCTTTGGTTTTTCTTTGTTCACCCTAAGTTGGCAGGGTATACTCAGACGTGAGTCCCTTGCTCACTTTGCCACTGGAGTCAAGCAAGCCCCGCTGAAGACGGGTGTAATGCCAGAAACCAGTCCTGGGAAGCTTGATTCCGGTCCAGGGAAGACATGGCTTGGCAGTTCGGGCTGGACTGTTCCCATGAGGCACAGGGTCAGACTGATTTGCATATGGCCATGTCTTAACTGGGGTGGCGGAGTGAGCTAAAGAATGGTGATGGATTAAACCCAGATCAGTAGACTGGGGGTGAGTGTTTGTATTGTCAACGCTCCGTCCATCACCACCTTTGGTTTTTCTTTGTTCGCCCTAAGTTGGCAGGGTATGCTCAGACGTGAGTCCCTTGCTCACTTTGCCACTGGAGTCAAGCAAGCCCGGCTGAAGACGGCTGTAATGCCAGAAACCGGTCCTGGGAAGCTTGATTCCTGTCCAGGGAAGACATGGCTTGGCAGTTCGGGCTGGACTGTTCCCATGAGGCACAGGGTCAGACTGATTTGCATATGGCCATTTCTGAACTGGGGTGGCGGAATGAGCTAAAGAACAGTGATGGATTAAACCTAGATCAGTTGACTGGGGGTGAGTGTTTGTATTGTCAACGCTTAGTCCATCACCACCTTTGGTTTTTCTTTGTTCGCCCTAAGTTGGCAGGGTATGCTCAGACGTGAGTCCCTTGCTCACTTTGCCACTGGAGTCAAGCAGGCCCGGCTGAAGACGGCTGTAATGCCAGAAACCCGTCCTGGGAAGCTTGATTCAAGTCCAGGGAAGACATGGCTTGGCAGTGTGGGCTGGACTGTTCCCATGAGGCAGAGTGTCAGACTGATTTGCATATGGCCATGTCTGAACTGGGGTGGCGGAGTGAGCTAAAGAACGGTGATGGATTAAACCCAGATCAGTTGAGTGGGGGTGAGTGTTTGTATTGTCAATGCTCCGTCCATCACCACCTTTGGTTTTTCTTTGTTCACCCTAAGTTGGCAGGGTATGCTCAGACCTGAGTCCTTTGCTCAGTTTGCCACTGGAGTCAAGCAAGCCCGGCTGAAGACGGCTGTAATGCCAGAAACCAGTCCTGGGAAGCTTGATTCCGAGCCAGGGAAGACATGGCTTGGCAGTTCGGGCTGGACTGTTCCCATGAGGCACAGGGTCAGACTGATTTGCATATGGCCATGTCTTAACTGGGGTGGCGGAGTGAGCTAAAGAATGGTGATGGATTAAACCCAGATCAGTTAACTGGGGGTGAGTGTTTGTATTGTCACCGCTCCGTCCATCACCAACTTTGGTTTTTCTTTGTTCGCCCTAAGTTGGCAGGGTATGCTCAGACGTGAGTCCCTTGCTCACTTTGCCACTGGAGTCAAGCAAGCCCGGCTGAAGACGGCTGTAATGCCAGAAACCGTTCCTGGGAAGCTTGATTCCGGTCCAGGGAAAACATGGCTTGGCAATTCGGGCTGGATTGTTCCCATGAGGCACAGGGTGAGACTGATTTGCATATGGCCATGTCTGAACTGGGGTGGCGGAGTGAGCTAAAGAACGGTGATGGATTAAACCCAGATCAGTTGACTGGGGGTGAGTGTTTGTATTGTCAACGCTCCGTCCATCACCACGTTTAGTTTTTCTTTGTTCGCCCTAAGTTGGCAGGGTATGCTCAGACGTGAGTCCCTTACTCACTTTGCCACTGGAGTCAAGCAAGCCCGGCTGAAGACGGCTGTAATGCCAGAATCCGGTCCTGGGAAGCTTAATTCCGGTCCAGGGAAGACATGGCTTGGCAGTTCGGGCTGGACTGTTCCCTTGAGGCAAAGGGTCAGACTGATTTGCATATGGCCATGTCTGAACTGGGGTGGCGGAGTGAGCTAAAGAACGTGATGGATTAAACCCAGATCAGTTGACTGGGGGTGAGTGTTTGTATTTTCAACGCTCCATCCATCACCACCTTTGGTTTTTCTTTGTTCGCCCTAAGTTGGCAGGGTATGCTCAGACGTGTGTCCCTTGCTCACCTTGCCACTTTAGTCAAGCAAGCCCGGCTGAAGACGGCTGTAATGCTAGAAACCGGTCCTAGGAAGCTTGATTCCGGTCCAGGGAAGACATGGCTTGGCAGTTCGGGCTGGACTGTTCCCATGAGGCACAGGGTCAGACTGATTTGCAGAAGGCCATGTCTGAACTGGGGTGGCGGAGTGAGCTAAAGAACGGTGATGGATTAAACCCAGATCTGTTGACTGTGGGTGAGTGTTTGTATTGTCAACGCTCCGTCCATCACCACCTTTGGTTTTTCATTGTTCGCCCTAAGTTGGCAGGGTATGCTCAGACGTGAGTCCCTTGCTCACTTTGCCACTGGAGTCAAGCAAGCCCGGCTGAAGACGGCTGTAATGCCAGAAACCGGTCCTGAGAAGCTTGATTCCTGTCCAGGGAAGCCATGGCTTGGCAGTTCGGGCTGGACTGTTCCCATGAGGCACAGGGTCAGACTGATTTGCATATGGCCATGTTTGAACTGGGGTGGCGGAGTGAGCTAAAGAACGGTGATGGATTAAACCCAGATCAGATGACTGGGGGTGAGTGTTTGTATTGTCAACGCTTAGTCCATCACCAGCTTTGGTTTTTCTTTGTTCGCCCTAAGTTGGCAGGGTATGCTCAGACGTGAGTCCCTTGCTCACTTTGCCACTGGAGTCAAGCAGGCCCGGCTGAAGACGGCTGTAATGCCAGAAAACGGTCCTGGGAAGCTTGATTCAAGTCCAGGGAAGACATGGCTTGGCAGTGCGGGCTGTACTGTTCCCATGAGGCAGAGGGTCAGACTGATTTGCATATGGCCATGTCTGAACTGGGGTGGCGGAGTGAGCTAAAGAACGGTGATGGATTAAACCCAGATCAGTTGACTGGGGGTGAGTGTTTGTATTGTCAATGCTCCGTCCATCACCACCTTTGGTTTTTCTTTGTTCACCCTAAGTTGGCAGGGTATGCTCAGACGTGAGTCCCTTGCTCACTTTGCCACTGGAGTCAAGCAAGCCCGGCTGAAGACGGCTGTAATGTCAGAAACCGGTCCTGGGAAGCTTGATTCCTGTCCAGGGAAGACATGGCTTGGCAGTTCGGGCTGGACTGTTCCCATGAGGCACAGGGTCAGACTGATTTGCATATGGCCATTTCTGAACTGGGGTGGCGGAATGAGCTAAAGAACGGTGATGGATTCAACCCAGATCAGTTGACTGGGGGTGAGTGTTTGTATTGTCAACGCTTAGTCCATCACCACCTTTGGTTTTTCTTTGTTCGCCCTAAGTTGGCAGGGTATGCTCAGACGTGAGTCCCTTGCTCACTTTGCCACTGGAGTCAAGCAAGCCCGGCTGAAGACGGCTGTAATGCCAGAAACCGTTCCTGGGAAGCTTGATTCCGGTCCAGGGAAGACATGGCTTGGCAATTCCGGCTGGATTGTTCCCATGAGGCACAGGGTGAGACTGATTTGCATATGGCCATGTCTGAACTGGGGTGGCGGAGTGAGCTAAAGAACGGTGATGGATTAAACCCAGATCAGTTGACTGGGGGTGAGTGTTTGTATTGTCAACGCTCCGTCCATCACCACCTTTAGTTTTTCTTTGTTCGCCCTAAGTTGGCAGGGTATGCTCAGATGTGAGTCCCTTGCTCACTTTGCCACTGGAGTCAAGCAAGCCCGGCTGAAGACGGCTGTAATGCCAGAAACCGGTCCTGGGAAGCTTGATTCCTGTCCAGGGAAGACATGGCTTGGCAGTTCGGGCTGGACTGTTCCCATGAGGCACAGGGTCAGACTGATTTGCATATGGCCATGTCTGAACTGGGGTGGCGGAGTGAGCTAAAGAACGGTGATGGATTAAACCCAGATCAGTTGACTGGGGGTGAGTGTTTGTATTGTCAACGCTCCATCCATCACCACCTTTAGTTTTTCTTTATTCGCCCTAAGTTGGCAGGGTATGCTCAGATGTGAGTCCCTTGCTCACTTTGCCACTGGAGTCAAGCAAGCCCGGCTGAAGACGGCTGTAATGCCAGAAACCGGTCCTGGGAAGCTTGATTCCGGTCCAGGTAAGACATGGCTTGGCAGTTCGGGCTGGACTGTTCCCATGAGGCACAGGGTCAGACTGATTTGCATATGGCAATGTCTTAACTGGGGTGGCGGAGTGAGCTAAAGAACGGTGATGGATTAAACCCAGATCAGTTGACTGGGGGTGAGTGTTTGTATTTTCAACGCTCCATCCATCACCACCTTTGGTTTTTCTTTGTTCGCCCTAAGTTGGCAGGGTATGCTCAGACGTGAGTCCCTTGCTCACCTTGCCACTTTAGTCAAGCAAGCCCGGCTGAAGACGCCTGTAATGCCAGAAACCGGTCCTAGGAAGCTTGATTCCGGTCCAGGGAAGACATGGCTTGGCAGTTCGGGCTGGACTGTTCCCATGAGGCACAGTGTCAGACTGATTTGCAGAAGGCCATGTCTGAACTGGGGTGGCGGAGTGAGCTAAAGAACGGTGATGGATTAAACCCAGATCTGTTGACTGTGGATGAGTGTTTGTATTGTCAACACCTCGTCCATCACCACCTTTGGTTTTTCATTTCTGGAGTTGGTTATGTGTCAGGAATGAATGTTGAATGGATGAAGGAGTATTTTAGTGATTGTGATGTCTTTTTATAAGTTGTGAAATTGGGAAGGAATGGTTTCTGTATTTTTTGTATTTGTTTCAATCAATCAATCAATCAATCAATCAATCATGGCATTTATATAGCGCACTACTCACCCGGAGGGTCTCAAGGCGCTGGGGGGGGGTCCGCTACTGCTCGAACAGCCAGGTCTTGAGCTGCTTCCTGAAGGCGAGGTGGTCCTGGGTCAGGCGGAGGTGGGTCGGAAGGGAGTTCCAAGTCTTGGCAGCCAGGTAGGAGAAGGACCTTCCTCCTGTGGTGGCTCTTCGGATGCGGGGGATGGTGGCGAGGGCGTGGCTGGTCGATCGAAGCTGGCGTTTGGGAGCGTAGAAGTTGAGGCGGCTGTTGAGGTATCCTGGTCCTTGGTTGTGTAGGGCTTTGTGTGCATGGGTGAGGAGCCGGAAGGTGATTCTCTTGTTGACCGGGAGCCAGTGCAGGTCTCTCAGGTGTCCGGAGATGTGGCTGCGGCGGGGGATGTCCAGGATGAGTCGTGCTGAGGTGTTCTGGATCCGCTGGAGTCTTTTCTGGAGTTTGGCGGTGGTTCCAGCGTACAGGGAGTTGCCGTAGTCCAGACGGCTGGTGACGAGGGCCTGGGTGACCGTCTTCCTGGTCTCAGTGGGGATCCATCGGAAGATCTTTCGTAGCATGCGCAGGATGTTGAAGCATGACGAGGAGACGGCGTTGACTTGTCTGGTCATGGAGAGGGAGGAGTCCAGGATGAAGCCCAGGTTGCGTGCGTGGTCTGTTGGTTTGGGTGCGCTGCCCAGGGCGGGGGGCCACCAGGAGTCGTCCCAGGCGGAGGGTGAGGATCCCAGGATGAGGACTTCCGTCTTGTCTGAGTTCAGTTTCAGGCGGCTTTCCGACATCCATTTGGCTACGTCTGTCATCCCTTCGTGCAGGTTGGCTCTGGCGGTGGCGGGGTCGTTAGTGAGGGAGAGGATCAGCTGGGTGTCGTCGGCGTAGGAGATGATGTTCAGGTTGTGTTGGCGTGCGATGGCTGCGAGGGGGCTCATGTAGACGTTGAAGAGTGTTGGGCTGAGCGAGGAGCCTTGAGGGACGCCGCAGATGACTTCGGTGGCTTCCGATCTGAACGGGGGAGGCGGACTCTCTGTGTCCTTCCGGCGAGGAAGGAGGTAATCCACTCCAGTGCCTTCTCCTGGATTCCTACGTTACTGAGGCGCTGTACTAGGGTACGGTGGCAGACAGTGTCGAAGGCCGCGGAGAGGTCCAGGAGGATGAGGGCCGCTGTTTCTCCGTTGTCTAGCAGGGCTCGGATGTCGTCGGTGGCTGCGATCAGGGCGGTCTCGGTGCTGTGGTTGGACCGGAGGCCAGACAGCGAGAGGTCGAGGGATCCGTTCATCTCGAGGAAGGCGGCCAGTTGCTTGTTGACGGTCTTCTCGATGACTTTGGCTGGAAACGGGAGCAGCGAGATGGGGCGGTAGTTCTTGAGGTCGGTTTATTTTATTTATTTATTTTATGTGCTTCTATAGCGCCTGACTAGATCCCCGAAGGGATATCTCTGCGCTTGTGAAGGAACAAGAATATTTGACCCCCGCCTGGTCCTAAACAGAAATAGTAAATCATAAGCTGATTAGTTGGTAGTAAAAAGGTGGGTCTTAAGGATTTTGCGAAAGGATAAATGGTTGGTGATGAGTTTGAGTTGAAGGGGAAGGGAGTTCCAAAGGACGGGTCCTGTGTGTGCCAAAGCCCGACCTCCCTGGCGAGATTTTTTTATTTTAGGGACCTGTAATAGGTGAAGATTACTCGATCGAAGTGATCGGCCTGGCACATAGGGTAAGAAAGCTTTAGTCAAATATTTAGGGCCCTTTCCTATCAGACACCTATGAATGGTGCACAGAATTTTGAACTTCGTGCGTTGCCGCACTGGCAACCAGTGGAGTTTAGCTAGTAGAGGGCGGGAGGGAGTTCTAGATGGAACATTGAGAACTAACCTCGCCGCCGTATTTTGGACTACTTGTAATTTGTTTAATTGGCCTTCATTGGTTGACAAAAGAAGGCCATTGCAGTAGTCCAATCTACTGATCACTAGTGCCTGGACTAGGGTTTTCCTGTGACCATCGGGTATATAGGGAAACACCCTTTTCAAAAGTCCGATGGCTCTAAAACAGGTGCCCGCAACTTGGTTGACATGATGTTTAAAAGTCAAGGCTTGATCGAATAACACCCCGGTTGGGTCTGCTGATGGTTTCTTGAGTAGAGCGCTGAGTTCGGCGTGCTTCCAGCTCTCCGGGAAGGTGGCGGTGTCGAAGGAGGTGTTGATGATGTCCCGCAGGTGGGGTGCGATGACAGCGTCGGCCTTGTTGAAGACGTGGTGAGGGCAGGGGTCTGTCGGAGATCCGGAGTGGATGGAGTTCATCGTGCGGATGGTGTCTTCGGTGCTGATCGGGGTCCAGGCGCGGAGGGTGGTGGTGGGGGGCGGTGGTTCGGTCGTGGAGTGCGTCGGTTGGGTGCTGAAGCTATTGTGTATATCTGCGATTTTGTTGTGGAAGTAGGAGGCGAGGGAGTTGCAGAGGTCTTGCGAAGGGGTGATGTCGTTGTTTCCGGCGTTGGGGTTGGAGAGCTCTTTCACGATGTTGAAGAGTTCCTTGCTGTTGTGTGCGTTGTTGTCCAGTCGTTCCTTGAATGCGGTTTTCTTGGTGGCGTGGATCAGCTGGTGGTGTTTTCGGGTGGCGAGCTTGAGGGCAGTCATGTTGTCCGGTGTTGGGTCTCTACGCCAGGTTTTCTCGAGTGCTCTGCAGTTCTTCTTGGAGCTCTTGAGGTCGTCGTTAAACCATGGGGCTTTCTTGCTGCTTTCATTGATCATTTATTTGTATTAGTACATATTTATTGAAAATAGGCTAAAGATTTAAAATTAAAAGAAACGTTTTTTTTTAATTAAGTGTTCATGGAACTGGTGACAGACTTCCATTGGTACCAGTGATAAAGTGGATGGTAAATAGTGTTCAGTATTAGCACTTGTTTTGGTTTGTAGCTGGATGTTGACAGCCTTTTTGATGACCTTGGTTGCAAATGGAAGCAGGGAGATGGGCCTGAAGTTCTTGAGGCCCGTTGTGTCTGTGGATGGTTTCTTCAGGAGGCGGTTGACTACGGCATGTTTCCAGTAGTGACACTAAACTTGAAAAATTCTATTTCTTCATAATTGGGAATTACACTTAAAAGATGTAATGAGGTTATCACATTGTTATTCTATGGAAGAGATAGGCCTTCTGGTAGTAAAAAATACAATTTTGAGTTTTTTTACTACCAAATATGTCCTGCCTTTCAAATGCACTGCACCTTTGTCTGTGGTTTATACATGGCCTAACTTAGGGGTTGCTTATGAGCACAAAACAGAAAGGTTTAGGCCTGACAAAAGGGTTTACTTGCCAGGTCAAAATGGCAGGGTGAAATAGCACACAAAGGCTCTTCAGTGGCAGGTCTGAGACATGGTTAAGGAGCTATTTATGTGAGTGGCACAATCAGTGCTGCAGGGTCTTAGTAGCATTTAATTTACAGGCCATGGGTGCATCTAACACATTTTACTAAGGACCTATAAGTAAATTAAACAAGTCAATTGGGGATAAACCAATGTAACTATGTTTAGGGGAGAGAGCACAAGTACTTTAGCATTGGTTAGCAGTGTTAAATTGTGCTGAGTCCTAATGATAGCAAAAATGAGGTAAATAAATAGAGGGCTGCAGGCAAAAAGTTGCGGGAACACTGCCGTAAGGCTGGCAGATCCAACAGTTACATTTTGACTCTTTTGTAAGCATTACACCCCTCATCTTTTTGATTTCATTTCACCTCGTGCCATCTCTTCTGATGATTGTCTTGTCAGAATTCTGTAAGATTTTTCACTATTAATTGCTTTACAAACAGTAAGAATGAAGTATGTTCTGGTGCTATCAAGTTTTCCTTCCTGGCCTGTGTGTTTCTCTTTCTTTTTGAATTGGTTAACTTAAACACATAGTGAAAACACATTGTTTAAAACTAGCGTGGTTTCTAGCCATCAGTGAGTTTCCAGGAGCTACTAAACCAAGAGCCTTGTATAAACTATTGGATGTTGTCAACAAATGGTCTTTGAATAAAATTATTTTAATTGACCTCTAGAGACCCCTTGAC